>NW_027071859.1:22972860-23609360 GCF_038088225.1 Cyrtonyx montezumae
ATATCTGGTTGTTAGACATGTTTCACTGTTGCTGTTTTTTATTCAACAACTTTTGACTGCAGATGAACACCCACAAGAACCTCATATAGTCTGCCTATATAGTAGATAAGAATGTCTCTCTTGTGGATCATTAATCTGATATTTCATTTACTCAAATTTATATTATTTGTTTAAATGGGAGTTTGATATAAAGATATAACAAAGACATGCACTACTTGAGAGTGTACTCTTACATTGCTATGTACAGAAATACTCATGCTAGGTCAGAATGAGCTGCCTTTGGTAGCAAAAGGAGTAGAGGAAAAAGTAAAAGTCCTCCTTTTATTGCTATAGACAAAAACATAGGAGGTATAGGCTTCCAATTTGGGGAACAATAAAAATGAATAAGGAAATAAGGTAAATAGGAGTGATTCAAAGGGAAATACAACATAGTGGATTGCTTCAAGGATTTGTTTTTGGACTGACAGTGGTGTTTTCCTACTCTCAAAAAAAAGGACCATGCTAATGAATACAGGATCAAAAGAAAGGGAGATCAGAACACAGGAGGGTTTCGCTTGGAATTAGGACATTAAAAAAGCTCTGAAATGCAGTGCTACAAAGCACAAGCACATACATGTATGAACGACTAAAGCACAGCTACTTTACGCTGAGGTCCCCTCCAGGTAGAATTACCTTACCCTACAGGAGGAGCTCATTCACTAGAAAAAAAAACAGAGGAGATAATAGATCTTGGTAATATAACTTAAACACAGATCTATACAATAATTGCACAGCTTACCTAAGAATTCACAAAATGGGAATCTGAACAGAGCTACATTCATAAGTATCACTGAGGTATGAATGAGATTCCTTACTTAGCAATACAGATGCATTTCCACAGTGGTTCATTTGCAAACAAAAAAAAAAAAAAAAAAGAAGGAACATGCTGTGGATATCCTTTAATACAAGTTGAGAATGAAGGTTTTGCTCCTCTAAAATAGCATAAAAATGTTATCAGGAACACCAACTTTCTGAAAGATGCCAGAAGAAAAGGAGTCACTCCAGCCAAAGACAATACTAGCATAAGAATAAAGGTATATTAAATGGCCATTAATAAATAGAGACTGGGAAGTACAGAATGATCTTCAGTCAGAATAGTTTGGAAACAATCCCCCAGTAGGACAAAGAGAGTCACAAATCCACTATTATTTTTAAAGTCAAAGTGCAATATATGTGTGAATTTGATTTCATGAAATCATAGCGTATGCCAATAAAAATGAGACTGGACAAATGAAGACATTTTTACTGGTCAGACACAGTATGTTATAATTTTTCTTCCACCTGATAGATGTAAGGAGTTTAGATATAGAAAGGTTTTGACTAGAAAAATGGAGAAAAATAGGAAAGTATTCCAAAAGTTTCACCTTTTCCTGGAGGTAGAAGAATGCATAAGAGTTGTTTTACATTATAACAGAAACAAATACTAGTATTAGGAGGCTCAGGGGAGACCTTATTGCTCTCTATAACTACCTGAAGGGAGGTTGTAGTGAGCTGGGGGTTGGACACTTCTGTCATGTAACTAGTGATAGGATGACAGAGAAAGGCCTCAAGTTGCACCAGAGGAGATTCAGGTTGGACATTAGGAAATTATACTTCTTTGAAAGAGTGGTCAGGCACTGGAATGGGCTGCCAAGGGAAGTGGTGGAGACACTGAGCCTGGAAGTATTCAAGGAACATTTAGACATTGTGTTGAGAGTCATGGTTTAGCGAGAACTATTGTTGATAGGTGGATGGTTGGACTGGATGATCCTGTAGGTCTTTTCCAACCTTGGTGATTCTATGATTCAGCGATTTTCTACAAGTTAGAAATTCAGGTTTTCTGCTTGTATTCACTGTAGTCAGATGTTCATCAGACCCCAGGATAGGATACTTCCCAAAAGATTTGGCTCACTGGTCACAACACTATACACCTTATATACAGAGAGAGAGAAAGGTCACCTAAACAAGGGTTTAAATCTGAATACAGAATGGACAGCTCATAAGGGTTCTAAAAGCATACAGGAGCCCTGATTCCTTCCTTACCTAGTGACTTGCTTCCAGCTCTCAAAAATAAACAGAATGAGACTGAATGCAAGTGAAGAAGAGCTGCATTTATGTCTTCCACAAATTCAGTCAGTGCTTGTTCACATGGCCAAAGTCCAGCACTGTGTGCCAAGAAACACTAGTCCAGAGAGCAAATTTTGTGCACAGCTTCCTTTCTCAAATTGGTATCTCTCAAGAATTATCCTATAGGTTTCTAAACTAGGTTGATGAGACACTAATGTTTGCACTCCACCACGTACTCTGGCTAAGCTACCTTCTGCACCATTTCACAAGGCTGCAGCACCATGCAGCAAGAGGTGCTGCTGCTGTATCCAGGAAAAATGGAAGGACACTAAACAAAAAGGCACAGCTGCAAGGTGAGAACACCCCTACCTGTATTACAGACATCACTCTTTTCTGCAATACAGGACACAGGCAACTCTTCCAATTGTTCATCAAACCACCACAAGCTCTATACAAAATTTTATTTTACCTTGAATGTCAAGCAAATCACCAATCTCATAGTGGGATGACAGAAAAACAACACATTAAGAAAAAGCCACTTATAAAGCATTGAGTAAGCTCAGTACAAGACTCTGCCTTAAGAAAAGGATTTAAAATTGTCACGGAACTGTGCATTTGCCATTTATGTGAAAGCAAGCAATACAGTTCATTAGCAAAGCATACAAAGAAAATGATACAAACATGGCTTAAAATGAAAGAGGAAACAGCACAATGAACATTGCAGTTAGTTAGCCAGCAGTTAGACCTTTCTCCTTGTAAACCTACTTTTTCAATTTGGCAACTGCAGTTCTTGGGGAGAAATAGCAATGGCTACATCACTTAATCCGTAATTATGCAGAACTGTTACAATGGGCTTGTGTAAATATTTTAATTAATTATTTTTTTTTATATCAAATTATAGCTGCAAGACAAGTTTACCAACATTCCATTCTTTTTTTTCCCCCCCCAAATATTTTCATGAAAGCTGATTCACCAACATGGGAACTTTTTGACCTTTTTTTTTTTTGCCAAAAGTACCACCTTCAATAAAACCTTGGCCCTTCCCTGAATCAGTAGGAGTTCTAACCATGCATTTCACCTTGGTTTTAATCAAGGAACTTCATGGCAAAACAGGTGATACTACTTCTATAACAAGTAGAGATATTTCCCTTAATTTATAAAAATCCAATAAGAGTTTTTGCCCACAGAACACTTGGAGCTATGACATATGAAATGTACACAAGCCAATGAGATTAATGCACATATGAAGTCAAAGCCAGACACATTCTTTCAAAATCTAATACTGTATATGTCAGCTGCATGTGAAAAATGTCACAGTAATTTACACCTGACCTATACCATTTCAGGACAATCCTGCTGCCAGTGGAGTCTACAGCATTTTTGCAAAGGACTTCAGTGGCAGCAGGAGGATGATAGGACACTTAAATACTAAATGTCTAATATTATAGTTATTTCTACTCCTATTAAAATTGATGATTTCTTTAAAAAACACTTCAATTTATGCACGTTATAGAAAAAAATATTGGATTTCCTTTTTTAAAGGACTCTATAACCTTTGGGAACTTATTTTATAATGTCTATAATGTCAGAGGTACTTATGTTCTTGTTTATGGGATTATTGCTGGTCACCTTCCTGAGACTTGAAAGACCATTAAAGACAAGCACCATACCTATTCCTCTAAATTATTATATCACAAATTAATAATTTGGTCCCTTTCTAAATGGATCTCTTCCAACAATGACACTAAAACACAGTGATGGGTCACAGATTCCAGGGGGTCCAACTGGTCCTGGCATTCCGGGACTGCCACGATCTCCATCTTTACCAGGCTGCCCACGCTCTCCAGGGCGTCCTTCCTTACTCATACCCGGGGGACCTTCAGGACCTTAGTGACACATGCAAAAAAAACACACATTACAGAGTACTTTTATTCACGTGGAAAACAAGAGCAATTAGGGACCTAAAAAAGCCTTGCTCTTTGGTGAAGTACTAAGAAAACTACACTTTCTGAAAAAGAAACTTGTCATAAATGACTTATGTGTGTATATAGCAAACATTTTGTCTTACAAAGACTTGGAAAAAAAAAAAGCATGTAGAACACCAAGTAAAAAATATATAATTTCTGAAGGAAATATAATTGTGCTAAAGCAGATTTTTATACTTTATCGTATAATCTGGAACCATTGAGCACAAATCAGAGTCCTCTGAATTTTATTGATTTTTCTAGCTCTGAATCAGGCTCTAATCTCTCTTCCAAACACTCAGCTTTGCATTTTGAATCAATGCAATGCTGTTAGGAAGAATATTTCCTTCACTAAATAACAGATACAAGTCACATGATTATGTCAGGACTAAGTTTTCAGATTATGTCTGATTTTATGACCTGTCTATCCAGAAAAGGGAATCTCAGGTACAAAGCTATACAAGACTGGTCTTATATTAAATAATCTATCCTATGACAATTTAAAAGCTATGGAAGATCTAGGCTTTAGCTATGAAAGATATATGGTAAGTAAGATGTGTAAAGACTATTCAAATTTTTCTCAACTATATAAACATTTTTTTTGTAAACTATTTCTTTATGTTTAATGGCATGCACTGAATCTGCATAAACTCTCTCTCACCTGGAGGTCCTGGCGGGCCTTGGATTCCAGGAACCCCAATTCCTTGATTGCCTTTAGCACCATTTTTCCCCGGTAATCCTGTGGACAAGCAAATACATGTATATCTTAGAACACTAAGAATATCTTCATAAGAACAATTAGAAAGTCAACATTTGATTATACTCATTGAATAAAATATAAAATTGTTCAAAAGCAAACCATGAGATGTAAAATAAGCATTTCCCTGTAACCTACACAGTAGCTAGGTTCTTATTAACCTCACTTATTAACCCCACTAAATTAATAGCCAATGTACCCTGACAAGCAGATGGCTACCACGAGTTGAGATAGCAGATGATGAAGGATTAAGAAATGTGTTAACTGTTATTGCTTTTCCACTGGCAAAATTTTTTATGAACATGCACAAAGAGAGTATAAGGTGTTCACCACAGCCCCTGTGGAAAACAGACAAGAAATCTTTCACAATGTACAGTAAAATTAAGTCTCCACCAAAAAGGATTTACTCTTTGAGAGGGGCAAAAGATATACTCTCTCATACCAGTACAAGCCAATGTATTCCTGTGCTTCATAGAAATGGATACTGCTTTTTCTCATACGGAATAGCTAGAGAGATTAGTCAGTGTCAGCTCCCAAGGAAAACTGTGGATTCTCCTTTTGAAAATGAAATTATGAAACCACTACAGATTATCATTGCACCCAAAATGCATCTGATTGCAAGGTCATAGTTAAGAAGTCACTTAATGAAAGAGAAAACATGTATTTACCATCCACTTTCCTGTCAGGCCTTGGCACATTACTAGGTAGGTGTATTTCATATAACTTTCCTGATTATTTTGATGCATCAGGAAACAGTTGCTGCAGGGAGCAGTTAGCAAATGAACTTCATTTCCAGACTAGATATACACACTTAAGCTTGTGAAAAACCACCACAGAAATCAGATGGAATGCTTGTATGGCTGAGATACCTAAAAGCATTAGCTTCTTCAGCATTATTAAAAAGAATTCAGAACCTTTAAGCATAGTGTGAGGAATTTAATAGAGATTTCCATGAGATAAAAAGAAAAAAGGTGAAAAACCAAGGAAGTCTGAAGGCTATAAATGTGTCACAAATGTGAAAGAACAGCCTACAGGTTGCAGATAGTAAATACAGTTTTTGAAACAGCAAAAGCAAAGAAGTTTGGAAGAAAACAAATATGGAAATATACTGAAACCCTGTCTAAACATACCTGATCTAAAAATAAAAATAAAAAAATACCTAAATGCACTTAAAGAAATATCTATATGAGGCAAGTAATGACACAAAGATGACTCTAAAAAGATGACTCTCAAAGTTTAAGTGCAGTGGAACTGAACACTAATTATCTTGTGCATTCTGCTATTTTGTCTTCTTCTAATATGCATACTTCAAAAGCAAGGAAACTTTTGCACCATGCCCATTGCACCTTGCACCATTTGCATTAATACTTGGTGATAAAACTCAGCTATTCCCTTACTCCTCCACTCTGCACTAGTTTCATCCAAAACTGCAAGCAGAAAATGAAGCCATAACAACCATATGCACAAGGTACCTCTTGTCCCACGAGCCCCAGGGCGCCCTGGGATGCCAGTCAGACCTGGAACACCATCATTCCCTGGCAAACCAGGAAACCCTCTTGGCCCTTCAGGGCCTCTTGGGCCTGGTGGTCCTGGAAGACCAGGAGAAGCGCTTTGGGACTGACAGTGGTTGCAGTTTTGTAGTCTTCCACTCTGAAGGATAGCAGGTAACTGGGCTGGGAGAATTCAAACAAAAAAAAGTGCTTAGAGTGCTTTAAAATATTATATATATATTTCTATCTATCCATTAAAATAAAAACAGCTTCCTTTCTTTAGGCAGTATGGTATATTTAGGAAACAAGGTGCTTTCACAGCATCTTATGGAGCCACTGGTGTGGAAGTATATTTGTACAACTCTATGAAAACGAGTGATAAATCAGATCAAAATACTGGAATTATGTTCAAGAAAGCATCTTTATAATTACAAGGAAACTTCTTCAGCACTTTAAACAAGGAAAGAAAAGTAAAGAGGCTTTCAAACTTACTTCTCAGTACATCTGAACACACCTGTCGAATGAATTCTTCCGAAAATTCTCGTGCCTAAATTGAGCAGAGAAGAGGTATAAAAACAGAGAGCCCACGTTTGTTGGGAGTTTTAAAACACCCAAAATGACCAGTGGGAGGTCCCATGCATACAGGTTTTCCATCTGATCCAGGTGGTCCTGGGGGCCCTCTGTCTCCAGGCTGACCTCTGACACCAGGAGGTCCAACCAGACCCTGGATACCGGATTCTCCCTTCTGTCCATTGATGCCTCGAATGCCTGGGTCTCCTTTCTCACCTTTCTGAAAGTGAAAACAACGAAAAGCAAATTGTATCTTTGCATGGAAGGTATGTAGCAGCACAAATATACTCTAAGAAAAGCTTCACTGACAATCTTCATTTTAAGCTGTCACTTAAAATGAATTTGATACCAATTAGATCTATTTTACTAAAATGTCTTACATTTTTGTATTCTTTATTAATTGTTTCAAATACAAAAATTTACAACGTACAAGGGACCCTTACAGGTCACCTGGTCCAACTCCCCTGCAATGAACAGGAACACCTACAGCTAGACCAAGTTGCTCAGAGCACTGTCCAGTCTGACCTTGAATGTCTCCAAGGACACAGCATCCACTGCCTCTCTGGACCACCTGTTCCAGGGCCACACAACCCTTACTGTAAAAACCATTTTCCTTATATCCCAATCCAAATCTTCCCTTTTTTAGTTTTAAACCATTTCCTATCACAACAGACCCTGCTAAAGAATCTATCCCTTTCAGACTCCCTTCAGAAAGAAATCTTAAACAAACCCATTTACTAATTAATATAAAACAAATTCCTTACTAGCATATGGAAGAAAATATTTATTCACTTAGAAGGCTGGAAAAATTACAAGTGGAATTCTGGACCACTGAAGTTCTTGGCATGCTTCCAATTTACTCTAACAATCAAGACTTTTCCTCTATGCCTTTTGTTTATAAGAGAGCAGAAAAATGATTCTGATTTCAGTTAGGGTCTCTGTTGTTGGAGGTTGCCTTTTTTTTTTTTTACTTCATTTATTCTTTGTATGATTGATAGCAAATGTAGCCCATTTGCTTCACTGGAAAAGGTAAAAAATAATATTGGATCTATCTTCATCAAAGCAACAGTTCTTCTATGTATGGGGTTGCCTACTGCAATAGCTCCTGTGGAACTCTTTCCCTATGCTGGAGCCAACAAAACTTCATTAGAATGCAGTTTGGTACATGTCCAAGATTATAGTTAGTATACTTTATTTGCTCCCTGATGAGTTGTCTCCTTCCATGTTTTGTAGCTTCTACACAGTGTTGTCAGTAGCTTTAAATTTTTCTTTCTCATTTTCCAACTATTTCAGATGGAATTATGGAAATAAGGCAATAGAATCACTATGTATGACAAAATTTATTGGAGCAAACAATGCAAGTTTAAGCAGCACAGGCATGCAGTCTTCATAGACTTGCGTGGATTTTAAAATTATGCTATTTATATTACTTTGTATCCTTCTGTGTAGTACTTATCAAAACACTTTACATCAGAAAAATATATGGCTCACGCAAGACTTCCTGGCTTGATCTGAATTAGTAACAGTGCCCAGAGTTCTCCAGATGAATTATTACAGAGTAGTGCTCATCTTCTATAAGCAGCGAGCTAACTGTCGGCATTTTCATCCTGCTACACTTAGATGATTTACACCTCAGAACTGAGACACAGTTACTGATACTGAAAAGAGGAAAACAAAGTCACTGAAAGAGAAAACACTCAGAACTGCATACCTGGCATCACAAAAGGACCACAGCCTGTTCTGGTTAACTGAGCTCTTCCATTATGACATTTGGTTTTGCTATACATAAAATTTGAAGGCAGTGGGGCAGTGCAACCCTACTCTGTAAAGCTACAGCATAAAAAACGTACTCCAGTGACTGGCTATCTGCACATCTCAAAAAAACTTAGAAGTTCTTCTTGTGATTTTAGGTTGGGGTTTTTTTAATTATTATTTATAATTTTTTTGCTTCCATTACAAGACCCACCAAATAAAATAAATAAATAAATAAACAAAAGTCACTACAAGAAGGCAAGCAGGCAGTTTTTCCTCTTAAAAAAAACCCACAAAAGACAAAAGGTGACACACGTTGGTAAAATGAATAAGAAATGGCTGAGAAGAAGTTTCACGAGCAAGATGGCAAACGTGAATTGAACAGCAGTCCATACACTCATCCCAATAAAGAACTTGTACACTAATTCAGAATTGACTTTTTCCAAGATTGTAGCTGAATTTTACTTTCTTGCTACTGTCAAGTGGAACACTGTAGCCATAGAGACTTGATATTCTCAGTTACACCATGTATTTATCCACTTCTATTACAGCATTGCTAATGGCATAACATTTAACAACAATTTTAACAACACCTCCACAGGATCAGCAAGGCTCAGGGCTAAACATGTGAAGCAGCTGCCAGTGGCTACACCAGAAGCTGTACGTACTGAGATCTGAAGATAATGCTGTTCATGTAGCTAGAAGTTATTTGTTTAAGTTTCAATTACTTTTACAGCTATGGCCTATGTTTACACAATGTCATCTGATTTGCAAGTTGATTTATTTGGAATTAAACGTTAAAAGGGCTAGAAAGCTTTAAGAAACTATTGGAAAATATTGGAAAAATGGCATACACTGTAGAAGAACATCGCAAACAAGAATCCAGTAGTTAACAAAAACAACACCAAACAAAAGGCAAACACTAGAACCTCAGCACAACTGCCTGCAGTGCTTTGCCAAAAAGCAAGTGAAACTGCTGAGGGAATGTCTTCTGCAATATACTGTCATCTGGTAATGTTAAGCTGCATCTCGTGTGTGGCCTTGTTTGCTGACCCCTGCTATTGGCAAAGAAAAACAGTAAAAAAAAAAAAAAAATAGAGCTTAGCAAGTGCTGAGAATTACAGCCTGAAGAAACTTTTCTATTATGGAGTAAAATCGTAACAAATAACTATATTTTTTAAAGCAGAAAATAAACCAATTTTATAGGCCTGATAAGTAAACATAGTTACATCATTATATCATAATACATAGTAAGGATAATACTGTACATTTTTAGAAAACACTATATTATTTACCATGATTTAAAACATTTAAAGAAGCTACTTCTTTAAATAACCACTACTTCTTTAAAGAACCACTAAAGTGGTTCACAAATAATCTCTTGGCAGTTTTAGCTACAATTTATAAAATGCCTACAAGCCAAACTGTATTTTTTGAGCATTTCATAGAACCACAGCAGCATATAGGATGATTCTAAAGTTTAAATGCACTTGAGTTTTTTCTAAAGTGGATGTCCAATTATTGATATGCAGCACCACTCTAATGAAAGAGGGTTGCACAAAGGCATCTATAGGTAAGGTTGAAGCAGAATGGGGTATTAGGTACTGATTTCCATGAACACTGGAAATTGTCAAATGTAACTAACAAAGTTAATCTTTTATATACCAATACTTTATATAATGTGTAAGACAAAAAAATTAAAAGGTCCTATCATGAATTAAATTAATCACCCACAAGGAAAAGAGATGAGACTTGAAAATATTCCAGAGAGCAATAAATTTAGCTTGTCACAGACTAAGGGAATTCCAAGTGTGCTTCCCTTCATCTCCCTCAAATTTCAGGCTGGTGTGGAAATTATTCCAGTGTAAACTTAGTAGTGGTGAGAAATAATTCAGCCGTGCATTTTCAGAGTCAGTCTCAATGACAGATCCTTTAAAATATATCTTTGCACAGTCTTCACTATGCTATTACTTTTGAAAGAAAGACACATAAAGCAATCTCAGTGGCAAAGATTAAAATGAACAGATAAACAGCACAGATGCTGAAGTCCTTGCCACAGACATTTCCGGAAGCTAAAAGCAAAGTCAGCACACCAGCAATGTCTAAGGGAATTAGATAATTTGGTAATTGACTATAAATATAACAATTTGGATCTTGAGCTTAATTGCCCTTCATCTGCTGATTGCCAAAACCACTGAAAGTGTACAAGAGAAAGGAGCTTTGTTACGTATTGTGTTCCATATTTTTGCATTGGCTGCTACTGAAGTGAAGATAATGAAAAAGATGGATCATTTAAATCAAATATTCTGTATTCTTTTATGAAATAACAGCTTATTTTTAAATGACAGTTATTTGTCTTCTTCAACCAGCTCCTTTTCTGACTATCTGTACCCCCTTAGAAGTTATACTTGGCTTTAACATTTTTAGATTTTGCATTTCATGAAATATCCATTATGCTGTCTCTTTTAACTAATACTTCTTTCTCTTCTGCTCTCTGATAATTTTTAATTAATTTCTCTTCTGTTGCTTATATACATAGGTATGAAAACAAGACCATAAACATACTTCTTATAGGCCACAATATGCAGATAAAAAAAAATCTGTTATACTATATTAATCATTACAAAATACATACCTCTCCTTGTTCTCCCCTCAATCCTCCTGTTCCCTTTAAGAGTTAATAAGAAAAAAAAAGCAAAAAAGAAGTTAATAAAAAAATAAAAAAGTTATATATGTAATAAATATATAATATAGTTATATATAATAAAAGTTAATAAAAAAAAGAAATAAGATTCTTTACCTGTTTCATATCTATCATCTTATTAGACAAAAATCAAGCTCAGCCCACTTGAAACAAAAGCTTGGTTTTTAAAGCAGATTTTGCATGTTTGCCAATGGTTCTGGTATCATTTCTGCCAAACTGATTGTTAAATACCAAGCAAGCTGGCAGGTTAGCACAGGCTTTTTCCCTTTTCTGACAGGCTCTTATTAACAAGGGAATCTGTATTGTATCTCAGAGAAGCCCCGAGGGCTTTAGAAACCTTGGGAGGACCTAGTACTGTCTACCAGAGTATTTGAATGACTGATTTTTTTGGTTGCTGCCCAAACTAGATAAGCATGGCAAACAATTTTAGATCTGTCTCATATTATTTTTCCAGTTTAAAAAAAAAAAAAGAAAGAAAACAAAAGCAAACCTAATTGTTACGATTCACCTGGTGATTAAAATAATAAACTTAGAGAATCATGTCCGCTATTTGCAAGGGGACAATCCAGAAAGTTTAATTTATAAAATTTCAGAGTATGACATTATATTTGGTTAAAAACACTCATTGGTCTGTTAGTTTAAGCTATTTCTCCTTAAAAAATTTCTACTCAGCTTTACTACCAGATTCCTGTCAAGCTGCATACCCATGAGAGTGATAAAACCAGGCTAACATACAATCTAAACCTCCTGCCCATGTTCAACTGGAATCAAATCTTTCTGGCTAGACAGCCAGCTGTATCAATGTTGTGATTCTGAAAAAACAACTGCAACTTCCTTCCAAGTCTAGTTTTAGATATGTACCTCTTACAAATACTTTTCTGTTTAGACATGACATACATTATGGAGCTAGCAAGTATATATAAATATTAACAGTTATTTTCTGTGATACAACAGGACAGCCAACTATGACACAATCAGAATACATTGGCCCAGAATTAAAAGAAAGAAAAATAACTGGATCTCATTGATTTGCAGCTGAAACAGGAAACATCTGTAATTTATGTGCACAGAAGATGTCAGTAAAGACTCCCTGTATACTATCAGAGTTAATAAACTACATGAAAGTTCAGCACAGTACACACAATATCTTAAAATCTCAAGCATCACTCTCAAGTGATGCTTGACTTTTCACAAAGGCTGCTTTGTGCTTTTATCTGTTGGTTGTTTTTTTTGTTTTGTTTTGTTTTGTTTTTTTACTATTTATAACCATTTCATTCATATTTTCCATAACGAAGGCTTTCATAAAATAAAGCAGGAATACAGACTTCCAGTCTGTTTCTCAAGATATATCCCTGAACCACAGAAGCATGTCGTCTGGAAGGGACCTCCAGGGTTTCAATCTCCTTTTCAGACTCATTCTATATACAGTAGGCTGCTCAAGGCCGCATCCAGTCAGCTGTTGTTACAGCCTCCATAAGTAGCCAGCTCCAGTGTTTGACAGCCTTCACAGCAACATGTTTATCTGGTATACCAAGCTGGAATTTTCTGTATTCAATTTGTGTCCATTTCTTCTTGCTGTTCCACTATGCACAGCCAAGAAGGGCATGTCTCAATCTTCTCTACTTGAGTTGTATTTGTTATATTTAAACTACAAAAGTTGTTGAAGAAGTAATTTATGTAACTACATAATTATTCTATACGTAAATATAATTCACCTGATAAAAAGAACTGCCTACCCATTCTGATGGAGATAATCTTAGGAAATAAATATAAATCATAGCTCTCTTGAACTAGGATCATCATTTTAACAGTACCTGTAAGCCTGGATTTCCTTGTCTTCCTTTTTCTCCTTTTTGTCCCTTCAAAAAATAAACACATTTACTTGAATTTGTATTATCTATGAGAAACAATTAAGCTATCAAAAATAACACAAAAAGTCAAAACCTAAAATCTCATTTTAATCTGAGCCCAATCCTTCTCTAACAGCTTACTTTCCAAGAGTTCAGAGAAGAAAAAGCAGAGATGACTACAACGTCTACCCTAAAAACACAGGAGCCAAGTTAGGATCTGAGTAGTAACAAGATCCTCTCTTCATCGTGAATGTATTTCCATGACTTTTAGGAGAAAAATCCCACAGGTTATAATATAGTAATAGGAAGAGACCAGGTGGCATTACTGATTATGAGGATCTATGTGGTCTCGCAGTGACTGGAGTAGACAGGGACTGAACCTTTCCCAGGATGGTGCTACATCAGGTCCCAGCACTCCCAGGCACTAGCACAATCCATGTACCTGTATCCTCAACTGGAGACACACCAAATACCTTCAGCCTATTCAGCCCAAAAACGTTGCTGGCAGTTAACACAGGGCATACTGAACAGCTTTGGCTTGACGAAAAATTATGGTTCAGTGCTGTTACCCTTTTTCAAGTAAGAGTTAATATATTTTTTTTCTAATTAACTTCTAGCTTTTTTGTTAGTAGTGCTTATAAAAGGGTGTTATTAACAGTATTGTTTATTAATAGTTTTGTGATTTTGATTAGGAAAAAAAAACACGTACCTGGATACCACTTTCACCCTGGCTTCCTTTGTCCCCCTGTAAAAATATTCAAAGAAAAGTCTGTATCATGACATGATTCATCTCAAAAGATTTGTACTCTGATTTAATTTAACGCAGTAAATACAAGGGAAGCATCTAATAGCCTCTATTTATACCAAAATGTTATGGTTTTATGATTTTTTTTGTATTGTTGATATTCCACATCATAACATCATGTGGTGTATTGGGAGTTAAAGAGTTAATGCTCCAGCTCCGTCTGGGTATACCTGAGTTAATGAGTATCATCACGTACAAAAATCATAAAACCATAACACAAAAGAACACAGAAAACTTTATCCTCATGTACAGAAAAAAAACCTGAAATTGATACAGAAAGTTATATATATATAATTAAATGGTAAATATAGCAGGAGTTCGTTTACTGAATGTACAGGAGGAAAAAAGATGGGAAAGCAGAGCAGTGTTTCCGATGGGTTACATTTCATTTGGATGCTAACTAGTAAATGTGCTTTACTGCATTTCAAACTTATGTAATGTAATAAAAAACCACTGACTGCAGACACAGCACAGAAAAATATACGTTTTTATTTAATCAGGAAAAAAAAAAGGTTGTATTTGGAGGCAACTAAAAGTGTTGCAGGGTCTAAGTTCCACTTCCACCTACTCCTTTTGACTGACTGAAATTTTTATAATAAATAAAGATTAACTGGGGTGATCTGTGCCAATCAAATGGTGCAAGTATCTAGCTTCATCAGGCTGTACAAATACAATCTTATTGTGAATGGAAAGAAACAGCTCTTGAAAACAACTCATGCCAATTAACAATACAGTAACAATGTAATCCTAAAATGCATCTATTTTTCTTCATTGACTGAAAAGGAAACTTAGAAGTTACAGGAGATCTCTTAAATTGGTTTGACTATTTAAATTGCCTTGAATCAAAATGTTGGGCAGAAAACAGCAATGCAAAAAACAAAACTCTGATCTGGTGGAGGTGGTGGTGCAAAACTGCATTTAATAATGGAAATAAGTGGGATGAAACTTTTGTGTCTGTTTTGCCAGTTTCCTGGTAAAAAACAATCGTGTATATTTAGTTGCTTTTCTTTAGAGAAAATGTTTATTTAAACACTAAACAGTAGCATGGAGGAAATTTTGACCATGGCAAATATTTTCCTGATTGAAAATCCCACAAGATATGAAGGTATTTATGTCAGCTGTTGCATTGTACTTAGAAATAAAATATTTGGCTTGGTTTCAAGTTTTAAAATAAGCTATAGCTGAAGGGCTTCACATTTACTGCAATATCTTTCCTGAATAATTCAAGACTTTGTCATAATTTTGACTCCAGTTAAGTTATATTATTTAATATAATAAATATATATTCTGACTTGCATCTTCATATAAAATGAATAATGAATTTTGCAAGATTTATCTTCTGCAGTTTAAAATTTAGAGACCTTCCACAAATTCTAACAAATTCTCCCTTCTTAAAATCAGGATTACTGTCTTGATCCATTACCCTTAGATATTAGAAGTGAGCATATGCTGGAAATGAAATTAATTAAACTATTCCTGTGATGCTAGATCAACTCTAGTCGCTCTTGGGCTTCAGTGGCTTTGGACGTGATCCAGGAAGTCTTCGTCCTTATGTACTCTGGAAATCACTATCTGAAAGTCTGTCAGATTAATTTTACTGAATGTTGTCTTGAATAATGGAACTCAAGTTGAGATATCTGCACCTAAATTTGGATGGATCATTTTCTAGCCTCCATTACTGCACTGGCCAGGGACCTGTTCCAGATGTCTAAACACAAGCACACAATTACTATTTAAGGTATTCTAGGCAACTTAATACTCTAGCAGATCTAAGATATCCATATATGATTGCATACATGTATGCTGTCATACATGATACAGGACATACAGGAAACCTATGGAGCAGAAGCTAAAATCTAGTGGAATATCTCTGCATGTGATTTTCTATGGAACTTTAAATATAGTACCCTACCTCTAACTTACACTTCTTTATCTTCCACTCTTTCTTTCCATACTGAACTCTCTCTGTTTCTGTAATGTCTTTCTACAAAGGTCTTCATCATTCAAAAGAGGGTCCTCAAACACTACACAGGCATGTTACCAGATTTATTTCTTACTAACTGCTTAGTTCTTTCTACCTGACATTCTATCAGAGCTTCCTTAGCTTTTACAAGTCCTCTTGTTTATTCTATGTATCTTAAATCAGTCCAAATATCATTTAAGCTGATTTATTTTATTAATGCAATTTAAATTATTTAAAATTAAATGTTAACATTTTAAATTTTATATTAACTTATAGAAAACACAGCAAAAATTTGAACTTCAAAACCTTCCTACTTGAATAAATATCTGACAGGCTTCATGTAAAGCTTGGTATTTATAATAAACCATGACTTGAAGAAACAATTCCATTACGTGACATCAACTGCTTATGTTGCTCCAAAGAAACAGTATAACATTGAAAGAAATGTTATAGTTATATATGACAATTAAAAAATTGATTAAGAATTTTTTCTTTGGCCAACCCATTCTGTTCTCCCAAAAATACAAGATACTGAAAGCGATAGCAGCACTTATTATCTTGCAAAGCTACTAAAGGTTTATTTTTCAGGGCACTAATATTATTGCTTTGAAAGTGTCCATAGTAAAGAAATCTCAAAAATTAGACTATACATGTAATGGATACAAATAGAAGCTTCACTTACAATTCAAAATAATTGATTTGTAGCAGTGAAGTCAAGAATTTCACTTCAATCTATTTATTTCATATCAATTTGACTAATAGCATATATGAAGTGTAAATTCTTGGTATTTCTCTGTTTCTTGATTGAGTTACACAGAAGAAAGGTGCCATCCTGAAAAAAACATTATCTAGAAAACAATTTTGTTAAGCTCTTTGTAGTTACCCACAGGGCATGAAAAGTAAAGATTTTCTATTATTTCTAATTTATAGGTTCATAAAACCCATTTCACAGATGACATAGCTGATTTTTCCTCAAGTGATTCATTTCACACTCCAGAAAGTTCTGTGAGTTACAGCATGAGACAACTCTGTCAGTATTTTATAACTGGAAATATACTAGGGCTTTCCAGCTTCCAGTCAAAATGTTTTGCCTTCTTAGCTGAGATGAAAATGGGAACTTTTAAACACATATGAGATTTTCAGAATGACATCATCACGTACAAGAAAAATCTCAAGGAAAGGACTTAATGTAATGTTAACTACAACACATAGCACCAAAGCAATGTAGGTTTCAATTTCAGAATATACTGAAGAACAATACTGCCTATAACCTTTTCAACCTGGGACTCCATAAAAATTACTCCTCATGTGACTGTCAGAAAAACCTACCATACCTACAGTTTAAAAATAGGTTACTATTCAGAAATTCATTGAATCACAGAATCATAGAGTTGCCAAGGTTGGAAAAGACCTTTAAGATCATCCAGTCCAACCATCCACCTATCACCATTATTTTCCACTACACCATGGCCCTCAGTACATCTAAATGTTTCTTGAGCATCTAGGGATGGTGAATCCATCACCTCCTTGGGCAGCCCATTCAGACTTCAATATTAAACTTTATGTGTTCATGAAACACTCCTCTATCAATGAAGAATGTTTGTATAGCCATGTCTGTAATTGTTTGATTGATGCAAGGCCACACCAAGAGATGGTGAAATCCCAAAGGCAGGTTATCTCTGAAAACTCAGTAGGCAAGAGTTAGAACCACAGGTTCATGACTGAATAGAAGAAATAATTTTCAGCAAGGACAGTAGAAGTAGAATCCCTCTCACCTTTGCCATAAACATTTTCAACACTTACTAAGGCTTATTATCTAGGCTTTAGTTACAGTCAATGGTAGTAGATACTTCGAGAATCATTCGTGCCTAAGCAAAGATGTGAGAGAATGACTCCTGAAGGAGCTCAGACTCCCTCGGCTAAATATGGGGAGTGCCTGGACAAGCTGGTTCCATCAGATGACTATAACAGCTGAAGGTAACAGCTGAATCTGTCCTAATTACGTAGGTATAAAATTGCTCTAGTTCTTTGGGGAGATCACCAGGCGATCTTTTACTACAGAATCTGTCAATATATTCTTGCTAGAAGAGGATAAAATATTAAGTAAATATTGAAACACAGCTTATACCCTTATGTAATATAATTCATAATGGAAAATTAATGCCTATGTCACAGTACTTGATGGTAACAGTTTGTCCCTTTTCATCATTCTCTTCCCCCTGTGACACGTGACAGATTTTCTAGCAAACAAAAGTTCCAAAACAGACTGTTGTCTCTAATACAAACAATGGATTTTAAAAAAATAATTTCCCTGACACTGATCACTTCTTGGAAAATCACTTCCAAAAATTATGTAATTAACATAAAACTAGGAAAAAAACAAACTTCTTACCTTTATACCCTGGGTACCAGGAATGCCTGGATAGCCTGGTTCACCTGGGGCACCCGGTCCTCCTGGTTCTCCCTGAATAATACAATAGCTCTGTAAGTAGCAGGGATACTCTGTATGTAAAAATCTATACTGTATGCCTTTTCAAGGTCACATGATATTTTTGGCTATGATATTCTGATATTCTGTAACAAGATGATTGAGAGGCTTGGAGAATTTCTGAACGGCGGTTGAAATCAGACAAACCACAGAAGACACTCCTAATTTTTAAACTATCTTTTATTTCCTTTTAATGTTTTTATTGCCTTTTAATACAGTTGATGTTGATTTTTCAATATTAAAGACAGAAAACTATCTGAAGTGGTGGCAACGTTTGCAGATTTGAATTTTAGTAAGGGGCTGGAAGTTACGTAACAATAAGACATATTAGTCTGTGTAACTGAACACAACTTCATAATCTCTCCAGTTAATAATGCACTGTAACAGAATCATAGAATCACATAACTGTAGGGGTTGGAAGGGATCTCCAGAGATCATCTAGTCCAACCCCCCTGCAATGAAAAGGGACACCACAGCTACAGGCTGCCCAGAGCCTCACCTTGAAAGTCTCCAGGGATCAGGAATCCACCACTTCTCTGGACAACCTGTTTCAATGCCTCACGACCCTCAATGCAAAAGACTTTTTCATTATATCCAACCCAAATCTACCCTCTTTAAATCTGAAACTATTTTCCTTTGTTCTATCACAACAGAATAGAAGGCAATGTCATTGCTTACATATGAAGCACAAAGACAGGAGAAAAGGTAAAAAGAAGAAAATAACCAACTCTTCCCTGCTCTTTCCCATGAAGCTTTCCCAAAATTAACTTTCTGACTAAACAGTTTCTCTTTTTTGATCACCATCTTCTCTGCTTTAAATAACAGCTCTTCTGGTGAGACTGAGTTGACCCTATCAGAAAGTCTAATCCTGTCCCATCCCGTTTCTGGATCATGGAGTTTCCTTTGGATTATGAATATAATTTCCTTGTCGTGATGCTTTTCCATTCGAACATTCATTTTAGAGCATCACTGGGAACAAGGCTGCAAGTTCCCTTAGACCTGGCTCACATGAAGCACCATACATCCTCTCAGGTGTGATACCTGGCCCCAAGGTGTTACAGCACTAGACAGCACGCTACAACTGAGAGACCAGTCAAAGAGCTGCATTTGCCACAGAGGTTGGCAGATGTGACACTATTAAGCGCTGATTTAAGCCCAGCCACACAGGAATGTGATGGAAACAACCACACAATCTTGCTCAACACACAGACGACTAAAAAGCAGGATTCAATGACATTGCTGACTTTCCAAAAAGTCGGTATAAAGTTAGTAAGAATAACCTCAAATGAATTGTGATGTGATTTTATGTTCACTGCTGATCTATTTTGAAACAATATTGCCTTATAACTTTAACAGAAAAATATATCAATCTCTACTTAAGTTGCAGATTCATATTTACCTTGGCTCCTGATGATCCTGGTTTCCCCTGTAGTCCAGGTTCACCTTTATCACCCTATATAGAACAACACAGGCATTTCAGTGATACATCACCATGGCTTTGTATGATATGGTACTATATAACACGGTTCATGTAATATGACATTGCTACCAAATAAAAACAGACACTGCTAGGTAATCAGCTTTTAAGAATAAGTACAGTGAGTGTCAGAAAGGTTACTGCTCTGCCTCTGTAAAGGAAACTTGCAAAATGGAAAATGAGATACTTATGACAAAATGTGACCCACTTGCCTATGCTCACCTGTCCCTTACCCGTCTGCCTTACTTCCCTTTCCCAGTCATCCCATGTTTTTGTATATAAACTTCAAATTTCCACCACCTTATTTAACAAAACTGGAAATCCTTAAACCTGTATAAGCCAAAATATACTTTTTTAAATTATTATTTTTTTTTTATTGTAGCCTATGGAATTAAGCATATATTCAGCACAAATTCTGCCATTCGAGTCTAAAAATTACTGATTACTTTATGATGCTCTTCTGCAAGAATAAAGATCTCCTTTGGAAATACAGCTTACATTCTGAATAAGAGGTAAATACACAAAACAAAAGGACATTTCACGAACAGAAATAAAACTAGTTAGCTTTTTGTCATTCCACAGGTATTCAATCTTCTTCACCATAGCAAACACCAACCACTTAAAAACATGTATACCTTCAGTATACTTCTTTAAAGAAACACGTATGTACATCTGGGTATAAAATAATGTGTGGAAATAGAGTTCAATGTAAATACTAAATTTAGGAAATGCATTCCATAATCAGGATATACCTTTCAGTGCATACTAAATAAGACTCATCTTGGATTAAAATAAAAGGCTATGCTAACAGATCTGGATTTACAGTATCTATTTTAGTTTCTGAGAGCACAGGTCAAATTAATCCTTGCTGTAGCCATAGTGCAATCAATAAAGTTACATCTGAAATAAATTGGCTCCTCAGATGGAAAAAGGAGCACTTAACTCTATTTAACACAATTAAAATATAAATAAACGTAACGTGGGCAGAGAGTTCTGATGTACACTAAGAATTATCTGGCTCCAAGCATTGCAGAACATTTTCCAGGACTGCAAAGTTGAAACAAAGTCTCATGATCATTTCTGCAGCAGTTCCAAACCTCATGGGATGAAAGGTGCCATTTACTGAGCTATATTAAGCTCTCTTGAGACTTAACTATTATGTAAGTTAATATGTGGAAAATCACGCTCACCAGTATTTCGTATACCAAAAACTTAGATGCAAAATCCTAACCTTCTGTTATCTGTAAGTCAGTCATTTATCAAAGTCACAAGTGAATTAAAACAACACTCACCTTAGGCCCAGGAGCTCCAGGTAGTCCAAATGAGCCTTCTGGTCCCATCAAACCCTATCCAATTTTGAAAAAAGTAGAGACGTTTCCAAAATAAGCTGGAGGAATTATGGCTTCAGTACAGTGTAATGAGTATAATTAATATTATATTTTTACAGCAGAATAAATAGATAGGAAATACATTTTTCATCATATTCCTATACAGGCTGTAGCTCTGGATTACTTAGGTCTTCTGTGGTGTGTGGAAGGGCTATTGTGCAATGAAAAAAAAAAATATATCAGGAGAAAAACAAAGCGCTGTATAAAATATTCCTCAGAGAGAATCTCCTGCAAATCAAAACCTCATCTTTGTCATCTACTTTTAATATAATTTTATTACATCCTTAGCTTAACTGAAAGTCATGCAAGAATTTCTTAGTTTCCATTTAGGGTTTCCAAAACTATTCATGGTATTTCAGAATTCTTTTCTTTGTCTCTGACTGTGATTTCCCAGGGTCACTGCACCTTGATTCTTCCAAACCTTGGGGAGATTTATCAGATCAGACAACTTGGGGCCACATATTTGCTTCTTTTGCAAGCAGTGGGACTGAACGTTTCCTTCAAGAACCCAACAAATTCTGCTTCTTCAGCACACATACACAACCAGAGCACTGACAAAACCAATTCTTTAGACTCCTCTCACAGAAACACATGATAAAGGCATATTTAGTTGTCTTTATTCCACACATAAACAAAGAACTAAAGGCTGTTAAATCATTAAAAGGCTGTCTTTCTTTTCATTTCTCTAAAGCTACTCTAACTTATACTTTAGAACTTATCAGTAAATCTTGCTTTCCAAGAAGGAACTGCAATTTATTCTAGTGTCAATATACATCTATGGTACCATTTCACCATTTCAAAATATTTAGAACAGGAAGTAATTTTGGTAAGCAAAGTTTTTACTTTACTATCCCTTTTCCATTATTTCATATATGCTGCAAATTGAGGCAGCACAGATTAACAAGGGTTTCTGTCTTGCTGTGCTGTAATAAATTTCTGGGCATGAAATAAACATATTAAGCATACCAATTCACTCTTTGGGCCTCAGATACAGGGCCATGAATACAGAAAAAAAAATGGATCTTTAACACAAGACTAAAACATGAAAAATTTCACTGCTAACTTTGTGACTCAGATTTCCTCCATTCAGTTAATTATACTTGAAAATTCTTTTATTTAACTTCCATTTCTCTACTATAAAAACATTATGCATTGCATAATCTCCAACACCTTCCTGAAGTTTGAACATCCATTGTTAATTAAAAATCTGTCATTGACATAATGAAGCTCCTTCAGAACACCAATTTTTTTCCTGAATAAAGCCTTACTAGCCATTGCTATTTCTTTAAAAATTTTGAAAAATAAGTCATCAGTTCCTCTCTAACTGGAGTGAAGCTTCTGTAGCCTCCTTCCCTTCATAGCCCAAAAGAGAGTGCATATTCCCATTAACCATTTGCTTACAGGATGTTTTCAAAATCAGCGTTGTTACAGAAGATGCAAGAAAATACTCATTTGGTCTTGAAACTAAACTTTGATTACATTAAAATTGTCTTAGTTTATCAGTGGATTAGTCCTGCTTCTTCATTTTTTCTATTTACATTTAAATTGCAAAATAAGCTAATATTTTTATTTCACTGTAATGCTGAATACAGTGAAATTTGCTTTTTAAAATAAAATTTCATATTATCTATTGACTCACTTCAGAAATATAGCTCCAAGCCATCTTTTTTGCAGTCTTTGAAGTCTACCTTCCTTTTCTGCAAACCCTTGTGACATTACTATTCTTTCCTCCTAAGGCTCCTGTTCTGTGCTCATCTCCAGCATGTTAATCAGCAAAACAAAAATAAAAAGAAGCAAGCGTAAGTTTGGGGACTGATAGTGGGAAGGTATGAGAATGGACTACATGATTTCTGGCTCCTCTCACATCACCAGCTCAGTGTGGCCCTGCATTTCATTTCAGGCAACATGTTGTTGAGAACCTATCCAATACCAGCTCCATATTTCTGGCTTATGCCCAGACTCATCCTTGGATTACAGGTAGTTAAACGATCATTGCAGATGTCCCACATTTGTTTTATCTTATACAAATTGGAAATTTTTATTATGAGTACAGTATAGCTTTAGCTTTTTAATTATTTACTTAATTGGTTCTGCATATATATATCTACCTCAATCTTTTGCAGTCAAACTAGATAAGGCAGAAAAAAAAAAGCAGAAATCTTTAATATAACTAAAGGTCAGGCATGCATCTGCAGGAAAGAGAGAGATAAAACACAGTTGTCGTGATTTCCTGCCTCGCCCTCTAATTTCCAGGCCATATTTCATGTATGTCATTAACAAATACAAGAAGACAATTATATGAAATCAGTGTTCTGCAAGAAGGAAACTTTCTGGTGCAATATAGGAAAAGCATGAGAACATAATCTGAAAACTAAGGCATGTGAAATTATAAGAGAAGAGTATGTTCTGAATAAAAATAAATGATTCAAAGACATAAATCAAGTGTTACACTATTTATGTGGCATACAAATGAATAAATTACTGGTGCTGGTAATGTAATAGGAATAGCTATTATTGAAGAAGAATTTGTTATTGAAGAATTTTCCCAAGGTATTAATAGCACATCCACAAGCTTTCCATCTGTTTTGTCTGGAACAAACGTAGTCAGTGTGACTAATACAAGGAAAATCCCACTATCTTTTCTGGCTGAAATTCCCTAATGTCATATAACATATTCAAATATTCCATGCATCAATTTCCTATTTATTTTTATCAGGTGACAAAAGATACATTAAATTGAGTTGTCAGGAAACATGAATATATTATTTTCAAGTGTATCACAGAACCAGATGTTTTTAATGTAAAGAAAATGTGAAGAAAACATAGTAGGTGAGTTACTTGGATAAATATGTACACTGTGGAATCCCACAAGGCTTTATTATAGCTGCTCTTACAGCCTCTCCTCCAGCACATTGTTCAGCTCTGCTCAGAAAGAAATGAGGAATGTTTTTCAGTGATGGGTAATAAAAATTATTAGAGGAACAGGTGAGAGACCAAATGCACATTTGTTACATAGAAGCAGAGATATCTGAACTTCCTAGTTCGGTACTTCTTTCAGTGTGATCTGAACAACTATAATATCTGGTTCTCAGGGAATTTTTTTTCAATGAAGATCTTTAGGTAGTTGAAAAAGTCCTTTAAGATCATAAAATAAAATTAACCAGTGTACTCATGGTATACAAAGAAAACCCTTTTGGCAGCTATAATGTACTGGTCGTGCCAATAAAGGAGTCGGAAAAAAAATTACTGATGGATGGATGTAGGGCAGGTGCATACTGTGCAGAAATTATGGAAGGTAATGGGTGGCAGAGTAGCCATAAGTAGAATTATTAAAGCATAAAGTTGGCTTCAATCTTTTTCTTCCTTCAGAATTGCATTGGTTTTAATTGATAATCTATCTTACTAAGGAACTTCAAGGTCAAAAAATCACATCAAGTCATCAACACATTTATAGGCATACATATACCCATATATATCATCTATATATCTGAAAACCAAAGTCAAATTTTTCAAAATTTGTTCCAGTGCCTTACCACTCTTTCAAAGATGATTTTCCTAACATCCAATCTGAACCTCCCCTGGCACAACTTGAGGCCATCATCTCTTGCCCTATTGCCAGTTACCTGGTTACAGATGGTTATCTGTAACCAAATTCTACAATTTCTAAGGGATTATAAAGAACACAGAAATCACCCTACTTAGGCAGTAACTAAGATGTGTTAAGCTGGACAGTTCAAAAAGAATGAGTTCTATTCAATTTCCTACATTCCAAATTAAAAATCTCTCCTTAAGAATTTTGGAAATTCTGTGACCTCAGCTGTTCTCACTGTTCTTGTCAAAAATGAACACCATTACAAAAGCATGCTGTAATTCAGATTCAGAAATTCGTTGCACACCATGACAATATTTAACCATTCTTTAACTTCACAATAAATTGACATTAATACAATCAGACTTAAAGTTAAGTAACTCAAGGACTAAATTCACACTAATGTTTCAGTGGATTTGTTTATCAAACATGCAGACTGGAAATCATTAATTTTAAAAGTGGCAGAGGATTCAGAGATTAGACTTGGTCTGACTGGATTTGTAAATGTGAATATACTGGGTTGCTGCTTTATTGCTTATTTCCTTACCACAGGTAGTAAACGTGAGAATTATTTGTAGTTCCTTCATTATGACACAATTTTACAAACTTACAGTTTCCCCTGTTGACCCTTTTGCTCCTGGTACACCTGGTGGTCCAATTTCACCCTGAATTTTTGAGAGAAAGAGAATAGTTGTTAAATTAATTTATATATGGATAAAAGATTTCTTAAACATCCTTTAATTCTACAGATATATTTGAGTAAGATTATTTTTCGAAGTATTATCTTTCTTAGTATTAAATTTTGCATTCCTTCTGGAAGACTATAAATAAAATGTAATAAGAGATGACAAACAAACCATAAGCACTTTGGAGCGCATCTCCATTCATTTGCAACATGATTTGTTGTCCTAAATCTCCACTATGAAAACTGTCCTCTTAGTATGGCCTGAATCCTCACTTATAGTATATCCTCATGTATAGTATATATGCACACGAGTTTTAACTGTGTTGTGAGATATTAATACCTTCTGTCCTTTTGCTCCTTGATTTCCAGGGATTCCAGGAATTCCCTGAAGAAGGGAAAAAAACCCTTTTAAATACACAGAATATTTTATAAATATATGCATATATATATGTATGACTACATGCTCTCATGAATTTAACATTTGCTATATGATTAGAGTTCAAAATAAGGGCTGGAAATAGAAAATTTAATAAACAGGTATGAGAAAAGAGCTTCATCTGAAAATAGACAGTTATGTTCTGCCCCTCTGTGGTGCTTTCCTGCTGGAACTCTGCATCTGCCCTGGACAGGCTCACGTACTACTGCTTGCCCAAGAAGGGCTGCAGAGCTATACTGAAAATCCTGACAAGAGGAAAGAAACCACTATTCATTATACATAAGATTCCCACAGGAGATCAAGCATGTCTTCTTCCAGAAATAGTCTTGGCCAACAGTACCTCAGGTAATCCTTTTTTCCTATTTAAAATACAGTGATTGTAACATAAAACAAGAGAGAGCTATTATCATATGTGATGCACACTGGCTTCCACTTTGATAAACTCCTGACTATCTCTAAAATTTCCTTGACTTCAGCATTTATTTCAGCTCCACAGTACAACTCATACTGGTTTCTTACAGCGATCCTTAAAATGAATGTTGCTTAACTTTAAAACAAAGCTCCATATGTACAGGAATTCTCATCTACATCCAGTTAATTTGTTTTTCCTCTTAGTTAGATCTCTTCAAATTTATCAGACAGATACTGTTCTTACTTGTACCATCACTAATCTGCAGCAAGAATTTAGCATACAGACTCCAACAATCAGGATTAACTTGTTAGTTTCCATATCAAGAACAGTTGTAAAACGCTGTCTTGGAAAAAAATAGCTTAACTGTTTTGTAGCTTACGCCCAGCTTCTTGTTAATAATGATACTAAAAAGCAGAAACAGTTCAGTGGTCAACAGCATATAAGTTAATTATGGCATCCTTGGCATTCTGCAAGTCATCAAAATTGCAATGTATATGCAATTACAAGAAGAGATCAAAGAATATAACAAAAATAACTGGAAAACCTAAGCCATCTATGCCCATATGAAGCCTTATTGCTAAAACTTTGTTCAAAACCATTCTATTTGCAAAAATATAGACAGGAAATTGGATACATTTATAACCATATTTAGGAACTTCCAAGCTTCACATGGTTTATTGGTATGTTTATGCAATAGTTACATTCTGTGGCCGTAAAATGTAAAGTTTAACTATCCATATCAGAACTTCACACAATGCTGAAAAAAATCCTTTACTAGACAGGAATCTTCTTTTATTGAAAAGATGCACCAAAGCTTTCCCTGGTTACATTTCTAATTTCTGTGCAGGGCTGAGAGAAGTTCTTCCCACATACTTATTCAACACAGCGAATGAACTACCCTTAAATAAGATTGCCAAAGAGAAGAAACACAACATCCCAGTTCTTGGCTAAAAAATATCACTGATACAAGACATTTAACTTCATAGCAGTGGCAAAGAAAGATAGAACTCAAAAGAACAAGAATTGTAAAACTAAGCCACTGTTAGACTTTTTTTTTTTCCTGATAGATTCTGTAATACTGAAGTGCTGGGAACTTCTGCTCCTATTTCAGTGGAAGACAGTCCAGACATCCAGAATTCCCTTACGATTTCATTTATCTTAATCAGAATGACTCCCAGAGTACGCGGGGTGGAGACTTTCACAGTTACTCACCACAAGTCAATTGGCATAGAAGAAGGAGAATGAAGTGGCTAATTTGTTCATAAAGAATGAGTTTCTCTCACGAGAGTTACTTTGCTGTATAGTTTCCGTGGTTCAGCAATTGCAAAGAGTGATTTCTGTAGATTCAGTTCCAGGATTCTTTACAAATTAAATTTTGTCTCCTCATTGTCTTTTCTGAATCTACTACTTCCTTTTACATGGATATCCCCAGTGCATGCCAACTAGAATTACTTGTACTTTCCCAGAGGACAAAGTTAGAAAGCAGCCTCGATAGCCTCAGTTTCTTCCCTAACTTCTAGGTCAAGAGCCAAACCAAGTGTTGGAAATACATGAGCAACCCTGTTCCTAAACAAAGATTTTATATGCAGTTCAAATCCTTAGAATCTAAACTTTTTTCTGTCCAAGAGTAATAAGGCAACTTGAACAGAAAGTTAGGTTCAATACAGTGACATAACACAAACAAAGCTATCAAAGAAATCTTACTCTACCTATCACAAAATACATTCTCACTTCAGAGCTCGAGGTAAAGCAACTAATTTCATTTATAAGATTAAAATCCCATTTTTAAGTGCGTGTTGTAACTAAAATTGTCACAAACGCCTGTGTTTAATCAAAATGTAATATGAAACAGATTAATCATGCAATTTTCCTGCCATTAAGGGAAATACAATGTTTGGAACTACCACAAGTGGGAAAATTGCCACCCACAAGGAGCAACAGAATCAATGCTAAGGAATAATTCATGATTCACTGAGTTGGGGAAAAAACTGACTTAAAGGATGGATTTAGCAAAGCTATCAAGCAATATTTTGATCATATAAAATTTATAAAATAAGTTATAATTAAAGATCTTTTGTCCTTCTTTCCAGAAAATGCATTTTAAATGGCTTATGCCTATCATAAATACAGTTATAATACCAAGAAGCATAGCATTATATTTCTAACCAGAATAGTCAGAAATGCTTTACACAAGCATTTCTGTCCTTACACAAGTTGCACCATCTTAACCCTTGGAATCAGTTAATTTCTTGGCCTGCTTTTACATCACATTTAATCCAAGGTTTATTCACTGCTTTCCATATTCAAAACCTAAGTTACTCTAAGCCATAGCCCTGCCTTAACTCTTTCAATATCATTAATCTCATTTCCTTAATAATCTTCATTTCTTTCAAATGTCTCACCTTTCCTCCGAAAATTTACCTCAAATGGGAAGTCTTCCTTCACCCCTTTATAAATTCCACAGACATATCTGAAATTGTCTGAAATTGGTGTCATTTAAGGTGCTGTGGTACATTTAAGCTCAACAGTTCCTTGGAAAAGATGTCAGTGCACTGTGTAAGTACTACGTTATAGATACCAGATGTTGCCTCACATATCTTAGGCGATCAAATCTCACACCCTGATGTCTTGTTCTCTGGAGGAAAAAGAAGTACAGCTTTCTGTTTGTTTTTTTTTTTGTTTGTTTGTTTATTTTGTTTTGGGGTTAGTTTTTTCGTATTTGTCTGGTATGACAGGTCTACATAGGCTCCATTAGCAAAACCTCCTAACAGTCTTCCCTAAGAAGCAATTATGACTATGATTCAAAAGTCACATAACTGTAAACTAGGAATATCCAAGCAAAAAAGTAGCTCTGAGTGTCCTTCACATGAGCGAAATACCAGTGCTTAGCCATGAGTCTCAGCTTCATAGCAGAATGAAGCTTGCATGGATATGCAGCTAAATCCCTTGATGCAGTCCTTCTGAGCAGCAGCAGACTTCATAGCTATGAATTCAGAATACCCAAAAGGAATAACTGTTTCCATTACGATGATGAGCTTCAATGGTGATACTTAAGCAAATCCTTATGAATTCTCTGTTATCCCACTTCTAGCAATATATATTTTTTTCTATTCTTTGACAGTATCTGGCAGATACAATGGATCTAACTGTAAAAGGAAGGTTGTTTCACAATCCCTGGAAAAAATTTTCCTGTAGGTTTCCTCAGTCATGACGGTCTATTTTTGGCTTTGGATGATATTAAACAGCTGTTTTTTTGTTGGTTTGTTTTTTTTTTTTTCCATGCAATCCAACTAAAAATTTATTAAAGTAAGCTGTTCGGGACTTTACATACAAAACAACTGGGTGTAAGCATTTTTAATTCAGACATACGCTATATTTCTCAAAACATTTTCCCCCTTTTCTGGTTATTTGTTTTTTTTTTTTTTTTGGTTTGTTTGTTTTGTTTTGTTTTAATATTCCTCATCTCTAGCTGTGTTTGTGAAAAGCAAAAGAAACTACGCATAAAAACTTTCCAAGAAGAAAAAAAGAAATGTTGTATTTCTAAAATAAGCAAAATAATGTATTAGCTTATTCTATTCTTTACTTTCTACAGTGCCTGTTAGAACTTCATTCTACGGTTGACAGGTTTGGTACGTGAAGTGAGAGCTTCTAGATTACAGGTAACATTACTCACTATCCTAAAACTACCATGTGGAAGACATAAAATTATAGGGCATGTCCAAAAGGTTCCCTGTTATAAGCAAACAGTCTTGTGGTCAGTTCCCCAAGACTGTGGAAAGACACTAGTATGTTACCTTATTTACTCAGTGATTATATACAAAACTTTAATCTTTTACCATACTGTTTTAAACAGGCTTCACATTGAATGCAGTACCCCTGGACTTACTTTGTACTGTGCATACAGTTGATAAATAATGTCAAGAAGAAATCTTTATGGGACAGTTTTTCAAAGTATCCACTCTTTTCTCAATGTCAAGTCTAAAATAACTGAAATAAAACTATTTTTCTCTGTTAAAAATGATTATGATTGTAAAAGATTGGATAAAAAAAATGTATTGCCTGTATGAACTGTGAGACCTTCTGAAAGACAAGACAAAAAAAAGTACTAAAATATCAGGCAATCATACACTCTATTTCTGTAATCATTCTTTATGAGAGAAAAAATATATCTATCTACCACCTTATTTACTACTGTTGTTGAATATTGTTTAAAAACATGGTTTATTTTATGGTATAATATGGTATCTGCTTTTATTTCTTACCTTTGTATAAGGATGGCTAGTAAAGTTACTTTGTTGTGACTCCACCTTATTTAAATTATATTCATTTTCAAAAATGGATCCAAAAATAACATTCAGAAACTCGTGTTAAAAGATGGCCACATGCTAGTCTGTTGCCCACTTCAACAATAAAAACTCAGGCTGCATCCCTAATAATTACTCATAATCCAAGTAGGGTCACACAAGCCTCACTAAATGCTCCAAGCATGGCACTGAGAAAGGTTTACTTGTCATTTCAGTCACACAAAGCATACAGAATTTTTATAAAGATTGCAAGAATGGTGCTAATTTCAAACGTTATCTTTCTTCAACAGTATGTTAATGAGGATTGGTTGGAGCATGGTGTTTAAAATGTAAAAATCGTGGTTACTGACATAAAGATGTTTTTTCTTGATCATATGATTTCTCTGGATTATATTTCAGTTAAATTATTCCTTCCACTCCAAAAAATTTGAAGTTCTGTTTCTAGGAAGGCATTAAAGTATGCTGCATAAGTTATAGCAATAGCACAAGATTCACGAAGGTATCCACCTACCAGGATACCTCCATGATCTCTGTGAGCACCTGAAAAAACTGAACTGTTTCTACGTTACTGATCATTATTTGAACAAACACACTTGATGACACATGAGAGATTTACTGGAGGCATGTAAGAAAGTACAAGTCAAGTCAAAATCTGGATAAAAGTGCAACAGTCCAGATACTTTTGAAAAGATTAGACCAAATCCCTGATAATCCTGAAAGAATGAAAGACATAAAATCAATTAGGATCATGGATAAAACTCTTCTGCTGTGGAAAATAGAAAAAAATATATATAAAAGAAATGCAAAGAAGTTGCCTCGGTTACTACTGGTTACCTGGAACTGACAACAAAGGAAAATGGGCTGAATACAAAGCATAGTCCCCACAGGCATAATGAGCATCCACAGGACTAAAACTGCAGCTTTAAATTAAATGCAAGAAAGGAGAAAGCATTAAGAAAGATCTTCACAGTTATAAGAACAGAGTTTGCAAGCATTTTTTTTTCTTCTTTGGAGAATTGCTTATAAAAAATAAAGCAGACATATGTTACGTGTGGAACACAGTGACCCCTGTTGCATTGCCAACAACACAGAACTTGGAAAACTGTATTTTGAAAGCTGGAAACACTAACAGAATATGATAACTGTGCATACGCTGTCACACAGTAGAACTGATGTCAGTTTCTTGCAAACACACTTCAAAATAATATGAATAACAGACTCAGCACATCTTGGTGGATCCAAAGCTGGGCAGACAAAACCCAAGTCCCTAGCTCTACAGGTGAAACCACGAAGACCTCCCTCTGCTTGTCCTGTCAGGCACTGCAAACCAAGCATGTACACTCTGGCTAAAAAACTCTTGTGACTTGTATCAACTGACAAACCAAGATGTAATTCATACCTACACGTAAACGCACTAATATGCAAGCAGTTATGTGCCTTTAAAATATTCTACAATTTCTCCACTAACAATTTCCAGAAAAAAAAACTTATGACTCATTGCAAACTGAGTACCCCACACATCAGTCAGGCTGAGGATGGCAGAGCATCCACAAATGGCACTGCCTAGTGCTCTGCTCCTTACACCAATGCTCCAACACATCAAAACCAGCAATTCTGCTCACTCAGACCACACTGATGTGGAAGAGTACAATTTTTGGCCACTGCTCTTTTCTGTAGTAAGGGGCCATTTAATTATTTAAATTAGCAGGGAGTGGATTTAATTATAAACCATGCTTTTTCTTTTAATCCACAATGCCCATACTGTGAAATTCGTCATATCACATCACATAGAAAAAGAAAACAATAAAACTGTGTTCCAAAAAGGACCGTAAAGTTACTAGTAGTTCATTGCAGGCTGTTAAGTAGGAAGGGCCAGCATGCACTTTTGACTAAGGAAGTCCCTAAAGACCATCAGAATCTGGCATTAAATGAAAGGAGAAAGAAAATAGATTTTCTACATATTCCTATTCACTGTCAGAAAAAAAAATGTTCTGAAATAATTCCTTTATTTTGAGCCTGTTTGGCAGTTCTTACCTGTATTTAAAACAGCTAACAAAAGTTGATGCAGAGAATGGGATGAAGCCCTTTCAGAGCACAACTAAGGAAAATCTTACTTTGATTCAATCTCTAATCACTATGGCTAGATTTAATTACTGAAACAGAACTTTTGCAATGTGAGCCAAAAATTCTTTCTTAAATGGTCTGATATTTCTGTAGTACATTGCTTCATGCTCTGTCTTTTTGGATCAGAAAACTTTGTTTTTGCTGGTCATGTAATAAGTTATTCCATATTGGTCCAGTATGAGTAAAAGGTGTCAAAATCCTCAAGACAGTTTGTTCTGTAGCTTGACCTAAGAACAGCATCATATATTCCATGTGGTTCAGCAGTCCCAAGTGCTACTTGATCTCTGACATGTCATCTTTTTAGAAAAATGCTTAAGTAGAAATATATACCATTAAAAAATTATCTGTCTGAAAGGAATTACTGATCATAACATATTAAAAACAAAGCTTTTCAATACAGCAAATGAGAAATGATGCAATATCTGAATAGCGGTAAACTGTGTCTAGAGGAAGGCATACTGCAACACTCAAGACAATCATCTTTCTGATATTCAGGAAAAAAAAAAAGTGCTAATGCTTCTAAGCCTGTGTCTATTGCAGTCACTGATGTGAAGGACACCAGTCTCCTAAATTCCCAAGCATTTAAGTGGGAAAATATTTACACTGAGTTTTAAGTAATTTTGCCACAAGAGGAGATATCTGTTCTGTATACATCTATATGTCAAGCCGATTAACTTTTGGTTTCATAGAACATCTCTAGACTCTGTCCTACATAAGCTGACAGCACAACCGATGAGGATGCAGCATAAGGTGAATACAGTCATTGCCTTAGCAGGAAGAGGCACAACGTGTCACACCTGTTATTCTATGGACTTTTACTCTTCAATATAAGCATAAAACAGTCAAAACACTTCATCTGGGAAGTAAATTTTACAAGTAACCTCAAATTCAAAGTCTATCAAAAAATTTCCAATAAACACAATTATTTTAATATACAGAAAAAATTAGACTCTTCAGATGCACAAGTTTGTGGTTTTGTCTATAAACAAGGCTAGCTTATGGGAATCACTGAATACAAATAAATAAGTACTACCAATAATTTTGTGCCTCAAAGAGGCTGCAATTTTAACAAAAGTGCACATAAGCTGTTTGCTGCATGACAATTCTTACAGAATCATGCTTTTATAACAGATTTCTTTCTTAGTGTATATAGAAAGTTAACAAAAAGTTAAGAGAGATTTTAACAAATGGCAAGATTTGATTTATTGTAATACAGTTAAACGTGTCAGTAGGGAGATTGTAAATTGGTACACCATATTGGTCAGAAATATTTCTACACCACTGGGCTTTTCTCAGTGTGATTTTCCAGCGTAAGTTATCTGATTTGGACTGACGCTAACTGAAAAATTCCAAATAAGACCTAAGTCTTTGCAGACATAAATAAAAATATACCATATAATTACAGAAAATGAATATAATTCATCTAACTGCATGGTGCATGATGCCAAAATGTAAAAATTAGAAATCACAAAGAACAAGATAGAAAGTGAGAATTAGATGGAAGAGAACTGTTCAATTTTACAACTTCAAAATTCAGGCATTATTTTCCAAGCTTCAGTTGGTCACTGGATCCAAGTCTATTACAGTATTTATTGTGGCCGCTGTCCAGATTGAACTCAGTGAAAATCCTTCCAGTGACTTCATTACGCTTTGGATCAGCAACTAGTTGTCATGTTTTATAACACCTTTGTCACCTGGGAATAATAGAGCCATTGACATTAACCTGCCTGAAGTCCCAGAAGTCTTTTAATGGCCTGTTTCTTTACAGCACCATTCACACATTCATCTTCTTAACAGCAATTAATTTTGCTGAAAATGCAAGATAGAACATATTTATAATTAGTGTAACTTGTCAGACCAAATGATGAAGATAAGCAATGTCCCAAATAAAGTTTCTTAAAAATATATGCACCTTTTAAGTGAATTTACTTAGAAGAGAAAATTGTCAGGAAAACCTGCACTCAGAAAATGTGCATTTTTTTGTACTTTGAGGAAACATGCACTCTTAAAAAAAAAATTAAAACGTGGTAGAGCTTACTGCAAGCGCTACATCATTAAAGGTAATTGAAATGGTGTTACCAAAGCTGCCATCTTCCTGTTTCTCAAGTAGGAAGAATATTAACATCCATAACAGTAGCTCCAGCAATCAGAAGTCATCAGCAAGATTCTGCCCTGACTACTCTCACAATTCTATAAAGCCTCTCAAGGAAAAATTAGTGATGTGCTTTTTCTTTTTTTTGAGAGAGAGAGAGAGAGAGAGAGAGAGAGAGAGAGTTGAAGGAAGAGGGGAAGAATAAAAGTGCAATCAGAAAAGTACTCCTGCCTCTAAAAAGCTTTGCTTAGTAGAAGAATTTAATAAACAATCCAACCTGTTAAAAATCTAATTTGACTAACGAAATTTACTTGTGATTTTACCTACCAAAGTCTTACTGCATCAGCTGCTTGTGTCAAAAAAAACCTCACTCCATCTAAATGGCCATTTCACTTTATCAGTAAAGGTACAAGTCCAATTTTTAAGAAAGAAATCACATTTTTTGAGAGCCACAGGACATAATCTGTAAAGAAAACACAAGTCCTTACTTTCATTATGATTGGATTCTGATTGGCTAGTGCCTTTGGAAAGTAGGCCACAAGTGCTCAGCAGCCACTACTGAGGTATCTACTAGTGGAGAAGTATAAGTATTAGATTTGAAGCTAAGAATTTTGATGGACTTACATCAAACATATAGCTGAGTCTCCTGTGCGTTCCAATTATTTTTGTCTTAACGATTGACAGGGAATAATTGGTTTTAAATAGATTACTCTCATAACAGTGCATACTTCAAAGCGAAGTAAAACTTGAATGAAAAAAATTCTTTGAGCACTGAAAAGCTAATAGGATTTCTATGCTGCAATCTTCCAGTGAGAGAATGAAAAGAGAAGTATAACAATAAGCAGAATAGGCACATTCAAAACATTAACTAAGAAATGATTTTGAGATTAAAAAAAATATTTGTCACAGGCCCTACTGCATATTTATCCTACAGAGATTTGGGGTTTGCTTGCAACTGCAGGATATAAGTATTTAAAAAATAACTTTCCCAATGCAGATGACAGAAAATAAGATCTAAATATGTGGCATCTTCTTGGTTAACTAAAACAGGTAGAAAACAAAAAATATAAAATGTTTCAAGCTAACTATATCATTATGGTCACTGCAAAAAAAAATATGTGTGTGCATATGTGTGGTGCAAATATTTCACTTTCTTAGTCAACAGTCATCATTTGTTTTAGTAAAATACTAACACTGTGCTGCTCCATCTATTTCTGAATTGGAACAATAGACTGTCAAACCATTAACACATGATTCTGCATCCTCAAACGTGGCTGCTACTAGAAACATCTCTGTAAATAATGTTCACAAATATAATCACTAAAATTAATAAAATAGCTTAAATTTTCTAAGGGCAAAGTGAATAGCATATTTTTCCTAATGAGATCATCACAGTTCCTACGCTCCCCTATCGCAAAGGTTTTCATTGTGAATTTTAAGTTTTCTTCCATTAATAGTATTAAGCAATTACTGAGTTTTCCACTATTTGCACTCCCATTCTATTTCCCTCTCATACTGTTTATCATGTTAAAATTATTTCCTTTTCCATCTTATACAGAAAAGTGGATTTAGATGCATTGAAATCTGCACATTTTACCGAACTACACTAGTTAATCTCAAAAAACTTATATCCTACACACCACCCTTTTTTTCACTTTTCACTCAAATGTAATGACTGTGGTATTAACATCTCCCTCCTCACTGATGCTCATCTGAACATACAAAAGGCTAGAAGCATAAAAGGGTGCAATTTAAGGGAAAGAAAACTGGCTGCCGCCAGTATGATATGATGTATGATAAAATATAAATTGCAGAATTTTGTATGTGTTCAAATATTCACCATTTACAAGTCAGTTCATGAAATGACAGTGATACAATAAATGCACAGCTGAACTGAAAAAGAAGAAAGTTCATTAGAACCAGCTGCAACTAATATTTATTTAAACAGTATTTCCTGTTTTTATCATCAGCTGTCAGGTTTTTCTCCTGAGAACACTATCTCTGAACAATATTATCAATACACATTTAAAGCAATTACTAATGGGATTGTGTTTGTTTTTTCATAGTTTACTATGCCAAGAATGGCAAGAGGTAAGAGAACACAATAAAGACCACATGACAAAGCATCCTGCCTCAAGGAGGTGTTGCAGAAAAGAAGGAAAATGGTAAGAAGGAAATGGTGGAAAACTATATAGTGAAGGACAGGTAGCAGTACTACAAAAGAAGCACCAAGACTATATTATGCATAGTACTACATAAGCAAGTCAGGAACTTTCTCTCCTTGGAACCTATTTCTATAAATTTCAGCACGGCTATAAATGCACCAGAATTACACTAACCTTAGGTCTACTTCCCATATATCCAGGCTACCATCATTTTGTTGTGTCATACTTCAAAAATTTATGCTTTATGAACGAAAAATAGAGCAACGTCTGTAGTCTCTAATTTCTTTGATTCTTTGCATGCTTCAAAAAGATTTCTGGTACCCTAGCACAGAAAACAGGTTTTGTGAACTTCAGAGAGCCATTTTTAGAGAGTGCACTGATCTAGATCTGATATTATTTGTGCGGTAAAAGGAAATGAACATACAAACTAAGAGTAGGTATAAGAGCAGGAGTCTTGTCAGAAGCTGAAAGCTATGTTGTACTGACGTCGCTGTCACAAACAGAAGACCACATTCTGAGGTCTAATGATGTGGCCTCAATATTAAGGGTAAATCCTATCATTTTAAGTATTTGCAGCTGTATTTCTGAAAAAATCTCTCTGGAAAGTAAACATCAGCAGCTGCAATTGGTCAAACGTTAGTTGTGGCAAGACAGCATATGCCAGGCCTAGAAGTGAGTGCTATAAACGTCCTGGCAGTTTCATCCACTAGCACTCACTACAGAATTCCCATCTGCAGAAATGTAAACAACAAATCTCACTTTGCATTCTCTGAAAAGAATCTCTGACAAAGCCCTACCTACCTCAGAAAGGAGAACTAGGCTGAAATGAAGTTCAAATATGAATTGATTTATCTACCCTTTAGATAGCTTGCCCCTCAAAAAACTGTACTTTTCAAAACACCCTATTGTCAGGAAGATGCGTGACTACCCATTAAAGAGCCACTCAAGTGACAGCATGACTGCACTTGGAGCATGGCCTGTTTGTCATTGGTAAGCTGAGCTTGATTATCAGTTTTGTTGAATGCTTTGCAAAGAATTCTGTCTATAATATCAAACATTTTTTCTTACACAGAGTATGTAGGATCAGGAGTACTTATTACCTTCAGTTCCCCTAGTACTACCAGGGGAAAAGAACCATTTCACTTGGCATTATTTTTTACAACCTATTTTTTCCTGCTCGTATATTTGAGGATTAATAAGAGCAATAATATAGGAGACAGTATGGCATATTGTCCAGAAAGCAACCACACCTCTCAGATGCTGGAAGCCACAGGAGCTCAGCTCAGCAGTGTTTCTGTCCCAGGCAGTTGCTTCTTAGATATTGTTTCAAGACACATTCACTTTTCCACCATGCTCTTTTTATTTGTTAAAGCAGAAGGGATCAAAAGATTATTATATTTTAAAAAAGTCTAACTTAACAAATTAGGCCATGTTTAACACTAATGTGGCTGAATGGAAGAAATGAAGATTGTTTGTGTGGGTGGGGTATCCATGCAAACTACTGAGCTGCTCCAGGGCTACAGCTGCAGCTGGTCCACATAGTCATAATTTAAACAGAAACATACAAGGTCTGTCTTGAGTTTAGGCTGCTTATTTCAATATCTCAGGGAGTTCTCAACAGAGCTGGGTGCCTTTCTCCCACATCAATGCCCTAACTATTAGGGTACCCCGCTAGAGTAAACTATACTGAACTGGAGAAATCACGATGACAAAAGAGCAAAGAGGAGATGCTTACACACTATGCATCAAATACATGTTGAAGGAATAACAGAAGCAGTAAATTGCACAAGGCATTCCCTACAGCCCCTGCATTCCTGCTCACTTTCCATTGGATGAAGGCCCACTACTTCCTACTCGAATAAAGGATTGCACATATCCCAGTCGCTGTGGCTGACTGGGATAGTTTTCATTTCCCACAGTCCAAGCATACACTTTTGCCATACAGCGGCTGTGTGAAGATATCTCTTGCTCTTCTTCCAAGATCACAATAGATGGAGGCACCACATCTCTACATATGATCTGGCACTACACCACCATCAGAGGTAGAGAAACAGACATAACTAGGTGTCTTACATTTCTTACTGGCTACCTCGAGGCAATTTCCTGATCAGCACGTAGATCTGCTCTTCAAAAGAACCTCCACTAACAAAAACTGAAACATATAATACAACCTGGCTCGACCAGACTACATTACAAATTTGCCTTTCCAGGTGCTACATTCAATACTGTATAAATTCACAATCTTTTAAAACATCACTTTATTATCTTACAATACACCAGAAAGGCAATGATTCACGAGTTGAGCTCCATTTACTTCTTCGCCAACAGAACGATTATTGACAGTTTGAAGACAGCGGGCTCACTATCAGCTCTGAAAGCCTTCAGCTCTCTTCAGATAACTTAGATCCTTGCTTTGAACAAAGACTGGTAGCACTGAAGAGTCAAACAAGGAAACCAGGAGGGCATGGTCCACCACATAAAAACAGGAGGAAAAATCAAGTGCTCAAACACCAGCAGAGGAACAATATATAGGGAAATAAGAACAGCAATGCAGCAACATGTCCCAGGAAAGCTAGTAGACTTTATTAGACTCATTTAGATGACATGGCCCACGTAACAAGATACAAGGAAGTCAGTGAACAAAGATGGAAAACAGAAAGCAGAAAAGTAAACTGAAAAGAACAATTAACAAGTATATAAAGTAACATATTCCCAGTTGCAAAAATTGGAGTTAAAAACAACCAATCTTTCTGCAAGTAATCACCAATAAATAACTAGCCAAACCATCCTGTCAATAGGAAATGTCAGTAATGAGACAGTTTTATATTATCTATAAAAATTGGTGTATATCAGCAATATAATTAAGAATCTTTTAAGGCATCTTTGACTTTAAAAGTTTATTTCTTTTATTAAATCCAAATTAAAAAATGAACAATAGGAAATAAATGTGCTTTAACAAAAAAGAACATAGCAACCAATTCAAATCAAAATGGGTGAAATATGAAGTGCTATATCCATTACGAGAAAAATAAAGAAAAAATAAGAACATGCCAGCAGTGTACCACTTACAGGCTCTCCCCGATGTCCCTCCAGACCTGGAGATCCAGGCTGTCCAACTTCTCCCTTTAAAATGATAAAAAATTGTAAATACCATACTCAAAAAAGATCTTATTTTACATAATGATTATTATTTCGATTGGTAAATAAGTATTCTTATGTAATAAGTAAAATGTAAAGCAAATACACATGTTCAAACAAACATCTTAAAACAGTTTCAAAAGCTGTGAGAACTTTAGTACAGAATTCCCTCATTCTATGTCCAGCAGACAGCTGTCAAAGAGCTTGCAAAAAGACATAAGAGAGGATCACCTTTTGAAATTGGAGAAGGGTTGACTTGGAACAGGAACTATTTGTTCAAGGTCATACCTCCAATAAATTGTTGTCTAATTGTTAGTGCAACTGACTGTCCTAAAACTATTTCAAAGCACTTCAGAACTAAAGTGGTACTGGATGCGACCAAATCTTCATGTTCTCATTTAAAATAAGTACGCTCCCCTTAATATTCCAAAAATTTGAAAAATTATTGCAAAAGTACCTTAAAAAACGTAAACCAATTAAATATTTAAACAATATAGTAATTGTCTTCAAATTACAAAAACTGGTATTGAAGTCACATTGGGTAGCACCTGGGTTTCAAGGCATGCTTTTTTAATTATTATTAGCTTTCCATTTTTCTTTCCCAGAATGAATATGATAAGAATAAAGGAAATCTCCAGCTTTCCTTCAAAAACAGCCTTTTGCTAATCCCAAATTGATTATAGACTCAGAATGAAGCAATGTTTTATAGCAAGGAGATGCAGAAGTCAAACTAACAAAATATCTGAATGAATACAGCTTAAGTATTACATTCTACAATGAATAAAAATAATGAGTACTATTTTTGTACTAAGGCAATTGAATTAAGTAAATAGTCAAGAAAATGCCTTCTAGTTTAAATGTACACATTTTCACATTAATATATTGAATCATCTATATTTTGTTTAGAAGCATAAAAACAGATGAACTCCAAATTCCTAATTTATGAATATAATACTTCACTCTAAGGAGTGTTAAAATTTTAACTGCAACACATCTCATGTTAAACAACCATCTAATTATTTGTTCTATTTCATGAAATTCCAGAAAAGGAACTTCTCCACCAAATTAGCACAGATATCTGTACATATGTAGGGAAAATAAGGGAGAATCTATTTGAAATAAAGACATGTAAGCTCATATCACAGCCAACAGATCCAAAATTTTCAAGATTCAGACTTGATTCAGCTATCCGTCACTAAGGGCTCAATTTCATTGCCCCCATCTGGACATTTTTGAGATACTCAAGTTTGTCTTCTATAGGAAACCTGGGCTTCTACTCCCACTTTAGAAACACAACAACTTTCCAAAGAGCTTACATTTATCAGCTCTCTTACGATGCTTTGGATACTCACATCTCCAATTGCACAAGATGCTTTATGTAGGCCATTAAGCCTTAAGTAAGTCTACAAGTTTTACTTCTTTGAGCTGAACTGCTCTCCAGATTCCACTGGCATAACTGAATAAGCCTTCTCTGGCTTTATTGGGAACACAGATACCTATGTCCACAGGCATAAACTTAACTATCTGTTTTAAGAACATCTGCAAAATTGTCTTTGCCTGACATAGCTGCAAGTGCCAGAGTGTGCTGTTGTAAATACGCATTAATAATGAACATTTGTAGGGAAGTATAAATGAGGTGGAAGACAAACATGAAATGAACATAGGGTTTACGTATCAGTGAATTAAAATTTAATAGTACTTCTAAAAGGCTGTTATTTTAGATGTGCTGGACAATTTTCAGACTAGCAGTTCTCTATTGTTGTAAACAAGTGAAAAATTTGAACTGACTTACTCCTTTAACTACCAATTAGGACACGTACATGATTTTTTCTAAGATCTAAGTTGCCATGGTAGTTATGGGCTTGATTCAGCTCCCTGGTGCTATTTGACGTGCTGCAGAGCAGTTAAGAGTTTCCACATCAGACTGGCAGATATCACCTAGAGAAGACCCGTGTCCTCCTAAAATGGCACTTACGGGTCACCTGGGGTACCCAAAAGCAGGAAGTAGTACTGAAAATTTATGGGTGGTCTTAGTAGTAAAGTCAGCAGCTGAATAAAATACAGGTATGTACAGCCACTTCTTATACAAATAAGGGTGAAAAATTTTTAATCATGAAGACAGTTCTGGATGATACGAACTACACAGGGCAGTTGCGCCACCTCTATGCGTGGCAGAGGATGAAAAAGTCCCAAAGATGAACAAAACTCTGTTGATCACTACTGCACTCATAAAAAAAACTACTGCCCCTGTTGCAAACTGACTGAAATCAATAAAGTATGCCTTGTCACTGCAGTAAACTTTGACATTTCCTGGTACTGTTATAATTAATTTCTAGTCATTCTAAATATATTTAGACAAACAGGAAAGCTATTTAAAATTGGTCAATATCTGAATATATATTTGCAAATACCTTGAAACCAGGACTTCCTGGCAATCCATCTTTTCCACTTCTGCCAGGGTCTCCCTGTGGCAACAGTTAACACTCATCAGTAGGTAAATTAGCAAAAACAAAAACAAAAAAACAAAAAAAATAACAAAAAAAAAGGGCAGTTTGTCTGAGTAGAACTTACGGATCGCCCAGGCATTCCTGGAAATCCTGTATCACCTTTCTCTCCCTTTGATCCCTAAAAGAAGCAACAAATAAAAATAAGTAATACTAAATGTGTACACTTCAAATTCAACCTATTTGAACAGCACGTGCACGTATATTATTTCTTACTCTGAACAATTCTGGAAGATCTGTTTCTTTCTTAACGTAGATAATTACCAATAATCATGATTCATTTTTAGAAGTGTAAATATGCTTTAAAAAGTCCAGACTGTTTTGCAGTATTTTTAAACTAGGACAGGAGATTTAGGTTAGAAGATAGGAGGAAGTTTTTCACACAGAGGGTGGTGATGGACAGGAACAGGTTGCCCAGAGAGGTTGTGGATGCCCCATCCCTGGTGGCATTCAAGGCAAGGCTGGATGTGGCTCTGTGCAGCCTGCTCTAGTGGTTGGTGACCCTGCCCATGGCAGGGGGGTTGAAACTCAATCATCTTTGAGATCCTCTTCAATCAAGGTCATTCTATGATTCTATGATTAATACATATATATCCTATTAAAGGCACTAAGTACACAAATGTAAAAATATATCTACATGCATTTTGTGTCATATTAGAATGAGCTATATCAATATATGTCTTCAAGACTGGGAAAAATGCTGCACAGAAGTGGGGATAAAATGTGACAAACAACCCCACTACATATATCAGTAATATTATTTTATAATTTTACTGGCCTTTTTTCCATATATCCCTGGCACTCCTTGGTCTCCTTTAGGGCCCCTTTCTCCCTAGACAAAACACGTATGAGTAAGTTGACTTTAAAAACAGAAGTAGTTATATACACAAATATAGATATACACAAAATAATATCGAAAGCAAATGTAAAAGGAAGCAGGCAAAGTGTTCCACCTGATAGAAAAGAAAGAAAGAAAATTATCAAAACAGTAAATGCAAATCTTAAATTTTCCAAACTTCCCTAAGGAAGAAACCTAGACTGACCACTGGTGAGACACTCCACAACTCATAAGCTTATTGCTTTTCATTTCAATGGAAGCAGAGCAGAAGGCACTTAAGAGTTTCTGGTTACTTTCTATAGGTAGGTACTTCAGTGAAAATTCTGCTCTCTATGAAGTGCTGTACTTTTGTGAAAACCTTATCTAAAACAAAATTTGGAAAAGCTAAGAAGTCAATCCAGTTGCATACTAACATAAAAGATATGTTTGATGATATTGTGGAAAACATACATACGAAAAATTTGTTCTGGTTAGACCAGAGCTATCCTTCAAAATACTGTCACTCAAATTCAATGACTTCAAGAAAATTCTATGATTATCTTAAAGTTCCCAATACATTATTTGGATGTAGAAGATTCTAAGTACTTTAAAATCTAAGTTCTAAGTAACTCACACAAAATCTCACAGAACAGAAGTAAAAAAAAAAACACAAGTAGTTTTTGATAAGCAATGAAAAGGCCTATGATATTTATTACCCTTCAATTTCAACATCAGATCTGTTTATTTAATGTTTTTCATCAACTGCAACAGTATTGCACAAAAGGACTTATTTTTTAATAAGCTATAGAGTAGGTTGAGATATAAGAATACTGTAAAAAGGTTTTATTTTTAACCTTTGGTGCTGGCATCCCATGTAATCCAGGAAAACCAGGTAGTCCACGGTCACCCTAGAAGAGCAAACATATTTGAAATCCTTTGAAATTAATATTTAATAACATCCATAATTTAACTGATCAAGAAATAGTGTAAAGATGTTATATCATACCAACAACATAATATTAATATGCTTACTGATGAGCGTTTATTAATCTTTAGAAAGAATTTAATACAGAAAATAAGAAGTAACCACTTCTAAGTAAATTTTCTTTAAAAAATAAACAAAATGAAACCAAATTAAATTGATAAAAATTTGGCATTTTGACAATGGAGTTCTCATTTCAATTAAAGAAACAATATACTTCTGCAAAAGCAGCTGGTAATTGAAAACACCAGGCAAAAATCAAGGCAAAACAACAGTTCTTCCTATTGTCCTCACAGCTGTCAAATGTCAGGAATTTCAGAACTTCTGCTACTGGCACTGAGGATATTTATCAGACAATCAGTCTGTAAGTTTCCATAAGGAATTACAACAAGAGTTTAATTACAACTAGGCACCTGCTGACATGAAGCAATAAAAAGAAGGTAAGTTACTTGTCACAGTGTACTGGCCTTACTTCATTCAGAATGCAGCAAATCACCATAGTGATAGTTTTTGGACAATCACAGTGGTACCTTTCTATTCATTTCTAACATAAAATAGAGTGATGTATTTCAATTTATTTAATATACTTCAGCCATGAGAGAGGAATAATAAATTATACCCAAGGAAGTTATTTTATATATATGTATTTTTTAACTTCTAAGAAAAAATACAAGAGATAATACGCCTCAGTGGTATTTATCAGAATCATCCGTGCCTAAGGAGATTTGCAGTGGTCTGTCACACATGCCAGAAGATAGGAACACAATCATGGGAATGAAAGCTTGTGGGTTAATACAATCTAAGTATCTCTCAACAAATAAGTATGGAAAGCACACAACAGAAATGGAAAGCAGTTGAAAAAAAATATAGCAATGCTTATAAAATAAACCTTTTGTACATCCATTGCTTCTTGCTGTAAAAGAATGGAACCCTAATTTTTGCTCAGAAATGGTGATTCAATTATTAGATAAACTAAAACACTTGGCAATGGAAACAGTTTTAAATTAGTTGCTGTAGAAACTTCATAAGTTAGAGGATGAAATTAAGAGATGAACATTTGGGCTTAATCATCAGGAAAAAATTTCTAATGGCAAGATCTACTTTATTGTGGAAGAAGTTTTCTAAAACAGTGGTGGAAGCCCTGTTTCTTGGCATAATTTAAACAGGGCTGGACTGAGCATTAGGAAATATTCTATCTGTCACAACCTTACACTGCCAGGAGAATAGCATTTTTTGTCATCAGTACCTTACATTCAGCACATGGCCCGATACGGACTGATCAATTAGGTTAACGTAAGACCACTAAAGCAACAAAACACATAGCACATTTTTCATTTCTAATAATACATTAGAGGCTTTTGCCAAACAGTAATGAATGCATGGACCTGCTTTTAGGATTGGGAGCTTCAGAAGAAGGAAACTTTATAGTAAAATCTGTTTTGAAAATGAACTGTCATTTTAAAAAAAGGCACTGAAGTTTTAATACACAAAAAAGAAAATAAGCTTGTATCTCAACAAACTTCAAACTTTTCTAAATGTACTTTTATAGGGAAAATCATGACAGAAGGGTGGACACAAATATTCACATACCAAACAGACTTGCCAACAGCCAAAGATGGGTTTATTTGTTGTGCATATAGGAGATCCAGACTCAAGTTTATGCTGATTATCAGAAGGGACTTAGCTATAAGCTTATACATCTGTCAACAGCTCCAAGGAACTGAATAGACTTTAACTAGAATTCTTCCAGAAAAATCTTTAGTTTTCATCAGTCCACTGTTTCTGATAAAAAGTGTTATCCAAAAACTCTTACCCAGCTGATCTGGATGCTCACTTACAGAGAAAAAAGGTGAAAAGAGATGGAAACAAACCATTCTGAGACATCTATATCAAACTTCCAATAACTTAAATATACATATGTTTTCTAAATGTAAATCATTCACAGTAATAAAGGTGTTACTGGCAGTACTAATGTCTATATAAACTTTACTAAAAAAAAGCTAACCAGTTTCAGAATTCCACAGAGGATTCTTGTGAAAATATTGATGTTATTAATTGTACAACCAAAATGACAATTGATAAAAACAGAATATTTTTATTTCTTTATTTTCTTTTGTGATTTTTTGATTGTTTCCTTGCTTTTACCTTAGACCCATCCTTTCCTGGTTCTCCCTTGATACCTGGTAAGCCACGTGGTCCCTAAGAGAAGAAAAAAGAATAACAGCTGAAGACACGGTGCTTGCTACAGAATGAGAACCAAATATGCAATGCAATGTGACCTAGGGAAATATCTGTGAATTGACTGATCATAGCATTTCAGTAACTGGATACTAAAGCAGAAATAAGCATGAAATGTATCTAATGTGAGAATGTAGCATGCTGTCATAATCCATGACTTGGGAAAACCAAAACTATTATTTGTTTTAACTGAGAAGCACCACGGGCAAAAAGGATTGTCACACAGATCATACAGATGTCCCCTTCCCTTAAAATATCCATCAGACCAGTCTTCACATATTTTGTGTTGTGGTGAGGCTCTTGGTCCTGGCATGCTCTCAGATGCTTAATACAACTAATTAAGTTCTCAACTATTTAGCAAGACTGGATCATGCTACATGTAAAATACAACATCCGTTTGCAGTAACTGTCCTAGCAAATGCTCCTAAATTAAAAGCTAGGAAGAAGAAAAAGAAGTCTTTCCAATCAATTTGGACTTAATCTGAAATCTTTGTTTAGATATGTGATAAGTAACTAATCACAGAATAGCTGAGGTCAGAAGGGACCTCCAGAGGTCAGCTGGTCCGACCACCCAGATCAAGCTAGAGACACCTAGATCAATTACAATGACATGGCTCAAAATCACTGTTATCAGTTCAAGTTAAAATAGAAAGCACTACTGTTTGGCTTCTAGACCAGAATGAAAATATCCAAGCTCCAGTGAAGCCCTGACTAGCACTGATTACATTAGTGAACTAATTTACAGCCTACCTACAAACCACAAGGCTATGTAAGCAGCAAAGCAATTCATTCAAGGAGTGTCCCCAAATTCACACTATCCCTGCAGCTTCCTTCCCCCCCACCCAACCCTGCAATTCACACCTCAATGAGAAACAGTGAATACTGGGAAAGAGCAGGTAGCATTTAGAATCATAGAAACATAGAAACAACTAAATTCTGTGATTCATATGAAGGAAAAGAAATTCAAGATGACCAGTGCCATCCATAAACCTGACCTACCTTGTTTTAACAATAAACCATATCCCTTAGTGCCACATCCAAAGGTCTCTTAAATACTTCCAGGGATGGAGACCCCACCACTTCCCTGGGTAACCCTGTCAACATTTGACAACCCTCTCCATAAAAAATTCTTCCTCATATTCAAGATAAATCTCAGAATCGTAGGGGTTGGAAGAAACCTCCAGAGATCATGGAGTCCAATCCCCTGCCAAAGCAGCTCCCTAGCCCAGGTTGCACAGGTAGGTGTCCAGGTGGGTCTTGAACGTCTCCAGAGGAGACTCCACCACCTCTGTGCAACCTGTGCCAGTGCTCTGTCACTGCACTGTGAACAAGTTTCCTTTCTTATTGGTGTGGAATGTCCTATGCCTCAATTTGTGTCCATTTCTCCTTGTCCTGTCTCATAAATCACTGAAAAGAGTCTGGGCTTGCCCCTTCACCTCCCACTCCTTAGATAGTTACAGACGTGGATCAGATCCCTCTGAGTCTTCCTTTCTCAAGGCCAAAGAGACTCAGGTCTCTCAGCCTTTCCTTATAAGAGAGGTACTCCAGGCCCTTCACTGGACTCTTTTCAAGGAGATCCCTGTCTTTTTTGTACTGGGGAGCTCAGAACTGGACACACCTCACCAGGGCAGAGTAGAGGGGAAGAATAACCTCCCTCAGCCTGCTGGCCACACTCTTTTTAATGCACCCCAGGATCCCACTTGCCTTCTTGGCCACCAGGGCACACTGCTGGCTCATGGGCAACCTGTCATTTACCAGGACATCCAGGTCCCCCTCCACAGAGCTTCTCCCCAGCAGGCCAACCCCAACCCATACTGGTGTATGCGGTTATTCCTACCTTGGTGCAAGGCTTTACACTTGCTCTTGGTAAACCTCAACAGGTTCCTTTCTGCCCAATTCTACAGCTTGCCGAGGTCTCACCGATTGTCAGAGCAGCCTTCTGGTATGTCAGCATTCCTCCCAGCTTTGTATCATCAGAAAACTTGAGGGTGGATGCTATCACCTCATCAAGGTCATTGATGATGATATTGAACAAGACCAGACCCAGAACCAACCCTTGAGAAACAAGACCAACCCCTGGGAACAATAAACTTGCAACTACTTCCTTGTCCTGTCACTCATCAGCTGAGAAAATAGACTAATGCCCTCCTCATATGAACTTGCTTACAAGTAGTAGTAGAGAGCAATGAGGTCTCACCTCAGCCTCTTCTTCTCCAACCTCAATTCCCTCAACTTCTCCTCATAACTCCTCATATTATCCAGACCCTCCACTATCTTCATAGCCCTCCACTGGGCACTGTCTCATATTTTTACGTCCTTATATTGGGGCATTCAAACCTGCACAAAGTGCTTGAGGTGATGCCACACCAGGGCTGAGTGGAAAATGAAATAGGATCTTACTTGAGCCCCTGGAGTTCCTGGGATACCTGGAGTTCCTGCTGATCCTTGATAACCCTAAAAAAAAAAAAAAAAAAAAAGGAAAGGAACCAAGACTTGTGATTTTTCATAAGATATATTCAAAAATTATCAAATACCACTTTAAGAGAAAAACAAAACACAACAAAACAAATCCCTCTAATTACTAAAGAACTGCTATACCAACTCTTCATGTTAGGTCATGAAAATTTCAGTAATTGTGATTAGAATCTTACTTTTGAGATTTAGATTCCAGTTATCATAAATTTTCATTTCTGCATCTAAAGTTTGCAGCCTCCAAACTTTAGCTAAGTGAATCTTTTCAGACAATAAGGAAAATCAGTTATCTTAGAATTCGTACTTGAGAATGTAACAAACATATTGTTTTACTCACAATTCTGTAGAGAAAAAAAGAACAAATTGACCTAAATATGTAGACATCATTTTTTGCCTTTTTTTTTTTTTCTTGTTCCACAAAAGTAGTTGAGGAACGCCAGGAGTTTTAAAGGCCCATTTCTAGTTACAGAAAAAAAGCTTTAATGAACAAGGCATGTTCTAATACATTTTGCAGCTTGTTTTATAATATCTCTAAATAATCAGAGAGTCATAGAAAGGTTTGGGTTGGAAGAGAACTTTAAAGTTCATCTCGTTCAACCTCCAAATAATAATAAAAGCTCCTATAATAATAAAAATTCCATTCTCAACAGTAACCACTTAGCTATGAACTTAGAAGTACATGACAGGCTATACATGCAGGAAAAAGAAAATGGAATTTGAATGACTAGTACAAAGAAAATAAATACTTAATATTTCATGAATGAGAAGAAAGAGAATTTCAGGAATGCTTTACTAGAAATCAGCATGTGAAGAACAAGAGGATCTAGACGGAATCCCAAATGTACACCTCAGATGTCACAGTAGATTGGATTCAGTAAATACTGCAAAGATAGCAAGTTTTCTATGTAAAATTAACCAGTGCTTCAGAAGAACTCTGAAACATAAACAAGCTACTGAAGAATAGGGAATTCTACTTAATTCCATTAAAAGCATGTCTTTCCAATGAACAAAATGAGCCAGAAGGAAGGTTTTTGAGAATATATAACAACAAAGGAAATTGTACTATAAAATTCTGAGGTTACATAGCCTTTTAACAGGTAGTAAAAAGAAGTGGAAACATTATTTCATTTAATAAACCCCCAGAAAAATGGACTACTCAATTTCAACTGTTCAGAATCTGATCTTGGTTTGATCTGAGTTAATAATCCCATTTTTACATGAGTTTTCAGTCTTAAAATCTTAGCACAAAAGTTAATGGGGGGTTTCCACACTAGTGCAAGATGAGCTAGCAGAACCTTTTAAACATAAGGAAGGCAATTTTTATGTCTGATTTCTTCTTCAAATGAATTAGAGCTGCCTGAGAGTAATAAAAAGAGCTAAAATTATTTACTGGGTTAGATATAAGAGAGTACTTTCTGTGCCCTCTTCACAAAAGATGTTTGAGCAGATGCCCAAAGAGCCAGATGGTAATGTTTAGTATAGAAGTAAACAGAATTCTAAGTCTCTGTCCTACATGGCTTCTTTATCAAGCAATTCTCTTTTAATGCTCAAGGCAGTTCTAGCAAAATCAGCTTTAGCTGTAAATAGTGTAACATTTCAATACTGCTTATAAGGCTCCTGGGTAGCTGAAACAATTCACCAAGCCAAAAATGCCTTAAAAAGTTTGTCCTTTTATTTCTACTCCAAAGAAAGCAAAAAGTTTGTGTGACTTCCTGTAGGACACAGTCCTATATAAATAAAACCGTATTTCACATTTAGTCCTCAGAAATGCAATTTCCCTTTCTTCTCCTTCTAACTGAGTAGAAGAAGAAATAACAGAGGATAATTTCCTGGCTGAACTGAATTTCAAAATTTGAGAGAAGAATGGAGGATGGCAAGAGTTTTCAGCTTATAGAACTGCACATTTAACTCAGTGCTACACCTTGTTGTGCTGTTTCAGAAGAAATAAAGCATGTGTTCATTGTGTTTGCTCCATGGAATGTAACAGATAAGATTAAAGGGAAATTCACCATAAGATACAAAATAGAAAATCAATGTGTAGTTCGTATAACCTAGCAATTCTCTGGGCAAGCTTCTATAAATTCTGACAACCAGCTTTCAAAATACTTCTTTTTCCAGTTATCAAAAAGTAGTAATGTATTATTTTATCACTGTCAGTTTGCATAGTCTCCTTCTGTTTGCTTACATTAACCTAATTGCATACTTGCTTATTACTCATAAAACTCCAGTTTAAAAACATGCATTCTAAGTGGTAAATACATCATGGATTATCAAACTACAGGCTAAGGCCTACCTTTTTTTTTTTTTCTTTCTCATTAAAGCCAGAAAAAGTCCTCATTTCTCAACTTCACAGAGACCTCAATAGAAGTATGTACGTGACATACATATATACACTCCAAGAGCAGCTGTATCATAGCTCATATTTTATGTAACAAAGAAAACTGAAAGTACACTTTTCACTTGACTAGTTCAAGCTAGCTCAAGACTGAAGATTCTCTTTCCTGAGAGGATGAAAGTGAAAAATTTGCCACCAAAAATAATTAATTTTTTTCTTGGTTCTCTCTCATCAATTCCACAAAAGACACAAAAACAGTAGGAAAAGTATCATAGCTAACCCTGAACTTGATAACCAGTTTTGATGAGTAACAGCTTAAACATAGGCAGTTAACTGCCTTTTGATACCACCTAGTCACCTGCACAGTGCTAAAAGACACACAGTATTTGCAAGATGTGCACCCTTTTGAAGTAGCAGCTGCAGGCCAGACAGCCTCATGCTCTATGGCATGAGAATATCATATCTCCTGGGGTATAGTAGTTATAAATCTGTTAAATAAAAAGGGAGTTTAGACATCTAGTGTTTTTGCACGCATTAAACTCTAAAAACACTAGATGTAGGTGCCTTGAGCTGAATCCCACCTATAACATTTTGTCAGTGTTCTCAAACAGTACTGTTCCACAGCACTTTGTTTACATTCTCACTTATTATTTTTCATCAGTGCAACTCAGTATACAAAATCTCCTCAATTTGTTGTGGATGGTAGCAGTGCTCATAAATTGCAAATGCTTGAAAACCTGTAGATGTGAAATTATAATCTTCAAGATACCACAATTCTTTGGTACCAGATGGGTGGATAATAACAAAACCACAGATAGAACTTAGTTATAGAATTCAGATGGCAAGACAATAATTTACAAATCTAAAGTGAAAAGCAGAACAGATTTCTTATGCCAAAGAATTCATACAAAGGACACAGCAAATTAACGATACCAACATCATCAGTGAAATAAGAACTTTGTTGGGAAATTCAAGTTAGTTTATCTGTACAGGAATAAAAAATTGAGCAAAAGAAGTGTATGACAATTATCAATTCAAAAGACACTGTAGGTACAATAGCAGAATAAATGTCAGAAGTAAATCTTCAAAACTTTTGCATGCCTAAAGGGCTAAAGTTCAGACAGCATTCATGGGTGTATCATATCAGAAAAAAGAAAAAAAAAGAAAAAATCTAGCAATTACACTGTACAATTCCTTATTGAAACCTTTGGAAGTCACTAAACAACATAAATGATAAAGTGATTACAGCAGGGCTACTTTGAAAAGAAGTAAACAAGTTCTGTTTGGCTAGGGAAACAACCAAGGATCAACCAAGGATCAAGTAATGGTCTAAAGATATTTAAAGACTGTAAACACTAAGTAAACAGAAGTATTTAGGGTGGTGTAACTAATCATAATGGAATTCAACTTCGTAAGAAAACTGTGACTTGGTGTTGGGAAAACATCCTGACAGAGAGGTTTGCAGACCCTACATGGAAGTTGCTGTAGAAAATCTTTAGTACATTTAAAACAAGCATCTAAAGCATCAAAAGAAAAGCTTTTAAATCCTATTTATGAAATACATTATGTGTCAAAGGAGGTAAGTTTTTATAACCATTCAAACAAGTATCCATGCCTCCCTTCAAATTCATTCTCATAGTATGACCACTCTCTCATTGGCAACATCTCTATAGCAACTAAAATCCTGTAAGGCTGTAAAATCCTGTAAGAAACGTTAGCAAGTACTCAATGTATTTTAATGAAGCGTTTTAGCCTTTCTCTAAATTGTTGTTTATCATCTTAGCTTTTTTTCCTTAGGTCCTTCCTCCTATTTTTCTCAATGAGCTTTTTTCCCCATCCTTAAACAACCTACTCTAGCACTCCTCTCTGCCTGTATTTATCTGCCTACTGCTTCTCTTTTCCTGCCCCTCTGGATGTTTTGAATACCTAATTGGTCATGTGTTTGGAGCCTCACACTTTTCTCTAGGAGCTCTTGCAACATTAGAGCTCCACTGTCAATTTGGAGATCAAAACAAGTGCCAGATCTTCACTCCTACTTCTGTTATACAGCACAGCCCTTTAAAGCACTCGTGTCTATCTGCTTCTACCAGCAACAGCGAAGCTCCTCTGCCTACACATATCAAAACATGAAAATGAATGGTAGACCAAGCACTAAATCCCAAAGATAACTAAATGCAGCTTTTACCTTCCAACATAATCAGGAATCACTTCAAAATTTAAAGGTCAGTCAGAACATTATTACGGTAAAAGTACAGATGAGAGTTTTTACTGCCTTGTTCACTGTCTTATTTATTGCCTTCTTCATTTTGCTTTGAACTGTTTAGTTCTTTCTCCTTTGATTACACTTCCTTCCATTGGCTACTCCTTCATCTGCCAAGGTTTTCATAGCTCTGAGCCCACAGCAGTATACTTTAACTCAGCACGATGTTGTGTGATAAATATCTGCTTGTTCTGAAGAACCATGGAGAAGGAAAGTTTCATCAAGGCTATTAGATACAAGATCATAAAACCTGGCTTGGAAAGTTCCTAAGCTTTAGACTTCAGTTGGGAAATGAGATGATGCACCTTGCATGTATAACTTCCTACTCATCGCTTAGGTGTTCATCCCTATCATCTTCCCTTACCCACTACTGAAAACAGTCAGATGGACTTGTATCTGCACTAATGCACAAAGCTGCTTGATGCACAGCTGTATGCAATAAAGTCAGCACAAGGTATCATCCTGATTTCAAAATAGGAGGTCTCAGTGAATCCATTACATGACTGTGGTAGACAAAATGGAGTTACATAGTTTCTCTAACAATATCAAGGTCTCAGCATTACTAAGGAGCATCCTTTTTCTGGAAATGAGAGCAGCAATTTCTAGGGAAATTATCAGCTATGCTTACAAAAGATTCCTGAAGAAGGTGGGTACAGAGTTTATAACAACTTAAATCCCTAGACAAACCATCCCAACGGCACAGGTAATCCTAAGCATACATGAAACTACTATCCCTTTTGCTTCCAAGAGTACTGTTAAAATAACTGGCCATTATATTAAGTTCTTCATAAAAGGTTCAGCCCTCAGTTTATCATCAACTCCGGTTAGTACAGCTGTTCTACAGGTTTTTAGAAAGAAATATTGGAATGACCAGAAATTACTTAATATGCCAGAATTTTGATAGCTTATGAACTCTGCATCTGCACATATCAGTAAAGCCAGTCTCAGTAGATTATTTTAAACTGCTTATTGCTTATGGACATTGGAAAGACAAGGTAATTGGTTCCAAATTTCTATTAATTAAATTAAATTGAATACAAGAAAATTGTCTAGATTTGTCAGCCTTAAGTTTCTAAGCTGAAAAGTGGCAAATAAGTTCTTTTTCTTTCTCTTCTTTTTCATTTCTTTCAGCAGACTGATAACCTATTACCTCTATTAACCACAAGTGACTGCTGCTTGAGTTCTTCCCCTACATGTATAAAGTAGCCTGTGGAATAAAAAATAGCTTTATGACTGCAGCCAGGCTGCTAAGCATTCTCAGGGCCAGTAACTACTCCAGCTGTTTCTTTCTAATTCTCATTAAAAATGAGTTCCAGTTGAGAATCAAATACTATTTTGGCTCTTCCGCTTACTTATCAGCGGAACTTCTCCCAGCAAGGCAATTTAATGATTTCAGGTTGAGTATAACATCTTTAATTGAAAAGAAATGTATCTGATTGACAGTCAGCTGAATATGAGTCAGCAGATTGCCCAGGTGGCCAAGAAGGCCAATAGCATCCTGGCTTGTATCAGGAATGGTGTGGTGAGCAGGACTAGGGAAATAATCCTGCCTCTGTACTTGGCACTGGTGAGGCCTCACCTCAAGTACTGTTTTCAGTTTTGGGCACCTCAGTACAGAAAGGACACTGAGGTTCTGGAGTAGATCTGAAGAAGGGCAACAAGGCTTGTGAAGGGCTTGGGGAATCAGCCCTATGAGGGGCGACTAAAGGAACTGGGGCTGTTTAGTCTGAGGAAAAAGAGGTTGAAGGGAGACCCTATTGGTCTCTTCCAATATCTGAAACGTGCTTACACCAAGAGCGGGGTTGGTCTCTTCTCACTGGTGACAGGATGAGGGGAAACGGCTTTAAGTTGTAAGTTTAGGTTGGATATCAGGAAACACTTTTCAGAAAGGGTTCTTAAGCACTGGAATAGGCTCCCCAGGGAGGTGGTTGAGTCACCGTCCCCGGATGTGTTTAAAAACTGTTTGGATGCGGTGCTCAGGGACATGATTTAGTGGAGGGTTGTTAGTTAGGGTAGTATGGTTAGGTTGTGGTTGGAATCGATGATCTTTGAGGTCTTTTCTAACCTAAGTGATTCTATGATTCCATGATTACATATTATACTTCTCATTTCTGTGCTTTTCTCCAGTTACTTTGACTGATTTTTTCTGTATTTATCAGAGTCAGAAAAATAAACAGAGACATTGATTAAAGAAAAAAAAACAAAAAGAGCTTATAGCCCAAATTATTATTTATTTAATTGAAGAATGATTGAAATTGAGTCATATTTATATTCACTTTTTCTAAATATTACAGCAAAAAAATTTACTAGGTAATTCTATATGAACAATTGTTTTCTGGTAATACTGAAGATATTCATGAGAATAATTTAGATTTTTTTTTTCCAGACTAAGACTAACTTTAAGTGTTACAACCATCTAGGCAACCCATGAAAAATAAACTAAATTTTCCCAATGCTTAGCTTTAAAATCAGTCACATATCAGTTATATATAAATGCATGCCTAAAATCTTTCTCACAGGAAGAAGCATTTTGTTGACCAGTTATACTGTTCCAAGAAAATGAATACCAGATATGCAAACTGGAATAACTTTAGAGAAGAACATAAAAATGTATTTGGGAACAAAAAAGATTGACTTTCCAGGAAAAACTTTCCATGCAAAAGCTATTTGATTAAACAACACTGACTACACAACTACCTGTAAGCCTATTGCGCTGTCTGAATTAAGAGCTTACTTTCCAGAGTTCCCCAAGGGGATACAGCTAAAATGATTCATATGAGCAAAGTTATCTCAAACAAGGAAAATCACTGACAGCAAGGATGAAGTGCTAGTACTCTAAGCAAATAAATAAATAAAACAGAAGACAAAGGGAAGGATCTGTTTTCCTACACAGTGTATCTAAAGGGTCTTCTGTCCTTCACAGCTAAAAGCTAGCCTGGAAAACATTCAAGAATGTACTGTAAGGAACAATAATGTACTGGCCAGAGCTGCAGATGATCTAATAGGCTTGCAATTATGTCTTTACAAAGAACAAGTGCAAAAAGCTACAGCTGATTTTTCAAAAAAAAAAAAAACGAACTAGGAAGTTAACAGGATTTTACTGGAAGCATTTCACTTAAAATATGAACTTCAATACACCAAATTGGTAAAAATACTCAATTGGCAGGGCTTTTTGATACTATTCTAACTGTCTGAGATACTTTTGTTAATCTTTACTAAGTTCAGAGAATGCCCATCTATGCACACTCTGACTCACTCATAGGAAAAAAAAACTAACTGCCAGATTACAGCATTACAGAGAGACTTCAGCATCGATTTATTTCTCCTCCGTGATTCACACAGTTACAAATCTCAGTGCTTATGGGATGATAAATGGCACTTAAGTGAAAACAATAAAAGTGAGAAAAAATCATAAGTTATTTCTAAAACAATGCCACTGCATCTGACTGGACACTCTAGAAATAAAGTCAATCCTCTTTTTAAAAGGAAAGGATGAAAACTGACAGTTCTCTACAAATATTCACTCTACTATGACTTCACTAAAGCTTACACTATTTCATTTTCCAAAACATCAGTTAGCTGGAATAATGACAGCACTGCTTATCCACACTGCAGTCCTAACTCTAGCATTCTGCATGGTCAAGCAGTGATGTACACTCTTCCAGGCAATTCTGGGCTGACAATTTGTATAACTGCATTTTTACAGAAGAAAAGGAATGCTCCTCAGAAGCTCAAGCATCATCAATAATCAACCGAACAGAAAGCTATTTTATATTGGTTTGATCATAACTCCCAAGCTCTGTTTCCACCTATTCTTATTTAAAGCCTATATTTTCATGACTGCCAGGGGAAGAAAAATTAATTTGAAGAAAAGACTTTGAAGATTATAGTTTATCTTCGTTAAGCTTTTACTTTAACTATGAAGACAATAATTATCAAAATCTGACAATTACAACAAAAGCTCAGGGAAAATGCATGAATTATGTAACAGGACAAATGAGGATCTTCAGTTGCAGAACTATTAAAATATTTGCGTTCTCACTGGTCTGCTGGACCACTAAGTCTACCATTGGCATGTCTCAACATACCATGTCTATATTTTAAAACAGAATAATTCTCAATTTTTAGAAATAATTGCACTTTTTGTATCCAGTGGCTTTTTTTCCCTTTCCAACTAACTCTACTTCTAACACGACTCACCACATTTAAACCTACTATCCGCTACCTCTAAGAAAATGCCAGCATGTAACTAAGCAACAAAGAAAGAGAAATATGATTGTTTTTTATAATGTGTAGCACAGAGCTCTCTCTTTTAACTAATTATATCTATTGACCTTAAAATACATACACTTCCAAGTAAGTACCAATCTCAGTGTTTTCACCTTTAGTTGACATAGAATTGAAATGTATGACTTTAAAACCTTAGTGGTTTTATTAAGCTAACAAAGTTGGCAGGTACCATAGAATGTACTGGGTTTAAAAGGACCTCAAAGATCACCTAGTTTCAAACCCCTGCTGTAGGCAGGGTCGCCAACCACTAGACCACACTGCCCAGAGCCACATCCAGCCTTGCCTTGAATGCCTCTGGGGATGGGGCATCCACAACCTCCCTGTAGTGTCTATTTAGACAAAACTTGCAACAGTTACTAAAATTGATAAGCAATTGCAAATTCAAGTTACAATTGTGCGTAGTTACAATATGCTCATCAATCTATACACAGGACAGAACCATTACTATTAACAGAATGCTAAGCTGAAAAGCCCAATGTAGCCCTTTGTTGCTCTCTCTGAAGTTTCCTTTGTCCAGCATGGACAAAAATGGCCCAAAGTAACTTAATGTTCTTTCTAAATCTCAACCAAAACCACAGGCTATTAATTACTCCGTCCATAAGCCAATAGTTTATTTCATAAACTATTTTATCTTCCCTAACAACAAAAATAAAATCCTAATTTTTGTAATCTCTGGGGGATCTTTCTTAATTCTTGATAGCATTTGGGATCCCTCCAAGCTGTATCTCTGCGGATACAAATTCACAACGTGTATCTTTTCTATTCTACTTCTCCCAGGAGATTTCAAGTTAACATTACAACCTAAGGACCCAAACAAAAAATTTAGACCTATAACTAAGAATTAAAACCTACCGTGATTTAATTTGTAGCACGTGCGCAAACTTTTCTTTTCCTGCTTTTTGTCTCCAAGTAACAAGCAGAGAATTTTCCTCTTTTCAGGAGAAGCAAATTCTAATTCTAATGAATAACAAGCACCATCAGAGGCCACATTCTGCAAAATGAAACATGTGTGGCCTCATCTCCCAGCATTTAGCCTGCCTTCTCTCAGTACACAATTGGCACATACACACCAATGCTTTCTGAACGCAGGTCTGTGGGCTGTTGGCAGAATCTTGCTCAGCAAAGCAGATTGGATGGCAATGTCTTGGAGGCTTCCAATTAAATTCAAAGATCTGATTAATTTTGTAATAAAATCTTAGACTATTACTATATATTTATTTGCTTTTAATACAGTGTTATTGCAATAAAGCAGTTAATCATGAAGACTACAGTAACCACTGTTATATCTGGTACTTTTATTTTAGAGGCATGTGTTATTCATCTACTTTCTTCCATACTACAGGAACATCAGCTTAAAAATGTGAAAAGAAGGTCAAAAGGCAGGTATTTTTCTGATGCATGCTTTAACACACAGTGCTTAGAACTATGCAATGTATTTTTACATTGTGTACCTAAATCCATACTTATATTTTAGCTCCCCTAAATATCTATGCAGTAAAGTTTGACAGTCAGAAGGTATTAACTTCTGCAAACTGATGCAAAGACACACAGGAACACAGACACTGTTCTCTGCTTTATAACAATGCCTTCCTCATGTTATTACACCTATATTTTAGCATGAGACAAAGATATTGTGATTAACATTCATAGAATTCTTACATATTGTTACACTCATAGAATTGTTAGAGCTTAATGCCTTTCCCAGTTTCAAAGAATAGAGATAAAAATCATCTAAATTTCAGGATCTGATGTTAGCGGTAAAATGTCTTTTCTCCTCTAGTTTTGCATTTGCAATATATGACTGAGTTTTTAGTACTCACAGGCTTACCATCTGGACCAGGCTGACCAGGATAACCATGATTCCCAGGCTGCCCAGGATCTCCCTACAGAGAACCAGTAGGTTAATACACACAAGACACAAAAGAGCATTTTAAAATTAGCACAGAGTAAGTTTAACCCTTAAACATCCACCCCATAAAACTGTGGCTGCAATCCCAGGTATCTGCAATTGAGGAGTGATTCCTAAAGCAAAAGGGAATTGATTCTGTAACCCCTCCCTGCTAAAATTATCCCTAACTTCAGACTCAGTATGTGGAGAAGGAAGCCCATGCTCACTGTTACAGTTCAGGTTGGAACTATCATCTCATATGCCCTCAAGATTTGCAACATCATCAGCAAAAAAAAAACAAAACAAAACAAAAAAACCTAGAACAGTTTTCATCAAATAAATGTAATCAAATCTCTATTAAAACCTTGTTATTCAAGCAGTTCTGCTCTGAAGAAAATTCTTACCTGTTTAGCAAAGATTTGGCTGAGTCTAGGTTTTAAAATAAAGCATTGGAAAGGCAAGAGCTAAGATTAAAACCTGATAAATAAACTCTTCAGACACCGCTGTCTGAAAATAAATTTATTTTTTTAGATTTCTTCTTATAAGGCCTTTGCAATTATTTTTATAACCTCTGTTAGACCACAGTAAGGGAAAAGAAAACTCAATTTCTCAGGCATCGTGTTTATTGTCAGAGAGCAAGAACACATCTTCCTACTTAATATATCTTAATGTACTTAAGTTCTCTGTTTATTTTACTAACAGACTTGATCTTGACTTCAAAAAAACATTAAAGCCTCAGTCAAGAAAACATTTAACTCTTGCACAAGCACTGAACAAGTATAATTTTCTTCAGTCTGATACATCAACAGACCTTCAGGTCAGCTACAATTACAGAATTATTATAAAAATGGAGGACATCAGGAGAGAAATAGGAAACAAGCTTTCTGTGTGAAAAAAAGCATATTTTCATATATAAGCCACAGAAAAGTCATGCTGAGCTAAATGTGAAAGGATATAGAATAACATCTCTTAAAAACGCCACTGAGTGTAACAGTTATGACAGTACATTCTCTGGAATTATTATTGACCAAATTAAGGAGTCCAGGTTTGAGATACAAGAGAAAATAAATTTGCTCTCAAGTACACTACCAAAACTATGAAATATTATGCCTTTGTCCTGAAAAAGTTATCATTTATTTGTATTTGAAAATTTATAAATAAATCAATTTAATTATATTCCATTAATATCACAAACACACAAATTAAGATTAAATCTATAAGCTTCAAAGCCCAGAATTCAAGAGTTAAGAAATACTGTAACTGAGATAATCTATAGATCTTAAATTGGCTTCCTTTTCATTCTTCCTGCAGTCTTTTGGTTTGGGCACCATCTTGTTATCTATATTATTATCTCAAATAGTACACAGCAACGCAATTGGAAGATGGTACATGAAACAGATACTTAATCAAAAATATAATAGGTTACCTTTGATATTTCATACTCTTTCATACTTAAAAATTTTTGAAAGCCACATCCTGTAATGTTTTTTGTTGTTTTTACTCTAATATGTTGAAGGAGAAATAGAGAAAAAAAAACACTACAAACATTCTATTACATGAAATAACAATTGTCTCCAACATGCAGATCCCAATTCCCTGATTAGAAACCATTATCACTATAGCAAACTGTCCTCTAACATGAGGTAGCTGCAGCAGACTGTTACCACTTGAAAGTATTTCCTTTAAATCATTTGCCTGATGACAGATAGGCTGTTTGGGATAATCTTGTCATCCCACATGTGGAAAGACAGTAACTGGGCACAGCACTGCTTACCACTGTATTTGGGGAAGACAGGGCAGCAAAACACATGTGATGTGAGGCTGACACTTTAGGTGTCTAAGACCCAGGACTAGTTCACACCTTTATCCTGACTATGAGTGGTCAGGATGAGACTAGGAGGGAAAAAGAAAACAGTGTACACTCAAGAAGAAAGAATGGAAACTTACTTTGGGGCCTGGAGGTCCTTGTTTCCCTGGAGGGCATATACAGGGGGCAGGTGTTGAGCCTACATCACTTGGACCATTCATGCACTACCAAGAGTAAAACCAACCATCAAAACACATGCCAAAACCACTAAATAAACATAGTATTATGTGAGACTGACTTTCCTTAGGTTACATAGGTCCTGTTTTTCACTCTTTTGTTCAGGTGGAATTCTTGCTCACCTGAACACTGCCCTCCTACAACTCTGCATCCACGAATCCCTTACTTTACAAGGAAGAAAATAAAAAAAATACTAATACTCAATGATACCTGTAATTTGCTTTTCCACAGATCTTTTAGAAAGTTTCTGAACAGCTTGATATCTGGCAACACACAAAACTGTTTTCCTAAACTAACTGATATTCATAATTTGAATTGTGATCACTTATCAAATACTCCTATTTAAACAAAGTTTGCAAAAAGAATCTAACAAATAATACGTGTAACACATATAGCATAGTGACTGCAACTGTCATGCTACTGTGTAACAAGCCAGAAAAGGATGTAAAACCCCGATCTCTCACATTGTGGATTCTTGTCCCAGCCATTAAGCCACTTCAGGAAAGGCAGGGTATGGCTGCTACTACAGATTCCTACCTGGAACCCCAAGGGTGCTCATCATCATGGTTAGGTGAATTCCTCCAAACTACACTCCCTGTGCAAACAGTGGTAAACACTACATCTCAATAGATCTTTTGATGTACCTATTTCCCTCCTTTGAGACCGCATGAAATCTAAGGCAGAAAAGGGGAGAGCTGCTACATCAAATTCATTTAGGCTAGGCACCTAAAAATGTAGGTAGATCTGTAGGAAATGTATATGTTGCAGCAAGGTTCAGTGAATTCTCTTTCATTTAGTAATTTCTCACTTCTCACAGACATGGAAAGGAAAAAAATTAAGAATCCAAGATATGAAAGAGTAGACTTCACATTTATTACCTAATGCACTTTCTAATCCAGATGCACTAATCTAATCCTAATTTCTTATCCAGATTTTCTGTAAGAAAAGAGACTTCAAACATGATCTGAGTGGAATTATTTCTTAGGGTCAAATGATTGTTCAAAATACTGTTCCACATTGCCTTCACAATGGCACCAAGAAGTAGAGTTACCAGCATTGCTAATGGAACTATCATATTAAGCCTTCAAACCAACTGCCCTGCTGGGAGCTCCATTTACATGATCCAGGAGCCTGACTGCATACCCCCATTCACTTTGCAACAGTATCCAGCCCTGCAAATAAGAGTAATTCAATTGAGCTGGGGAAAAAAAAATCAGGCTGCTTATACTAATAAACGTCAGAAAACTGATTTTCAATTTGTCCACTGAGCATTGCTCAATTAATTGAAATAAAGCATTTTTGAGCACAGTAAATTTCTGTCCTTTAAAACGGAGAGTGTACTCCCTATAAGTTATAAAAAGCCATATACTACCTTAAAGTGACTTTGAGTAGGTTAGGATTGTGCCTACCTCTCCATTCTGAAACAAGAAGAAACAAAATTTAAGGATAAAACAATACTTGCATTAAAAAAAAAATCCATTCATTTGTAAACATCATCAAAACCAGTCATAAATTTGAAGCGGAAAATACCAAGCATCTATCACCCAACATTCCAGACTTTCTCAAGTTTGTGTGCAGCTGCCGTCAACAGACATGATGCTTAGTATCATTTATGGGTCTTTAAACAAGAGCTACCAGTAGCAATTTTTAAAAGGCACGACAAAACTAAAATTAAAACTGGACGATGTAAACAATTATTTACTGAATGTTTAGACTTGGTTCAAATCTTTTGCCAGGAGTAACTTCTTATCAAAAGAATACTCTACTTATTCATTCATGACCAATAATATCCTAAAATCTCCTAAAATTTCTAAAATCTGATTTCAGCATCTGGGAAAATGCACAGCAGCACAGAGCCAAAGCTGGCTTCCACCAACATGATTTCCTGTGTGACTGTATAGTATCTGTAGTATCATAGAAAAATCCCCACATTTTAGCACCACAAGCATGAAATTGTCTGTTTTAACAATTTAGTAGCCACCATTACCTGTAACCCATACAGGACGCACACAGTTATCACAGTCTATATACACAGTTAGTGGAAACAGGTTCCCCTGAATTCAATCTTCCTCTCAGGCAAACTCTAGAGAAGATTGATTTTCCCCAAGGATCATAGTGGGAGTCTGAAATTATTCTAAAGCCATGTGCCTCGGGGAGAGCAGATGAATTCAGGCTGTAAATATTACATACAGCCCCAGCTTAGTTCAGGAGCTCTGACACAACCACACTATGACAGAATACAACCACAAACCACATATGTCTCCAACTTTCATTACCTCTTTGGAGACCATCCAAAATTTTTATTTCTTGAAGGAATCCAGAATTTCATGGGTGAAGCCCAAATTTAATTTATAACAGTACATGAAACTGCCAAAATGTGAGCGTTATGCTCAGACATATTGCCAAGAAGAAGAGAATGCAAAATATGATAGATTTTTCAGTGATTTTTTTTTAAGTATTATCTTTTTTTTCCTCATTTATTTTTATATCCTACTTATACTTATGCAAAGAGCAAGAAGATAGGCAGTGCAGGTAGATAATGAAATAATTAAGTTTGCTTCATATTTAAAGCTAACTTTAAAAGTTAAACTACAAAAGTAGTTTTTGGGCTCCTGAGTTCACTAGTTCCTGACACAAAAGCTATAGATAATAAGCCAATCTCTTGCAAATATTCTGGGATGGAATTTACATGCTTTCGAAAAGCTAGCCACAGCTGTGTGCCACAAACACTTCTAATTTGTTTGCATGTGTTTTACATGTCTTCAAATCATTAAGAAAGAGAGAAAAGAAAGAATCAAAGGAATACCACAGGCTTCCTAATTGCATATAAGAATTCTGTAATACTGAACTGTATTTTACTTATGTCTTGCCAATAAAATAATTCATAAAACCTTGGCTTCATGTCAGCCATTGGGATTTTAAAATCAGACTTCAGCATGTATATTTCGGATATGAAAAGGTGATTAAGTAGTATAGGTTTGTTGACTACATACAGAATTTTCAAAGAGCAATTAGCAAAAAGATATTATTATTAGATAAGATAAAAAGTTACGCTTAAAGTGTTTTACACTGCCACAATCAAGGTTTTATTAACTTGTAATGTTCAAAATCTTGAGTTTGTAACTGAAAATTATGAGATTCTTCTATACTGCTGTTACAAACTGTCAAATGTCTAAAATGAAAGAGGGCTTCTACAATATGTTTGTGCAAAACTAAGGCTGAAAGTGGACAAATTCTGAGTCAATTGATACTGCAGAGAAGGAGGCTTCAAACGATGTGTAAAAAAGCCAAGTAGTTCAGAAAAGTTCATTTATTGTACTCACAAATCCTGGGATCTCACAGACTGTTTCTCGATTATTTTGCTCTGGGTCACAGTAGATCCGCAGTTTTTGTATATCAAACTGTAATTTAAGACATAAAAGACAGTTTTAGAAAAAGATCTGACATTATATGTTTAAACAAGACTCTTCTTACTTTATATCATCCACAGGTTTAAAAAATGGACATAATATTAAAAGCTACTGAAAGTGATAGCTCTATGTATCTACTAGAGTTAAAAATCAATGAAAGATGTAGGACTACTTTAAGTGAGGTTTCTTACAATGACTCATACATGCAACCAATCCAACATTCTGTAACAGAATTATTTAAAGAATAATAATCAAAAAAAGATTTTGTTTTCTAAAATACTAGAAATAAGCACCTTCAATCCTTGGTAATATATCCAAACACACACACCAGCTGCTAATACCATTTGGAAACAGTTACAACAGCTCAAGTATTAGACTGGATGATCTTGGAGGTCTTTTCCAACTTTGGTGATTCTATGATTCTAAGTAAAAACAACACTTTCCTTTTCACCACAGTCCTGGTTAGATATGTCTGACCTGCCTCTTCTAGATTACAGATTACTGTATTGTGGTGGAGCATCAGAAAGCATTCCTGACACCTGGAGTAATTTAGAGTTTAGATGTATAATGTAAAATTATAAGAGGTAGCCAACAGAAACACTGGCAACAGGTAAACAAAAATGTGTGTCATTCTGCTCTGTCACTGTAGGGAAACAAAAGCAATGAAGCCAGCTTTGCTAGCATGAAGCTATCATGGCCACAAGGAGAAAAAAACCCCAATCACACTTAACAGATCCTAAGTTTGACAAGTAGGGGTAAGACTGAAGAGAATATCAGGTCTGTTAATATCATACATAGCAATATGTGTGTTCAAATTTAAAATGCATTAACTAGAATCTACGACATGTTAGCATATACTCAAGTTTATTATCATAATATTGAAAGGGACATAAACCAATAAGACTCTAATTAGATGGAGAACACCTGCAAAACATCACTAGAAAGCATCTGAATCATAACAGCCAAAGAAAATTCACATAAAAGTTTCTGAATAATCTTCTATCATACTTTGTATCCAACTCCAATTGATTGCCTTTTTAAAGGATTACAAAATATCTCTTCATTGAAGAAGGCAAGTTCATTAAAACATTTCTAATCATAGTTTAAATAGATATATTCTACCAAAGTTTGACTGATAATGCCTTGCAGAATATGTCACAGCCTGAGAAACTGGAGAAAAATACCTTTTTTAGATATATATATATATTTTTTTTTAATACAAAATTGTAATGTGAGGCAGATTTTCTTTTCTAGTTCACTATGAAGAGATGATCTGATACACCTCTACATCCCTAAAATGTTTTCATTTTTATTTTAGATTATAGGTTTTGCAAATAACATTCTTCAGCTGAGAAACTGTATTACTGGGAAATCTATGAAATCCAATTCTGCAGAGACAAAAAAAAAAAAAAAAAGGTACAACAATCCTAAAATCCTAGAACATACAAAACTATAAGAATGGGAGAATCTTGCACTGACAGGGAAAACATGTGAGACTATTGATTATAATTCCAAAATCTCAGTGTCCCTTGAAATAAGTACGTACCAGAAATCTGTGGGAAGCATTCACTGTTATTCATAAATTAGATTACTATACAAACTATACTTCTAACAAAAATGCTGAGTCACACACACAGAATGTCATCCAAGTTTCCATGTACAGTTTTAGAATACGGTAATAATAGCACTGAACCCTGGCTGCAAATGCACAAAACTGAGAGTAACTGATTAACAGCATCTGAATAGAGTTAACGATGATGATGCAGAACACATTAACATTTTTTAATAGGGACAGTAAGGGTCATGAAATTGAACACTGGAGCATGAAAAAAGATAATTATGGCTTGCAAAATGAGCAGAAAAATTCTGCCAACTTATTAATGCTTTTATCCCTTTGCTCACAGAGTTACAAATGCAAGGAAAGAATCTATTTTTGTCATCATTTGGAACAGACATGACAGTCCTCACCACTGCTCTTACCCATATAGCCTGATGTTACCAACTTGTTGGTGTTTGCATGCACCTGAAGGCAAGAGGAATGTAGCATTCCTCACAGTAGAGAAACACAATACAATGGTTTCAGTGTTTTTTTTCCAGCACAGCAGTCAAGTAGTGCTCCCTTGTGCACCCAATATTTGCAGTGCAACATAGCCAGCATTGACAGCCTTCATACTTTCTACATGCAGCTAGCAATGAGAAAAAATTTTTTCTTTCTCACTTGTGTTGACGTAGCTCACACAATGATGGATGAAAATCACATGCAAGTGTCAAGCACAGAGGATATACTCTGATATACTGCCCACCAAATTTGAGCAAAGTACTGCATCAAATTAGTGCCTCACCAAAAACCAACATCCCTGAAACCTGTGTCACCAACCGAGTACACCATATAGGACAGACCAGTTGTGCTGGGTTCTTCTGGCAATTCACATTCCCTTAACTACTAGAATTTTATATATTAAATTTCAACCTAGACTAGAAGAACAAGTGCAGGAAAATATAAAGCACCAACACAACACCAACTTACAGTACAAGTGCATTAACCTAGTATTTAAATTACTGTTTTTAATGTAAGCATACCTGTACAGTTTCCTCCTTTCCAAAATACTTTCCTATTTGGGTTAGTCCACTGATGTAAATACCTAAAACAGGATGTAATGGCTTTGTTTCAATTTCTTGGTCATCTATATACAAAGTTACAAAGTCTTCTGTAACTAAGAGACGAATTTGATGCCAGCCTTCATCAAACAATGTCTAAAAAAGTGAAGAAAAAGGAAATGTTTAAAACAAAATTACTTCTAAGTGACAATAAAGCTCATTTTGAACACTTCGGCTACCAGCTAATGGTTGAGATTTTTCCAGGATTTGCCATACAAACATTTACAGTTGCATGAGCAAAGAAAGTTATTAGTCAAGCAATACTATAGCTGAGAAAATTATATTTGCTAATAAATAGTCTGTGCTTCAGAATTATTTTAAAACCAAACAGATATTTTCAGTCTGATTCGGAACACATTGAGACTTGTATTTGTTGCAAATATGAAGCCTGAAATGCATCTTTTTCAGTAGAAGTATAATGGCTCGAGTACTTCAGATCTTAAATAGCAGTATAAATAAATCAGCACTTGAAAAACTTTCTACTCAATCTTTTACAGAGAAATTTTAAAGACGTGATATTGGCAGAAAGAATCACAATAGTCCAAAAAAAAAAAAAAAAAAAGAACCATTAAATTCATCATATCACAGAACCTCAGCTTAAGATTTAAACAAATTTACATAGATAACAAAATAAGTGAGAGCTTTACAGAAGTATTTATCACTTCTACCTAAGAAGAAACGCCATCTTGTTTCTTTGCCTTAATATCAAGAACTATTTTTTTTGCCTAGCCTAGACTAGATGTTCACCTACCATGTAACTGAATTTACAAAATTCATCCCTCAGTAAGCTCAAAAAAATAACAGTAATTTAAACATACATCACTATGTATCTTTACTAACTTTTGCAGGCATGAAAATAAATTAATTTCACTTCACTTAGTACACTGATAACTCCAAACCTAATGCCTCCTATTTATTTCCACAGAAACTACAACAAATGCAAGGAGCACAGTAAGACTACTTTTTGAAGCATATTCTCCGCTGTAAAACACACTTTTTTAACAAAGCCACCAGCATCAGCTATGCATTTTTGCCAGCAATGAACAAGAGCCTGCATAGTTCGCTTGTAAAAATCTGAATCAGTGGAGGTGACCCACTTTTGTTGCCACCACTGCTGAAACACATCACCCACCACCTCACTGTGCTCACATCCACTGTTTGGACTCTATCAGTGTTCAACAAGCATTGATGAACATCAGTAGGTGCCATTTTATCCTCACAGAGGAATTCAACAATACAGTTTTGCTTCACAGACACTATCCTGGCAGATGCCCTTTTGTCAGACTGCCAACTGTTGCACAGCAACAAAATGGAATGGAATGTTGTTGGGAAGGTTCAGCCACTACTACCATACTACAAACATCTGGCATTGACTTTCTGGTCCAACATGGTAAAATAGAAGGCACCATCGTCATTAAAAAACAAAAATACCTAGGACTGCAGAAAGTGTTTTTTATCCCCAAGATACCCAAAACCTTACAAATAATGCACCAGATTTGCTTATAAATGAGATTTCCAGCAACCTCAGGTAAATTGAGGCAGAGAAAAATTGGAAAGAAAAAGCAAAATTCTTCATTTAATAACAGAAGAATAAACTATTCCCCAACAAAAGCCTTGTAGCTAAGACCTCCTCTTAGACATCAGACCTCCTTTCTCTGAGGATTTATACTGCAAATTCCTTTAGCCTCATTTAGAGTAAGAATTCAAATGCAGGCCCCAACTTCCCAGAAAATCAGAATCCACTTGGCAACTCAGAGATGCAATGGTAAATCTTTACTTTTTTTTTTTTTTTTTTGCCAAAGTGTCCCTCTTTCTTGAATTAAAAAAATATTCCCTGATCCAGGAACAGTAATCTCCAGGCTATTCTCCAGGTGTATTCCTACACCGGTATGAACACAAGAGTGGAGACATTTAATCTCCTTTCTGCAACTTAGTTCATCTTTCTCACAGATGTGAATACTCCACTGGAAATTAATGAAAAGAAGACTGAGAGGAAACCTACAGAATACAGTAAGAAACAATAGAAAATGTTTCCACAAAGAGGGGAATCCCTTTAGTGAGAAAAAACCAGCAGCTGACAGGAATTTCATTCAATAGAGAACTAAACAAATTCAGCCTGAACTTAATTTTGTAAAGTGCTTTTCTGTAAGTAACTCATTTCATGATGTGTTTACAAGGAATTTAAGATGCTTAACAAACAAACACTCACTAAAAATGGACTACACTAATTCTCACCTCCTAGCCTCTATATCAAAGGCAGAAAACACTCTCCAGCATATGTTAAGACAAGAGTTGTGTGCAAATAATTCTCTGTGATCTTCACAATTTACCTGCTAGAAACTGCTGAGTAAAAAGCACCTGCAAAGCAGAGGTGCTCAGGAAATATGAGTGAAGTACACACTATCCATTTTTAAATGTCTTAGCAGCCAATAATAAGAAACAGGCATTTAAAAAAAACTCATAAAGAACAAAGGAAAAATACAGGTTTAAATGAGTATTCCAGCACGATGCTGACCTATTTCTTACCTTTACACGAGGAGCAGCAAAAGTAATAACCTGAGTGCCATTTATTAAACTTGTTGTGGTGAATGATAATGTCTTCTCTTCTCCATTAATTGTGACTGCTATCTGTGGTCTCTTATCCAGGCTTAGAACTCTCCACAAATCCCATGTCTTTTTTACTTTAAATCTTTGAGTGGAAACAAACACATAGGATGGAGGCAGACCTTCTGGAAACACATTCCTAAATAAGGCAGTGGAAAATAGGAAGGACAGTACATGAGCACTTATATAAATCGTAAGTTTCTCTCACTTTAAAGAAACAAACATAAAAATATTACTACATTTAGAACCTTATTTATAAATGTAAATACCTTGTCAACTCTGACAGGTCAACACGGGAGGTTACTTCATAAGCTTTAGCATTAGTAGTTGGTATTTGAATTCTCTTTTTAACCTTTTTCTTCACACCTAGTCCTACAAGAATGTCAAATCCTTTTTCATCTCGAGCTGCTACTGGAATTCTTGTTGGGCAAACAGATTCTACAAAGTAAGAAATGCATACATAGTTAAAAATACAATTTAAAACAATCAAAAGGTAACCTCTCATCTACTTCACCTTTGTAGCTGTCTTCCAACAAATAAAAAAGAAACTTAAAACTGCTGCTGAAATACAAGAGAGAGCCAATATGCAGAATCCTCTGAGACATGAAGTGAGTATACAGAGATGTCACTTTTTACTGCAACTACACACTGTTATTTTTATTTGTGACTAATTGTAGTTATACGGCACTAGAATATTTGTCTAATAAAAATATTGGACATATTTTAAAATTAATGGTCTCAAAATGCTACAATAAATTGTATCATGGAATCATAGAACAGGTCAGGTTGGAAGAGACCTTAAAGATCATTCAGTTCCAAGTCCTTATGTGGACAGGGACACCTTCCACTCGAGCAAGTTGCCCAAAGCCCCATCAAGCCTGGCCTTGAATACCTTCAGGGCATCCACAAACTCTCTGAGCAGCCAGTTCCAGTGTCTCATCACTCATTGATGAAAGAATATTTTCCTCTTTTAGACTAAAATATTCCCCTTGTCCTATCGCTATCAGACCATGTAAGAAGTCTATTCCTCTCCTGTTTATGAGCATCCTTCAAGTAGAGAAAGGCCACAATTAGGACTCCCCAGAGCCTTCTCTTCTCCAGGCTGAAGAAGTCCAGCTCTCTGGGCCTCTCTTCGTAGATGTGCTCCAGTCCTCTGACCATCCTCCTTGTCTCCTTGTCTAGACCCATTCCAACAGCTCTGCATCCCCAGGCCTCAAGGCAGTACACTCCAGATGAGACCTCACAGGGACAAAGCAGAGAGGGACGATTCTCTTCCTTCTGACCACCAATTGCTCAGGATACAATCAGACTTCTGGGTTGCAAGCACACACTGCTGGCCCATGTTGAGCTTCTTGTCTACCAGAATCCCCAAGTGCTTCTCTGTAGGGCTGCTCTCAATGACTTCTTCCCCTACTCTGCACACATACCTGTGATTTCCCTAGCACAGCACCTTGCATTTGGCCCTGCTGAACTCATTAGATTCTCACGGGTCCACTTTTCAGGCTTGCCCAGTTCCCTTGGGATGGCATCCCTCCCTTCTGGTCTATAAACTGCACCACTCAGTTTGGTGTCAAAATTGATTTTAATTTCTCTGCTGCATTAGCAATTCAGATTAATTCAGTCTCTTTCCTAATTATAAAATTAGACTGAAAATCGATAAAGTTAGAATTATTTACAACTATTTTTTTTTCCATCTTCTCTCATTCAAAAGTGGTTCTAACCTATTTTATTACACTGGTATCTGCTTGATGATGCACAAATACTGTGTGGTATTCTTTCCATGGAAACTAAGTTTACTGTTATCTGTTTAATTTTTTCTTACATAAAACCAATACTAGGCAGCAAAACTAAAACGTTTAAAAAAATGTGCAAGACAGAAAAGCGAAATTTAATTCTAAAGCTAATATTGAATTATGGCATAAAATTAATTAAAAGATCGCAAATGCTTCATTAAAATTATGCTAAACTATATGTTCTCATCACTCATTTTCCGTTTCTTCTGAAACATCTCTTCATAGAAAAAAAAAAAAAGTTTGGAATAAGTTCCAAAGAAGAGGTGGAGAGTTCTCTCACCTCCATCATGGTGGAGGGGCTGAAAAACTCAGGTTTCAGTGCCAGGGAATTGTCAATTCAAAGGTTTAGAATGGCATTTCTTTATAATACAAGCAACATCACAGTTTCTCTTTTTAGCCTTTGCAAGGGAAATCAGAAGCTATCCATTCTGGTGGAGAAAATGGGATATATAACCATCAGTAAAATCTTGAGCTAGAGTGTCTGCACAAACTATCTATGATGGGAAAGGACAATCGACCCCAACAGGATGTGTCACAACTGCCTGGAGAAGCAGCAAGAAACTGCATGCATACCCCTTGGATTTCTTTTAATCTCCATAGCAAAATGCCAACAGAGTCCCTCCAAAAATATATATATTACTAGTTATCTGCCTGGTTGAATAAAAAAGGACTGTGATAAGTCCCTGCTTAAATAAAGGAAACTATAGTGTTTACCTTCTGAATGCTACAATGAAAAAGATAGAAAAACACAACATCGCTTTCCTTCTTATTTGCCTCAAAGAACAGATGTAGGATTTAAGTCAACAAAATAACATTTTATTCTTCAGGCTTCTTCACTGTACTTAGAAAAAAATTCCATGATATTGCTACATGTGTCATTCTCTAAAGCTGGATAATGGTCATATTGTCATTAATACAGATTACAGACAACCATGTGCACTGATAGATAACGAATGTATAAATCTCTTCTCAGTCACAGTATTAGAAATTTACTGTAAAATCAAACGATGCAGAAATTAGATTATTTTATGTGAGAGGGTCATCATTCTGAAACAAACAAATATAAATTAAGCATGTGCGAAACTAAACATTAAGAAACTCCTGTTTATTTACAGTGGGATGTTGCAGAACTACATAAAACCATTCACAGTAAGGCTGACCATTAGGTTTTCTGGACCATCTTCTGGCAGGACTACTCTGACAACTAACTGGGCCATTACCAAGGATCCAGAAGTTAAGAGATAAGTTAGCTGTCTTCCACTGGATTTTTCCAGTTCACAGTCCCAGTCACAGCAACTCACCAGCCTATAATTATATCTTGTTCCCTTCCAATGATTTTATATAGATTCCTGATACTTTAATTTTCATTCCTGAAGCATGAAAAAGCTTTTAGATGTTAAATCCCATTATTTGCCTCTTAGGTTTGCATTGACTATTATTTTTACATCCATTCGTGACAGACAATCTCTTCTGAATTTTTACTGGAGAATATTATTAATACAGAAACACTCAATATCCGTAATAAGAAATCTTAAATATTTGGGGATGCTTTTAGCCATATCTGCCTTTCAGAAACTCCTGTCCTTTCTGAAAAACAAGATCAGCAGCTGTTTTCACCCTGGCATACTCTGAAACAAACTAGAGTTTCCAAAAGACATGACAGCCCTCCTCCCACAAGGCACTTCATATCAGCACTACTTGCCACACAACCCAGCAAACCTCAACCTTCCTCTTTGCAAAATGGAAATACTGCACCCTGTGCTCTTATGTTCATTAAATAACAAGCTTAGAAACACTACAGAGTAAAATTGCAAAACTTTATGATCAACCACATGGAATTTTCTCAGCCAGATCACTGCTGCATTGCCCTTATAGGACTTCCTCTCTCAGAATCAAGATCCAACTTCACAATATAAAATAATCATATAATTCATGTATAAAATTTTCCCAGCTTGCTAGTCTTTGAGTTTGTCCGTTAAAAACATTGCAGGTAGAAACAAAGCTGCCAACTGGTCCGACCACTCTTCACAAGAGGTATCTCTGAATGCCACTGTTTTGCACATGTAGTCAGCAGTCTAAGTACAATTTAGTACTGCAAGAGTTGAGTCAAATACTGCATTTGAATTTTAAGGACCCTAGCTAACTAAGCATCGTAGAATTATTTAGATTAGAAAAGACCTCTCAGATCATCACATCCAAGCATCCACCTAACACTAAAAAATCCACTGCTAAACAACATCACTAGATATAATCCTGAAAGCAGAACATTCATCTTGACAAAATATAGTGGTTATTTAAAGAAAATATTGTGCTTATTTTAGGAAAACTGCCCCGCATGAATTTTTATTAAAGAATTCAGCTGCACTTAGTTGATTTAACTTTTGGACTGACTTGACTTTACTACATCAGACAGATGGAATTATGATTTTCATAACTTTATCAAGAAATAAACACTATTAATCTCAACATAAATAACACTTTTTTTTTTCCAATGAAGTCAATACTCCATGCGAGAACAAATGAAAGCTATTTTTTGCTCTTATTAAGTGCAGAAATATGGAACAACTGAAATACGACTTCCACCAATTCTTGGTAATAAAACACATACTACATTGCACCAAAGCAAATTAACTGTCCTGAGTGACAGGCTTTTAGATAAAACTTGCTTGCTTTTTCACATACAGGAAATACATTTATTTTTATAAAGTTATGAGAAAACTCCATGCAATAGCACTGCTGCAGCATTCTAAAACTAAAAAGTCATTTTATACTGTTGGTCTTGGCTAATCCCCCTACAAAATCCTTTTTACAAAGATCAGCTTGTTACAATTCCAGGCACCTTTGCCAACAGTCTCTCCTCTTTTTTTTCTTTTTTTTTTTTTTCCCCCAACACATGCTTGTAGAAGAACTCTTGTTTGGAATAATAGGCCATCCTTTCAACTATCAAGAAGAAATGCTGAAACATGGACAAGTATCAGCTGCACCAAGGAAAAGGGATGAAGTAAGCCCTATATCCTCAGCATTCTGATAATTGCTCAAATAATTCAGTGTTTTTGAACATTATCAATGCAAAAAATTAGGCACTTAGGGCAAAATTCTACACACTGAAATTAAATTCACAGTGTTTGTCAGATAAATAACATTTCAGGAGAGATTTCTGCAAGCATGATCAAAAAGAAAAATCATAGGAAAGGTTATCAAGAGCCTAGAGTAAATGCATCATGAATTCTGCTTGTGAAAGAAATCAGCGTGGGTACAGAACTCCATTCTGCCCACCTTCTAAAACATTTTATGATTGCTTACCTTCACAGAGCTTTTGCTTTATAACTTCTTTAATTCTTGATATTGCAATATAATCTTCAACATAAAACACATAAGTTGATGAAGGCTTGTTCGCAATAGCTTTAAGTTCATCCTCTTCAATTTCTGAGCCAACACCAATTGCAAACAAAGTGATTTTATTTTTCCTTGCTTCTGCTGCTACATCTTTGACTTCATCTTGGGATTTTCCATCAGTGAGAACAACTGCTATTTTTGTTAAAAATCTTGAAGATTTTGCAAAAAGATGATCATACGCAAACTGAATAGCTCTTCCTGTTCTTGTATTTCCTCCCAAGTAGTGTATGGATTCCATTTCCCTGATAAGATTTTCAGTGGATTCGTGAGTTCCTAGAGGGATTTCAAGTACAGGGTAATCACTGTACTGGACAACTCCAACTTGAATAAATTTTGGCCCTATGTCAAAATTTCTTGTAATATTGACAAGCCATCTTTTAATTATTTCAAAGTTTTCTGGGCCAACACTGTAAGAGCCATCTAAGATAAAGACTAAATCAGCCGGAGCAGTTCTGCAACCTAAAAAGAACAAAAAAATGAAACATTTTAGTGAACTCATCCACTTTCCTCTTCCACAGGAAATTATCCTTTCATATCAATTAACTGTTTTTATTTGAATCTGTATCAAAATAAATACATATCATTGAACAAAAAAATCAGCCGAGTTTGTTAGATGAAAGATTGTTTCTGTAAGCCACACAGATCCAATTTAGTCTCTGAAAACTATACCATTTTCTGTTTCGTACGTTATCACCAGAAATGACTATGAAATATTTTGAAATTCAGTTCCTTAGCTGCCAACTGCAAGTCATGCAATCAGTGGAGTGGAATTTATTTTTTTTATTCCACATCTCTTTGCACAGATAACAAACAGAAAAACTCATTTTCATTAGCAAACCAAAACACACTGAAGAGGAACTCCAGAATTCAACAGTAATACCCACTCCTACAAATACATTTTAATGGACTTCTGAAACCATTACTTGGCACTTTTAAATCTTGTTATAAAGCCCTGAGTCAGAAGGGAATGCTGCTAATAGTACATTTTTATTTCATTAGAAGAAAAATATTCAGTTAAGCAGCTCAAAATCCATAGTAGGTTCATATAATTGTTTAGCAAACATGATACACTCTACTTAGAAACTTCATCATAACTGCATGATGACATAGGAATGGATTCAGCACTCCCAGCTGTAGCCATCCATACATTGACCTCACGGATCAAATTGCCAACAGCAGGAAATGGACTGACAAATGTTTCAATTGTTCAGCCCTATCTACAGTACATGCACATCCTCAAATGGAAGGAATAACTCTCTGAAGTAGAAAGACAACTTCTATCAATTATGAAAGGAGAGGAGATAACTGATGCACAAGGCACCAAGCAGATGGCTAAAATCAGGAGAGATTAATTTGATCCCACAGCACATGGAGCCTCACAGTTTGTTCTGGATTAACTGGAAGCACTGGACTCTGCCCTCTAGGGCTTTTTGATATATAATATATATATATGTACATATATGTTGTCCCTTATCTGAAATACAAAAATTAATCTTACTTGCTCTTGTTTCCCCATCTTCAGCTGAGATGTAATCATGAAGTACCAGAATTAATAGCATCTGAAAAAGTCTTACAAGCTGTGCCATGTGTATTATATTTTCAAAGTCTTGAGGTTAAACTAGAAAGGGAAGAAACAAAGAAGATACAATGTCATTATAGCAAAAAACAAATGCAAAACTTTATGTTTTAAAACCTGTGCATAAGGAACAATTCGCAAAAGAATCTGCAGGCTCTGACATAAAGCTGGTCTGCAATGGACCTCAGACCCAAAAAGTCTCAGTCAGGCAAAAATTAATGGCATGGCCCTCATAGTCCCCACTGGTCAGCTCTCATCAAGCTGCGCTAAAACTCTGCAAAACAAAAGACCCAGAAGAAAAAAAAAAAAAATGGAGAGCAAGAAAGAAAAATGCTAACAAGCTTTCCTGGCCTCCACCCCATCTATCCGAACAGCAGGAACTTCTGCTCACCATGCAGCTGTGGCCTCTCAAACTAGGGCATATGCAAACTCCTTGCTCCTGTAGGGCATGCATAATATATATCTCACTTCCCTGTGAAGATTTCACAGCAGCCATTAATGTAACTATCCTTGAAAGACATTAAAGTCATTGAACTATTACATAAGAGCAAGATTTCTTGTGGTGAAAACTATGCTCACTTTTGAGATATTTCTTAAAAAGGATCAGCAGAATAATTTTCGAAACGAGCTTGTCTGATTTGCAGAATTAAACTGTATTCCCTCTGTGGAAAGTTTTTTCCATCTCTTCGAGAGCCCTTCTGTATTTCATTTACAACAAACCCTGAAAAATATAAGATACTGAACCTAAAGTATAAAGCCAAATTAAGTACTTAGTATGTCTGTTTTGGACTTCTAATAGAAACCAAAACTGAAAGGATAAACCTAAGACTTAAGCAACCACACAATTAAGATACCAGGAATTATTCAGCGTTCAATGAACGTTAAAGAAATTAATATAGCACTGCATTTTTAATAGCCAAAAGTGATGCCAAACCAATAGTTCTAGAGACCAAACTTCTGTGTCTTCTCAGCACAGTAATTACAGCCCATGCAACAGAAGCACGCTTGAGACTACTTACAGATAGCACTTGCCAAAGTGCCTTCTTTCTACTACCACGAAGAGGCCATCATTAATACCAGTCTAGGACCTCTCCACTGACATTACAAAAAAAATAAAAAACCTACAAAATTAATCACAGATGATTGTGATCTGTCTTTCTTTTTGCTAAAGAAAGATAGAAAGTTGTCTCTACGGTATTCCATATTAGTGTTCACTACTTTCTGCTCTGCCTTTGAGAGCTGAGAAGTTGGGGTCTTCACGCCAACTTTCTGCCACTGGAGCTCAGAAGCTGGCTCAGGCTGTATGGGGAAGCAATGAGGGGAGGTAAATCTGTCCCTGCCCTGAACAGGCAGCAGGACACAGGAGTCTTGTTTGCTCCTTTTTTTCTCTGCATCTGCCGCGGGTCAAACAGTAGCCAGGCACATACCTCAAGGTATTACAGCAAACAATGTGAAATCACTTCAAAACAAAATAAATAAATTAATTAAATTTTAAGCCTCTCATTTTTTTATTTATTTATTTTTTTTTTTTTTAACAAATTACCTGTTCATGAGTAGATTGTACCACAAGTAACCAGGAAATTATCTTTTTTTTTCTTTCCTACCTCTTAATTACGCCAAAACAAAGCAGTTTTAGCATGTGGGAACTCACAGAAGAGAAACTCATACAAGGCTACTACATCAATGCACACATATTGCATCCCACTGAAGTAAAGGTTTGATTGGAAGAGCAATACAAGAGAATTATCACACACATTACCATATTTGTGAAGGTTTTCCTCATGGCTACTTCATTTTTCCACTGTAAATGGGACAGTGCACCACACCCAGAGGCTAAGCAATAGTGATGCACTGGGTGGTAAAAGTAAACCTTTGGCTACCTCCCAGCTCTACAAAACTGTTTAATTTAAAGCTGCAAAGGCCTAACAGACGTGGCCTATCAGGCCACAAAGATCTATCACACATTAAATGAGATATGATACTCAGTTCAGTGGATCTTTATGACTCAGTATTGTCAATCTTCTAGTCTTCACTATGCATGTTTTATCTTATGTCTTTTAATTTTTCTGTGTATTGGCTTCATGCTGGTTACTTGCAACTACTCTAATTAGCAAGTGATGTTTCAAGTAAGCAACAACAGCCCTCTGGGGCATACCTCTCTTGCACAAGGTAATCCTAAATGTAAAGGCCTCTGTTTTGTGCCCCTGATGTAAAGGATTGTAGAGCGCATCAGATATCTTTCAGGTATCTTTGTGACTGTAATTTGCATTGAAAGCTGGGCAATCTTCTACTCATCTCAGAGTAAGCAAAAGGCAAAACCACAGCAACAAAGCTTGGCTTCACATTCCACATCCCACGAGAGCATGGTAAACTACAGAGACAGATAAATTACACATTTTTTTAATTTTCTGTCATCTACAGGAAGAAAATTCATTTAAGTTTGGAACTTGCAACATATCAATGTAGCCACATGCTGTGCCATTTTAGGCAGCTTGAGCTAATTAGACAAGTCAGTGCAATATCTTTGTTGGTGCACTTAATGGGCACTGCAATTGTATGATGTAGCAGCAGCATTTGCACTAACAGGGCAAACACTATGCACCTCCAGCTGGGAAGGAAACGTATCCCAGGTTTCCCACCCAGTGGACAGCCATTAATGAAACCAATAGCCACTACTCGATTTTTTATGAATCCAATGCTTTCCCATATGATTTTTTCATCGTTGATGAGCAGTGCTGTACAGAGCCATTGCTGTTTCAGCTTTTCAGTGACTCATACCGTCCTGCCAGCAATGAAGCTGGGGAGGTACAAGAAGCTGGGAAGGGTCAGAACCAGGTAGCTGACCTAAGCTGACCAAAGGGATACGCCATACCATAATATGACATCATACTAAAAAAATACAAAACTATAGAACTGCAGGGAGTTGGCTGGGGTTGCTCAGAGACTGGCTTGGCATCAGTTAGCATGTGGTGAACAACAGCTTCTGTATACACATACACACACACACACACACACACATATATATATACACACACCTGCATATAATTCTGTTATTTCTCTCTTCCTTTTAGTAAATAGTATTTATCTCAGCCTACGAGTCCTGCCATATTTTCAGTTCTCCTCCCCATCCCACTACGGGTGGGGGGCGTTATCAAAAGGCTGTGTGGTGTTCAGCTGCTTGCTGGGTTAAACCACAACACCTCTGTATGCATACACAGCAGAAGAATTTCATGTCCAAGTTTTCAGTAGGAAACGCAGCTACCTTAGCAGGTCAAACAGCATAGCATTATAGCATTTCCACTCTGCATTTAAGCAAACTAAAATCAGCACCTCTCGTATTTCACAAAGCAGCCTGCTGATGCACTCTTTCCATACACAGCTTTCTAATGCCCAGATATGTGTATTTTACTCTTCCTAAGAATATGTGCAGAAGAAGCATTCCATTTAGAGCAATTTGGAATCTTCCAGAACCAAAACTATTTGCTCTTCAGGGCAGTTTTATCACTATTCAAACTGAAGAATGGAATGAGACTTCATTTCTCTGAAAAGCCTGGTTTCTCTGATATTTTAAGAGATCTTGCTTATCAATGGCACTTAAGTGTTACAGAGGTTGTTTCTTTCTTCACTTCTTCCCATTGCTAGTTTCTACATACAAAAGGAGCTGGTAAGGGTATGATTTTAACCTTTTCCAGCATTCCAAGAAAATAATCAGACTAAGGGTTACATATATTATCTCATCTTCCAAGTATAAATTAACACTTCTCTCATATTACATCACTGTATAAAAATCTCTGAATTCAGCTAGGGATCATTCAGTTTGGCATACAAAGAAAGAAATATTAAGACGTTACAATAACAATGATTAAAAGGACATACTGGAGAATTTCATATTTCCAAAACTTACACAGTAATGTAGAAAATGTACAGTAAGATAAAAACAACCAATTGAAAATTCCAATTTATATGCATTAAGTAATGTGGAAAAGAAATGCAATGTTGTTTCACCTTTTTATATTTAATCTGTTTTCAAAATTAATGAGTCTCACAAATAAAATGTTGAGGCAACTTATATTAACCTTTTATTCTTATTCTTGATATGACCTGCTCTAAACATTCAAAAAGTTTAAGGTTACTCCAAGTCTCTTGCTTTTAACAAGAATTACATCTTCACTCATTTAAAAGAGTAACAGCACTGCCTTGGAAGGGTGAGGTTATAAACACAGTTTAGTCTCAGTTTGTACATAAATGCATACATAAGTGTAGTGCTATACATAAATAGATAAAATCTCCTACATTAAGGAGTGCATTAGTACTCCCATGCCATTTCTTTCTATTTTTATGTAGCAATGAACTATTTTGGCACAATTGTCAGTATAATTACTTTCATGCTAGGACTGTTCTACAGCATTAAATACACACTTACAAAATAGTTCACTAAGTGGGATTGAAAATAAGAATTATGAGTTTAAGTTGCATATACTATGAGTTTTCTTTATTTGTCATTATAGTTAGCACCCGTGCAACAAGAGTGAGAAGTAGTCATATAACAGATCTCTTACAGGTAAACAGCATCTATACTTATTTATATTATAGCTGCTACATAGGAATACACAGCTAGAATACACAGGGACATTTCATTTTCTAATCCCCAAAGCAAGCATAAAGCATTTCATGGACTCCCTTGAAAAAAGACTCGTGAAGATTTCATCCAGGCCCTCCAACTCATTTTGACACGATTAGCCATCTTTCTTTTTAAAACAGTGACAAGGGTAGAAAGGGACTGCTTTATTCCCCCTCCACAGAAAAGCCTACCTGATAAACAGATTAAAGAACAGAGATGGAGCTGCAGAAGCACATGAAAGAAGTGGGGAGAGATGCAAAGAAAAGCCTGCTGCAGCTGAGTACAGGTCCACAGAAGCAGCAGGAGCTGTGCAATGATGATGGCAGAGGGATGCAGTTAGCTAAAGGTGAGTGTCCAAGCACCTGCAGGAAGTGAACAAAGACTGAAGGGCTCAGAGCAAATTCAGCAGTTTCAGGAAGGTTAGTGAAACAGACATATACCCACCACAGACACCCACAGTGTTTCCACAGGTAAAGCAGAACTCCTGAGGCTGCAAAAGGCTCACAAATAAACATTCGAGCTCCACACAGTAACATTTATTTCACTTATTTCAGTAAATATAATTTCCTGGGGAAATATCAAATTTCTCCTCCACGCCACAGTACACTAACCTCACATCTAACCTGCATTCCCACATGCACAAGCATGATCTGTCACTGAGTCACAGAATGGTTTGGGTTGGAAGGGACCTTTATCATCTAGTTCTAACCACCTGCTATAAGCAGTGACACCTCCCATTACACCAGGCTGCTCAAATGTTATTTTATATTTCTCATTCAAAGCTCAATAAAGGCACTAACAACTACTTCATGTTTATGTTTGATACTTCATTCCCCCACAGCTCAGCTACAACTCATTAAAAATAGATGACAACATCAAAAGAACATTTCTTGGACTACTGGTAAAACTTTTAAATCCTCAATCTAGAAGACATTTCAGAAACAGATAAGAAAAAAAAAACAAACGATGAGCAAGTACTTCAAATGAAAAGACTGTGCAAAACAATTGTAATTTTCGCTATTAGTAGTATTCAGTATACAAAATAAATTCATATTAGTTAAAACAACATTGTAAGTTTACCGTCCATATGTATTGCTTTAATACATCCTGCAGCATAAAGCATTATGATGATTAAATAAAAAAGTGGTGAAGATTAAAGAAATGAATAATATTTGGGCAGATTTCAAAAATTTTATAATAGCAGGCTCTTTGGAGACAAAAAAATTGTAATTCTCAACAAGCTGGGTTTTAAAAAAACACCTTGTACATCATAAGATAACAGGTTGACCGTCCTATTTCATGAGAAGTTACGTGTCAAAGACAAATGTGATTGATACATTTTAGTAAAAAAAAAAACCTCTTAAGTGAACTGGGCTATTTTTCACGTGATTCAATAAAGCACAGCAAACCCACAGTCTCCTCCAATCTACAGCACAGAAAGTTTGCATCCATGTTCCAACATCTGAAATTGCAGAAATGTATTTTTAATTTTTTTTATTTTTTTTTTTTTGTCATTTTCCACTTTACTGGACTTACTCCCACTTCAAGATGATGCTGTGGCAGGTTACAGAAATTCGTTCTTATGGGTTAAATTAAAAAAAAAAAAAGCCTTACCACAGCTTTTGAGCTGCTGAACTGATACACAAACAACTGCAAAACAATATAGGATAGGCAACTTATGTAATCAACCACCACTGGCAGCTCAGCATCTTGGCTGCAAGTAATAAATCTGAGGTCTCCCTGGAAACCATGATTTCATCCTGACTGTGAAAGCCCATGCTGTTATTCTCTCTTTATCAACCAGCTTGAGATTCCACAGAATTTTCCTTCCTTCAGCGGATCCAAGGAAAACAAAATAGCCAATCAATGGGATAAAACATGACACTCAAATTGTACAGTTGAAACTCAACTATGCTCTGAAAATAAGATTCAGTGTAAGAAACAGTCAAACTTAATCCTGTCGAAGAGCCAAAAGGTCTAACTTTAAGAGTGCATATGTATGTGCTTAGAAAAAAAAAAGGACAATTTAATCCAATTGACAATTTTAGTCCTGAAGTAATAGCCTAGGAGGCCATTCTGTCTACACACAGGAATGCAGAGCTTAATCGGGCCAATGGTAAGTGTTGATAAAGGAAAGAACACAGCCATTTGGGCACAGACGGCAGCAACTGGTTATTATAAATAGTTTAGATGTTGACATAACATTAACAAAAACTGAACCAATCAAAGCAAACTTCTAAAGCAATGTAAGGACTACATTAGGATTACAACCTAGTTGGCAAGGGATTCACAGAAACTTACATCCATTACTGCCACATTCTCAAAGTCTGCATAAAGAATGCTGGCAGAGAATTAAGAAACACTGTCATTGCTACCAAATTCAGCTGGGTCCTCTTACGTCAGAGAGAAGCTTCCACTCATAGCTCCTCACTTCCTCCTCTTATCCATACATTTATTTTTGTTCTCTACTTTTTAAAAAGGGAAGATAGAGCTGGCTTAATTAAGACACACAATTTGCAATTTCACAACTGCAACATTTTGATTGAAATAAAAAAAAAGTAGCAGGAAACAAGCAACAGGTGATTTAAAATTTTTGATATGTAAAGAAAAAACACCTATGAGCTCTGTCTGCCTCCAGCCATTTTTGTATTAAGAAGTAGGCTGTGATTGCTGAAGGAATGGAAATAGTAGCAATCCTAGAGGTCTTCAACTATCAAAAACTTAAAATAGCCCCAGTTCTCTTCACTGGAGCTAAATCAGACTCTTAGCATTTAGAATAGTTTTGAGGGAACAAATTTAGCATGTTCATACTCAAAGAGCAAAATATCTTTACTACGTAAATATTTATTCTTTCAACTATATCCAAAATTTGTACTTTAATGAACTCTTGAAGGTCTAGATATGCAATGACCCGAGGCAAAGATTAAAACCATGCAAGACTTATCTGCTCAGCTGCTTTCAGCTGCAAAAAGACTAAGGACAGTCCAGTAAATATTCAAGCTCACTTTCTCTAAAATGTGATGATTTTTACAGCCTCTTACGTGACAAAAATTAATTAGACTACATTTATAAAGTATGAAAAATCCTCCCCTGTCCCTAACATAAGTCTTTCCTTCAGTCCATCAGGCAAGTGAGGACAAAGAACCCACACGGTTGAATAAATAGCAAACAGGCAATGCACAGTAAGGTTTAGCAAAGGCATATATTGGGAGATGGCCTCTGCCAACCAGCTCTATTTAACCAGTGTCCCTAGATAAACTCCTTCCCAGGAAATTCTTCTGTATCCCCCAGTGCTTTCAGCTTTGTTTCATGCAAACTTCACCCTAGCTGCTGTAAATTAGTTTCTGACAAAGCAAATAAACTAGTTTATCACCAATGGGTGTCTGAACAAGAAGCTGTTCTGAGTTGTGCATGAAAGAACACCCATCTAGAAGAGAAATGCTGTTTTAATAACCATACAGTTAAGTGAAAGTTCATCTTTGGCAAAGTTATTGTATGACACTGGGAAGAGAAAGGATCACTCAGGATAGTTTTATCACCAAGTTTGATCCCTGTAAGCATAAAGCCAGAGAATATTTACACAAAAAGCATTTACAATAAAAAGCATAATAACCAAAACAAACAAGGAGGTATTACAAAAGGAAGGAAAAATGAATGCTCACCCATCTCCAAGGATCTAGGCTCACAGGGAAAGAACTCCAAAGGAGAGATCTCCAACGAGAAATCCTTTTTCAGTGACAGTCAGCCCTTACATGAGGTCTAAGAGGTGAATCGCCTTCACCTGTGCTCCTAGGGCTGACTGGATCTTTCCTTCAGGTGCTCAATCAGTGGTTCAGGCTGTGACTCAGTAATCCCCATACAATGATTCTCCTTCCTCCATTCCCCTTTATCTTTTCTACTGTTGAACCACCCTCGCTTTTAAGACATTGCACCATATTTCTGATGCTTAAAAGAAACTGCACCTTATTTCAAAGCTGAATTTGCTTGAATTCTCAGGCGCTAGTTCTGTTTTTGACTTTCTTAACAAAGTTAAAAGGTCTCCCCTGCTTCATTCTACGTACACATACAAGCAATCCCAGCCACCACCTGGTCCTGCCCTTCATACAGTTCGCCTTCTTAAGTTTCACGCTGCAATACTTGTTTTTCAAATCCCTTCTCATTTTTGTGACTTTCCTTTGAACTTGTTTTGCCATCATATTTATGAGGCATTGACATAGAACAGGGCACAGAACCCAAACATACTTGCTATTGTAAAATTCCCAAATCAATCCCTGTTTCTATTCAAAAGACATGCACTTCAAGCATCCAAACATACTGGCTTATTTTGCCTCAGCACTGTAGCAACAGCACATATTGAGGCAATTATCTAGTGAATAGTGACAGAAAAAAAGTAATATCTGAAGTTATAAAGAATAAATCTCTGACAAAGAATGACTATTCAGGATGATCTCAAAAGCATTGCTGCTCATGGGTATCCCTTAATTGTCTGCTACTCAACCTGTTTCTACTTAAGAATGCCCTTTGCTGAAGAAATTGAGGCAGTATGGGATGGAAGCAGAGGGTGGAATGCAGCATGGCTTCAAGTCATGAAGAGGGAACTAGTCGGAAGCCAAGCTGTCTGAGAGAACTCTATTAGACTTGCAAGACAGGGATACAAGATGGGGAAGCTGCATGCAGTCCTGGAAATACTGTTCTGAGGTTGTGGGAAGCTAAATGATAGAATCCTTAGAGTTGGAGGGGTCCTCTGAAGGCCACCTAGTCCAACTCCCCTGCAATGAACAGGGATACCACAGCTACATCAGATTGCCCAGGGCCTCATCCAGCCTTCCCTTGAAAGTCTTCAGGGGCAGGGCATCAACCACATCACTAGGCAACCTGCAAATGGGAGGCTGCAATAAAAGTGAAGTCTCTTCTCTCCTCAATCCCCAGTCTAAATGTAGGTAAAGCTGAGGAGGTATCTTACTGCAGTCTGATAAGAAAGGCATAGAAGAGATGGACAGAGTCTTGCCCTGCAGCCATACTGGAAAGTCAAGTGGAAATGGGTACATGCTGTAAAATAGAAAATGTGTAAGGGACTAGAAGAGGCACCAAAATCTCCATCCTTGGGGTTATCCAAACTTGGTCTGTACAAGACCCATACCAGACTACACTAAGTGGGTCTGCTTTGAGCGCGGCGAGATTACAGAATCTCAGGAGGCCCCTTCCAACCTCCACGTTTCTGTGTCTCTGGATCACTTTCCAGAACCCCTCCTTCTTACTCGTGAGTGTCACTGCCAGGGTACTTGCTGTTTAGATGCAGAAACCCTCCCATTCATCAAGCACACTGCTCCTCTCCAGGTCATCTGCCTTCCTATTTGTTTTTAAGACAAGGCCTGTGAAGGTAAGAGGACAGTATGATGAAAAGCAAACAGGAGGAGAAGAAACAGGGTGAGTAAAGCAGGTCCAGATGGCCCTGCCATCCTTATGCCCCAGAAGGACAGAACAGGAACAGCATGCCACCCCTCATACTTTACTTCTATTGCCATAAGGAGGTGAAAGAGAGAGATGAGTAACCAGGAAACAAAGTTTAGCTAGTTAGAGAACATTCTATACTGTAACACCTACCCTGTACCTCCCAACTTCCAAACTGTTTTTTTTACTGTTTACAGTTTTTTAACAAGTAATGGTATGACTTCCCCCCCCCCCCCCCCTTTCATGAGTATCTCCATCTCTTCTCTTTGGATGTTGAAGGGTCAGTGTTTGTATTTACACATAAAAAATGTTCCTTACATATCTTTATGCTGGATTTTATTCATGTAGTACTTTCTACTTGTATACATAATTCCATATTTGCATCACAACTGCTTAGTCATTGCATCCTTGTTTTACAATCCATCCCTTGTCGACACAAGAGAACGAATCCTCACTACTAAGCCAGGAGAACCACAAGTACTACCTCTCCCTATAAAAAAGCCTCTGCTCTCTGTAATACTGCTATAATCTTTCACTTTTAATATCGTTGCTTCCCCTTTTCTCTCAGTCCAGATAATCTATGCTACTGGCCACTTGTTTAATCTTCAGACATCCACAAATCAGGATTAATTGATGACAGGAGTACATCTTCCTCAGCTGCCACAGACAACTCCCTACAAGCTGGCACCACAAGGATGGAGTGGGGGTGGAAGGCAGCATCCTGTTCAATCTTTCCAGGTTACAGCACGTGGGAAGAAGGCAAATTCTTTCCTCCCACTCTACAACTATGAAGCAATCTTCAACATATGGTTTGCACAGTCATCTAGGACCCAGGGATGAGATCTGCTACTACGTTCAGCAGTGATCCCGAACAGTTATTAGCATTTGTCACCTGCAGAGGTTTCAGCAACAGACTTTTTTCCTCTTTTAAGCAATAACTGATTATGTTAAACATGCCTCCTCAGACTACTCTGAAAGATTATACATTGCACAATATTATAGCCCATATTGTAACCAGCTGAAGACTTTCCTATTCTGCCTCTTTCATACCATTCCACTTGCACCTTTTCTGTTCAAAAGAACATAAGTAACAGTTCTGCCTGCTATTTCTCTTCGGCATTAAGCAGCTTAGAATTTGTTAATGATGAAATTGTACTTCAGACAGAACCATCACGTTTCTGAATCAATCACCATGAATTAATTTAATAGGCAGATTAAATTGTCCTCAGAGGTTAGAGCAGCGTAGAGAACATTTTTTCAAATCACTCTCTAGAAACACCTCAGGAGTTCCTGTGCCCTTCAGATAAAGCTTTGGTAGGGCTAATAAGAAGGAGAATATAAAGGAAGTAATAGCTCTTTCTAACCAGAACCGTGGGAGTAAACTCTTATTTCTGCCCAGAACTCTCAACAGCACTTCTAAGTAACACAGAGTCGAACAGAGTGTAGCAAGGAAAAAGGAATTTAACAAATAATCCTAGAATAACATCTCTTGGCTTTTCAGATTAACGTTCACCCCTTTATTTCATATTACAAAGAATGAACTTATTTGTTCTAACAAGACAAATAAGCAAAGTAAGTACTACAAGAACAGCATAGTACTCTGATTGTGTTTTCAAGACTCAGAAATTAGTCTTGATCCCTGCCATCCACCTTCAAACAATGCCGCGTTCATACCATACTGCTGATCACACACTAAACCTGGCTAAACAAGATGGTGCTTCAAAGTACAAATACAGAATCAACAAATGGTTTTGGTTAGGAAGGACTTTCAAAGATCACCTAAGTTCCGACCCCTGCAATGGGCAGGGACACCTCCCACAACATCAAGCTGCCCAAAGCCCCATCCAGTGCCTTACCACAGTCAGAGTGAAGAATTTCTTCCTTTACAGATATATCTTAATCTAATCTACCTTCTTCCAGTTTGTCTTGTTACTACAAACCTTGATAAGGGGTCTCTCTACAGCTTTCTTGTAGGCCCCTTTTAAGTACTGGAATGCTGGTATAATACTCCCCTGGATATTATCTTTTCCAGGCTGAACAACCCCAATTCTCTCAGCCTGTCTTCATTGAAGAGAGAAATGCTTCAGCCCTTTGATTACCTTTATGGCACTCCCCTGGACCCACTCTAACACTCCATATTCTTTGTTTATGCTCGAGGTCCCAGTCCTGAATGCAGGACCTCTTAAGGATGGAGAAGAGAGGGTGAATCACTTCCCTCAACCTGCTGGCTGTGCTTCTTTTAATGCTACACTTTTATACACACAGTCATGTGCACTGATGTCCAACTATCTCCCCTAAGAAAGAAAGAGGAAAGAATAGCATGCCTCACTCTTCACTGAATCACCAAGGTTAGAATAGACCTCCAACATCATCCAGTGCAACCATCCACCTACCACCAGCACTCTAGAGCTCAATATATTTTAAAAAACATTCCGCTGCAAATTATTTTTTTTTAATTTACTAATCAGTCGCACATCTCAAAACATAGAAAATACATGTAGTATATTTTCTGCAGAGACCATGCCACCGAAGTAGGTTCCAAAAGAAAAAGAACATGGCCCATTTGGTAGGACCTGTGGTAAGTTGCTTACACAGTACAACAATGCTTTTGGGTAGGTATGAACAAATTACAGATCATGTTCTCTTGTACTATCATTACTTCAGAGAAAGCTCACAAGTTAAGAAAGCAGGTGTTTTATTTTATGAATTCTAATATATGGGTTTCCAAAAAAAAAAAAAAAAAGGGAAAGAAATACAATGTTATTCAGCATGCCAGAAATTTGACATTTCTAAAGATGCCAGATACATTTTCAGACATATTCCTAAGGTGTTTTTTTTTTTCAAGTTTGGAAGGACTTCTTACTTTTTGTTAAATGTCAGACTACTGCATCTAAAAAAGCAAAAACAAAAAACACATAATGCTGAATGTATATACAAAGGAGAATTCTAATATTTTGTGTTCTCGCTGCTCTCCAAGAACACAAACTCATCACTTTCATCACTTACAGTGTTACAAAGCAAAGTTACCAGGGTTGATCCTGGCACTTGAAACTAAGCATTATACGGCTGGACAAGACTACTGAGCATGCAGCCTCAGTGACTTCATATAAAGAAGACCTGTGGAGATAAATTCATCCATTAGATGCAGGCTCCAATTTGTATTTCTTACAGTAAATGGAAAGTCATGCTTTAAATGCATTACTAGCAAGTAGTTACAAGAGGAGGTGGTGCTAGTGCCTTTCATGGTACAAAACAAAACTTCAAGATTCAGAGTTCAATGCCTGTTTTGATGTTGTCCAACACTAACAAAAACATTACTTGTCCTGTTTTTACTCTCTAAGGTGCGCAAGATTTATAATTATTTCTATATCGGTATTAGAAAATATCTACTAGCTTTTAAATTGTTGAATTCATAAACTGTTACAACTACCGTAATTCAGCGTCATCAGCAAGCATTAAACAAATACAGAATACAATAAAGAAGCAAAAAGAGAATGTTTTATACCCAACTTATCCAAGAGATAGCAATAAATAATTATGTTAACCAATAAATAATTTATGTTAACCAACATACACCAACAGAGATCAAAACAGACCCAGGTAAAGAATTTTTAAACATACTCCATGGTATATGCAATTCAATTCATGGACAAAGTTTTAGTGGAGTTAACATGAATTAAAATGACAGTTTAAAAATATATTAAAACTTTATTTCTACATTACACTGCTCTAATACTCTCACAATATTAGGAGGGCACTATTAATAGGTGTTGAAACACTCTGCAGAACACAACCTCCTGGTTGTGAAAGGCAGTGCAAAATCAAGCACAGCCTTTGCTGTCCAGCCATGCCACAGAGCTTCACCGACTGCGTACCAGAGAGACATTTCTACACTTGTGTAAAGAGCTATCTTGGACAGGAAAATACGAAGGAAGCTACTGAGTGTTCTACTATCACTACTATGTGAAGCAGCATGAGCAATGTATTCACGTGTTTTCGCTTTTGCAAGTTTGTTCCCAACACAGCAACCCCCCACCTCACATTTGCTATTATCTTTAATGGAATAAATCACACTTAACTTAGCTTTCATCTTTGTCTACTAAGAAGCATTATCTCTACCATACATAGGTACAGTTTATTTTGGTCAAGTGTAAACAGCAAATTCTTACTAAGTGACATGCCTTGCTTTAAGAGGCCTCTCACTTCTTAGGTGTTGGTGCGTGTCAGTTATGCACCCAAGGACCACTTTGGAAACTGAAAACACTGAACCTATGGCTCTATGCACTGCTGGCAAAAAAAAAAAAAGTCTTGAAACACAGAACACCACCCATAATTACACCAACCCTCACCATTCTCCTCTTCCATGCCACCTCTAATCAGAAGCTCACCATTTAAGCATTTACCAGTAACGAGGTAAATGGTTCAAAATGTTTCAGAGTGAAGAAGGAAACTAAATCCAGGTCTTCTTCATCTTGGCTAATGCTCTAACCACATAGTATAAAGAATGAACAAAACAAACAACATGTCCTAAGAATTCCTGCTAGATCAATGTTCATAGGTGAGACAGAGGAATTTCTGTCATGTAAATCTTTCTAGGAATTGGGCAATTGTTAAGTACCTACCATGCTGCACAGTCTAGGCATGCCTCCATCAGACATGTAGGTGTGCAGGAATTTTTACTGCCATAAACTTCAGCATAATGAATTTGGTTACCTCTGTGGTTAAGTAGAAACAAGAATCCCTCTAGCACTTAAATGGTAAACCTCGGCTGTAGTTACACATCTAAGTCCTTAGGTCTTAAGGAAATCATACAATCAAGATTTATTTCTGTACCCGAGGGCAGCCTATTTTAAGTAAACCAGAACGTAACAGTAATGCAGAATGCAAACGTTCTGCAATAAATTCTGTACTTCAAAACAAAGAAGCTAAATTTATCATACATCATTAGGATTGCTGTAATCCACTTGGCCTTGTTCAACTGCCTGAGCTTCTCACAGGTCCACAGCCATGAACTGTCACGGTCCCTCTAGACAGCACCCCTTCCTTCCAGTGTGTCAGCTGCACTACACAGCCTGGTGTTACATGGGCAAAATAACCATAAAACTGCATTTCTGAAATTCTGATTTTTGAGTAAGATTTCTTTGTATGCAGATGCCTTTGAGGCAACTTTTCAAAGATAACCTACCTCCTGGACTACCTAACTCCTGGAAAAATAGAAGACATATTACTACAGTTCTATCTAAAAATCCTATCAAACAGAACAAGAGACAAACTCAGAAGTACATGAGGTCAAGTCTTGGGGAGAAAGAGAGATTCATGTCTCTGCAAAGCAACCAAACTTCCATAAGGAAAAGGCTTAGGAATGGACAGCTCCCACAGCAGCCTTGTTGGAGCCTTTTTCTTGCTACTACCAGATAGCATAAAAGGACAAACTACTTATTAACATCAGAAATTACTTAGCATAAATTACCTAGGCATATGCAAAAATAAAATTCCCTTTGGATAGAAGTATCACTTTTGAGAGCAGATACCTTATTTAAATCCAGATCTGAAAATAACAGAGGAGATCAAATAAATGGAATTCCTTTGCTCTTTAGGAAATCAAAATTAAGCCTTCTTCTTGGTACCGCTTGGCTTCCTCAGAGACAACTATGTGCTTCTGAAAATTAGGTACAGCTGTCCTCTCTTTTGAGCTCCTTAATGAAATCCTCTGCATCCTAGCTTCCCTCTACTTTTTGGCAAAAGCTGTCAGTGTTCATTTCAGCTGAGTCAGAAGCACATCATGACCATGTGGGCCTCTTTGCACAGCAAATGGACTTAATCACAGGGGCATACAATTACATTCCTTTCTCTTCATTGCAAATTCATCAGGGAGTAACAAACATAAAACTCTATTGTCTAGGACCTTAAAAAAAAATGTTATTCCTATTCCGCAAATCTTCCTCTCCTTCCCCACCCCTTCATTCTTTTTCACAGAAGAAAAAAAGCAAAACATTCCATTATCATTTTATCTTCCACTATATTTCAGAAGCGTATCTTTCAGTTTAATAATCTGCCAGCATTTCAATACTTTTTATTATCAGCAGTTTCTCCATGATTGATGCAATTCTACCTGGAGGATTCTCAATTTTACTTCTCAGGGATAAGAAGAATCTCCTCCAAGTCTCCAACTGCCATTAATCCCTCATTCTTCTTTTTCTGTCAACTTCCAGCCAGAGCTCTATAAAATGTCATTTTGTGTATTTTGTTGGTTTGTTTAGAGCTGCCACTTAATCGTTGCTTTCTCAGTATGTGACAGTTTCTGAAGTATAAAATAGACTCCTTTTTAGAAGGTGAAAGTTTTTACTTCCTTTCAGTAAGATACATAACTCCTTTGACATATAACACCATTTTATTTTTTTTATTTCCACCTTAAGTTTCCTGTTTTATCTTGCTATGAAATGAGGGACTCCATTCTTCATATAGCTCCAATTTTCTCGACTGTGCTTTTCCACATAGTTCTACCTCATAAGATAAACCTCATATGGTGCATCTCAAAACTTCCCCTCACTTTTGCCTGCCCTGGTCTTTTCTCTCCAAATGGAAGCCTTTAAACAAAATTTGATAACTTTGCAGAAACTGTTCCACTTGGTAAGGAGTTCTGTTTTCCAAAGATACTGTCATTCACTTCAGTTCCATTTATATTCTATCAAGAGTGATCTATTTTATCTTGTAATCACATGCTATCAAGGCTAAGATTTTAAGAACTGGAGACTCACATCTCCCATAAACAACCAATGCCCCAATTAAATGGAAATGAAGTATTATAACTTTCCACTGGGTTTTTTACTTGCACATGAATTCTAATCTCAGAGATCAACTTCCCACAGAGAGCTTTTTTTGTTTTGAAACACTTCGCAGCTGAGAAAGGAATGAATCCATGACCCTAACAATGCAGCAGTGGTCCACACTCATTTCTTCCAACTTCAAGTCATATTTTGCAGAAATCACTCACTCTTTAAATTATTGCACAGATGTGCCTTCCTCGTCTCCTCTACAATGACACTGTAGTTACACTGACAGTGTTTATTTTTTTTATTATTTTATTTTAATTTTTTACTGGGAATCTGATTCTGTCTTCTTTACTTGCAGTGAGGAGAGAGGAAATGAAAGAAAACCAGGGTCAGGTCCCAAGTGTGTGAGGTAGGAACATGCTGAACTGGTCAAAGAAAGTTGCAATTAAAGGATGAGACATTCATTTTAACATGTGGAGATTGCTGCCTAATGGAGTCTAACTGTGCCAGAGCTCCAAGAGAGCCACCCAGGTGGTTAAAAGACTAAGAAAAGAGGAAATACTACACTCAGGGACACCAAAGGCAATATGTACTTCTCTAATTGCACCAACAGTATGAACATGATAAGTGTTTGGCATCAGAAAAAGAATTAAAGTACCACTTTATACATCTTCCCTCAAATGTACACATTACTCTCATAGTCCAGAAGGCTCGTGATGGCATCACACAGTCCACTCTCCTTGTGGTTCCCCAGATAGCTTGGCAAAAGTTCACATAGTTCTGTGCACTTTAGTGAAACAGGTTATACCACAAGATTTTACACCAAGCTCAATAGTCTCATATTTTAACAGATCCTACTGTTTTTACAATTATGTAGCATTATCTCAGCCTCACCACATAAGATATCATGGGCTGTTGTGGAATGAGGGAACTAATACTCATAAAGCAATGAAAATCTCAGTTAGTGGGATGAAAATAAATAAGCACAAGGGATTCTTGGTAACAGAGTTGGCAAGTCTTTGACAAAGGCTGAACTTATAGGTACTCCTGCTACTACAGAAACTGCAGCACTCTTCTCTTACGTGTCTTTAAATTATCTTAAGTGGGCTCAGCAAACACAAAATAAAAATGCTGCAACTGCTTTGACTAAAAATAAAACTTTTGGAAATCATTAACTCCACTTAATGAAGAAAGTACAGACTTTTATAAAATAATGTGGAAAATACAAGCTGGCTTTAAAAAATTATTGGCTTACTCTCAAATTGGAGCTTGGTTGTTTTGTTGTGTTTTTTTTTTCAATTTTCTGTTGATGTAGGATATAAATGAGCTCAGGCAAGTTAAAACACACTTTATCATTACCATGGGTCCAAAGATTTACACGAGAGAAAGGGGGAAAAAATAAAAACAGCTTGAATAATGCAACTCAGTATTGTAAATTTGATAAATTGGACTGAACACTGAAAAGGTTGAGCTTGGGTTATTTTAAATGTTTTTTAAAATGTACAAAAATGTTCCAAGGTAACAAATTTCACTGTTTATGTGCACTCCAGCCACAGTAATTGGAACGCTCTTTATACCAGCAACTCAATTTCTCCCTCTAAAAGAGAGCTTGGGTAAATATGCATTTCTAGTGTGCTCCAGAGATAAAATCTTTTCTAAACTCCTCTGAGTTTTGTTACAGCAGCAAATATGCAGTAACCTACAAGTGTTCCAGCCATCAGTGATCCATGTTCAGATAGACACAATCAGAACCATAATGACTCCTTAATTAAAGCATACAAAAGCACAACACTCACTTTTTTGTTCAGTCTTTCATGGTACTGAACAAATCTGCATATGTATTAGTGAATAGTCCACTACAATTGGCACTTTTTACCTATTCCATGCATGTTTACAAAAGCAACGAGAAGCACCCAGAACAAGAGGCGGTTCAGTAGAAAACAATGAAAAAGGCATGTCTGGATGAAAAATGTGAGGAAACGCCGAAACCTTCCCAAAACCCTTCTAAAAGTCCTCCAAGCCCTCCTCACACCTGCTCCCATGTCTATTCCCAGAAGATTCCTGCTCCCAGTCCCACCTCCAAAGCCACGTGGCCCCTCAGCTGCTTTTCAACCCCTCCTGCCCCAAAGAGTGGCAGTTTCTCCCAGCTTCTACTTCACCTCCCCCTACAATTTCCAGAACCCATTCATTTTGCCCCATTATGTCCATTGACATCACTGACAAACCTCCAGCTTCTCTTTGTTATTAGTACAGTGCCTCATGCCTCAAACCAAAGCTTCAGACCAAGCTACACTGAAACTGATCATGGGAGGGAGAAAATCTTGAAATACAGAAGTCTGAATTATGAACAGGCTTTAAAGTACTAATATACAAGGAGGAAATTTAGATTACCTATGCACTAATGCAGCGCTCTTTAAAGGCTTACTTTGAACTGACAGAGAACTCAAGAAGAAATGGAAAACTCTCACTGGCATGAAAGGTAGTTTAATTTTTCATCACACCAAGTGCAAACAAACTTCCCTGCAATTTGTGCATGTTCTTTGCTAGAAAGAATGCATCTCATTTCCATGCCTGTGTGTTTTACTTAGAGCAGATATTAACTTCTCACAGCTTAAATTCTATTTTATTAAAGCATAAAGCACACTGATAAAAAGACCAATTACTCAATCCAACATGGAAACAATATAAATCACATAGAATTCCAAAAGGCTGACATGTATTTACTTTGTACTCCTATTTTCATTCATAATATTATTCAGCGCATCAACACTGCTCAACTCCCAGGTTTCTATCTGCAGTGAATCACAACTAATGCGACTGACATCTCCCCTGATAAGCTAAATCAATCAGCCCTGCTGTAAGACAATGTCTGAGCAGATTACAGGCAACATAGAATTAAGTTTCTTTTATAAATTTCACAGTACTCCAGTACCATGGAAACTAGAGAGGAAAAAGGACGTTTAAGTCATATTGTCTATGCCAGCACTGGTTAAGTTTTCTGCTACCATATACTGCTTTTTTCCATGGCCAGTCCACTTCTAAATGAAGTAACATGGAGTAAGGCTCAGCGTATTTTCCCACTCATGGGCAGGGAAGAAATGTCAAGCCTCAATTTCCTTATTTCTTTATTTATTTTTATTTAACAAAGCGGTACATATGGTCACAACATATCAATCTCCTTAATTTTCTGCTTATCCCTAAATAGCACTGGTGAGCAACCCACCTGGATGCCTACCTGTGCAACCTGGGCTAGGGAGCTGCTTTAGCAGGGGGGTTGGACTCAATGATCTCTAGAGGTCCTTTCCAGCCCCTACAATTCTGTGATTCTGTGAGTGGCAGAGTTGGCCACTCAAAGGCTACAGTGCTCAAGGAGGTGCACTACAATTGCTCAAGGAGGTGCACTGAGTCCTCCTTGGAAGTGGATACACAGGGAACATCATATGCCAGGGCTTTGCTGAACCACAGCTTAATATTGCATAATTTTTTTCTAGGGGTTTTGTTTAATGGGCAGAGATAAGTGCTCAAGCATTTTCCTTGCAGCTGTCACACTAGGATGGAATGTAACATTACCTCCCAGTCTGTCAGCTCCCTAAAGTCCCTACCTTTGGATATTGTGCTAATGGGTAGATATCGCATATTTTCAACACAAAAATCAGATCAGTGAAGCTCTGAAATTTTTTCATGGCCCTCAGGGCGCTCACAAGCTTAATACCCAGGGCCCTATGCCAGTCATGGGGTTCACAGCCCCTGCCCCAAGTAGGGCCAAACCAGGGCTGGTCTCCAGCTCCTCATCATGCTGTCCTGCTGGACCCAGCTGCAGGCCCATGATTTGGCCCCCAAGTAGGTGTCAAATGGGTAGAGCTGGGTCTGGCCCCAGTTGCCCTACTCTTGGAGGGGCAGTGGGATGGTCCCTAATGCCAGGCCCTGCTCTGACACCCCCAAGGTGCCCCCTCTGCTCCTGGCCCTGATGTGTGCTTTGAGATAATACAAAGCAAATCAGACAGCACACTGACAACAAACTGAAATCAGTAAAGCTAAAAGCAAGGCAGTGCATTTTGTAAGCTGTATTTTGACCTCCTAGAGTATTCTAAACTAATGCTACCCAGCACCAAAGGCTGCTCCCTCAGTGTAGATGTGTAGATATGATGGAAAGCAAACAGAGCAGCAAAACAAGAAACGGTAAACAGTGGGTCTTCAATGGGATTGCCAGATTCAGCTTCAGTTATGCCAGCCCAAAGAAGACGAAAAAGCAGAAACAAAGACATCTTGATAATACAGATGACTAAGAGCATTAAAAAAAAGGCCTATCGTATTAAAAAGACACTACAAAGATTAGATCTGATCTATTCAATGCCTCCCTACAGCACTGAGGGCAAAACAACAGGACACAAAGCAATGAAAAACCTTGAAAGAAAAGTTATAGATTCATAGATACATTAGGTTGGAAAGGACCTACAAGACCATCTAGTCCAACCATCCTATCACTATCCCTACCCAACTACTAAATCAAATCCCTTAGCACCTCATCTAAACGCTTCTTGAACAGCGCTAGGGACGGTGCCTCAACCACTTCCCTAGGCAGGCCATTCCAGTGCCTGACCACTCTTGCAGAGAAAAAATGTTTCCTCAGGTCTAATCTAAATCTTCCCAGCACAACTTGTGGCCATTCCCTCTTGAATTAGGATTATGTTAGGATTTATGTATGCCTCTTCTTTTACAAAATGGAGATATTAAAAAAAATGGTTTTCCTTTTTCATTTCATAGGCCAACACTGGAAGCAAAGAACCTAGTAGAACTTTAACAGTAACTAAAATGTAAACTGGTAATAACACAAAGATTAACCACGAAAGAGTAAAACTTGAGCAAAATGGAAAAAAAACAAAGTAATATATTGGAGGTAAGGGAAGAAAAACACCAAGAGAAGGTCCATTTCAGCTATCTATTTCTGTTGCAGTTGAGCTGGTAACCAAACTGGGAAAAAAACTTGCTGTATCCAGTAGGACAAACTACACTCTCCAGCTACATGTGATAACTGAATTATAGTGCAAGTAATTTTCAAGATTATGATCATAGCCTAGAATGAGGCAAATTAAACTGAAGTACAATTTTTACTTTATAGACTCGCCAGAAACATATTTGTGTTACCAGGGACCTGAAGGGAGCAATGTGATATAGAACTGTGCTCTGGAATTGAGTTGAAATTTCTAACATTCACCAATAAGCTAATCTGCTTATTAAGATGGTGCCAGACCAAGATGTTCTTTAGCAATCATCCACCACTGTTTTTAGACCACAGCTGTAAATGTGGTTTGAGCAGAAGGAAAAAGGATCATAAAATCTACTATAACAATTAGGCATATGGGCGATGTATAGTAAGTGGATTATTGAGCAGTGTTTAGCTTACAAAGCTGCTTATAACTGTATAATTGCCACCAACAGTGCCAGTTCACAAGCTGACCTCCTGGCAGCCTCTGCCACCCAGATGCCTGGTAGGAACCTGAGGAGATGAGATGTTTCATAGTATCAGAGTCATTACGGTTAGAAATACCACTAAGATCCTCTAGTCCAACCATTAAACCATGACTGTGACTGCCCTAGACCATGTCCTTCAGTGCCACATTTACACTCTTCTTGAAAACCTCCAGAGAGTGACTCTGCCACAGCGCCTCACCACTCCTAAGAAATCTTTCCTAACATACAGCCCTTGCCATGGTCACCCTTGCTTTCAGCATTTCTGGTAAATACGTTGTTAAGACAGGTTAGATGTGATCTTAAAAAGCGCCAGTGAAAGAAATTCCACGCTCTACCTGAACAATCCAATGCTCAATTACTTGTACAGTTAGAGAGGACTTCCCCTGCCATGTAACCTAAACTCAGCTGCTACAGTTTAGCAAGCTGGTTCTTGTTGCACCTCCACTGGATGTGAAGAACAGCCCGTTTCTCTCCACTCTGCAACAACCAATTACACATCTGAAGATTGTTATCATGTCTTTCATCAGTCTTTGTTTCTCTACACCATAAAAATGCAGTTCTTTCACTTCTTTCTCATAGGTTATATCTTCTAGATTTTAGATCACCTTTATTACTCTTCTGACTAACTGCCTCCTGGAACTATGGTGTCCAAAATCACATACAGTACTGTAAGCAGTGAAGATACTGACACATGTACCGAAGTCTTAACTACCACAAGTTGACATTACATGCCTGGGACACTCCATCATTCCAGGATAACGTTAGTCTTGATTCTTATTCTTTTAAATACGAACAAATACGCAGTTCTGCTCAGCAGAACTGACTGAGGAGAACCTCCACTTCGCCAGTCCACTTTGCCTTCACGTTTTGCACATACACATAACATGCCTTATCCCAACAGGCTCTTCACAGTTGAAGACTACATTTGTTAATGAAAACACAATTTTCATGGCACTTCAAATAAACGTTCTGCACTCATTTTTTAGTTAGCACTATATGCTTGCATAGATATTAAAAGTACACTGAGCAACACCGCAGTCGGTAAGGTTAGAGGGAAAATTCCAAACCTTACTTTAATTATGTAAGTTTAATAAACCTGCAATGCTTCCTCAGGTGCCTGAGAGCTGGAAGACCTTCCAAATCAACCGGAGGACTGGTTTCCCAGCCTGTGAAATCCTGGAGACAGAGACCAAATCCTCCCAGCACACTGAGTATCTCAGCACTAAGCAATGAACAGGAGCCGTTGGAAGAGGCCTCCCAAGCAGGCTTTTCCTTCCAGGTACAGAAACAAGGATAATTGCAGTGATAGCAACCTCTTCTACTCTGCTGTAACGTCTGAACTCCCATGCCACAACCTAGTTTAAGCACAGATACATAAAGTCAGCAATTCATTTCACTCGTACGCCTGAATAATGCGGATTTCTATATCACGCAGAAGGATATAACATAAACGACTTCATCTCGTGCCAACAAAACGAGCTAGAACTTCAAGACAGCACGATCTACCCGCTGCTTTGCAACTGTATTGCAAAAGGAAAAAAATAATAATAATAGCAACAAGGAAACCCAACACATCTGTGACACACTGCTTTCACATCTCCCTGTTAAAAAGAAGGCACAAATGTCATCACCTCGGACTCACGTCCCCATCCCGGGGCCGCCCCGAAGGCTGCACCTGCCACCCCGACGGTGCAGCCCCGCTCCCGTCCCGTCCCCGCCGCCCCCAGACTCCGGCGCGGCTCCGAGCGCGGGGTGCAACGCGTCCGTCCCGCCCGCAAGGACCCGCCCCGCTGACCCGCTGACCCGCTGACCCGCAGCCCCGCGCGCCCTCGGCCGGCCGCGCTCCCCCACCTGCGGCGGGTCCGCTCGCTGCGGCGCGGCTCTGCCCCACGCCAGCTCGGCGGCAACGCGGGCTCCGCGCGGCCGGCCCGCCCGCCCCGCCCGCAGCGCCGCCTCCCGCCCGCCCCCCGCAGCTGGTGCCGCGCGGCTCGGGGTGGTGCGTGGGGCTCGCGGGGCGTGAGGGGGGGGTGGGCACCGGGAGGTAACACGGCGGTGGCACCGTGCGTTGCGGATACGTGGGCTGAGGAGCTGGCTGCGTGGCCGTGCAACTCAGCGCTCGTGGTGCTCGCGTGGTTTCAGGTTTTCTGCGGGGAAGCTGTCTCGCTGACCCCGAGGGATCAGCACGCTGCCTGCGGTACCACCACCCGTAACAGAGCCCTGATGAGAAACTTTCTGTTCTTTCCAAAGCGTTGGTGCGTGTTACTCATCATGCAGCTTGCTGTTTGGACCACTCAGAGTCACGAGAATGGCTGAGCTTGGCAGGGGCCATCTCATCTAACCACACCTCAGTAGCTCAAAGCTGGGTGCCCAGGACCACATCCAGGCGGCTTCTGAAGGTCTCCAAGGAGAAGACTCCATCCATAGCATCCTGTCCTATGTCACCACAGAAGTGCTTCCTGCTGTTTAGACACAACCTCCTGTGTTCCATTTCATGCTCATCCCCACAGGTGTTTCAGGCCTGCACCCGTGTACATATATGTTCATACAGTTGAGCCAGGAGACAGATCTATGTTCAAATGAAACCTCAGGTGTTCTCCAACAAGAAGCTTTTTCTGAGGAGTGCTGAACAGCAGCAGATTTTTTATGAATTAATGAGGCACTGAGTGTCACAGAATCACAGAGTGGCCCGGGTTGGAAGGGGTCTCATGCATCTCCAACCTCCTGCCACAGGCAGGGCCACCAACCTCCTCATTTCATACTACACCGGGTTGCCCAGGGCCCCATCCAGTCTGGCCTTGAACACCCCCTGACATCCAACCTAAATCTCCCCTCCCTCAACTTAAAACCATTTCCCCTTCTCCTGCTGTATGTCCATGTTAGATCTCTGATACATAAAGACAGGTTCAGGCAAACATCTTCACATTTGATAGAGCTATCACCTTCCTGTTAAGGACAAACAGAAAAGAAATGTGTATGTACACCTATATGTATATATATATATATCAACACTGCTGATGTTTGTCTATCCAAACACAACAAAGGAACTAAACATGTTTTTTGTTCTAAACCTTATCCCAGAAAAACACTATTTAGGCACATGTGGAAGGCATTTCTTTGATGCTTCACATTCCCACTGACCACATATTCAGAAAATTGATTGGCTCAATAATAAAGCAATGTATGTATCACTACAAAAGCAACGCCTCTTATTTATTTCTGTGGAAACTGCGACAAAGAGCACAATAACTGTTTGAGGGAGCAAATTCTCAGCTACTAAGCGCTATTTTTCAACAGTCACCACCATTAGATGTGGATTTTTAGCAATGGACTAAGCCTGCATGCCACACTTGTAGAAATTGGCACCAGTGGAGGCGAATTACTGTAGCTGTTGCCCACGCTGAAACACACCACCCGCCACCTCACTGTGCTCACATCCACTATTTGGTCTCCATAAATGTTCAGTGTTCATCAATGAATGTCAATGGGTGCCACTTCTTTACATGGAGGAATGCAGTTCCACACCACTGCATCATACAGACCGCTGCTTTGCTGCCAGCTGTCGCACGCCAACAAAATGTAACGGAATACTGGAAAAAGGCTCAGCCTCTTCTGCCATACCACCAACATCCACTTCTGAAGTTGTGGGCTAATGTAATAAAATGGGAGAAAGTACTTTCAGAGCAGCCCTCATTTGTCTCCATTTGTGATGATGTGGTTTGATTGCTGTCTCAGAACTTATTCATATATATGTATGTATTTATATATGTATACCCACATAATGAAACACATATGGATTTTGTGTATATATTTTTTCTTATTTTAAATAAGAGCCCTTGGAAGACAGATGATAAAGGGTTTCTGTATGTGAACCATCATGGTGAAAGCAATATCTATTTTAGATTTAAAAAAAAAATGTTGAAAAAGAAAAGAAAACTAACAACTATACCATGGATAGAGAACATAATAGCAAATACCAGTTCTAAGGGGGCTTAAATCTAATTGAATCAATATTCTTCAATATGTAGCATCTCTGGGCCATTGCTCATGTGAAGAGAACATTTCTAGTAACATGAGGAACGTTTTCCACCTTGCCCTCAAGGCATGAGTCCTTAAACATAAATCATCTGCAAATGGTTATGATATGCTGTTAAACAAACCTGTTTCCTGGGAATCTATTTAGCAGTGTTGTAATGCATAAATTTTGCCTTTAACAGAACTTACAATGAAGCCTGAAGGGAAGCAGCAGTCTCAATAACAATTAGCTATCATAGGTCTGAAATACATTGATGATAACCCAGTCCTCACTGACATTTTCTCTTAAATCAATGAAATGGTATAGGAAGGAAAATTTTACATGAAAGTGGATGTCAACATAGCTCCCAGTAGATGACAGTTTTGCCACTGTGCTGTTTCTTCAACCATTAAGAGTCTCCTAGCATTAAATGATGAAAATGGTGATTTTTGGCTGATAATTCATCAATAATATTTGATATTTTTTGCCTAGATGCTGAGTTTGAAGAGAGGAAAAAAAAAAACACATTCTAATGTAAAGCTCTGAAAAGATGTGGTGCCCAATGGGGCCACATGAAATTGCAATGAAATAAAATCCAGGCTGAAACCTAAGCATGAATTGTGTACAAATTAGTCATTTTGAGGTCTCTGCTACATTCCCGTCTTGCTTCAGGCAATCAGAAATTGTATCATCCTTCTCCCACACTGTGAAAGTTCTCCATGTCTTTCTTTGTGTCAGGATTCTGTGGTTTCAGATTCAGTTTCTGGTTATTCTACAAATACGGTACTGTAGCCAAGTCTGTGTCAACAGAAAAATGTGGAAATTATCAAGAATTAGATCGACCTAGACCCATGTTACTTAATTATATCTAAGATTCATCTTTTAGTGACTGAAATTAAGATTACTACATTTCAAAACATATTTTTCCATGTTTACATTTCTCCTCCAGAAAAAAGGAACCTCATTCTATAACCCTTATTCTTCCTTAACTGAGGCAAAACTTGAATTTTGCTATTTTTAACAAAGTCGTATTGAAGTTTTAAAGGATAGGATATTGCAAGAGAAACAGAGTTTTGCTTTTCTAACCAAAGTCTCTGGAAGAGATGAAATGTACCATAATGTACAGTTCTTTATTGTGTACTTCTGTAACTACTTGCTCACCAGTAGCTGTGCTCAAAGAAATGACACGGTGTATCGGTGCGCATGTTAGTGATTGCAGGGAAAAGTCCTGAGGATGTGAGTAATGGGGGTAGCATGACTCATCCATGTAGAAATCTCACGAAGGTCAGTTCTCCCAAGACCCATTTCACCAGCCACAAAATTTCCTTTTCCTTTTCTCAGGTCAGCAATGCAGGGCCCTCTCCCATGCCCTTTGGTGTGGGACAAACTGGATGAGTGATGTGGTGGGGCATGAAAGGCTGGTTTCATGAAATAAGTAGCATCCTTTAAAATTCATCCACTGTCCTATGCATTAGTCAAAAAGAAATGTACCTATTTAAGACTATTTCCAAAGTAATGCTGTGCTCAAGTCACGTAATTTGAGAGATTTACATCAACTTCTGCATTTGTTACTGGTAAGCACATGTAAAAGAGCAACATTTCATTATATCACAGACTGGTCTGGTATCACTTGTACTGAAATTTCAAGCTGTAGGATATTTTCTACTAGTTTTGAACTCAATTTCTAGTTTTCAGCTTTTTCCAGACTAAACTCTGTGTGTCGATGATTTCTTTACTTTTGGACAGCCTCACAACCAGCCAATAAATAGTAGGAGGCCAGCCAGGAACCAGTAGGCTCGGAGATAAGTGTCGATGCTGGGCCAGCTGAATTTACACTTACATATTATAGACTGTTTTCAGTGGACCAGTACTTCTGCTGACTTCAGCAGATACTGAATGAATAGGGAATACTTAGATTTCTCATACACATATGCTTGTTTATGAATTGCAATATTTAATAAGAGTTCAGGCTTCACAGGATCACACTTGCACGCTAATGATGTCCACTGCATTCAAGACACATAGAATTTTAAGTAGTAAATGAAATCCTGCTAAATACAGGAGCTGTAGAAATCACACCACTTAGAGTTTATGCTATAGAAAAGCAGCAATGCAAGACATTCATTACATTCTGCTGTCCACAACCACACCACAGTCTTTAAATCATCTCTGCAAGATCAGATTATTTTACAAGGGACAGAAGTTTGATGACTGGATTGCATACCAGCCTGCAATTTTGCATTATCTCTCCAATAAATATACTTCGGTTTACCATACTGGCACAATCAAGATTCTGAAATGAAGTCTGCATTATCATGATGAGAAGAAGGACTAGGGCTGGGAAAAAAAAAGAAACTAGAGCTAAAGCATGAGAATAAACAACTGGAAAATAGTAGTTGGATGCCAGGATTTTCAAAACAGAAGTTTCCACAATCCCCGTCATTTAAACCATTGCTTTAAAAAGCTTGATGTTTGGAAAATTATATTTCCATAGTTAAAGTGATAGCCCTGCACAGTTTAATGATGATAATGCAGACAATGTGAGCAGTAGATACAAATACTTACATTTGGTTTCTGCTTTAGGAGCCGTGGCTCTCTGCAAAAACACTGGAGAAGGAGACTTGTCCAAGGCATGGGAAAGAACGTTTACATTAAGCCTTTATCCTTCAACACTTCTACAAATCTGAGATGAAATTATGCAAGGTGAATAACCCTTAGGGACTAAATAGATCTTTTTTTTAAAAAAAAAAAAAGTTTGATTTTTAGTAACTGTAGTCATTAACACAAAATATGAGTATTTAAAATGCACATAAACTTTTGAACTTAGAAAAAAAGAAATCTTTGCCCTTAAGGCCTTGGCAGAATTTACAGAAATTTTAAATACTTCAACTTATCAAAAAATAATAAAAAATATATCAGAAACTGGTCCTGTGTATGAAAGATTTTTATATAGTTGAGATACTTATAATGTTCTGTCACTCTGATTTGTCATGTAGCCTCACAAGAGCTGAGTAGAGGGGGATAATCACCTCCTTCTCCCTGCTGGCCATCCCTCTTTTGATGTAGCCCAGGATACAGTTGGCCTTCTGGGCTGTATGTGCTCACTCCTGGCTTGTGTCAAGCTTTTCATCCACCAGAACCCCCAGGAGCTTCTCTGCAGGTCTGCTTTTAATAAGTTCTTCCCCCACCCTGTGCACGTCTCTGGGATTACCCTGACTCAGGTGCAGCACCTTACATTTAGTCCTGTTGAATCTCATTAGATTCACTGTCCTTTGTCCAGGTCCCTTTGGATGGCATGTTTTTCATGTGGAGATAGAGCCACTGACTGTAACTTTGGCTGAGGCCACCCACTCAGCTTTTTAGCCACCATATAGTCCACTCTTCAAATCTATATTGGAGTTCAGAGGCAAGCTGTATCCCCCTGGGCTCCATCTTGTGACCAGTGCTCTTCAACATCTTTATCAGTGTTGTAGTGCAGTCAAGTGTATCCTCTGCAAGTTTGTAAATGACAAAGCTGAGTGGTACAGTTGATATGAGAGAATGAAGTGAGGTTCTATCATCTGGATTGCTATGCCCAGGTCTGGGGCTCCCAGCATAAGAAGGACATGGAGTTGCTGGAACAGGTCCTGAGGAGTCCACAGAGATGATCACAGGGCTAGAGCACCTCTCTGACAAAAGGCTGAGGAAGCTGGGCTTGTTAAGACTGAAGAAGAGAAGGCTCCAGGGAGACTTTGATGTGACCTTCCAGTATTTAATGGGGGGCTTATAAACAGGGGAATTTGACTTTTTCCATGGTTGGATAGTGGTAGAACAAGGCAGAATGGTTTAAAGCTAAAAGTGGGAAGATTTAGGCTACATGTTAGGAAGAAATTCTTTACTCAGAGGGTGGTGAGGCACTGGAACAGGTTGCACAGAGAAGCTGTTGGTACACCATCTCTGCAGGTGTTAAAAGACCAGGTTGGATGGGCCCTGGGCAGCCTGGTGTAGTGGATGGCAACCCTGCCCACAGCAGGGGAGTTAGAACTAGATAATCTTTGAGGTCCCTTCCATTCCAAGCCATTCTAAGAAAGCACAGCTAAAAAACATACATTCACAGGAAAAGTATACAACAGAGCTAGTGGTTGAGAACCTCTAGAACAGAACTCCAAAGCAGTGAAGATACCCAGGAGTAAAAAAAGTCTAGGAAGAGACCCAACAGAAATGTACAATTTCTTTGTACCTTGTCTTCTCCAATCATAAGGAAGAGCTGAGTGGCTATGACAAGTAATAGTAGTGCATAGAAGTGAATAAATCTCCATTGGATTTTCTAGCATATCACATAGTAGTTACAAGGAAATTAAATTTCCTGATGGAGGATGGTTTGTAGCAGCATTCATCACAATCTTCCATATTTGCAGTTGTATTGAACAGCTGGTATGGGCATGGAAGGGCACAAAGATTTCAGTCTATAAAAATCATAATTTACAAAGAGATAGAGAGAGATCACTCACATTATTACACAAGAGACACTCTGAACAATAGATAAGGGGCAAAATATATTCATAGTTTTCATTTGCCCAATACAGATATTCTTCAAATTGGATACCATTCAGAGGTGGGGGGTTAAAACAGCTGTTAGGTTAACCTATGGATTGCTTCAGTGATACTGTCTGCCTTTTAGAATCTTAAATACACTGGGGACATTTCAGATGTTTGTAAAAAGTGTAACTCAAGTTCTAAGGATCAAAAAACATCCTCACATCCTTAAATGACTTCATCTGTTCCCATAAAACATGGGTGGAACATCTGGGAGAATTGAAAAGTACTCCAAAACTTTTTACAGAGCCAGGATTTAAATCTGTAAGAAATAATGCTTATTTACAAAGGATCATACGGTTTTCCTGGTACAAAAGTCAGTAATGGTGGACTGGAGTCTTGTGTCCAGTAATATGGGAGAGTAAAATAATGGAAAGTTCCTATGTGAGGAGGGTGCAGAGAAGTCTATAGGAGGTTCACATGAAATTTCTACAGAGCAGAAAATACAAGCTACTCTTTTGGACTGAGAAACAGTCAAGAGTTTAATTCTGAAGGAGAGAGGGACTTCTGAATTATGCTGTGCCAAAGCAATTCCAACTACTTGCCATAAACCTGTGATAACATTTTCTGTTAAATCTGTATTCAAAGAAGAAGAGAATAACAATAATAAAAAAAGACTGAGTTCAGTGTGCACGGAACAGAAATTATCAAAGCAAAAAAAAATATATTAAAATTAAAGAAAGCCAGGAAAGTTCATTTCTTCACTTACTATGGAGATTCTCCATTTTTGTTGTGGTTACTTACTGGATACAGAACTGATGTGGACCTCAGATTCTTGCAGTGAATGTTAGGATGTCTGTAAATTCAAAACTTGCCTAAATATGCATTCAAATAACACCACAATGCTGCAGTGCAAATAGTATGTATTTATATGTTCACCTGCAACCCTAGCGAGAATAAAGTCTCTCTGAACTTGAGATCTCTGACATCTCTGAACTTGAGATGACTTCTAAGGACTTTATAAAGCTACTTTGCAAAGTGGCTTTTCAGCAGCACAAGAGAAGGGTACCTGAGCAGTTATACTGTTTCCTTTAGATGGTTTCTTAGGGAAACATCTGCAAAACAAATAGAAACATTCAAGAATTTCAAGCTAGATCACAGCAATCTCAGTCCAGCTACAAACAAAACCTATAATCAAATACTGAACTTACCAGGTGAACATGGCTGCTCATGTCAGCTGACAGCCTGTGTACAAGGGCTGCTCTGAAAATAATGCCTCCTATTTTGTTGTGTTGGCCCACAACATCAGAGGCAGATTATGGTGGTATGGCAGTAGAGGTAGAAAATATCATAAAATAGGAGAAATTACTTTCAGAGCAGACCTCGTAAATAGGTGGCATTACTTTTGGAGCAACTTACATAGATTCCTATGGGATAGAGGGGGAAAAAACGTTTGAAAAGTTTGCCAGTTATTAAAATAATTACGGAAAGTCGGTGAAAAGACATTAATTACTATTATTTCGTAAAAGGATAGCTTGAGGCAAGCTAAGGGTATGTAAGCTAATGAAACAAAAACAGGGAAAAAAAAGGGTGCTATCAGGAACATCAGGAAATCATACTCCCCACCATAAGTAATTTCCACAAGGTGATTGCCAAATTTATTCTTACAGATGCCCAACAATAAAGAATTCCCACTTTGCCTTGGCAGCTTCATACCCATGCTGTTTGCCAGTATCATTAAAAGCTTTTCTTCTTAACTGGCATTAATTTTTTATACTGCATGTTATGCCTCTTATTTCATCCACTTTGGATTTAAGGACCAGATTTTTTTCTTTCTTAATTTCCCAATGTAAAGAGCAATAAAGTAGCCCCATTTATTGCATGGCTTCACAAATAGTCCTTGTTATCACTTTAAGAACAGTATACTTTTTATGTTGAGTTATATTTATGTCTTATCATAACTTATGTGTCACTTAAAGCTACAGAAGCCAGTTTGAATACCAAGTCAGATATTGTAAAACACAGTATCTCTGGAGTATTTCTAGATAATTCTGTAAACAGAATCAATCTACAGCAAGAACTCACATGACTGAAATCTGGCACTGTTGAAAATCTGTGGCAGAATCACCATTGCCTGCCTTAAGGCCACAGATATATTTCCCCATCAACTACTTGCTTTAAACATAGGGCCATCTTCCACTTTCTTTTTTTATTTCTTTTCCCACCCAGGAGGTCCCTCTTCTTACGTTTCCTGACTTTGCCTTTTTTATTTTATTTTTTTAATTTACAAGTTTTAATTGAAAGGGTATAGAATGTTATAATGTTAAGGAGCATTAAATTGACAGGTAAATTCTTAGTTTACATTCTGGACTTCTATACAGAAGTATTATATTTACAAAAGTATAACAGATGTTTATGAAAAGCTCTCCCATTATATTGTACTACTCATCAGATTGTTCAAGACATTATATATTTTCTAAAAAAAAAAAAAATCTATTTATAGCCACACATATATATACAAAATAATTTAAATTATGCTACTTCCAGTATAATAGATGACAGCAGTGAGAATTTTTCATGCTCAGCTATGCTTCCTTGTAGAATATTTTATAGTTAAGACAAGCTTTTTCTTTTTATTTAATTATTCTAACACTGCATATTTAGCATCCAGATTTTACTATGGTTCCTTTGCCAGCTCCAGGAAGTAGCCACTGTAAGTTACATTTATACTGAAGGCTTCTATTCCTAACAATTTGTCAACCATTTACTGACTTTATTTACTGGTCATGAAACAGCTGATGATAACATCATTCCAGAAATTAGATAAGGATGATTTTTTGTCTCAGGCTGTTGTATCTAAGTTAATCAAAAATATTCAAGGGGAGTCTAAGATTCAGTGGGTACTTTCAACACAGATGCTTGAAACAATTCCATGGTTTCAGGCTCCAGAAATTTTTCCCTTGTAGTCTTCCTAACACACACAAAATCCCACAAAGTTAATGGCTCATTCCCCCAGTTGTCTTTCAAGAGATAAAATATGAACACACAGCCAGGAAAACAAGTAAAACATGAGGAAGAGGTAGGAAAAAAATCAGGGAAAAAAATAATAATAAAATTGAATTGCATTTGAGGAAACCCACACTCCTGAAATGACATGCTGACTCAGAGGCTGCAAGACTTCTCTGGCTCCCCAGTGGTGTGCTGTGATGTCTCAATGATTTTCTGACTCCTTTTCAAGTCTTCTGGGCCCTGGGTAGCCCAGAGAACAGGCACAGATTTTCTTTCCAATTCTGTAATTTTAAGTGCTACTGCTCTAAGTATAATCAAGTCCATCCTGTTATTACTCAATGTTAGGCAATAAACTGCTGCAATAAAATTGTGACTCGGGCATAAAAGCTGATCCAGTGTCTCTGGGGACTTGATTTCTGGAAATTTAGCAAGTGAAATGACAATAATAATTTATTTGAAGTTCTACATATATTACCATTCTCCTTATTGTGGGGTACAGCCCTTCAGCACAGAGGAAAAAGATGACAAATTGTTTTGTGTGGCACTGAGCTGGTTTCTCTTGGTAGTGCATGCATCGTGGTAAACTGGAATCAAATAATAAAAAGCAATAATGACTGAGAAGTCAAAATTCAGTTGAAAAAAATTGCTAAGATGAACTTTGGAGAGGAAGTGAGAATAAGCTTCTTTTCCTACAGGTATAATTTTACATTGCAATATACTGAATTTTACTTAAAGTCATGAAGAGTGAAGGGATGGTTTTGCATATGAGCTAGGAAGAAAAAAAGGAGAAAGAGAAGGAAGATGGAAAAGAGAAATAGGAAAAGGAAACAAGAAGAATTAAACATGAAATACTACAGAATATATAAAACATAAAATGCTGCTGCAGATGAGCCAAATGAAGATAACTTCCATTACAACCTCTCAGCAGCCCCAAAGGAGGGGAGGAAAGACGAGGTGGTGAGGTGGGACTGCAGAATGAGTCATTCCAGAGTTCATTTTCTGAAAGGTCAGTGGGGAACGGGACAGGGACCAACCAGAATTAGTCAATTGCTCTGTGAGTTAACATTTTCCCCACTCCAGCTTTTTTCTTCAGTTCCAGCACGTCCTTCCACTCGACATTTTCTATTGGAAATCTGGACTATTTCATTGGAAAATATATATGCTTAAGTGGACAGAAGCAGTTTTGTAAACCACTGCATTTCCAACATCCATGTCAGCTTCATACAGAGTCACGAAGGCCACAAGTTGTACTGCAAGTACAGTGTATAATGAACACCTCCCACAAGTACAGTGCACACTTTTTGTATAAATTAATCATGGTCCAGATTAAACTTTCTGTCATTTGTTGTTTTTTTCAACAAGCAAAGGAACAACAATACCAGCAACTAAGTAATCCAATAAGGCATGAACAAAGATACCGAGCTTTGTTTTCTTTTGAGAGAAAAATCAGACAATTAAAATGTTGATAGCTTCATAAAAAGGGGGAAAGAATAATAAAACCCAAAAGACATTGTGCAGTATACCAGAGTTCAAAAATTCTGACCAAAATTCTGACCAGTGCAGAGCTCAAGGAAATATGAAATGCGTATTCAGAGCAAATTCTAAAGAAATCACATATTCAGTAAAATGAAACTAACATCAATCTCATAAGTCTGTGCTCTTCACTTCCCCTAGAAAACCTTTGTTTTCTGGATTCTTTGTGTGCCCTCAAAGAGGCAAGGTGAGGAAACACAGCTGACAAACACATGCCATTGTAGTGTCTTTTCTGCAGCTGAGGAATCCAAATTCCATGTGAACACATACAGCGTTTTGTATTTATTCATTTCTTCTTCCTCAATCTCAGATTTGGAAATTTGCTTTCTGTCCTGAACTCGATTATTGTTCAAGTATTATCATTTACCTGCTTAGATTTTCCCTGTTAAAAAAAATACAAATTCCAGATCCAGTAGAGATGGTGGTTTGGATGAAGACTGAAGCAAAAATACACACTGAGAAACACAGCCTGTGGGATGGTATTTTAAATAGGGCTGGCCAGTGCTGTGGTCCCCCTGTGCCACCAGCACAGAACTCAGGCAAACTGGGAGATCTGCTCCTCACAGTACTTTGAGATCTGATTAATGTGCAAGTCCCTAGGGAGTGTGCCTTTAAACCTCTCTTATTCGGCATATCACACGACAATATATACATTATTGGAAAGCATTTTTAATCCATACTGTTCTCATCTCTTAGTACTAGGACTATTACTGTTCAGTTAAACAAATAAATGAAAATCACTGCTTGCAGATATCAAAACCCTTCCACTGTTTCATAGAGAGCTTTGTAAAGAGTTTTAGAGAGCTTAACTTTATTTACCAACTTCTACTGTTCTACAAATACAGATCAATCATGTTGCATATTCCTCCATGCAAATTTAACAGTATCATACCTTTAGATTTTGACTCAAAGTTTACATAAAATATAGCTACAAGCTGTTTTGATTAAAAATACATATATAGAAATGTGGTTCAGAAAAAAAACACGTTCTCAGAATGATATGTATATCTATCAGGGGCATTCCAAGTGGAATAATGATTAGCTTTAAAAAGGGAATAAGAGTCATGCCAGAGCACAATTTAACAGCTTATTTCTTTCTTCCAGTTCACTGCAGAAATTTCAAAATGCGCTGAGGAATAGCTTGGGCCTGATATAGATGACCTCATTGTAGTTATTATGATTTGGCATTCGTTGTTCTCTAAAGAAAGAATTCTAGAAATACACTTTTTGGAACTATCTTTACATCCTTAAAAGTGTAAATTAAAAGCATTTCAGATCAAGCACACCACAGGTATTTAGATGTAACCCTTCAGATGATGAGCATAAACCCATTCTAACACATACTCATCCCACCTCCAAGGTGGTTCTTCTGTCAAAGGGCCACAAACCTCCCAGACACAGAATAATAAACAAAGTAATAAGAAGTTCTCAGGCACTGAGTTTAATATGTCAAAAAAATGTGGGGAGCAACCAGACTGGTTACTGCATCTTACTCCTGCCCAGGCAGTGGAAGAAGCCACTGAAAGAGTAGAGATGGGGCAGAGGGCAGAAGCAGAGCTATTCAGACAGCAGAACAGGCAGATGAAAAGGACTAATTTTGGCAACACAAGTTATACAAGATCTGCTCCAACAAAAGTAATGTCTCCCAATTTATTATATTAGCCCATGACATCAGAAGTGAATGTTGGTGGTCTGGCAGTACCTTTTTACCAATATTGTGACATTTTGTTGCCCTGTGACAGATGGCAGCAGAGGGGCAGTCACACATGATGGCATCTGATGTGAAAGCATGAATGAAGCAAAGGTGTGGAACTGAATTCCTCCATGAGGGAAAAATTGCACCCATTGACATACATCGATGCATGCTGAATGTTTAAGGAGACCAAAGAGTGGATGTGAGAACAATGAGGCAGTGTGTGGTGTTTTTCAGCAGTGGTGACAGCGACATGAAAGACAAGCTATTTTCCAAACAGCCGTATACAGCTGTCACACCACAAAAGGAAAAGTGCCTCGATCAGCTCATCTGTACAAATCAGCTAATGGTGGTGATATTGTTGAAAACTAGTGTTTTTGAACTGGGAATTTGCTCTATCAAGTAGTGTCATTGTGCTGTTCGTATGTGTTGTAGTTTCCATGGAAATAAATAGGAGACATTATTTTTGGAGTGACCTACATATTGCTTTCTTGTAAAAAAAAAACAAGAAATGAACCTAAATTTTATGTTTTAAACTCTCAATCTCTTGGATCAAGAGTTCTGGGATTTACAGTAGACAGAATATTTATTCCAAATAATTTTCCAAAAAGGAATTTTTATTTACAGGAAGTGTGCCAACATATGGGAAATGTACTGGATCACAATCTTTTATTAGGCTGATCTACTTCTCACAGAAATACACAGGGAATCATATGGACTGTGTTTGGGAAGTATGTCTAGCAGGAAAAATGTGATGAAGAAAACTTACCTCATGGGTCTCAGTTGCCTTCAAAGCCAGTGGACCAAATGCCAATGCTTGTGGACTCTGTCCCTTTTTCCTGTTTTCAATATGCTTAAATAAAATATAAGGAATAAAGTTATGGGGGCTAACCATACTGTGGGGATTTAATCATGAAAATTATCACCTCCCCTTTAAGTCTCTTTACTATGCACCCATTCCAACTCTGCCATTAAGCTAGTAAAACCACTCCAAGTTACAGACCCAGGCAAGAAGAAAGGTTAGTTTCTGACAAGAGCAACCAGCCTAGGGACATGGATCATGTGGGAACACAAACCTTAGAAAAATATCTGCATATCCTCAGTACTGACCGCATTTTTTAGCTACAGCAAAATGGGGAAAGAGCACCCGGGGCAGAGGTTACAGAAAAGTCTCCAACTTTAGCAGCAGCATTCTTTCTCCAAGAGGTGTGGGATGAGATAGCAAGCAGCCCAGGTCTTTTTCTCCTCTGAAAACGTTCTCCTGGAATTGTTGAGAATAAAAAGACAAAAGTGACATGAATGTAAGTATGCAGCTTACCTCTGCTTACATATGGAAAGAAGAAAATTGCAAAAAATAGTAATTTATTGTCTCTTGAGATACGTTATTTTCAAACGCATCCAGCTCAGGTGGAAGATTCATGTATGCATGTTACCAAATAGATTAAATGATGGCTAGAAGCCTAGAATTATAGGTCCATATGTTTCTATATTTTTATATTTGATTAAGATTTTTTTTTCCTGATGTACTTCTGCCACCCAGTGGATCATTCATATGAAAAATCTCTTTTAGGGTTTATTTCAAAAGATGTCCTAGAAAATTAGTTTCTTTGTGTGATTCTTGGCAGGTATCTAATGCCAAGACTTCAGTGAGCATCCTCTTAACATGAACTTTCTAGAGTGGGCAGCAGATTGAATGCTGGTCAGCAGAACAGGGGGAATGGATTATATAAAGCTAAGTACTCTGACATTTAAGTACCAGATTATTTTAGAGTTTTTGTTTCTTTTGTGTGTGTGTCTTATTTATTTTCCTCACCACAGTCTCTATTCCTCAGTTTCTATGAAGGATACACGAAAACATTCCTTTGCCATACAATGTATTGTCAAATCAAACTCAGTAACTTTTATGAAACAGAAAATACTCCAACAGCATCATGAAGACAGCCCTTCAGTAGCTAAGTGATTCTTTTTCTAGCAGCAGCTCAAATATCACAAATTAAGATCACCAAGACCCACCTATTGAAGTCAGCAGAAGATTGAAAAGCTGTTCCTAAGGGACTATCATCTATTCTGTGCTCTTAGCAGTCAACTGCAGCAAAACTGTGTTATAAGAAATATAAGCAGGCTTGAGCTGAACTTCTAACATTGGAAAATTTGATATTCCAAGATGGAAAATACTTGTTTGAAAGAAATTTTAGTGTAAAATAGAAATTAAATTCATCTCCCATCTAAAAGGCTCCTTTAAAACAGACTGAAACTCACATAAATGAAAACAATAAAAGAATCCTTGCCTTTGTGTTATCTTCCACCAAAAAAAAAAAAAGAAGGGAAAGCTTCACAGAAGACTCTGAACAAGATCAGGCTCAGACATAATCACCTAACTCCAGAATTCTTCGTCAGTGACTAGTTGTAACAGTTGTGCACACAATATAGTGTTTGCAGGAGTAAGACATAAGAGAGTTCATTACAAGTCTCTCAAATATCAACCCTTTACACAGGGATAGGGACCAAACTATGAGATGAACTTTTTCTCACTCATTTAGAGAAACTGGAGATGTTAAGACTACTGTTAAACTAAAGTATGAATACCTGCCCCTGCCATTCTGCTTTCCTTGAAATATTAATAGATTACAGCTTTTATAGGAGAAAACATTGATAAAGCTCTTATTGTGCTGCATATAATGCATTCATGTTCCTACAAAAGCTGAACCACAAAGAACGCACAACCTCTCATGGATATTTTAGCACTCATCTTCTAAGAAACCTGACTGAAAAACTGATTAAGAGGCAAGGACAAATTTCACCTATAGAATGCCTTACAGGGAAATTTCCAACAAGAAGCTCAACACCAAAAACCACTGCCAGCAGTCACATACTTACTCTGGAAATAAATATTAAGAGTTGTAAACCTACTGTCTCTGAACTCACACTAAGACTTCCTCACAGCAGAGAAACAGAACAGATGGCAATTCTTACTGAAGCTTTCTCTTACACTTCCAGCATGATAAAAGACAAATTATTCTTATTTATTACACCAGTATCCAAAGTATTGCAACTTCAGTTTCTCTAGGTGTTCATCAGTTAATCTGTTGAAATAAAAATAAAAATAAAAATAAATAAAAAAGCCTGTCTTGTTAAAGCAGCCTTAAAACACCTGCAGTGTGACCCCACCCATAACTCCCTGAACCAGATGATTCTTCCTGCCTGTTTGCTCCTGTCCTCATAACTCAATATCATATCACTTGTAGAAACGTGTCTCTGATTTGCATTGCAGACCTCAGGGAGGTTTGGGCATGGTTGTTACACCCAGCTTCCTCCCTCCCTAGACCCTCTCAGAGGAGTGGGATATTAGTAAGACCAGAACAGAGGGATGTATGCTAGCAGCTAGAGGGATTAAAACCCCATTTCCCTTTGTCCAGTAACTGCAAGTTTATGGTTCACCTGGGAAAACCTTAACTCAGGATGGGAGATAGATCCAAAAAATTAAATGTCTCATTTCACAGCAACATCTGGCAGACAAAATTGCAAAAAGAGGCTGGAAAGCAGCCCCACGGAAAGGGCTCTGTGGCTCTGGCTGATGGCAAGTTGGACATGAGCCAGCAGCGTGCCCTGGCAGCCCAAAGGGCCAATGCACCTTGGGGAGCCCCAAGCCCAGAACTATCACTGGGCAAGGGGAGGGGTTGTCTACTCTGCTCTGTGTAGCCTCACCTCCAGCACTGTGTGCACGTTTGGCTGCCACAACGTAAGAAAGACATAGAACTGTTAGAGAGCATCCAAAGGAGGGCTGAAAAGATGGTGAAGGCTCTTAAGGGCACGATGTGTGAGTAGTGACTGAGGACCCTTGGTGTGCTCAGCCCAGAGTGGAGGAGCTGAAGGGAGGCCACGTGGCGGCTGCAGCTCTCACAGGGAGTGAAGGAGCAGTGCTGAGCTCTGCTCTCTGTGACAGAGACAGGGCCCGAGGGAACGGCATGGAGTTGTGTCAGGGGAGGGGCAGCTGGGGGTCAGGGACAGGGTCTGCACCAGACCATGCACCTGCATGGAACGGGCTGCCCAAGGCAGTGGGGCCTTATTTGTACAGTGCTCTCAGATATACCCGTGTGGAGCCAGGAGATAGACTCAGTGGTTTTTGTAGGACCCTTCCCATAGAAGAGAATACCCTATTATTCTGTTTTATCGAGTAGACTCCAAGGTATATGAGATTCCTGTTGCCTGTGTACCCCATGGTCCTGTTTTTCCAAATCTATCCATGTGTTGTTAGCAATCTGATTTATCTGCGTATCATTAGCAATCTGAAAGTGTGTTTTGTTCTGCTTCAGGACATTCTGTGGAGAGAAGAAAATCCACTGAACCTTGCAATGATGGAATTACCTTTTCTTTTGTTTGCTCTTTTGTCCCATAGCATGACCACAGTCAGTCTGCACATGTTTTCAAAGACCAGCAGGAAGAGCTGCTTTGATATTTTATCAGCAGAAATCAGCAAAAAAAAAAAAAAAAAGGGAGAGGGTGAAAGAAAAGATAATTCCAGTACGAAGGAACTCTACCAATGAATACAAAGTGAAGACAGTGGTGCTTTTTGAGAAGTATAAGTGTTAAAGTGTATATGAATATATGTACTTTCTTTAGAGCTGTAACTTAGAGAAAAAAGATTACAGAAGATCTCTAGGAATCAACGATTACACATTTTTATATTCTTTTTCCTGTGAAGATCTCTAGGAATGTAACAAAAAAAAATCATTTTATAAAATAAAAATGGAGAACAAGAACTGGTAACAACTTAGCTAGATTTGTAATTTGCTGTATGATATCTGGTAAATAATGATCAGGAATGTTAGCAGATCATCTGCTTTCTAGTCCTACATTTTAGGTTATTAATCTTCCCCCAAATATCTCCTTCCTATCCCAGTATGTACTTTGTTTCTCTCCTGATTATGTACTCACAGGAGAGGCTGCTGGGGATTGGGTCCTGTGAACATGACTATTCCCAGGATTTGCAGGAGGAGCTGGGGGCTGACAGCTGCTTTGGAGAACTGAAAACTGAACAGAGCTGCATACACTAAACTGCTTTCTTTGAGGGTACAAGAGTACAAAAACTGCACTATATAACCTGTAGAATTAATGGTTCGTATATCCTCATCTAAAATGCTCCAATCCATTGCACAAGCTATTTGTTTGGCTGCTACATTAGAGAGAAAATACATTTTTATAGGAAATATATGTTCCAGCAAACAAATACAACCAGAGCCTCAAGAGATTATATTACTATACGAGCTAGCATATGCCTGTTGCAGAGCTGTCTCCTGGAGTTTCTCTGGGCCATGTGTGGAGCATGGCAAGCAACATAAGCAGCACTTGGCACCAGTCTCCTATATAGTCCCATGAAAATAAATACTACAAGCAAGCAAGCAAAATAATCTCTGTTTTCCAGGATCTCTATAATCAACTTTGAACCATTCTGGTCCACATTCCTCACCTCACAGACCTACAGAACTTTACAAGGAAACTTCTAGTGTGGTTCCATATACCTGGAAGAGACAAGAATATTTACTACGGTTAATGATCATTTGAGAGCAAGGACCAAAGCCCATGAACAGATGCCTACTGTAAAAGGAACAGTGCTTAGATCCTATCAGCTGAGAGTTGGTTTATAAAAACCCCATCATGACTTATTGAGTTGTGGATGAGGGCAGCTCCCACAGTCCCACAGGCAACAGTGATTTGTGCCCACTCTCACCTTGCCTGTGATGAAATTATATGTAACAGTGTTATTTTTGAGCAGAGAATATGTGAAGACAGTAGGGAAGTTGGGAGGGATTGATTGCTCTACTTGTGACCAAAAGAGAAGCTAGGAAGGAGTGGAAATACATAGAGAGAGTTCTCCCTATGGAGGAAGAAGCAGAAAATGCACAGCAGCAGAAGGTAGAGAGGAATGCTAAAAACAGCTAAGGAATAATGAAGGGATTAAGAAGGCAAAGACTGTTTAGAGCAAGGAAATAGCACAAAACAAACCCATTCAACTTTCGTTTACAAGGGAAAAAAAACCAATAAAATCCAACAAACAGTAACAAAACCCCAGATGTTTTACCGTATGGCAAGAAACCTGAGATAGCACTGTGTACTTTCATTTTGGCACTGTGGTCTGCAAATACTGAAGTGTGTTGGTGGGAGTGCAAGCAAGGGGGAAAAAAGAGTTCAAGGTAGATGAGTACTTCAAGTCTTAGTAAATTACTCTTAATGGAGTACGATTATTAACGTGTCAATTTTTATATGAGGCAGTGTATGTTTATGAAGTGGTAATCTAAAATTTGTGATGCAAAACAAGCTTATTTTTGCACATTCTCCAAATCCGGCATGCAATCTCTTACCTTTTTGTTCTACATTTAGAAAAGTATCTTATCTCTCTTTGGAAAGCATCACTAAAAATACCTAATCACAGCTGTGGTATTTAACTCCTGGTTTGGAAAATAAATGTTTTTTTTTTGTCTGCAGTTCATGACATGGCAGACAGTGGACAGCAGCAGAGTAACAAAGATGTACAAAGAACTGTGAAAGCAAGAAGAAACAGCACAGACGCTTTTGCTGATGACTTTTAAAACCCTTTGTCTTCTTGTAGATGATGCAATAAGGTTTTGGCTGCAGCACAGTAACAAACATAACTCCAATAAAAGAATTGCTTTGGAACTTACTCTAGTATTCTTTGCTGTAGGAACTTGAAAATACCAATCAACTATACATGAAACTGTGATCTCTCACAGGTCCCTCAAGTAAGGAAAAGGCAAATTATGGTCCCTAAAGACCTTTTAGAGCAGTGGGAGATGAATACTGTGGTTATGAGTCACAGTTTGCCTTCAGAATTGTTGAAAACAGTGATAGAGTTAGAATTTTTAAAACTGTTTCATATCATTTTGAGATAGTTTTTTCAGAAGACGTTTATTACATTATTGTAGATCTTGTAATAGTATTAAAATGGATCTGTCTAATCTTTTGCCATAACTGCATCTTTCTCTAAGCTAAACTTACTAAAATAATGTTCTCAAGTTCTTGGTTTGGTTATTTTATTTTGTTTTGCAGCCTTCTAATTTCTTACATAATTATTCTGCATTTCTTTTCTCTCCAGGAAAATAAATTCCCCTAGTTCCTATTGAAGTCATATGAAAACAAACTTTGGATTTAGTTCAGTGAGGAAAAAAAATCAAGTATAGCATTATATCAAAGGTACACTTGGATTGGCAAAAATGGGCCTAGTTTTCTTTCCCACTACAGTTACCTCTTGCCCAGGGTATCAAGGAATACCCTGATGACCTGGAAAACCTGTGGGCATTTTTCCATAGGGGAGGCTTATATTTGCATGTTTCTTCCTCATTGGGTGTGCAGAAGTTGAGATTTGTTCTGATTACATTCTCTTACACATTTGTATTGCGTTAGTTGCTGGGAAAGTAGTCCCTGTAGTTAAAGACAATTAGAAACATTAGGAAAATAAAGTAGAAATAGTTAAAGAAACACTTTGATTAATAGAAAATCCTACAAAATGACACCTAAATATCCTGTAATCATCTGATTAACAATGTTGGGCTGTGTTGCCCTCCTGCCTTCCTCTCCGCCTTTCCCAGCCCCTCTGCCTCTTGGAGGAAGCTGACTTTGTGTCAGGCAGGCATTGAAAACATGGATTCCCTAGAGATATAAACAGAATTAAGTACATCACGCTTTGACCAACTACAGTAAATATAACTGCAATTAGATACTCAGCATGTGAGACTGCAACAGAGGCAAAAAACAATCATCAACAACTCGCACATACTGCATATTGATACTCAGAGAAGACAAAAGCTCAGACCCTGGTCTTTAACTCCCTACTCCATCTATCATGGTCCTTTGCAATGGAAAACCGCACTATGTATTTTGGGTCAAAAGCTCTTGAAAAGCATAGATCAAAGCTTGTAAATCTACTTGGCACAGTGCTGCTGTCCTGTGTAGATGTAACAGCTCCAATTCACACGAGAAGATCTGTGTTGTGCAGTGCTGCCTCTGAGCCAACGTATGCTTTTGCCCACAGATCCATCAGCCAGCCTGAGTGCAGCCAGTTCACCTATCACTCTTAATTTCAGAATTAACATGAATGATCTTCAGATAGCTCTGTGCTGCTCCAGAGCTACATCTACACTCTGCATTCCCTCAGTGCTCTGATTGTGATAGCTCATTTCACTGCTGTGAACAATGATCATATATTAGCAAACAGATGAGTTGATAGTAAACTGGATTTTGAGCTGCCCTATTTCTGTCTTGAATTTTCCTGACAAAAACACACTTGCATATGTATATATGTATGTGTACATAAATATACATGTGTATATATATGTATGCACAAAGAAATGAGATGCACATAATGTATGCTGCCTGTACTTGTGGGCAGCATAAATCTGCTAGCAAACAGACTCAAGTCTGTGCCTGGTCTGCTCATGCACTCCAGTTCTGATGTCTTTCACATCTGGTACGTGCACAGTGATCAAGTAATCAGAGCTCACTCTAGGGGAGATGCTGTGACTTTGTAGGTGCTTTGACTGGACTGCAGGTGCCCAAAAATCCCAGAATGTTTTTCAAAAGTCTTTTAATTCTGACTTCTCTAAAAGTGGTGTTGAAAAAAAAAGACATGTCTGGATGAACCTGGATATTATTTGCTCAAATTGGGAGTTATTCTTTGCATATGGATTTAATGATACCTATAATACACATTAAAATACTCAGAGTACTGCCGGAAGGATGCCATCAACTTTTACTATACCTTATGGCTCTGTAGTGAACATTATACATTTTGGTATAAAGTTTTAATACCTTTATAGCTTGGAATCCCCAAACTCCCATAAACACAAATTCACCTTGATCTCTCTAACAGATTGAATAACGGCTATCAATATTAGACACAGATGTGTTAACCTACTTAGAAATCTGCACCAGTAATGTAGCACAGCACTGTAAAGAGCTCAGTGCAATTCATGTATCTTCCTACATCACCTTCTATGCTGTCTGTCCAATGTTCGTAGATTCATAACATGTGCAAAAAATACAGCCATGGTTGGAATGAACCACCAGTGCAGTACTGCAGCTTTGGGGAAGGAATGAAAAATACTTCAATACCTAAAGGAAGAGAAAAAAAAAATGGTCAGAATAAAGTAATTCAAGCTCCACTTGGGACAGAGAAACAGAAGATAATAAAGTTAATAAATTTAAATAAACCAGCTAACAAGAAAGAGTTCTCTGAAAGTCATCGGGAAAAGGGCATCAGCCAGTGGGTATAACTCTGCAAATTCCATAATACTGACTCAGTATTAACAAGAGGAGAGCTGTCTGTTTCATTGGTATCACCGCTTGTGTACTGCAGCTTTTCCAACCATAGTAATACCGTGCTGAAATTCATTCTCAGTTTTAAAATCACAAAGTGATCTCTGCATTGGCCAAGAGAGTTGCATTTTACTTTCTAACAGTTCAACTACAAACAAGCTGCAAAATAATGGAGGAGTGGTTCATTGTGCCTTGTGACCTCTGATCCTAACTTATCCCCACCATCAGGAACTATCTGGCCCAAATCTTCTTTCCTTGTCTTCTATCAACATTTCCATAGTTTGGCTCACGGGAAAAGGCAGCCCAAGCACAGCTGGTCCAGCCCTGATCTGACATACTAAATGTCTGCTGCCCAAACAACAGAACAGACGCTGAATTCTCATTGTCTTTCTCAAAACAGGGATTGCAAACTCCAGTGTTTCTCTGTATTTAGCCATCACATTTCACAAAGCTTGTAAGAACTTGTTAACTCTGATATGTGTAGTACTTTTCACCCATTGTTGGAATTGGCCAATTGGATGTGGAAAGATGACAGCAAAAGTGATGCTAAAGATGTACATAGGAGACCAGGTGTAAAATCCAGCTTCACTCCATTTGCTTCAGGTTGTCCTCTGTTTCCAAGTATTCCAGATACTCTTTAATAGGGAAAAAGTAATTTCTATTAACAGCTGCTTTCATTGATAATAATATTACGGCTCTGTTGTAACTGAAGATGATGACATTATGTTACACACATTTCAACTCTGTACTCTAATAATGCACTTAAACTACAGGAGACAAACAAAGATACTGCTGGGTGAACTTATGACAGTCAAAGAGCTGAATCCCTTTGAAAGAGAGACATATTCATAATGCAGAAAATGCTGCAACATTAATCAGCCTGTCAGCTAAATTGCCATGTTTTATTTTACTGATTTTATATTGTTTTCCAGACAATTGACTTCAAGCCATAAAGAAGTCATAAGCACCAATTTCCTTTTACTAAGGTGTGTTTATATATAGTTGTGTGGAAGTGCATGGAAAGTGTCTAAGGATGTAGCTTTATCTTATTAGTAGAAGTTCATTCTCCTCCCTCATGCTCTTGTATTTACCAGTTACACATAAAATGTCCTCATAAAGATTTAGATGAAACAGTGACATCGCTGCTACTCAAGGCACTCATTTTCTCTTTTTACATTTTAATGCTAACTTTAAAAAGAACACTTAGCTTGTATGATTTTCCCATGTCTCAGATCTTTAAAATACACAAAATCCACTCCATTCATCAGGCAGCCCTCTCAAACCTTCCTCACCTTTAACACCAAATTTTCTCTGAAGAAAATATATTGTCTTTATGAAGGAAATCATTTTTTAAGTTGAAAATAAAAATATATTAGAATTGTACAGTTGTGCCAGGACTCTAGCATTTCCTCACTCTTCTGAATCACCTAATTGTACTGCTTCACTTTAAGTGAAATTATTACTGCTGAATGTTTTTCAATGGCTGCCCTCGAATGCAGTGCTTTCCAGACACCTTCTAATTGCATTGGAGGCAGAACACCTTCCAGGTTTGCTCTGCTGATCATTGTGGTCCTGGAGGATGTTTGGGGCTGTGCAAACAGAAAGAAGGGCAGTGGCTGTGCTTTGAACTCTGCAATAGCATATATAAAAGCTAATAGGACTCAGGCTGCAGAATCTGATAAGTCTGATAGATAAGCATGAGAAATCTTCCCATCACACATGTGCAAAATGCAGCGGTACAGCACAGAATAAAACAGGTAACAAGGCAGAGCTTGCTGTGACAGCAATGATTAAAACCTTTCTGCTTCCTTCATGTACTTCTTGATTTGCCTGCTGGGATGACAGCTTGCTCACAGTGATACTGGGAAAGTTTTTAGTTTGGGATTTGTTTGTTGTTTATTGCTTTGTGTTGTTTTTTTTCCAGAAAATATAAGCATATATTGATTTTTTTAATGAATAGTAAAAATCTCAAATCCCATGAGAGTTGTCCTCAATGGACCACGGCCCTTGCTTCCTCCCCAAGAGGAGCCAAGCAAGTCCAAACCAGGGCCAAGTTCCTAGAGCCCAGGTGCTTTCCACAGCCAGAGGGAGAGGCGTGGGAAGCTGTTTGCAGTTTGACATGGGATCACAGTGTGCAGGCAGTCCAAAAATTGTGCTGACTGACAGATTTTCACTCTTAAAGGGAGCTCCACTCTTAACAGCACCGTTCCTCAAGCCCAGCACAGATGGCAGGAGGACCTGAAGCCAAAGGGTTACTGCTCTTCTGCCCACAGCACACACCTCAGAGCTAGCATGGTAACAGAGAGCTAGACAGCATGAGTGATAATATCTTAGCATAGTATCAGAATTAAAGCATATGGCTGTAATACTTCTAACTCTTTCAGACTGTTCTTTCTGCCCTTGCTAGCTTTATTATGAGGAAAATGGTTTTTGGAGGGGAATCAGCAGCACTTCCATGAAAAGCTCCTCATGGACAGAAAGCTGTATTTTCCACAGGTGGCCTCACTGCATCTCCACCCTATAGTCCCACCAGCACACTCACACAATGGGTTTCCAGTGACACTGAGCCCAGAACTTCCTCCTGGGTGATCACAGACAAATTATTTGTTTTCTGAGTCATTAAAGGGAAATCCAAAGGCAGACCTTTGCTGGCAAATGACTTTCAACAAGTCTGGAGGCAGGAGAGGGGGCAGTGGCAGCGAGCTGGCAGGTCCTTGCTCCCCAGCGTCTGGGAAGTTCTCCAGGAGGAAGGCCAGGCCGGTGGGAGGAGGCATGGCTGGGGAGGGGAGCAAAACCCACTGCACCAACACAGGCAGCCAGCGGGTCCAGGAGCTGACAGCAGACTGGTTTTGATTTTGGTTTTGCTATGTGAGGAACAGTAAAGTTTCTTTTTCGTTTTCCTCAGAGTGTGTCAGAAAGGCTGGAAAGTCATATGGCAGAGTTGGCTTTTTGCAAACACCAGGGGGGACCTCCTTACCATCAACTGGGCCCCCCACAGACCCTGGCAGGTGACCTCAAGGCCATAGTGATCTCCTCCAAACCCTTCCCACAAACAGCACACACATTCAACAATGGTTTCCTCACTGGCACAAAACTTTCTCGTTTCCATATGACGACCCCTCAGATGCTGTGTGAGTGGAGCCTGGATCTCGTTCTTGCTCTGTGTAATCTCATTTCAGCTGTTCAGATAAGGAAACTGCATGTTCACAGACACGGCAGATAATTAAGGAGAACCGGAAGGCTAATATCAAGTAATTATTAGGGAAAGTAATCACAGTGCCGGGAAGAGCACAGGCATGCAGTGCAGGGAAGCACACAGGATAATCCCAAGCAGGCTTTTTGTGTGGTGCAGTACAGTATGTTTCAAGCTGCTCTTGGAGTATCTGGAGAGACTCATAAAATAATTACTTCTAATCAGGCACAGCATGGGACTAATTTATAAACAAATACAGGAATCAAGCAAACTCACAAAGCAGCTGCTAACCCTGTTCTGATCCCATTCGTGCCATATTTCAGCTCCTGTGGAGAAGTTTCAAAATCCTCCAATAAAGTACTGAACGTAAGGCAATTATGTCTCTGCTTATGTCATTTTTTTCAGGTATAAATCAATTTTCTTATGCAGCTGAGATTTTTTAAGTCAAACACACACTATTCACTGCTTTGTCAGGGACAACACTGTGTGTTAGAAATCCACCACCCGATTTTCATCTAACAGGTTTCTCTCCCTCTTAATTTCATCCTTCTTGGGATGGAAAAATATGTTATAATTAATATGGCAAACTGCTTCACAAATGCTGGGCTTGGTTAATAGCCACAGTACCACATGTAGGAGCAGTAAGAAAGGCTGCCAGCACTGCACAGAGCTCTGTGACCTGTTACTGTACAGCATTCAAGCAGCAACCGCTCCAGTTTGAGCCCAGTGGTTACCACTAGAGGGAGATGTTGATTAAATAATACTGTTTGATGCCATCAGCAAAAAATATGTATGTAGGAATAATTTTTTTAATAAAATGCAAATGCATTTAATATATTTTTAAATATTATTTCTGTAAGAACAAAAAAAAGGAAAAAAAGAATCTGTCTGGAGAGCAAACGAAAAAAGCATAAATGTTAAAGACTGCTTTTGACACAGACGAAAAACAAGACACTGACCATAATGAAAAAGAGTGCATGCTTTAAGAGATAAACACCAGGGGTGACAGGAAAATCTGCAATTGTAAAAAAAGCTAGCTTACAGAAAAGCAGGGTAAACACTCAAAAAAAGTATCCCGCCAGTCAGACCAGTTAGCGTTACCTAACATTGGACACCAGGAGGAAGCAAACTGGTTGGGTTCAGTGGCAAAACGTATGCCAAGCATTGGTCTCATTATTTATTGAGATAGGACTGACATCCTGGCAAACAAGCGATAACTCTGCATTAGTTTCTTTCAAGCTGTCTCGTGCCAAGAACCATCAAAATCATTGCTCACATTGAACTGAGCATGACAGTTTTATCTGGAGTGATATAGAAGAAACATAGAAGCTGCCTGTATGTCAGGACACGAAGGATGATGTGGTTTTTGCTGTCAAGAATCACTAACTTGCCATAAATTTGTGGACTGTCATTCACAACCACAAAAGTCGCAGTGATGAAGTACTCTGATGAAAAGCCACTTGGATAAGCCACATCGTAAGAAAATACATGCAAGGCCTGTTAGAGCCTGCTGCCAGCAAACACAGAAATGATCCATTCAGTAAATCACATTCCTAATGATTTCCACATAGCTATTTTAATGGCACTGTAATGCAGCAGAGAGACCCACATCAAGAGATGCTGAGGAATACATTTTAAGATTAGTATTTAAGGGATTTGACTTCATGAGGCTTCCTGATATTATTTAGCCATGTGTCTGGGGAATTCAAAGAGTAAAAGGTCCCTATCTGCATTTTTATCTCAGGCAAACTTCTGCTGAAAACACCACGGGTGCAAGTTGTACATCTCCTGGACCCTTTGAAGTGGGTTGCCTTCCAGTACAACCAAAGGAAGTGATCTTAGGGTGCTTATATGTGTAATTGACTGTAATTAACAACTCAGCGAGTCAAGCTGTGAAAAGATCTTAGCACTATACAACAGTCTACCAAGACTTTGATTAATACCAATACTATTTAATTCTTCTTTTAACAGGGATTTATTTGGTAGTGTTTCATACTCTTAAAAATCAAAACAAAAAAGACAATCTTAATTTATGACTTACCCAGATCTCCTGTGCTGTAGAGTAGGACTTGTGGGATAGACTAATGATCGTGAGTTTAGTTTTTCAGCTATGTTTATCTCATTTCCTTCAGACTATCTGATTTCCTGAAGAAGCTCAAACATTGCAATTTGGAAACATTACTATTACTTTCATTTGTTTGATATGGATCCACAAAAATTAGCCCTTATTACAAACTTCAGCCCATTTGTTTGACCTCAGCGGCTGAATTGGTCTTCAGAGGTAGCTGCTATCTTGAAATACTGCCAACAGAAAACGTATTTGATGTGCTTATTTCCAAGCTCATATCTTAAAACCAAAGAGTTTGGCAATTCAAAGGAGGGAAGATGCTGCCCTTCTTACAGATCAAGCCTGGATACCAAGGGCATTCATAGCTTCGGTGCAGGTGATGCCTGAAGTGCTGTCAGCTGCACCAGAGGAAGTAAAACAAAGGCACAATTATCGACATGTTTCCTGGTCACCTGCTAAACCTGGGAGTTTCTGTTGGTTTGGAATGGAGAAGACAATCACAGCTCCCCACAAACTATGAAGCTGCATCTAAATCGCGCTTGATTTCTCCTTTGAAAAAGCTCAATGTGATTTGTGTTAATTTCCTTGTTTTGGCTACATGAGGCATTCTACAGTAAACACACTTTCAAAATGAAAAAGAAGGTGGAAGGAATTATACATTTCCTTCCTCAGATTAAACAATGACTTCTTTCCCCAGGGAAAAAAATATCCACTCTTCACAATTGTTTATTTAATTGGTAATTAGAAGTAGAAAGTGAATGTTTCTGTCAGGAAATGTATTTCCTATGCAGCTATGAGAAACACAATTGCATCCACTTGGTTACTTTACAAGTAGGATCCAGTTTTGTAAGCTTAGCCTAAGTACCTCACCACTGTCAGCTTTCAGACTACAACTGTGACAGCACTGAATCTGTATAAGACAGCTCATTTCTTGGTATATGCGTTTCTGTCCTGATATCCAATACATTCTACCAACTAGAGGAGAGTTAATATTTAAGAATACAAGACAAAAAGCAGTTGAAGCTAAATATTAAACTGAATTCATATTTCTGTAGTTGCAGAAATGTAATACAAAGAAATATGTTTGTACCTTAAAAAACAGAAAGACCTATTATAATAGAAATAGAGATGAGCTTTAACTCCATGAAACACAAGATCATTTCCCTCCAAAGAGATAATAACATTAGAACACTGCCCTTTAATGTTATTAATACAATCTGTCATAGTATTTCCATTTTAAAACATCATGGATAAATTATGAAGATTTTTCTCATTGTAACATAACTGTATAACCAAAAAAAAAAAAAGTCTTTTCGATCAATGCCAAATTGGAATTTAATAGCTATGAGGAGGAAAGGGTTCAGAGAAAGCACATTCATGTGTTAATGTACTGTTGGTTAAATACAGCCACAATTAAGTATTGAAGAGTACCACTAAGAGGACTGGAACTACCTGAAATTGTGTTGCATGAACTTCAGTAATATAGGTCAATAAAATAAACCTTTAATAGTTAATTCTGTTTTCTGATAATGATAGTCCATTAATAACAGTCTCTAAAGAATTAGACTTGTAGTGATTTTTACACCAAAAGAAACACATGTGTGAACATTAAAAAAAAAAAAGCTGAGATCCTTGTAGGTGCTCTAATTTAATGTTCTCTGAATTTTGACGTAAAAATGCTCTGCTTCTACACTGAGTATAAAATACATAAGTGCTGAGAATGTAAATATCCCTTGACTATGTAAATTATTGTCCTAGAAATATACTCAGTAATTCTATTGGAAATTGTGTCGAAGAATCATTCACAATAAGAAAGCATCAAATAACATCTTCCATAGCTGGATTTTTAATGTTGCTAAACTGTTTATCTATGTTAGAAAAATAACAGAATTTCAAGTAACTTGTACTTTTAGAACATTCCAGACATAAAAGTAGCACGATTCTTATGCTGAGAAGTTAAATACTGAATGGGCCATTTAGAGTTTACTGTGAAAATCTGTTCTAAAAATTCAGATTTCTCCTTTTCTGGAGACCATTACTAGATGATTAATGCAGCCATTTATTTATTTTTATTTCTTGATGGTTTTCTCTTTGTAGTATTCCGAATTTAATTATGCAAATATCAATCATAAGTTTACTTAGAAAGGCATTAAATAGATTTTGTCCTTACCGTTCTCACTGTAACATCCAGCCTGAAAGCTACTATTGTCAGATTTTTGCTTTTCACCTCATTTTCAAAATACAAGTCTCAAAATTACCCAGAGCAAAACAAATCTCAGTTTGTTAAACCTGCCCACCTGGGCCTGCTACCTTCAAAATAAACTTTTGCTTCCTATAGGTCAGTAGGGGAGTAGGGATCAGACCTCTGTCAAGAACATGAGGTTCAATGAGCGAAACAAACTCAAATTCCCTAATTCAATAAATTCCCCTACAATCCCTGATCAATTATTCTTATTCTTTCCAGTTCTGAACTCTGTTAGTGACAATCTGCATCTGTCCATCAACAGACTTGCAGTGTTGTTTTTCTGATCCTCACCACAAAGGGCTACCACTTGTATATATGTGCATAACATTTATGTATGGACATACCTCTTGAAGAGGAGACTGATAAATTACTTTTTCCAGCCCACTCCAAATTCTGAAGACAGAATGAGATCCTTCTCCTAATACTGAGGTATGTTGGAGTGCTTCCAAGCTGGATGGTGCAAACTGCTCTTGAGCACAGCTGTAACCTGTTTAGCATCACACCCACAAATGCTGGGTTTTGTAGCAGCCAACTTACATTATCATCTTCCCCATCAGCCTGGCCACAGATATTAAATAAAAAAAAAACCAAAACAATGCAGAGTTAAGGGATCTATGTGTACTGACATACACAAACACTTATCAAAACAAGGACAATAGTATTAATATGTTATTAGGATGTTGCAACAGCAATAATAATATGCATTTGGAGCATAGTGCTATAAATACCAATATTCAAACAAGTAACATCAGTGCAGCCATATATATCACTTCCTTAAACAAGGATCAAAGTACTGAGTCTCAAATTCCATCTTTCAAAACTTTGCTTTCGATGTTCTCTTGGAATATTCACTTACTTCTATATGTCTATATATTTAATACAATGAGGCGCTTATTGCATCCCTTCATAGCTACTAAAAAGTCATCTTCATTAAATTATACACACAATTACATTAAAAGAAAGTCTGCACATTTAGTATTTTATAGCTTTAGGTAAAAAAAAAAAAAAAAGCCTAGTATTCTTGTGACAAGTGATGTTCTCCTTAGGCTATCCTGGACATTAGAACATAGGAATGTGAGATCAACAACAGAAAGAACTCCCAAATAGGCCATTTGTACACTTCTTGGTGTCCCAGACACCCCACAAGATTTTTCAGTGTTCCCTGGGTTGTATTGTATCTGACTGTGTAACTTAACTATAGAACAGGTAACTGCCAGCAGTACCCGACTGTATTTCCTCACTCAGTACTGTCATCATTTTCAGGGAATTCATGTGATAGTAATTACTATCAGCTTTCAACAAGACTTAAAATGTTGAAAATTTCCTTCTAATCCATACCACTTTCTGGTTGACCAGGTACTTCCGCATGTGACATCCAAGCCTGCGCTCTGTGGAGCAACTGCCCACTATTCCCATGAGCAAAAAACATGCCCCTGTGATTCATTAGAAGCTCCCCATTCTCTCATCCAGAAAGGAAATCTCCTTCTTACCTTACCCAAATTTAGCATTAATGAACTTCTATTTTATAACATACACATCAAAGCATGAAAGAAAACAGAATTATTACACTTAATAATAACCTCACTGATACTTCTGATTTACAAGCTTTAATTGAGTGCTTGATTCATGTTGCAAACTCAGTAGTTATAAAACTTACAATGTAATTTTCAGTAATCTCTAGACTTAAATCATTGCAATTATCTTTTTTTTCCTGTAGCACGGAGACTGTTATTTTATCTCCTGAACCCCTTTAATGAAGAGATATAGTTCAATTCCTCCTAAAATTATCAGTAAAGAGTTTAGCTTAAGTCTGCAAATCTAAATTCACTTTAGATTTAATGAAACGTTGATTACATGAGTGAGTACAATGCATTTTTAATAGATTACTTGTTAACTCAGGGAGAAGTCCTTGTGAAAATTTAGCAAACTTTTGGAGAAGTAATGAAGTAAAAATTTAATCAGGAGACTATCAGCATGCCTTGGTCCAACTGTCAGCTGGGATAAATAAAATCCAGCACAGGAGCTATTGAGTAGCCCTCAAACTAAGACTTCAGCTGAAACTTGTTCGGTAGTTGTGATACCAAGATAACAAATGCAAAATACATGAACAATTGAAAAATGCACGGCCCATCCGCACATGAATAACTATTACCAAGTTTCAGGTTCTTTCAGCTTTGACTGGCACGTGGTCAGTTTTTGTTGTCTGATAAGAACCATCCCTCCCTTCTTTGGCTTAAAGTCGATGTTACTCAATCTTGCTTCCACATCCAGTTTTCACACCAAAACTTCAGAACAAAGTCAGTGCAAATACTCAGAGCCAAACCCAACAACTGCCCCTTGTGTTTCTGGCTAGGGGGTTGGACTAGATGATCTCTAGAGGTCCCTTCCAACTTCTACAATTCTGTGATTCTGTATTGGTGTTCTACACAGATAAGGTTGGAAGTCCAACAGCTTTAAAGCACTAAGGTTTCCAAATAAGTCCTCTGCACATTTGTGAATCAACTTCAAGGCCATTAAGATCTGGAGAAACTACAGAAATAAGTATGCAGTGAATATCTCTTCTGAGTTTCTTAACAGCCTGGTCCTCAGAAATTCTGTTTGCTAGTCTGCACCTTAGCTGCTACTTCTTTTTCTTCTTTGCATCATGCACCCCTTCAACAGCTGTTCTTTCTTCACTTCTCATTGAATTTTTCCCCTTCAACCCTAAGAGTGGCTTCCCACAATGCTGCATTGTCAACAGCAAGAGGTTATTCAAGACAGTCCCCTCAAACATTACTCAAACTTGGTAGTACTTTAATAAAAAATGTTTCTAGTCAAAATGCTGGTATTAGCCTTCTACTGAGGAATAAATTTGGTATGAAGTTGCTAATGGATAAATGGCAAAGTCAACATGACTTTCTCGGTACAAAACACAAAAGTTATACACACTGAGAGAAAGCAAATTGAAATGTTTCAAAAGGAAAAAGGAGAAAAACCTACCTATTTTCTGACGTCTGTGTGTAAAGCAAAACCCACTTCAGTATTGCTCTTCTGTTTGTGATACAAGATGTAAAAGCCCTCCAGAGACCAAACCTGGATAGCCTTCAGGTTTGCACCATCCCAAGAAGTGGCTATGTTGCTGTTCTACTAGGCAAAGCTTTGACATTTGAAACCAAAACAATCTAATGTTAACTTCAGGTAAAACACAGTGCCTCAACCACGTTTCTAGTAAAAGGATCTCACTTCTCAGCGGCACATGCATTAGCAGGAGATTTTCTGTTACTGGTCCAGTGGAGGGCAGCAAAATATTTACTAAAGAGTTTCCTCGTTTAACAGCCTCATCGTGGAGTTGTTGCAACAAATGACATCATAAAGACTTTGAAGTCTTTATGAAGTCCACTACTTCTTTGTTTGGCATACGAGATCTTACATGTTTATTTTAGTTGAAAGTAAGTTTTTAAGCCATTGGAGCCTGTTTTTCACATCAGAAATTGTGCCTTAAACCAAACAATGCTTCCTGTATAAATAACTCTGTGGTGCTCCCATTCTTTCCAGTGCTAATGACATACACACTGGGACAAGGAGGGTGGTAGCACGCTGCCTTGCAGCTCTCCTCTGGAAAGCATGCATAAATTTGCCAGCGGTTGAGATCCAACTTCGTATCTCCAGCACAGCACTATTGGCACACCATCATCTTGCATCATTCACTTGCTATGAGCATGTTATCTCAGCTTTTAGTTTAATATAAAGAGGAGTCAGCAGTACTAATGGAGTTTGGAGTCTGTGTCCTAAGCTGGTAGCCAAATTTAAGAAGGAAAATATTTTAATGTGCTTGTTAATGGACTTTATACAACTCTCTTTAGTAGAATCTGAATTTCAAATATATTAATTTTACAGTGATGTTTCATGAGAAGTTACTGATAATAGCCTTCCACATAGGAACAGACTGACTGCAGAAAGACCGCAGATAATGAAGTACAGAAAGACGAAAAGTGCTCAGTGTAAATCACAGAAGCTGTAAAAGGTTTTAAACTCAGGAGCACACAGGTGGTTTATAGTCCATAAAGAGCTCGTGCCCTTTAACAAACGTTTGGGGCATTCTCCTGGAAATGAGATTTCCTACTGATTTTTATGGGAGAAGACAGAACAGAGTAATGATTTGGATCACAGACGGAGCGAAGGAGGCTGGCACATGCTGGTTCCCTGTGTGGAGCTCATAAGTTCATAAGTTCATAAGTTCATAAGGTTGGAAAGGACCTATAAGATCATCTAGTCCAACCATCCTCCTATCACTATCTCTACCCAACTACTAAATTAAGTCCTTTAGCACCTCATCTAAACGCTTCTTGAACAGCGCTAGGGATGGTGCCTCAACCACCTCCCTAGGCAGGCCATTCCAGTGCCTGACCACTCTTTCAGAAAAGAAATGCTTCCTGAGGTCTAATCTAAATCTTCCCTGGCGCAACTTGTGGCCATTCCCTCTCGTCCTGTCATTACTTATCAGGGAGAAGAGGCCTACCCCCTCCTCACCACAACCCCCCTTCAGGAAGTGGTAGAGTGCAATAAGGTCTCCTCTGAGCCTCCTCTTCTCCAGACTAAACAATCCCAGCTCCCTCAGCCGCTCCTCATAAGACTTGTGCTCCAGGCCCCTCACCAGTTTTGTTGCCCTTCTCTGAACACGCTCCAGGGCCTCAATGTCCTTCTTGTAGTAAGGGGCCCAAAACTGAACACAGTACTCGAGGTGCGGCCGTACCAGAGCTGAGTACAGGGGGATGATCACCTCCCTGCTCCTGCTGGCTACACTATTTCTAATACAGGCCAGGATGCTGTTGGCCTTCTTGGCCACCTGGGCACACTGCCGGCTCATGTTGAGCCGAGCATCAACCAACACCCCCAGGTCCTTTTCCTCTCTACATTCTTCAAGCCATTCTGCCCCAAGCCTATAGCATTGCATGGGGTTATTGTGGCCAAAGTGCAGGACCCGGCACTTGGTCTTATTGAACCTCATCCCATTTTGCTCAGCCCAGCTGTTCAGCCTATCCAAATCCCTCTGAAGGGCCTCCCTACCCTCAGGCAGTTTGACACATCCTCCCAGCTTTGTGTCATCTGCAAACTTACTGAGGGTACACTCAATTCCCTCATCTAGGTCATCAATAAAGATATTAAACAAGATGGGCCCCAAAACTGACCCTTGGGGGACACCACTCGTTACAGGACGCCAGCTGGACTTAACTCCATTAACCACTACCCTCTGGGCACGGCCCTCCAGCCAGTTCTCCACCCAGAGAAGAGTGAACCTGTCCACACCACGGGCTGCCAGTTTCCTTAGGAGAATACTGTGGGAGACCGTGTCAAAGGCCTTGCTGAAGTCCAGGTAGACTACATCAACAGCCTTTCCCTCATCTACCTGTCTGGTCACCCAGTCATAGAAGGAGATGAGGTTGGACAAGCACGACCTGCCCCTGGTGAACCCGTGCTGGCTGGGTCTGATCCCTTTATTGCCATGCACGTGTCGTGTGATCTCCCTCAATAACATCTGTTCCATAACTTTCCCTGATACCGAGGTCAGGCTGACAGGCCTGTAGTTCCCCGGGTCTTCCTTACGGCCTTTCTTGAAGATGGGAGTCACATCAGCAAGCCTCCAATCTTGTGGGACCTCTCCAGATAACCAGGAATGCTGATAGATGGCAGAAAGTGGCTCGGCAATCACCTCTGCTAGCTCCCTCAGCACCCTTGGGTGGATCCCATCTGGCCCCATAGACTTGTGGGAGTTCAGATGGAGGAGAAGATCTCTGACCGTCTCTGCTTGAATCACAGGGGGTGCATTATGCACCCCGTCCCAGACTTCCAGGTCAGGGCAAGTACCATTTGGATAACTGCCCTGTCTATTAAAGACAGATGTGAAGAAGGCATTGAGAACCTCAGCCTTTTCCTTATCATCTGTGGTTATATTGCCTGCCTCGTTGAGTAAAGGAGGGAAATTTTCCTTAGTTTTTCTCCTGCTGTTAATATATTTGCAAAAGGGTTTCCTGTTCTCCTTTACAGCAGTAGCCAGCCTAATTTCAAGCTGGGCTTTAGCATTGTCAGTACCTGTGGCACGGCATGTCCACTGGCAGGAGCAGGGAGCAGACACCCAAGTCCCAGGGGTGACATCAATGGGTGCAGTCTTTTCTGCATGGAGGCATTCATTTACACACCTTTGCTTCATCTGCTCTTCCATGTCAGGTGTCATTTCGCCAGAGTGCCCCTCTGCTGCCACACAGCAACAAAATGTTATGGAATATTGGTGGGGAAGGTTCAGCTTCTATTCCGATATCACCAGTATCTGCCTCTGATGTTGTGGGCCAGCACAGGACAAGGCAGCCTTTGCAAATCTATAAACTGTCAGAAATAGCAATTTCACTGCATTTCTTATGAAGATATTGTTAGCTCCGTGTACAGACAGATATGTGGATGTTTGACTGCAGACAGTGGAAAGCAAAGAAAATCATCACACTACAAAAATGCAGTTTGAACTGTGAAGAGCAAGGACAGCAGCTGAAGGATGCAGCAAGCTAACCAGGGCTTTCCTGCAGGATTATCATGCAATGAACTGCAGATTGTTTGCAGCTGGTTCTTTGGGGCAGGTATAACTATAACTCAGGGAAAATACAAATTAGATAGGAGATCTCTTAGTGAGAGGTGGGATTTCAAACAGGAAAAGGAAAGCACTGATGGAGGGCAGAATTTTATGCAGCCTTATTCCCAAATTAATGAACTCGTGGAGTAGGATAGTAGATATTTCAATAGAAAACAAATTAGCAACTTCCTGCTGGAGCTGGATGACTGATCCATAATAATACTTAAGTAGATTGGATGTAGCTGTATCTAGCACATGCTGACTAGTCACAATGCACAACGTACCTGTGTGGGCATGTAAGTTCTATTTTATGCTCGCTCTTGGTGTGTTAAACTATTTTCATTGATACATGTTGCAGTAAATGTAATTTGCCCAGAAAGCAAGCATCAGCACCAGAACGGAAATCCTGTAAAAGAAATCCTCTGCTTTACTGTATGCAAAGACTGACTGGGACAGAGTAACTGACACAAACCATGAATCTTCTAGAAGGTCACAAAGTTCTGCTGAAGACCAAGAGCACAATCAGTGCATGTTTCATCCAACACAATTGTTCTAAACTGGAAAACACTGATATTATTTCTAAAGCATATGGAACAGTCTTAAGTGGTTGTTTACAGTAGTATTAATTTCTGTGGAGCCTGATCAGATGGAGAAGTTGAAAGGAACAGAGCCGGAAAAGTGAAACAATAGCAAAAAGAAGGAGTGGCCCAATGCACACAATAAGCAGGTTCACAGCTGTTAAAAAATCTCTCATGGACCCTGCTCCCTGGAACAAACCTCCTTCACCAAGGTTGTTCAAGAGACACCAGTACAAACACTTGAGCAGGTCCTTCCTTTCCAGGTTTGTTGGTTTCCCATCAGGTCTGGAAGAAACGCCCTGTCCTGCTCACAGCACGTTCCCTCAGCTCCTGCTGGGAGGTTTTTTATCCAATTATTTTTGTCATGACACCATGTAGCTGGGTTGGCCCAACAGCTCTGACCTGAGATATGGCAAATCTGCTGTGTATGGGCTTTAAAGCTCATCAGGGAGCAGTAGGCCTGGCAGGCCCAGCACACATAAAGCAAATTCTAAAAGCATTAGCTGCTTTTCCATCAACCTTGCATCACAGACTTACTTGTACTTCTACCTGGGAATTTCCAGGCATAGTCACAGATTATCTGCCAAGAGTCTCTCTGATGTAGCAATCCCTGTAACTGTGGTTGTAGAAAAACATAACAGAACGAGAAGTATCATCAAAGGTAATGCAAGTGTGACCTATACTCTTTTCCTGCAGTAAAAGATTAAGATCGTTGGGAAAAGCAATATAGCTATATCTTAATGAGAAGCTCATGGAGAGCTCAGAAATAAGCAAAATAAAGTGCATCATGAACTTGTTGGATGCTTGGGCAAGGCAACAGGATTTCGTTCAGAAAAACAGGTTGCTTGTATGGCAAGGGAATATCCAGTAGGGTCAAGGACAGTGAGGTCTCACCAGGAAGTAGGGGAGACAGCCAGAGCTCCTGCCTTGGTGGAGTAGCACCTTCCTGCTGTGGGCTCCATTTCCTCCTGAACACGAGTGGCAAAAGCTGCAGTTGGGAGAAAGAGAAGCAGCTTGCCAAGCACGGGAGTGAATGATGACTGGAAAGGAGGCACCTTGCAGCTGGGACAAATAATGCGTGTATGTGCAAGAAACCAAGAATCCCCACAGCAGGGTGAGCAGAGAAGCAGCAGACAATGCCAGCTCTGCAGGGGGCACGTGTGCTAAATTACTGCCCCGGCCTTAAGGAGGAGGGAGGCAGAGATGCTTATCTAACTGCTTTTGTATAGGCTTGCGATCTGCGCTGAAGAATAGCTCCTTTGTCTCGCCCTCTGTCTGAGGCTAAAAGACATGCAGCATGCAGCCAGATGGCCAGGACAGACTGAGGACCGAGAGGAAAAAGGAGGAAAGCTTCTTTCCTTAAATTTGTACTGATCCCTGAGGCTTAGAGAACAAAAGTCCATGGAGCGCACAGCCTCAGGGGATGATTTAGAGGCTGAGGTTCTCAGAGGCTTGCAGGGAACGATGCGGATGTACCTACCTGATGTGACACATATAGTCTTAGCTGCTAAGATTTGTCTTACAAGATATGTGTGCTTTCGAAGTGCAGCTGGTGAATGGGATCTCCATTCGCTTAACATGCATGTGCATACCAGCAGCAAATCTGGTTGCAAAGAAAGCCCAATAACCTTCTGGTCCTCAGAGAGCGCTTACTCAGGGAGCTTCCCAAAATAGAAACTACAGAGCTGTGCCAGAGGGAGTGAGGCAGCGTAACCAAGAAAATGGATGAAAAACAAGTGCTGAGCAACAGAGAGGTATTTTGTATTAACCCTGCCAAATGGATTATTTATACTCTAATCTACCGCTGCTGGTATGACTGAGCCCCTTTGAAGGAAAGTTGCAGGCAACTTCTCCTGATTATTCAGTGAAGCAGATAAGCTCACACCTTAAAGCAGCTCTGCCAGCCTTTTGTTCCCTTCCTGCATCTTTGGATTTCAGGATAATTCTTAAGGAAAGCAGAAGGTGGCAGTCCACAAAGAGATGTCCTGGGGACAGTGAGACATCAAGACCATCTAGACTGTAAGCTGACCTTAAGCAACAAAACTATATCAAGCACTGAAAGCGTGTACCTCCAAGAAAGTTGACCATGATATGAAATGCTGATTGAGAGGACCTGACAGCCTAGACAGGAGTGGGAATTGCCAAAGAGCTCTCTGTTTCCCGAGGGCTGTCAGTGAAAGGTGGGCAAGGGCATACGCGTATGCAGGACAGGATGCTCCAGTTAACGAGAGCTAAGTGCCCTGATGTGAGCATGCAAAAACTGTCAAGAAAATATTAGCAGTAAGATTTGTACTACAGTCTTTCTTGTTACAATCTGTTTCTGGTTGTTTTTATACCTTTGAAGAACAGAAGAGAAAGAAGCTGGACTCAAGAAGTCACCTTGCTCACTCCAGCACAGGTCTACTGTGAGCAGCAGCATCTTTGACCAGCAGCACCCACAGTGCTGGCCCCTACCTAGGCTCAAGGCCTGCCCCCAGCTGCAAAGGCCTTGAACCCATCTTCTGCTTTACCACAAGGCAGCTGTGGCTCCCCAAGTGACTGGAGGGCACCTAGAATGGGACAAGCCCCTGCCTTTCTCTCATTACCTCTGTGTCATGGCAGAACAGTCACCCTCAGTAATATCCATGAGACTACACAGCTCACCACAGCTCGTCACTGAATCAAGCCATTCCAATCAGACTTCGTATATTTATAAATTTATACACAGCGCGCATGTTTGTGTGTCCGTATGTACAGCTATTTATTTTAAAGATGGTGGGATCCTTCCATCTCCCACTTCTCCTTTCAAGAACCTCTAGTACTTTACTACGCTTACCATTAGAACATTTTCTTTTTCCCTAAAGTTTAATAGAAATCACCCTTACTGTTTTAAGATCATTACTTCTTGTGTTTTCCCTGCTGGAACAAAGAAATTATTCCCTTCCTCCCTACAGCATCCTTCAAAATACTTTAACAAACTCTGTTATCACACCTCCCCTCAGTCTTCATCCCTCTAGACTAAACAACCCCAGTGCCTTCAGCTCATGGGGCATGGTTTTTTTAAAGCTCTATCATTCTTTTGCTTCTGGACTCTTTCCAATGGTCCACATCTTTCTTGAAAGCGCAGTGTCCGCAGAATCACATCTGAAACTTCACCGTGATAAATACAGAACTAGTTACTCCAAAGCTCTAATTATGCAGCACTCCTAACTTTACATCTCAGTGATAGCATTGCACTTTTAAACTTTTTTTCAGGTTTTCCTCAAGAAAAACACAACCGAGGACGTTACTGAGATAGCTGGGGACTGCAGTGCAGATTCCCAAAGCAGGAGCCTGATGGCTCTCCTCTTGTTAAAAATTCTGTCAAGTGAAAATCTAAAGAGGAAGAAGTACAATAAAATTATTTATAGACACACAGATGTACTCTGGGACAGATACCTCACAGTTACTTCATGAAGAAAAGCTCTAGACTATTAAAAAACTGTCACCATCACTTTAACAAAGAATAAAATAATTCTTGATTTAAGACCAATGTGTAATTGTTTGCTTTTTCTGATTTTCTAATGAACTCTGACTAACATTTCAGATACCTTTCTTTAATACTGATATGTGCAAAAGTCCACTCTATCTTGCAGTTGTTTGCCACAGTTAGGCATGAAATTTAGCATCCAGATGCACTTTTAAAGTATGTCTCATGATTGCCTTCAAAACTTTTTTCCGGGCAGTGTCTGATACATACAGTCTGGTATCACAGTCCCTCCAGAGTTGCATGCTTGTCCTAATCAGTTCAGCTCTGAGATAAAAGCTTTTAAGGTTTCTCCCTTTTTTTTTCCTTCTTCTGATCCACCTCCAAAATGTCATAATTTATGGGGAAGTAAGTGTGTCAGTCCATATAGAATGTCTAATAAGCAGCCTCACATTAGGTAGACCAAGATTCCCTCTGCTACTAATTTTGCAACACTTAGAAAATTACCTATATTTCACTTCCTAAAATATCTTCATTTGCCTCTATGAAAGGAAAGATCTTCCACTGAACTGCTCCAATTTGTCAGCAAAATCATTGGTGATTTTGCACCAGGTTTGTGAGCTTTTCATTCTTTCATTCACCATGCATCTCTTTCCATCTTAGTTCCTTGATATCTGCCCTACTTTCTTTCTGGTCTTATTCATATTTATGATCTTGCTGGTCTTTATTCCATTTCTAAGCAGAGATAAATGAGGAACCTGAGTCAGTGTTTGGAATTAGCAAACAGGTGGGTTAACCACAGTTGAAGGAAGATCCTTGTGGGAGGGAGAGGTATGTACCTGCATGAGTCATGCCATGAACATCAACACTCTTTAACAACTAATTTGTACCAGACTACTCCAGGAGCGGGTTTGATTTCGCTTTTAAATGATTGCATACCTTTGTGCTCCAGGTTTAGATCCTGGCACAGTTACAAGCTTTACGATCTCTCTTTTTCTAATATTGCTGTTTCCACATTTTAGAGAAATATGTGAAGTTCACATAAGACATACAAAGATCTTCCAAAATCAGAGCATACTCTAGCCTGCAGGGAGCACCATAGTGGGAAACCCACCTACATCTTATTCTTAATACAGGAGATTTGCAATAATCCAGAGTTAGACACAAGGGATAGTGTTTTACATTCTCAGACACAACTGATCCTCCTAGAATCTAGCTAAAGGAAAACAAAACCAAACCAGTAAGCAGAAAGCTCTTTTTTTCTTTTTAAGGTGAATGTCCACCCCACAGAGACACAGGCATCCATGTTGAATAAACTGCAGAATAAAACTTTCTGCAATCAGCACAGTATCAATTCTCCTCTGAGATTTTACATAATTAAAATCAACTTCATCTAAGGAAATCAATGACTCCTCAGAATAATGAAGAACCTACGTAGCGTATGTCTGGGCAGAAGGAAGAGCTAGAAGGAAGAGATGAAAGGAGCTTGTTGTGTAGACACCCAAATGGCTCCTGGAGCTGGCTGCAGCTCAGCACTAATGAGCCCTGTCAGCTCTTTCAGCATCACAAGTATGTGTGGCCACCTAACAGCTGGCAGTGCCCTCAGGCAAACATACCTAGCATACTATAAGTGTGTCAGTGCAACACCCATCTGGCTCTGGGCAGAAGCTGAGGTGTGGAGGGGGTGATGAGTGCTGCCCACAGAGGAGCAGTTTTGTACAAGCCTCAGCAACCTTTACACCCATCCTGGTTTGGCTGGGATAGAGTTAATTTTCTTCATAGTAGCCCCTATGGTGCAATGTTTTGGGTTTGTAATAAAAGCAGTGCTGATACACCCACGTTTTTGTTGTTGCTGAGCAGTGCTTACACAGAATCAAGGTCTCTTCTGTTTCTCAAGCTGTCAGGGAGTGAGCGTGTGAAGCATGCTGCTAAGCTGCCTGCTGGGTTAAGCCACAACACCACTCCGTCCCAGTCAGTGTCCAGGAAAGCTGTAGCCCTGCAGCCAGCTTAGGGGTTGTTAACTTGTGGGAGGACAACAAAGGGAGAACTGACCTGCTTCTGGGCCTGAAAGCTGCTGTTCATGCTGTTGTACCCCCACTAGTAAGCTTCTTCAAAGGCAGTGAGTATATCAACAGCAAACAATGAAACCCAGAACTGTCTGGACAACTGAGGGTGTCAACAGCACCAGAAGATGCCATTTTCCGTCTTGTAGGTCAACATTTCTACCCAGCACCTACAGTGTAGGGCAGCCAGCATGAAGCACTGCTTCCCAGGAGCACTCAATGGCTTAGCGTAAAGCAGTATTGCACTCAATCCTGTGATCCAAATTCTTCATTGCTCTTGGAAAACACACCAGCACACCATGGAAGCAGCTGTTCTTACTGCTTCCTTTCATTACCATCTATGGATGCTTCTGTCAAGCTAACCTCCTTTACTGACTGGATTCTTTACAGCTTGTGACCTTCAGCCTTATGAGAGGGTTTGAGACACCAGCTACTTTGTCCACTTCCCCACAGTCTATTTTCTACCACTCTCTGCCCATGTCATTCACATAAGTGAGTAGCCATTATTTTTATTCAGCTCACCAGGATTTTTGTTTTGTTTTGTTTAATTTCTACTAGGAACATTTCATATTTGGTGTGGTAGATATAGCAGAGAAAGCTTCAAGTTTGTAACAGCCATATCCTTTCTTATTCCCACTACTCCATCTTGTTTTTATCAGTAGTCAGTACCTAAACAATGTTTAGTGGTGTATCTGTGACACCTGTGGTGAGAAATCACTCCACATGCAACATCATTAGAAATGGCAGCAGCGTTAATGTAGAAATAGTGCAGAATTAGGTCATCTACTGAGCACAGAGCTGAATTCAACAGTTACTGTTGTTGCCAATGATAAATAATCAGCCATCAAAATCTATATAGTAGAATTTTTCTCTCCCCTAAGCTCTCATTGCCACAGCCCTCCTCCCTCATTTTGGCTTTCCCAAGCCCTCACCATGGGTACAGGTCCAGGTAGAGCTTGCTGGTCATCTCCTCACAGGAGGTGTCTTTCTCTGTATAAAGGATGTGTCATTCTCAAACTCCCTCTTCCGGATGGAAAGTGAGCCCCAGTATCTCATGGTAAATGGCTAGCAGACCACCAGCAAATTCTGGTCCACACTGTAGTTGATCTCCTTCATCTGGTACATGTAGCACATGTCCCAGGCACTGATGCTGTTGTTGAACTCAAGACATCTTGCACCATTTCTTTTCCAGGTCCAGGATCAGAGCCCATTCCTCCTCCCTGAGGGGTTTCGGCTTCTTGGCCATGGGAGGCCCAAGGGAGAGAGCAGGACACCTGGCCCAGCCCCCGACCATGCTCAGAGGGCTTGCATTTGTACTTAGCACCTGAAAGTAGTAGCATAACATTTTTGTAAGGCTGGACATTCTCCAGTTCAGATAGAAACCACACCAGATCAGTGCAAGAAGATACAGAGAAAAGGAATGAACTTGAAAAATGGATATAACAACAAATGAATCAAACCTACTTTTGTGAAGAAAAATCCTGAAAAGAAATACAGTTTGTTAGCAATCCCATAAAACTCTCTATCTGCACATTTTTCCCATATTCGGCTAGACAGAAAGTGGCAATCACCTCATGAGGAAATCAGAAAAATGAACTAAATAGCAGAAGCTGAATTTGATTCATATGCCGATAACCCCCAGAAGCAAAAATAAGATTCCTCCAGTCAAGTATTTCCATTGCTTAGCTTGTGGAAAATTGTTCTATATTTAGAAAAAGAATGAACTGGATTTTTACTCTTTATGTAGTAATACATAATTTTTTTCTGATAGGAACTTTTGAGAGACCTAAGTTTTTGCTTTTATGCATAGATTTGCAGATTAAAGTAGCCTGAACAACAAAAGAATACTATAAAACCAACAACATTTAGTGCTTATAAAGCGCTAAAAGGTATGTGCAAAACTGAGAAGCTGATCTGTCTCGCAGTGCTCACACTCCAGTTGACAACTTGAGGTGAGAGATGATTGAGAGATCCGTGTGGGCTCAATGTTCTTTTTGAAAAAGAATGAAAACAGATGATTTGCCATGAATAGATAAGCAGGTTTATACTGTTTATATTTTGGCAGTAACCAGAGGGTTTCTTACACTCTCTCTTTTGTGTAATGTATGTAGTGGTTTACTTTTTTTCCATGAACATAAGTCTAAGGCCACATATGTACCACACAGTAGACTGTCATTTGAGCAACACCAACTAGCTCAGCAAAATGGTCTGGATAGAAATATTATTAGCCAAAGCATCTGCTGTTGGCCAGTGACAGTGGGAGGATATGAAAACAGACAAGCTTTTAATTTTATATTGTAAGTCCAGCAGGCTGCGCAGATACTAGTGTGAGTCTCAGAGGTAGTTTAATGCTATCAGCTCAAGTCAATTAATCTTCCTTTTGAGCCACGCACACTGGCCAGGCACAGTCAGGGCTGCTCTGCTTCCCCTTGTAGCCAGCAGATGTCCCTGTGTGCTGGAGGGGGTCCAGCCCTTGGTATCCTCCCATTGCAGGCACCCCTTACATCAGTTGCAGTGGCACTGGCAGGTGGGCAAGCAGGCAAGCATGAGGCAACTGACCTTGGCCAGTTCAGGTCCATTACCTTCTTGAGGAGGACAAACGTGCTATGGGACGTGGGTCGTTCAGTGTATTCATTAGCAGTGTAGAAAAAGAGGCAGCTCAACACAGATAAAAGAAAAGAGTTGTGGGGGTACTGCAGTACAGTTAAAGAAAATGTTCAGTGCCGAACAGCAGAGTATGTTGGGTTTACCATGAGACAACAGTCCTGCAATCGGCAAGTAGCATTAAGCAGCTCTGTGAGGTGAGGCTGGCAAGAGACTACTGAAGACCCAAATAAATTCTGTTCTTATTTCTACCACTCCTGCAGTACAGAAGAAGGCACTAGCACAAGGCAGTAGAGCAGATGATAACCACACTCTCAGATTAGTGACCCTTTTCTGGGCAACTCTGGGAGGGTACAGCTGGAAAAAATAAATCACTTATAATCTGGCACCATAAAAACTTTTATTTTTATGCTGTTGTCAAAATTCAATGCTTCAAAACATAGGTGGTAATGGAAAGTCCTTTATAAATCCCACCTCTGTCCTTATTCATTAGCTTTGTCATCAGCTACATTAAAATAATTTTTCATGGTTTTATTGGATCGAATGCACTGAGGACTCTCTTCCTCTCTGCTCTTCTCTGGTCACATCTACAATATAATACGTGGTTTTGTCTCCTCATCTCCCATCGTGTTTTTGATTCTACTTTTCAAACTTTGGTTTTGCTTTCCCAGCTTGTTTCCTGCAGTGAGCAGTACTACTGCTTCTTCTGTTACATCTCCACAAGATGGAAAGGATCTCATACTCACAGGAAACACAGCTTCCTAATGGAAAATGGTTTTCCCAGCCACGCTTAGGTAGCAGACATATGCCATGCAGTCAAGCAAAGTTTATATTTCAGCATTTAAAACACTTACCATGTAACATCTTCGGGCTAAGTGGAATCTGCAGACACACAAAAATACTAAACATGGCATTCAAATGCAGAATGTCAGTTTGGGTTGCTATTGTTTCTGAACTCTTGAGATTCAGAGCTTCATTGCCAGAAGTCACCATTGCTCACGTTATAACCATGGAATTGGAGCCACCACAGACTTCCATAATTTGCAGCTGGATCCCTTTCTTCATACAAGCAGCTGGATACTTGTATCCACTGAACTCTGCAGGCTTGAACTGCATCTGAGAAACCTGCTTAAAGACAGCAGAAATGTAAAAGGCCACCTGTAGCATTTACCCTGTTTATTTGCATTGATCCCATATTGCTTGATGCAAGGAGAGATGTGTTAGTTATCCAAGGTTCATTTCGGTATCAGAAAGCACACGAGTGTGCACATTAGAGTAAAAAAGAACATTTTGCATTAGTAAATCTGAAAACAAGTGCATCTTTTGTTTTCTGCTGGAATGGGATCCAGATCAGGCTAGTTTATGTTACATTCCCAAAGGGAGCATGCTGCTGCAGCATGTCATATATCAGATCTAGGCATGAACCCATGGAAACTAACACTTGCCACAGGTGTTATAAATTCTGTGTTATTCTGTGTTCCAGGGGATTCTTTCCAGTTTGCTGATAAATATTATCTGACAGTGCCTGAAATCTAAAATCCTCTGCTCACAGAGGAACGGCACCAAGGGTGGCTGCATGAACCCCAGCAAGAAGAAGACCTCCTCACCACCAGCACCACATGCTGTACCCAGCAGGCTCCTGTCCTGGCAACTGACCAGTAGCACTAATTGGCATTTGGAGTTCTGTGCTAAAGCTATTCAGCACAGATGCACTGCCTGTGTTGTAAAGACAGACAGTGCATCTGTCTAGTCTGTATTCAAACTGCTCCAGCCAAGCTGAGGGGCATGAGAGCCAGCACACACTTCTTGAGCCATCCAGTTAGCTCAAGTCGATCTCCAGCATCTGAGAAAAAGATACCATGGCAGAAGAGCAATCCTGCACACTGGGGACAGAGCCACCTTCCCCTGCTCTGCACCTCCAAAAGAACCAGTCTAAGATTTGCAAAATGCCTCTGCATGTAGCAGCAAGACATGAGATGTTTGTCAAGCACATGAAAAATCATCAGCAAAATTTGACGGGACAGATAAACATAGGAGGCATTAACAATCACCGTATTTTTTCATAGCTTGCTTTGAGATCTCTTGGATAAGAGCAGGCACCAGATTAACCTACAATTCTAGCCAATAGCTGATGTTATTTCAGCGTTTTTCAAATGCTTCAACTAGAACCTTGTCAAAATAAATGGTGGATTTGTGCTTATGTGCTTATATGGCAAGGTTGATCCATGCTGATGCTATTACAGTGTTGTAAAGCATAAAATCTAGTTAATGGTTTCTGCCAAACCATGAATCAGTTACAAAATAATGACCTGAAGTATGTTCTTTTTTCCATTCTCTAATATTTTTTCACAGCACAACCCAAACAATTGCTCATAATTAAACTGATTGGAGGAGCAGACACTGGCAGGAAATACACTGCTGGCAGCAGTCCGATAGCACTTCATTGTACTGAATTTAGAACAATTACATCAGTTCCTTTCATTCTGCAGAAACAGAGGAGGGGGGCTGCTTTTTTATCTTCTGCTCTCTACGAGCAAAATCGATGTTTATCAAATCCCGTGAAGATGATTCGGACATTTCTAATGAACTATGTAAGTGGATCCTACAGTACCCTGATGCCTTTGATCATCCCCTTTCATATGCTTTATGGTTGCTTTGCACTATTAGTCATAATCCATCACTTGCTTTTTTGTTTTGTTTTGTTTCCTAGAAAAGCATGAGTAGGTCAGCTTTTAATGGTAGAACAGAAAATGATACACACTTTACAGCAAGCAAGCAAAGATACCAAGAGAAATTGAGGTCTGCATTTAAAAATATATGGTGACTTGTGAATTTCTCCATGTCTAAGGAGAAAAAATCATACATATATAAAGCAGCATAACTTCCCACAGCAGTAAACTGAAGATGAAGTCAATTTTTGCCCAAGTGGAAATACCCATTTCCAAGAATATTCAGAGACCAAAGAGTATGTTGGTACTTAGGGAGAAAAAGATTCAAAATAACTGCATAAAACCCTGGACATATCACTTGCTTGTCACGGTAGTGTTGTACTCCAAACTAGCCTTAAATCTCAGTGCTTTAGCAACTTCCTTATACAAGTGTAAAACCTTCAATTCTGTTTGAGTGCCTACAACTATGTACAGCTCCTTACATACATCGATGGAAGATGTATTTAGGAGATGCTTTAGCAGAATGAGTGACCAATACTGTATGGAGCCATTTCTAGTTCTCATGACTACTTTAAAAATCAGGCAGGGGATTTGTCTTAATTCTTCAGTATCCAGCCTACTGGGCAGCTCACAGAGAGCAATAGGATCAGATGGCCCAGCAATGGCTCCTTGCTTCCAGCAGTGACACCCAACTTTGGGCTTGCATAGAGGATAGTCACTGACATCCAGTCACTCATGCATTCAATTAGAGTGGTTTTCTCCCATATATGCTTGGAGATGTAGCACTTCCTACGAGTGGCTGTGATTGTTGAAGAGATTCTCAGAGAATGAACGTACCTCTGTTTCCACAAAGTGCTGAATCGAGGGCAAACTTTGTTCAGAAATACAGTCTGTATTAGTATATTTATAACAAGTGTGATCTGTGCATTCATATCTCATTTGTTACCCCATAAAGACCTTGAAACAAATTCCAGAGCATACTTTGTGGAAAAAAAAATTTGCTGTGAATAGAGCACTGTGCAAGCAATGAGGAAGATATCGCTTGCAGCTGGCCTTCAGCAAAATATTTTGTTTCTTTATCCTTCTCTTTTATAGTTGTAAGCCTTTTTGACTTGTACTGACAGCTCTGTGGGAGCCATAACTGTAGCTGATGCTCCAAGATTCCACAGAATCATAGGGGTTGGAAGGGCCCTCTGGGGAACATCTTGTCTAACTCCTTGCTAAAGCAGATTCCCTACAGTAGGCTACACAGCAAAGTGTCCAGGCTGGTCCTAAGTATCTTCAGAGGAGACTCCACAGCTTTTCTCAGCAGCTTGTTCCAGTGCTCTGTTACCCTCAAAGTAAAGATATTTTTTTCATGTTTGTATGGAACTTCCCCAGTTTGTGCTCAGTGCCCCTTGTCCTGTCACTGGGCACCACTGAAAAGAGCCTAGCCCCATCCACTTAATTCCTACACATTAGATATTTATAAGCATTGATGAGATTCCTCCTCTGTCTTCTTTTTTTCTCCAGCCCAAACAGACCCAGGTCTCTCTTTCATCATCTGGGAGATACTCCAGGCCCCCAGTCATTCTTGTTGCCCTCTGCTGGACTTTCTCTAGAAGATTCCTACCTTGAACTGAAGAGCCCAGAACTGGACACATTACTCCAGGTGAGGCCTCTACCAGGGCAGAGTAGAGGGGGAGGATAAGCTCCCTCGACCTGCTGGCCATGCTCTTTTTAATGAGCCCCAGGATGCCATTGGCCTTCTTGGTCACAGGGGCATACTGGTGGCTCATGGCCAACCAGTTGTCCACTGGGACATCCAGGTCCCTCTCTGCAGAGCTTGGCTTGGCACTATATGAATGTCAAATAGTACTGAGAATATGATATGGTATGTTCTAAAGATGATGGTAAAATCCATTGAATCAGAGAATTACTGAGTTTGGAAGGAATGAAAGAAGATGATCTAGCCCAAACACTCCTGTTTAGTATTGGCCACCTATAGCAGAGCACTCAGAACTGGCCAGCCAGGTTTTGAATATCCCCAAGGGTGGTGACTCCACAGCTTCTCCTGGCAACTTGCTCCCATTTTTAACCAACTTCACAGCAAAAAGTTTCTTCTAAGTATTCTTTCTGCCTTTCAAATTGTGCCTCTTGTTTTCTAGGATACTACCAATACAAATTTACCTCCATTTCTTTCACTCTCATCATCTCCCGATAAGCTCTCTCTTATAAAGTCTAAGCAGGTCTCTCTCTCTTAACCACCTCTCGTGTGTCAGAAGCTACAGTTCTTACAACACCGCAGCTCCTTGGCTGAACTATTGCATCCACATCTTAGAAACATAGAATCCTTAGAGTTGGAAGGGACCTTTGAAGGCCATCTAGTCCAACTCCACTGTGATGAACAGGGACACCACAGCTACATCAGGTTGCCCAGGGCCTAATCCAGTCTCACTTTGAAAGTCTCCAGGGGCAGGGCATCAACCACACCACTGCACAACCTGTTCCAGTGCCTCACTACCCTCACTGGAAAAGACTTTTTCCTTATATCTAACCTAAATCTACCCACTTTGAGCTTGAAGCCATTTCCCCTTGTTTTATCACCACAAACCCTGCTAAAGAGCCTTTCCCCTTCTTTCCTATAGCTCCCCATTAGATTCTGAAAGGTTGCTATCAGGTCTTCCCAGAGCCTTCTCCAGGCTGAACACCCCCAGCTCCCTCAGCCTGTCCTTGTAGGAGAGGTGTTCCATCCCTTGCATCACTTCTGTGGTCCTTCACTGGATGCCCTTCAAGAGGACCATGTCTCTCCAGTACAGTGAGACTCCACATGTGGACACAGTACTCCAGGTGTGGCAGCACAGAGCAGAGGGGCAGGATCACCTCCCTTGACCTGTTGACCACACTTCTTTTCATGCAGCCCAGGATATGGGCAGCTTTCTAGGCTGCAAGAGCACATTTCTAGCTCATGTCCAGCTTCCCTTCCACCAGTAAACCCAGATCTTTTCAGCAGGGCTGTGCTCAGTCTTTTCATCCCCCAGCTTGTATTGGTATTGAGGGTTGCCTCAATCCAGGTGCACCTTGTTCTTGCTTTGCCCAGGTCTGGACAAAGCTCTCTGGGTGTGACTACACTGGTGCTGAGCAGAGCATAAGGATAACTGGGGTTATTCCACTCCAAGTGTAGGATTTTGCACTTCCCTTTATCGGATGTCCTGTGGTTCCTGATATCCTACTTCTCCGGCCTCTCAAGGTCCCTCTGAATCACAACCCTTAGTGCACTAGCCACTCCTGCCAGCTTTATATAATGTACAGAGAAGTCTCAGGACCAAAGAAACATGATGTGAATTATATAACACAGGAGCAGAAGTACCTTTTGACCAACCATCCTAGTAGATTCTGTTTGCATGGTTTGCATAGCCACAAAGATGCTGAGGGTACTCGGACCTTAAGATGACCTCATGGCTGTGGGTTCAGCATCAGCTCAGCCATCAGGTGGGGCCACTGTACAAAAAGGCCATTTGTCTTCATGCTGCATCATGCCATTCTCAGTCATGAGAATAAATCAATTACACGGCAAAATGAAGGAGAAGTAACAGCGGCTTATCACCAGAAGTGTGGCAGCTCTGAGGTAGAAGTAAAATGTCAGCATTTTTTAGTAGATTTTTTTCCATTTTGTGAATAATCTCATTTTGCAGTCCATCTCTGCGTGTAACAGGGAGAGTGCCTATATTCTATTTATAACTTTGCTGGGAAAGATTCAGTGTTTTGATTTTATTGGAACACTATTAAAACAGAAACATTCCAGAGACCAAAACTGAAAGATAAATTCATATTCATGTTTATGTTCCCTTCTAGCTCACGTTCCCTAGGAGAAATACTTGATAGGCACAGTACAGCATTACTATTTGATTCTTATACTTGTACCTAGCACATCTAATGGCTTCTTTGTCAGATAATCTTCTACAAGCAAACACTGACTTCTTACTATTTTAAAAAATTAATTTATCTTTCCAGGTAACTAAGGATGCCTTTTCAGACAAGGAGCATTAAATTTAGGTTCCTAAACAGCCATATTAAATGATAACATGTTCGAAAGGGAGAGATGTTCTTTTCAGAGGAATGAGGATTCATGTATCAGACCAGTTTCCTGATCTGCCAGCAATTTTCCTGAATATTCCCAGGAAAATTGCTTAATCTGCTTCTCCATTTCCTATGTGCAAATCCAGCAGATTCCTACTTCCCTTCTTTCTGCTCTTAAGCTATCTGTTATGGTCATAAAATGGGGAAAGCAGACCAGCACTCTGCAGTGGTCTCAACTCTGAAAATAGGGGACCAGCAGCGCTACAGTGATCACAAGCACATAGGACATTTCCCACAAGGACCAAACACTTCTACCATGTAGACTGTTTTGCTAACTTTAGCAAATGCTCAAAGGTTATCTACTTTCTCTTTTGATCGTATCATTCAGACACCTACATTTCTTTCAGCTTTTTCATTTTGATTTTATACAAAACTCCAAGCAAAATCTAGATAGCATGGTTTCTTGAATGTGAATGAAAAATTGGAAATCACAGAACACTTTTCCTAAACGAACTACTAGTTGGCTTCAGCAGACCAAAAAAAAGAAGTGTTTCAATATATTTTAAATTCCATTCTCATGTTGAACTTTATGATATATTAGGATATGTATGAGCAGGAAAAATTACCCTGAGGCAGACCATTGAAGATTAAAGTTAGATCTGCATTTATCTGGGGTTTTTGAGCTCTCACGTGTATTGACTCCCATATCCTCACACTGAATTTTGCTTCTTGGTTTCACTCAGCACAGGGAGCAGAAGTACACACTACAGATACTCTGCGTAGATCCATAAAGTCCAAGAACAAGTCAAAGAGCTCCTTATGAGCAAGAAGTGCCATTTCTATTTTGGCTGGTTCTGCTAGTCACCACTGCAGATAGAGCCTTCAGTTTGGCAAGGCGGGAATAGTGCTGGCAAAGGGCCATAACCACTTCACCCGGGGAGACAACAGAGGGTTAGACTCTCTAACCGTTAGAGATTTGGGAGAAGAGTCACTACCAGAAGCACTGCACACAGAATGTGCTTTGTTATATCCACTTGTGTTGGAGGCACAGCATTACCAAAGCATTTCTGAGGTAAACCAAGACTAGCCAGGAAACTGCCACGTACTATAGTTTTAAGATTTCCAGTAATTTGACATTTATTTTAACTAGAGAATGATCGCCAACATAAGTGCTTTGTATTGGTGCCTTCAAGATCTGCGTCAAAAAACACCAGCTCACAAAAGGCCCTGGTATCACTCAGCCTGAAACACTTGCTTCTTTACACCATTCTGCAACGTCTTTGTAAGTAAAAACTCTCTCAATATTGTGTCAGCTTGAAGAAGCACTGTTCATTTTCTGCTTTGCTGCAAGCCAAGGAACAGTTATTGCAAGATATGACATTAAATCTTAGACTCCATGTTTTCTTCTGGCCATTGTCTCCTACTGAAAGATTAAAGAAAAGCCTTGACAGATAGCACAACTAAACACTGACTTAAGTGTAAAAGGATCTTGATTTTTAGCCATCTTTCTCCAGGCTCGATGAAGTCAATCCCACACTCATTCCCCACACACCCAAAAGCTCAGAGTCAAGAAAATGGCATTGTGCTACATTACTAACTGCTAGGAAACCGACTGGCAGGTTCTGCCAGTTATTTCTACCTGAATTGCATGCTTCTTTCAGACTTGAATTAGAACTTACACTTGAATATGCTTTTCCTTTATCATCCATCACAACAGCATTTTCTCACTGCATCCTTGGACAGGCTACAGACTAGGACAAAATCTTAGTCTACACTCACATGGATTTCAGCCTTATTTCTGCTATTCTAAGAGATATGAATAAATTATGCTATAATTTTCTCTGACATGCATTGTTAACTAGATCTTTCCAGCGATAGACACAGCTGGTGCTCCAATCTGGGACTACAAATACAAGTTTATACGGTACAATTTATTGCAAAAATGTTTCCTTACAAGCTAATATTGCCACAAAATTATGTGTTCTCCTCTTGGATTTTAATCCAACTGATTTTATCTCTAACTCTACCTTCCAAACAATAAGCACAGCCATGTGCTGGACTGCAAATGACCTCGGTCTGGTAAATGCACGCAGATGCACTTAACCTGAAAAAGCTACCAACAGCCCCCAGAACAGAACTGACCAAATCAATGGTGTGCAACTGCCTAAAATATTGCCCATCCAACAGGCCTTTCTAAATATTTTTAGAATTTCAGCATATATACCCTTTATAATTACTGCACGGTTATACATTCTTTTTCATTTTATCCTTTTTTTAAAAGAAACCAACAGTTGAATGACATCACTGTGCCTAGATTCAAATTCCCTCAACATCATTTTATCACTCCACTCAGCTGAAAATATTTGCCTTTATGTAGATTTGGAGACTACATTTTACACCCTTGGGTTTAATAATAGAGAAAATAGCAACGAGGGCCAAAGGCTGACTAGTCGTGTATGAAGTAACATAAAATAATAAGACACTCCTATATAGAGCGCTTCACGTGTCTAAGACAAGAAAAAGATTCCTTAATTTTTGCCATTTTGACTGAAAAACTCGGTCCTGCACTCAGAGGGTGGTGGGCATGGCCCCGAGCTGCCAGAATTCAAAGAGCATTTGCACAACACTCTCAGACATAGGGCTTGAACTTCAAGTGGTCCTGTCTTAGCCTCAGAGCTAAGGATGCTTTTACACAGTTACACTTGTGCAACTTCGGAAAACAGGATCAAGTTTCCCAAATTCTCAAGTATCACACTCTTTCAGAAAACTCCTTTGGAGGATGCAGAGAAGCTCCTCAGGTTTCTGCCAAAGAGGAAATGCAAGAGCAGCCAGTAGTCTGTGTTGTTATTGATAACTATTCCCAACTAATTAAGTAGCTATTCATTTGCAGGCTTCTAAATTACTTGCTCTACAGATTGCCATTAGTTCATGAAACAGCAGCTAACAGAAAGATGTCAATCCTGAGGTGCTTGGTGGTAGAGAAGAAAGGGTCCAACAGGTGCAGGTCCTTCCCAGAGCTGGTATGATCTGGCTGGGGAGAACAGGACTTCTCATTGCTATCTCAAAAGCCTTGCCCCCATGACACTGAACCCACAGGCTGCTGCCTGCCACACACACTACCCTGCAGAGCCAATATCTAGGCACATTTCATCACCCTCTACTACTGGGAGGACAAAGTTTCTGCCTGTGCTGACCTTCTGGCTTTGCTCCTCCTTTTGGGAGAGCATTTGCTGGCCGTAGCCTCGTGGCCCTGCAGCTGATACAGCCTAGCTGAGGTTTTGGGCCAGCACTGACCAGGGTTACTTTACGGGATGAGATCACAGCAGTATTTTTGGAGAGCTATACGCAGATGACGGGAAACAGAGGAGCTCTCGTGTGGAAAGTTTTAAGGGTACCAAAGACTGAATGCTCACACAGGGGCTGAAGTTTTCACCAGTTATTAAGAGCTTTCCCATTAGCGAGAGTTAAAATTCCTTTTCATCATTATGAACTATCCCCCTCCACTACAATCTGGAAAGGCTTAGGACCTCATTAGCTGGGAGAAAATAAATAAATAACTAAATAAAGAGGTGGAAAATGAGCTAAAGATTATTTCCTCACGATATCACCGCCCCAGCCCCCACTACCATCAGCAGTATGTAAGCAAGTAAAGAACACTGTAAAAAAAAAAAAAAGAAATCACACAGAAATCTCTGTGCTGAATGAGTGACCACATCAGACGACTTTTCAGCTTCATGATACTGTGGTCAAGCCAATGACCTTCCCCAGAGCTGGCAGGAGTAACGAGCAATCTCCTCCTGACAGGCCGCTGCTCTCCACACAGCCAGGCCCCCAGGCCAGAGGCAGCTGTGCCGCCGGCCCACACAGGGCCCATAGCAGCATCATCCTGCTCCTGAGGTTCAGCCCGAGTTCAGGAGCCGTGGCTCACACACCCTCGTTGCCATCTGGCCAAGGAAAGCATCACTCGGGCTTTTGTTACAGAGCGACGCACACAGGCTGGAAAGTTCAGTTTGCTCATTTTAATAGGAAGTGCTACAGGGTTGCCGTGCAGTTCAAAACAACCATACTGCAAATGTGCTCTGTGAGGAAAAAGCAGTAACGAAGTGCGTGGAAACAGCACTCACTGCTAGCATTTTCCTCCCTTCTGAGAAAAGGCGTTAGACTTCACCAATTAATTTGTGGTTTACTGCATCTCTTCATATTTTTTACAGAATAAATTAAATCTGCTTTAAAACGAACGTCGGTGTTTTGCCCTTAAGTTTAAACTGTATTCTGGATTCATTGACAACTGAATAGGAAACAATTCAAAGGCAGTGTTCAGTAAACACTGTTAGTTATTCGTATTTTTCTTCCTCCTAGAAAGGAGAGCAGTTTACAAATGACCACATTCAACTGCACTTATTTAAAATGCAAAGAAAGAGAAGAAAACACAACAAAGTAATGAGCAGATCATGTCTTTGGGGAAAATCCTGTTGCGTTACCTTCCTCTGATGCACTTAAATGGAGGAGAAACACATCACTGTGGTATTCTGGTCAATGACTTACGGGTGTCAGTTTGGGTCTTGAGGACGTGCATGGCCTGCCAGTGTCCCATGACAGATGTGTTTGCTTACAGTAATACACACAGATCTCTACCAGCCCTCAGAAAGAAGGGTTGTGAAATGAGATTGCACGTGTCTCGCAGAGCATGGGTGACTGGCAGCAACGTGCTGCGAGTACATTTTGCCTCATACATGAGTTTGCCGCTGAAAGACTGAACTGTCCAAAAGTTCCTGAAGTGAATTTGACAGAAATTAAAGAACTGTATTCTCTGCCCCTCTTACATGATTCATATCCCCTAAATGCGATCAGCAACGGTGCTGAATTATGCAGTGTTCCATGGTTTGCGTGTACCTAAAAACCCACTTAGCGTGCCAAAAGGGTATGTAAGTGATAAAAGCCAGCACCAGAACTTCCAAATCATTGTGAAAATCCCCCATCCCCTCCCCCCCTTAGACTTGGCTAGAAATAAACCAATTAATTTTGGGTGGGATTCGCTCTACTAAAAGCTAGCTGGCTGGAGCTGAGCTAGTCACCATGGGCCCCGTGCAGTCAGCAGAAAGCAATGTGCACCTCTTGGGACGCAAGATGAATCACAGCAACACAGCAGTGCTTTTTCCAGAGCACCCTTCCAACAATGTGCTGCGGGAGCTTCAGTGCCAGTGCCCGTAGCCTTACATTAAAACCTGTCGAGGGCTCCACTGAAGACCTCTTTCTTCTGCTAACACCATTAAAACCAATTTCTCCAACACTGTCTTCCCTAGCTTTTAACATGGTATTTACCCTCACTGAGACCTTACTTCCGATCTCATAAGTGCTTACTTCAACAGCTTGTGGTGGGCAACCTTGCTGAAGCCTTTGGAAAGACATGTGGTCTATCTCAACGTCCATCTGTGCCAACCGATCCTTTCAGGGGCTTTGCAGACAGTACATAAGGCACGATTTCCCTCTAGAAACTAAATCAACTCTTCCACAGCATATTTCTTCAGGTTTCCATTAATACATCATCACGATGTTCACCAGTTTTTCCAAGCCCAGTCTGATCAGCAGTTTCCTAGATCTTACCAGTGCCTTTTCAGAAAAAGAACTGGTGTTATGTTAGGCACTTCCCAGTCCTCTTGGACAAAACCTACATGAAAGGAAGGCTCAAAACAGCAGTGCAGCTGCTTCACCCTCCTGCAGCAGGCTTGGGTGAGTACCACGTACTCCTGGTAGTCCAATCTCATTTTGTTGATTTAACTTAAACACTTTACCGATTCAGGTCTGAAGCTCTTCCAGCCAGCTGATGAGTCCTCTAAATACACACAAGCTTGTATTTTTCCCCTCCTCATTTTGAACGCACTTGTTTCCTGTCTTACACTGGCTTTTAGGATCATAGGCTTTTAAATTTAAGAATATTGCTTTATCATACAAATTCACTGCCTTTAAAAATCGCCCAGACAGTGCAAACTTCCCCAAGTCCCTAGATACCTGTCATTCTGCCTATAAAAAGATGATTTTGAAATGTCATGACCAAGCCCCAGAAAGGGGTGATGGGGGAGGGAGGGGAGAAAGAAAATGTTGGATACTTTTCTAAATGCTGGAAGAATATAATGACCCCTAAAAAAAAAAGCAAAAAAAAAAAAAGCTCCAAGTCAGCATTTCCTGTCAGGAGAGAACTATCACCACTCTGGTTGCCTCTTCCCAGAGGAAGAAAATACATTGTAGATGTTGACAGGGCCTGATTTATGGCTTGGGGCTCTTACTCATATTCAGTCATCCCAACATTAAGAACACATCTATTAACTTGCTTGTACTTACTCATCCAGGATGCCATCTGAATTACACAATTCACCTCCATCACTCTTTCCTTCAGCCTTCAAATACAGCAGTACAGTTTAGCACCACAAGATGCAATTCAGACTATTTAAACAATTTCAGTTCAGAAGAACTACTTAATTATGGAAGAACGTGCCCCAAAACTCTTTTAGTTTCAGGTCAGATAAAACTTCATTTACAGCAGCCAAACTCTGAACATGTCTTAACAGAAGGACTTGCATCTGCACAAAAAAATACCTCCACAGGATCAGCTACGAGGTATTTTCGTGCAAGTTACACACAATTTAAGCTGGTGGCTCATCTATTTTTCTGAATAGCTCCTCTTTCCTCTGTAATATTCCTCTTTTCAACAAAGATAACTTCATTTTTTCCTGCAGAGATTTGTAATCCATGTAGCATGTAACCTCCCAGTGCCTTCAAAGAACATCATTACTGAGAAAAATCAAGCGAACAACCACCCCTCCCACCTGTGTCTGCAAACAGGTTATTCAAATGCAGCAGAGAGGATAAGCTTCGCTAGGAAAGCACCTTTCCTTTGTTCTTCAAAATTCCATTCAGCTTGCATTGTGATACAAACCTGCTAATGCCACCACTCCTTATTTTAGCCCACAGTGAGAGCAAACATGAAGCTAAACACCATTAGCCTGGAATGAGATCAGGTGCTAACATACAGCCTAAGAACTGGGAACACCTGGGAGCTGTTAGGGCAGCTGCACTGCAATGAGGCAGACCCAGCAGGTGTTCTCAAAATGCTGGTGTTCCATTCTTGTGGTTACTTATGGAGTATATAGAGTGCTCGGCAACGCGTCCTCTCATCGCGTGCCATGCCCAGTGTAAGTGAGCAGTATGGCCGCGCTCATCATCAAGAGCTGTTGGTGTGGACAGTGTTGTTGCTCTGTGGGGCAGAGGTTGGCAGAAGCAGCTCCTGGTTCAAATGCTGCTGCTGCTGAGTGTGGTACAGCATAGCTGCTTGTGCCAGTTTAAGAAATGCATGAATTTTGCAAATTCAAGATCAGAGATAACCTCATCCCTGCACTTTTGTAAGGGGATGTGCTGCAGGCACAGCCTCAGAAAGCGATCTGTTACATTAGCATGTAACTAAGAGGCTCACAGAACAAAGCACACTGAGAAAGCTGAAGGCTATAATACACAACTAGCCCTTCTAACCATGTTACTTTCCTTGCAGGTTTCATCTGCAGATTTTAGAACATCCTAGAGACGTGTGAAAGCAGCAAAACAGCAATGCACAACAAATTAAATAAGTGAAAAAAGAAGCTAAGTACTGAAACAGCTTTTCCCATTGCTAAATACACCTCACGCACCAAAGATGACCACATCTATAAATATCTAAGGAGCAGGAAGCAAAGGGATGAGGCTGGACTTTTCCCAGCAGTGTGTGGTGATAGGATGAGGGGAAATGGCCACAGACTGAAGCATAGGATGTTCTGCACAAATGTGCATGGGAACTTCTTCCCAGCGCAGTGACGGAGCAGTGGCACAGCTGCACAGAGAGGTGGTGGAGTCTCCTTCTCTGGAGACGTTCCAGACCCGCCTGGACGCCTACCTGTGCAACCTGGGCTAGGGAGCTGCTGTGGCAGGGGGTTGGACTCCATGATCTCTGGAGGTCCCTTCCAACCCCTACAATTCTGATTCTGTGAAAAATTCAGCCAATTTGACAGATCAGACAGTCTAGATCTGACATTAATGTACCAGAAAATGCCAAAGCTTTTGTAGAAGAAAGTTAGGAGAAGTCAAGTTTATGATGGGTCTCCTTGTGTACTAGCAATGATGTTCAGCTGATTACCTACAGGAAACAGTGACATCTGCATCCTCTGCTAACAATCTTATTAGAAATACTGCTAAGATGATTTTTCCCAAGCTTTCACAAAACACAGAATTGCATCCCCCTATTGGTTTATAAGAAACTGAAAAACAAAATAATTCTCAAAAGAAGATTCAGTCAGAATCCTCTTGTGTCAGGATTTCCTCCAGTGTGCGCAGAGTCTTCAAGTGTTTGTGGAAAACAAGACAGGAAATCCCACCAGGGAGCAAAAAAGGAAAAGTGTAGTGGATGGGATCCTGAGTGAGAAAGCAGATGGTGGAATTAGGGAAAAAAAATACATAGCCTAGGCCTAGTGAAAGGCCATGTGGCCTCTGGTGCACAGCAAGCAGCACTGGTGACAGGTCTAGTTCAGCACGTCTGGAAGTAGCACGCACGTTTACTGAATTACCCAGTGAAGTGGTCACAGCCCCAAGCCTGCTACAGCTCAAGGAGCGCTTGGACAGGGCTCTCAGACGAAGGGTTTGAATTTTGGGTGGTCCTGTGTAGATCTAGGAGCTGGACTCAGTGATCCTTGTGGGTGCCTTCCAACTTGGAATATTCTGTCGCTCCATGAGCTCAGTCTTCGTGGAGTAGTGTTGGCAAATCCCTGAAGCACCCTGAATTTATGCGCTGGTCTTAGCTTAACACTTACTCACAATATTTAATGAAATATGCTTCTTAAATGTGCATGTTGCTACACTGTGACTTGACAGAAATATTAAAGCTGTGACCAGATACTGAGAACCCAGTGACTAACTTGGTTTCTGTAACTTGCTGGTTGCCGCACGACCCTGGATGCTGGGGCTGGTGAAGTAGAGTGACTGTGAGAACCACACTGTTCACAGGACCACAGGTTTAAAGGGGTTGGAAGGGACCTCTAGAGATCAAGGCCAACCTCCCTGCCAAAGCAGCTCCCTAGACCAGGTTGCACAGGTGGGCGCCCAGGCTGTGGACTCCTGTGTCTTTTTGATATTATCAAAGAGCGTTTTGAATCTCTAAGGATTCTGTCATTACCACCCAGCTGTTGAACAGCACTCCTACTGGAAGCTGCATCCTTTCTGCATTAAAAATAAGCTGTTATTAATTCTTTCAAAAGAATGAATGGCAAAAATATTTCACTGACAAAAAGAGTAACTGAATTACTCTTTATGCCTTTCATACGCGGTGTATGAATGTCACAGTTTAACGTGGAGAAAATCATCATCAGCACAATAATTACATATAATTTCATATCATCTGATGAGTGCAATTTAGAGTTTTATTACACAAACATGGCAGCTAACCCAAATGTGACTACTGTTAATTGGAAATTACATTGAAGCCTCTGTTCCTATGGCAATTATCAGTCGTTTGAAACAATGTATGCCCTAAAATGTAATGCAGAGAATGATCTTCCTGCGAAATAAGAAATACGATGGAAATAAAGTTAAGGGGCATGTTTATTTCAGAGCCTTCTGCAAGCAAAATTGCTTTGATACAAAATGAGTTCAATAATACAGTGCTACCATCCACTCAAGCAAAAGAAAACCTCACATTTACATGAATGCACTTTATATTCTTATAGAATAATAGTTCCGATATCCAGAATGGGTCTGGCCTCACTGAAAGCAATGGCACAGAAATGCTGCAAGGTATTGGAGTATCATATTACCGGCGAGTGCTTAACTCTGTGAGTTCTCTGAGAGATCTGTATAAATAAGGGTACTGTGACTGTGGGTCTGTATTCCTCGGTAGCTTTGACACACGTCCTTCAGTGTTTGTTTCATTAGCTCGAAATGCACAACTGTGTCTTTTGGCTTTTTAGTATTCCTTTTTATTTTTATTTTTTTCTTTTTTAAAGAAAAATCTTGAGGTATCCTTTACTGTTAACTAATGACATAGTGATAGGTCTATTTTCTTCAGGCTCCAGAGATTTACTGTACATTCAGTACACTGTACATTTGGTAATTATTTTTAGTGTACTTTCTACACATCACTGTGTACAACTGTTAGTTTACATTAAAACTCTTCCCCCTCCTCACAGGATATGGCATAAAGAAAAACAAATCCGACAAAAAAATTATACACATAAAATAAGAAGACAAATACACAAATAAGGCCATCTGCAGAATTAAAAATCTACCTCTCGCCATATTTCACAACAGTTTCTACAGAATATTTTACATCTTATGAACTTAAATACTCAACGCCAAAGGAAAAATAAAAGAAACCCTTGATGAATTTAATCGTATTATCTCTTCAAGGACTTGTCCAGTTTGCTGGCTGTCGGCCTTCTCTGGGGAGTTGGAATCTTAGAAGGCTTGGCTGATCCTGGCCGAGAACCTGCTCGGGGCGTCGGTCTGCTTGTAGCTGGAACAGTCTCTGACATATCTGAGCATACGGACTGGATTTCTGAAATATCAAAGTCAGAAGCGTCGCTGCCTCTGCAGCTGCTCGACCTGCTGCCAGCCTTGCTTCCTGCCCGGCTCCCAGGTCTGCTTGGAGTTCTCCTGGTTTCTGGAAAGAAAAGGTACCCAGCAGCATTGGAGGCGTGCATCTTAACAACCCCAGTTTGGCACTGCTTTGGCAATCCCAACAACTCCTCATTGCACAAACTGAATTTCAGACTTCTGCCAGATACAATCAAAGTTCCTCTTATATTAACACAACAGCATAAAGCAATGCCCTATCCCCCCCTAAGCAGAAGGAAAATGCAATGGAATGCTGAGATGTCTCTAACTCAGCACTAGCACATCTTTTTAAAGAAGATTATCCTGGCAACTCTTCTTGACATACAAGGCGTGTATCGTCTATTGATTGTCAACAGCCAGATCCTTCCTTTCTCTTGCCATTTTCTCAACGATGAGCTGGAAGATGTAAACATCTGGCATCTTCAAGCACTCAGGTTTTACTAATACGTAACTTGGAGGTGCAGGTGACAACCCCATTTTTTAAACGTGTACTTCTTCCCCCCCGCCTTTCTTTTTCCAAATCAAAACCATAACATTGAAAGCTGCAAATAAACAAAGGAAGACTTTACATTCTCCCAAAAAAGGGCTTAGCAAATGAGCTCTGTGCAAGGCTTCTGAAGTGAAAGCTTGCCCAGACAATGTGCCATGAAGAAAAAAACCACAACAAAGAGTCTTAAACAGAAAAACATTAATGTGGGTTTTCGTAATTTTCCAATTGTCTACTGAATCTTTTTTGATCTTGACAAATCTGATTCCCTGTAAGGGCACAAAATACCAAGCTGAAGCTGAAATCTCAGATGGCTCATTTTTCCAAATCACCTATAACTTAAAAAGACATGAACTGCTCGAGCAGGATTTTCCAGTACTGACTGGCAAGCTCCGCAGAGCTCAAGACAAGCAGGAAACGCAGTAGAGCTATCTTCCACTCTAAACAGCCAACCAACCCAGCCCTAAAGATCCTGGAAGAGCACAGCTTCACTGCTTTCTATTTTTATACCCTGTTCTAAAAATCTCTATGGGATGTTCCATTAATAAGGTCACCTACAGCTGATCACAGCAGCTCTTCTTCCAATGAAAAAAGATAAGGCGTGATTAAATGACCCCTTTGCTCCATCACAGTCGAGCATAACTTGAATACTATGAAATAAACCCTTCCTAAGCAAATGCTTCTTTCTTAAGGAAATAGGAATATAGGAATACTGGACATAGCATTGTCAAGAATTTCTGTTACAAATTTGCACACCTGGGGTTGAAGGTATTGCTGTTCAACCACGTGAATGAACAACCATTACACAGATTATGTGCAACCTTGGCAATGATCATTTGGAGACCATAGGACTATCACTTCTTCCCACTCTTTCCAACTCATCGTCCTCACATGTCGAAGCTGACTCCCAAGTAGCCAGGTAGAAAAAAAAGCAAGCAGTAGATCAAGCTCTAAAGTTAAGACGCTCACCTGCAAACTGAGCTCTGACCCTGGTAGCTGCTGTGGACAGGATGCCACTGTCTTCTCCAGAGTGGAAACCCTTCCCTGATAGATATCCTGGCTGTCTGAGCTTACTTCCTTGAATAGGTGTTCCCTATTGAAAAAAAAGAGTAAATAAATAAATAAGTACATCAATAAAAAGGTTGTTTCTATTATTGCTACTGAAGGTGAGGTCAGGTATTAGGTGCTACACAGCTTGGAATATGATTTTGGATTATGATCTTCTTAGCAACATTCACTGTGAATCTGAAATACTGTTTTGAGTCAGTATGGACATCTTTGATGATGTGAAGCTTCGCACATTCCTTTAGCAGTTAGTTTTTGAAACAGTCTAAATTTTAGGTCAAGAAACAGTTTAAGAGACTGCTTGAAATTAAGATCTTAGCCTTTGTGTGTACTTCAATGCATATACAGAAAGAAAAATGCTACCCTCTAACCATTAGTCAAAAACATAGGATTAGTTGATGGCACGTGACTTCAGTTAATGAAGACAAGTAGCTGAAGATCTATGTCTGCATAGCTTGATTTTCCACCATTCCAACTGTCACTATAGTGCATCTGTTTCCATTTTATAAATACCTGATGGTATTTATGAAACATAACTACCTAATTTCAAAATCTTTCACCACAATGCAGAAGAAAAATACAGGACTAATTCAAGAAGTCCTTGCTGTCAATACATTGCCTGAAACATCTCTGCTCCACAGCTTTACCCGGCCTCTCTCATTTCTGAAATAAAACAAGCCTTGATTTATAATCAGCCCCAAACAGCAAGATTTCTTTTGGTGTCACAAGAAAGAAATCCTCATTACTCAAATCCCAAAACCCACGTAACATACTAGATAGGAGTTGTAGGCAAATCAGAAGAAAACTACAGCATTCCCATTAATTTAATCAACAGAAAAATACTAAGTACATATCCCAAAAGAAGAAATACTGCGTTGATGAATGCGGCCCTTTAGGTGGCCCAGACACCAGGACCTGTGTTCTGTGCCTTTGATCCCCATACAACGGTGGGGTAGAACTGGGTACTGAAAACCACAGTCCAGCAGAGTGAGCTGGGAGCTGCCTGGAGCAAAGCACTGAGCAGGGGCCCAGCAGGGGCTGCCTGGCTGCTCCTTCTGGCTCCCCGCCAGCCAGGACCACTTCTGGCACAGCTGAAAGAAAAGAGCATACTGATGCTACAGAGCAGACAATCTGCTTGCTCTGACAGGGATGGTCACAATATTAACTCTCTTTAAAGCCAAGTATAAATGGGTAGCAGGCCAAGAGTATCCAGCCAGCCACACCTCAGAAACCTCTGCTCTACAGATACTGTTTGGGATGATGAACAGAGAGGGAAATCTCTTCATTGGGATAGAATCACTGCAATGAGGAGAAAGAGATCAAACTCGTTCCTCAGTTTAGCCCTACACCCATTGCCAGTCTACATGCACAATACTTAACTGCTCTCTTGGGCAGAAAATGCTGCAGAATCTCTCAGAAATTCTCTACAGCCTATCCCAACCCCAATCATTCCACTTACAATCTTAACCCTCGGTGTTTTACATAAAAGAAACTCAGTAAAACTACTGACAGTTGTAAAAGCAGGTGAGAAATACAGTGGCTCTGTTTGAAATCAGTGCCATTTCATGTCATATGTAGTTCTTGAATCTGTGAAATACCATCAACTAATAGTTACCAGCTAAGAGATGAAAGTACAATAGATTAGAAACTGACAACTGATTCTATTTTGTGCTTCTGTTAATCACTCTAAGCAACAGTGTTGCCTGGTGTGCTTGAAGTGATGTACACATATGTAAGCTTGCACTGTGCAGAAATAATGCACTCACACAGAGGAAGGAAGTGAGAAGTTCGTTATGCATTTTTGAGCAAAGCCACACAGAGGCCATATAAAGTACTGGAACGTATCAAATGAATAGCAATAGATATCAAAGTGCAGACTTGTGAAAAGCAGATACAAAAAAGGTGATGGTAGTGTAAGCTTCTCCACACCGAGCCCTCTATTCAAACCAAGGCAGGAGTAACTCCCACAAGTAGTAAGTCAGTTTGCAGTCTGGTCCAGCTGCAAACTTTTCACTGCCTGCAGTGACATCAGAAAAGACATTTTGGCTTCAAGCCCATTCAAATTTTTGGTCATTCTCAATTACCAGCTCAGCTCAATTACCAGAACAGTCCTAGTTGCTATACTGGTAGCTTTTATTTAATTCGTGGTCTGGAAAAAAGACCAAAGCTCATTTCCTGTAAGTCATCAAATAGCTATCTTATTAGAGCAATGACTGCTCATTACCCACTCAGACTACACTTCCAGCTGTTGGGAAGATTTATATATCACCACAAATATTTTGTGCCATCTTTTTTACAGAGATTGGGCACTTCTTTAATCAGTGGTTTTCCATGGGAAACAACAATAACTAATCTGAGTTTCCAGCTTTCAAAAAGTAACGAACAGAGTATAATAAGACAACTTGGAGAAAAAAAGGCAATGAGCAAATAAGTTGCAAAGGTCTAAAAAAAAGGCAATGCATTAATATGCAAGGGCTGCTGCAGCACTGAAGCACTGAAACCCTAGTGGTTGTTAGTGAAGTGACAGTTTTAGTGAAGGAAGATGATGAGACTAGAATCTCTAGCTTTACTGTACCTCTGCAGATGACCCTTCATAGTCTGAGGATTCTGGTGGCTTAGAAGGAGTTGATGTTTTGCTGTTTGTCAACCATGGTTTACCATAGTTGCGTGTTAAATGATGTGGTGTCTGTATGAAACAACAGTAAATCAAAATATGAAGGACAGTAAATGGAAAAAAATGACATGGAGGATACCCAGGCTTACACAGGGAGATCAAATCTCACAGTAAAAATACAAACTAAGTACGAGCTGATGACAATTCTGAAACAAAGAGATGGAAGAGCTTATTTCTTATATGAATTGGAGAGGTTTTTTGCTCTTTCAGAATTTATTCCCAAATCAGCAGTTACTCATGCAGCACCTTAAAGAAACCTTCTATTCCTGTGGTGCAAACAGTAGAAGAAATACACTGAAAATACTTCTGATACCCTCTCAGAACATGAAATAAAATTGAGATGCTTCTTCCTTGTCATCTCGGGAAAGTTTTCATATTGTTGAAAGAACAAAAAAGCCTACACTCCATTTGTTAGATTACGTTGTTCTGTATGTTTTCCCTTACCTTTGGTGTACTTGTAGCAACTGCTTGTGGGGCAGCTGCCTGGCCAGCCTGACTTGACAGAGAAGTAGATCTGTTGGGAGAAGCAGCCCTTGAAGAGGGTCGTGATCTACGGCCTCTTGGTCTGAAAGCTGCCATGCTCTGACTGGCACCGTCTGCCAAGATGAACTTCTCACGCAGCTCCACGTTCGTCCTCCCTTTAGCTGCAGCAAAGAAGGGTGTTGATTTAGTGAGAAATGAAAACAGTCAGCAAGCTGTTCATTGTCATTTTCGCCATGCCGATTCCAACACACTTTTACAAGAAATAAAATGCATTACTGTGTAATGCATTTATTTTGGACACGGGAGAATTATGTGTAGAACTTGCTTATTCTAATACTTTATGCCAGCAGGAATGAACCACTGTCAAAGGAAGTCAGCGTGATAATGGAATGCTCAACGTGCTAAATCACTGTTAATCAATCATCTATTAATACACAGACACAACCTGATAAGCAGCTCTGCCAACTCCACAGCTACTCATTATAAATAATACTTGCTTGGATGTTCCAGGAGAAATTGTTAAGTAAAATTTACAGGAAAGCAGCAAACGTATTTATTTAAAACTATGAGATTATGTAGTTTGGCAACATGCAATGATGAACAGAAAATCCAAACTGTAATGAGGTAATTGGTGGCGAAGCACTCACACACACACACACGAACAGATATGAGAGAATGTTCGGCAAGAATGGATGCAAGAAATGTTAGCATTTAACTGTGTCAGTGTGAATGACAATTGTTTTTGAAACACTCTTCAAGCATGTCAAAAAAAAACCAACAAAACAGCTCGTAAAGCACCAGCCCATGTAGGAACACATTAAGCTAAATGTGACAGGTGAGGCATATTAAAAGTTAAACATATATATAAATAAAATGGGAAGGAAATGAAGAGAAAGGAGAAGAGAAGGAGAAGACAAAGAGAGGGATTTGCCAACCTATAGTAGGCTGAGTGGTAATTGAAGAGTTTGATTCCGAACGTAACATTTTACTCCCGTGATGATGAACTAGAAAAAATGACACAGGACATGGGTCACATTAAAGAAAACTGTTAGCAGGAGAAGAAATCAAGTATAGCAGCTGCATATGCAAGAGACTTGGAGCCAAAAGACAGGACTCAGAGCAAAAGCTGTCTCTAAGTGCTCTGAGGTGAGTTCTCAACGGTCTCCTAAGCAAAAGGGAAAAGTGCTTGGGTAGACTCAACTGCAGCCCTAAGTAATACATGTGTAGTAAAGGTATTTATCTGCTGACATAAAGAAGTAATATAGGCTAAAACTTTTGTGTAACTAGGCCAAATATATTTTACTCTGTTTACGATGACTGTTCTCTGAAATGTCGTTTATTTACATGCACGAGAAGCTCTTGGTAGAAATACAGATTTGCTAGGCCGAGTGCTCAAGTAAAAGCCTGAGCCTGGACAACAGTAAGATCACCATCTACTTTACATCACTGACTTCAGTCCAATCAGGATTATGACCAATGGACACCTTCCAGTGTCTGGATGATTGTACAGAGATCAGAGATCATTCGGACTCACTGTGCTGAGTTACACAACTGTGCATGTACATCCCAAGGGGCAAAGCATAATAGCAAATACTATAGAGGTACATAAAAAGGTTTGTTAAAGAAGGGAAGGAAGAGACTGTGACTACAGTTCTAAATGTCTCCTTAACCAAAGACAGAGTAATAAGAAAATCATATATATTAACTAGGTATTCATTATTGTAGCTTTCAGCATCAACTCAGCTAGGAATCACAGCAGTCTGCCTAGCAATAGGCGTGAGACAAATGTTCATAAAACAACAAAACCAACCCAGTTAATCTTCTAATGAAATCAGGTATGCTGAAACTTCATCTTCCAGAGCCTTGCACTTTTGATCTACTTCTTTTGAGAATTAGAAAGCTATAAAATGAGGATGGCTCTGCAGGCATAAGTAACTGCAATGATAGCAGCTGCAGAATCAGGTGCTACAATTTCAGTTAGGCCCATGGTCTAACACTAATAAATGTAACATAACTGCTACATTTCTTTAATAAACAATATATGTGGGATGATGGTAAGCAAAAGATACATTTTTAATACTGCTGAAAACCTCACAGATATCATTAGAGGGTTACAATAGGTCTTTTTGTTTTATGGATACCTTTCAAGCCTGTGGACAGAGGTCTCCAGGCCAGAGTGCTATACACTGTCAGCCATTACAGGACTCTGTGGTAGTTTCCTGCTTTAACATCCTTGTGTTAGCACTTCAAGTGGTACAAAAACAAGTTGGGCACCCTCTCAGGGTCTATGCTGAACTGTTTAGAAACCCTGGTGCCAAAGCAGAAACTGTGCCAGACAGCTGGCACTGGAGCATCCAATCTATTCCTCTTCACTAGTGTGTCTCTCCCTTGAATTCATGCTATTACAGCATTGATTGTAATTCTACAGAACTCCTGAGAGGTAAACTGGAGTAAATTTAATTCTGCTACTTAAGAGGATAGAGTGACCTAGTTATGCAACATTATCTGAGTCTGAACACAAGCAAGCAACACGATATTCTTTGGAATGCTACTATTCTAACTATTATTTGACTTGCATCTCTTCCACTAACTACATTCTCAAACGACTTCCTTCCTGTCTCCCAGTATTCCCTCAGGAATGGCGCCAGACAGAGCCTACCTACTTCCCTGCTACAGAAGTAGGCAAACTAAGATGTCACTAAGTCTCTGAGTACTGATAAAATGATCCAATGCGATACAGTGCCCTGGAGCGTATGGTGATAGAGCATTCCCTGCTTCCTCAGAACACTAAGTTCCTGATCACAGCAGCTTCTACTTGCACTGTACAAGGCTTGGAGCTTTGCAAAGTGGTGCTAGGGAGAACACCAATGAGAAGACATAGCTACAAAGGCAGAGACTGAAAGTGTGGGTGCAGCCACTGGTGAGAGAAGTTTTTCTATTGTTGTTATTCTTTTGATTCAATTGCCTTCTTTTGATTTATGGCCTTAACATCTCTCTCCTGCTGACAAGGTTTAATTGGACATCTCTGTGTGCCATTCTGAAAATCACACAAGCAGCTTACGTGCTATGAACTCCATTTGGGCTAGGTTCAATTCTTAATTACACCATTCTAAAACAGGAGGAACTGTGCAGAAGACACCACAGTTATTCTGTACATACATGAGTGCAAGTGCAGCAGATCTTGACTATGGGATTTAAAGTTTACAAAACCAGATCACTATGGGACATTATGAGATGCTCACAGAACTGGCATCTTATACAATTCTATCTCAAGACGATGAATGATCCCTGTAACCAAACAATTATCTACACGTCCATTTTAGCAATCCTGCTACATACCCCTGCAAGGATCATTTTTCACTAAGAACTCATCAAGTGCCATCCAGCCACCTCCAACACGAACCATGACCGTACTTCTTAGGATACGAACGAGGCGTAGTTGTTGAGAGTCACCAAACTGCAAGAAAAGCAAACAACAGTCTGAGGCTGTCAGTCATTCAGATACGGTTCAATTTTGATGTTTGATTATTAGTAAATGCTAAAACTCATTATTTATGCAGATTGTTAAAGCTGTTAAGATTTCAAATCAGATGCTGCTGAATTAATCCAAAGGAGATGGCAAGACGGTAAGAAAGAATTTCAGATTTAATTTTATGGTTGATTCTCAAAGGTCTGATGTCAAACAGGAAGCAAAATTAGTCCTTTAATTGGTTACAGTCTGCATATGTGCAAATGAATGAAGACCTGTTTGCATTATTTTATTGCTGAAATCTTACATACACTCACTTCTGCAACCATCTAGTTTTTAATGATATCAGCTGAAAGGAAGGCGGCGTTGCTTTTCCGATCAGTAAAAGGGCTGGAAATTCAGTGCATTAGGTGTGCTGCACTGTTCCATCAACCGATTCATTAGTGGGATGTTTTCAGGTACAGCATCAACACTGCTCATCTATAGCTAGGTACGTGTGAGGAAGGGAACATTAAAGGGGCAAGGAGTCATATCTTTACCTATCTTAAGTGCTTTTTATGAACAATTAGGAACTGTCACTCCTCTGTCTACACATGGAGATTCTTCACAATTCAGAGAAGCACAAAAAGCCTGTTTTATACTAACTCTTCCACTGACCAGCTCTTCCTTCGGGCTGATGCCTCAGCCCAAGATATGCTTGCTCTTTAAGCCTGTATAACAAAATCTGCATGCAGCATTGCAGTTCAAATCCATACCAAAGAAAAAGCAACCGAAATGTTGACCTCACAATCTCATGAAAACTAACTAGAAGAATTCAGCAGGTATTTCTTTTGCCAGTGTGAATAAAATATTTATTTTGATATCAGACCATCAGGCCAAGGGCTCTCACATGCAAACAGGCAGAGCACCTACTAAAAACAACAGGAGTCAACTACACGTTTTTGGTACAATCTCTTATCCTGGGAGAATGTTGTCCATAGTTCAGCTGTACCTACTTGCTTCAGTAAAGGGGGCTGAAATGCTCTGAGTGTAAATCACACAAATATTCTCCCTACAAGTTTAGCTGTTTCATACTACTAAAGCCAAGGAGAGACAATACATTTAAAGGAATATTACTTTTAGGAACCAAACAAAGCAAAATTTGCTGCTCAATTTAATAACAAAAAAAAAATTTGTTATAAATAAAAAATTCAAATGATTATTATCTGTAAGGGCTTTTTAATCCTTTGTTCAATAAATGTGATATAAATAACTGCTTATAAATGTAGATCAAAGTTAAAAATGGCATCCAAATCCATGCTGTTTATTTGTATTGGCTTATTTCTAAAGGGAATACTTTCAGGTGGTTCTAAGGATCCTATTTTTCTTCTTTTCTTGACCTTTTTCCCCCTTTTTCAGCTTAATTCTTCATTTAGACCCCATCAAGCAACTGTACCAAGAGTCAGATACCATATCCTTCAGAAACTGTCTGGGCTGTAGTCAGTCTGGTAGTGGGACTTCTGGAGAAAAACAGAAGTGCCTCACAAGGCGTTTTTCCTAATGGTAACTCAATCAACATCCTTATCAAAACAGCCTGGACACCAACTTTCCTTTAATATTTAGAAATATTCCCAATAACTGAAAATCAGAGGTAAAAAACACTGAGATGAAAACTTAAAGGTAGTCACGTTTAATCTACAAGTCTTCTCCCGATAGCATCCATATAACACCAGTGCCACCTGGCCAACTTGCTGTAGGTGATTTCACTGTGATGCTGTTTAGCACCAGTAGGAGTTGGATGCTCTCGAAAAAATGCTGTATTTTTTCTAGTTGTGAGGGTACTGGTGGCAGATAGGAGGATTAACATAATTTCAAATAATCTTTTCAAATCAAGGCATGTTCTATATGTGGAAAACATTTTAAAGAATTACTTAGATATACTGCTTGAGGCACGTGGTAAGATTATCCACTGCTCTTTGTGCTTTCTTCCACACTTTGTCAATAAATTAAAAAAATAGAAAGCTTTGCCAATAAATAAAAATGCAACTACATTTTCAACATCTCTACATTTAAAGTGGCTAATGCCTTTAATACTAGAATATCCAGAATAGATTTTACATATTATTGTCTTTGTAAGAACACAAATAAGATCCTTATGATAGCAGCTACTGTTTGCCTAGGCTATTTCCATTCTCACCAGGCATGCATGACTTAACAAAGAAGCTGTATATCAGTAAGTGCCACAGGAGTAGCACTGATTAGTGGCACCATAGAGCACCAATGCTACCTGACTCACTGTTACCCAACTGACAAAGGTCCAATACCTTACAGACTTCTCACAGCTCTTCAAAAACAGACTGGAAAAGGGAATAGCCTAAGCTGAAACAGCAAGCTTTTTAAGCCAATTTCCCAAATACGTATTGAATAATTCACTGTCTTCAGTATACCAACCACCAACTATGCTCTTCATCAGGCTGCTTGATTGCACTTTTATTAAAAATTAGAATATTTTTCACCTTGAGTTGCAATAAATACATTATATAATCATTGGATATGTATTTACTGTGATTGGGCTGATTACATTTAATCTGATAGCCTAAAAAAATATAGACTTTTGTAGCACTCCACTATAAAATTGATAACTGATAAAATAATGTTATTCTAAACTTGAAATTTAAAAGCCCAAGACTTTTAAGATGTGAATTCTTGCTGACCATTATCTGGTTCCTTTAAAAGTAATCTCCCTGATGAGGAAAATGGCCAGGAAAAGCAGGTGGGGGGGTTGAAGGGAAGAGATCCTGAGACAAGGAATGCTCCATAGCATTTAAAGAAGCACCGCAGCTGACCAGCAATGAAAGTAGCTGAATATGAAAGGATGGTAAGATGGACCATGGCAAAGCTTAAGTCACTATGCGTTAGAGAAAGAAAAAAAAAAAAGGAAAACTTCATAACAAATTCCACTGGTTTATACCTGATTTCCCAGGAAGAACTGATAAGAAATGAAAAATGGAAGAAAGACACGATTAGTTTACAGGAAATTCTCTACATGGCTCTAGAACACATGCAAACTAACACATCAGACATTCTAAATAAAGTACCTAGTTTAGAGATGAACAGATAGCTAGCTATCCAGAGACTGAACACTGAAGAACATTCAAGGTCTTTCCTTCCCACTGCTGGTTCTGTGATATTTTAAAGTCATCTGCACACACTTAGTATCTCTTAACCAAATACTGCATCTGAAATTGTTCTGGTTATTGAACCTAGGAGTGGCAGATCTTTATCTACAACATGATTTCTTTTTCTGTGATTGAAAACTGCTCAGCAGATATCTAACATATTTCTCATACTCCTTCAGAAGAAAAAGTGTGCACCATAAAATGGAAAGTGATCAAACCCATTTTGGTTGAAGATTTTTGAAGTACAACACAATACTACAGGAAAGTATTTGTCAAAAGATTTTTATCACACTGATAGAAAACCAGCTACAGTCTAAATACTTTAGGCATCCAGAAAAAAAGACTGCATTTTAAGGACATGTTGTATTTATGCATATATGTATGCAGTTAGCTTTTAAAAATTTCCAAAACTCACTAAAAAAAGCTTCTGTAGTTTCTGTGAAAAAAAAAAAACATCAGCATTTTCTGTATTTTTAGTCTGCGTGTTCGAAAGAAAAAAATAGATAATCTAAAATTGAGATGAGTTTAGAGTGAGAAAATACGTAATTGTCATATAAATATTCTATAAAATACTATAGCCTATATCCTTGCAGAACCATGTCACAGGAAAAATCTTTAAGCTCCAAAAACTAAGCAGGTCCTTAGGAGACTCACCCTGTACTTGTTATCCCCGATCTGCTCCACTTGAAACCGTTTTGCACATTTACATTTAGCTACTTGTCTTGTAACCTGCAAAACAACATCACTATATGATTACTGCTAATACTACATTTTAATAGATGTACATAACTGACAAATTTTAAATTGCGTAGGAGGGAAAATAAAATTGAAGGATGTGACACCAGTAGAATAGGCTGTTAGCAAATGTAACAGATAATGTACCTCATCTTCAATTTTGTCAGCATCTGTGAGAGGCTTGTAAGCATCCTTGTTTGGATGAAGAGCTGCTACAAACTCATAATAATCGATATATCCATCACCATCTCTATCAAAAATGTCTGCAACAGCACTCATTTCAAGTCGGCTTGTTGGGAATTCTGTACAATAAGAGCAACCACAAAAGACAAGTTGATTTTTCACTAGGTGACAAATAATGCTCATCTGAAAAAAAAACCACCAGCGACTGTCAAGAAAGCATAGGAATCACTCTGAAAAAAAGACAGGATCGCCAGTGTTACCAAGATAAAAATGAACATGACAGTGATACCAAGGCTTGTCTTGAATAGAGAAACAGGAAACTGCACAGATTAAGCTGTGCACTTTAACCTTCAAAGCGCATAAAATACCACAGATTAACAAGATAAATTGTTAGTGAGGAAAGGTCAAGCAAAAATTTCAATGCTGATTCAGTCTGGAATGCAAGGCCTTCCCACTTCAGAAACACACGAGGTGTGCTGTGAAATCCTTCTTTAGAACAAGTTCACTGCAGCACATTATCAACTCATAGAGAAATTCCCTATGAAATAGTCAAAGAAATTTTCAGGATGGTGAACAAGAGTCAAATCGAATCAAATCATGAGTATTTAATAGTAGCAAGTTTCTATCAACTGAGTAAAATGAGTCAGCCATTTAACATCTTGGTAGTAACAGGTTTTTTTTCCCCTCAGCTTCTGTCATCTGAAACTATTCCATCTCATGTTGGCAAATACTTTAATGAAAACATTACAATCACATGAATCGTTAAAACAAATTTTATAAAACCTACAGGTAATTTTCATACCACGAATAAAGAGTGAAAAGTGACTGAATGTTGAAATAGCTAATGAGTTGTGGAAATGACAGTCATAGCCCAGTAAACCACTAATTAACCACCGGTATAAACGTGTCATTTTAATCTGATCCACAAGGGAAAAGAGTTCCCAGAAACAGTTTCTAGAATTGAGAAATATTTTAAAGCAAAATAATTACAGCAAAAGTTATTGATAATTAGTAACTTCAAGAAGAAAATCTGACCTTCTGACACAATCAACCACACAGTGCACACTATCACAGACAATAAGACTTAATGAAATGCTTCTTCCAGTTCATCATTAAGTTAATTTCAAAACTTACTTGAAGAAAGGATTCCATCAATGAACTCCTGCCTTGTTATTTTTCCATCCTGATCTTTATCAATCCTCCTGAAGAAGTCCATCACACGAGACTTCTTATGGTTCATCCACCGCATATATTTTTTCCTCCAAATATCAAAATCAAAGTTGGCAAATTCTCTCAGCTTAATTAAGAAGAACAGAGACAGAATATTTTTCAGTTGAAATCAACAGATTCATAAAATCAGGAAGAGATATCATCTGCATTCTTTCAAATAGCTTGTTCTTTAAAATGCTAATGCAGATCCTCAAAAATCTTTTATCTCGTCAACATTCAAAATGAAAATGACAACTTCTTAAAGCATGTGGTGATGTTTTCAGTTAGCAGTATCATACAAGTACAGACAGTTCATAGTACAGCCAATTTAACCCTGGCTGAAGAACATTACGCAAAGGGTATATGTATTCTGTGCAGTCCACTGCTGACCTCTTCAAGTCTGTCCAAAGCATCATTGAGTTTTCTCCTTCTTTCCAAGGCCAGAAGCCAGACTTGCTGCCATTTGCTGACTAAAAGGTTTACCCGTGGATTCTTGGTTTCAATTTGTGCCTGGGCTGCTGATGGATACAAGCCTGGTGTGGGGGAGCGCTTTCCTGTTAAAACACAATAAAACGTGTAAGACTAGCCCGTCTCAAACAACAAACATTCACACAAGGGGTACTTAACCTTCCTAAAACCACTCCCTGTCACAAGTAATGAGCTCAAATCCTGATATGATTCCAGCTAATGAGATTCTTTTTTAAGCATTGCTGGGGAAGGACCACATGGTGGTTGAAGTACTCAACTCTTCTCTAGCCCAAAGCAGCCAGCAGTGGCTGCACTAGTGAAACTTCACAGACCCCATCACATCTTTGCACTTCTCTGATAAAGAGTTAAGGAGTAATCAACCTGATTTTTGAAGCAGTTTCCATACAACAATACATTGGATAAATACATTTCGAAGACAAAAAGCAGCTTCCTCACTAAGATTCACTTTCCACTCCACTGAACATAAGATTTCCACCTGGATCCATATAATTCAGTGGACATTAAGAGCAAAAGACTGTCTCAACATCTTTATGTAAAAGAAGTTCTTTACTCTTTCAAGTAATTGTAGGTTGGCAACAACACTACGCGCACACTCTTAGAAGTTTATTAGGACAGGAAAGTCTGTAAACTATTAAAGTAAATATTCAAGAAGTGTAGGTCAAAATTTAAAAACAGAAGTCTGTTATAGGAAGTTACTTCACAATGAAAAACAGGAGATTAAGACAAATCACCAGAGAGAGAATTTCACCCTATTTCACAGGACTGTCCTGCTGTTAATCAAACTTACTAGGTTATTAGTAATCAGTTATCTTCACACACATAGCAATGGTGGGTATGACCTACCCAAAACACTGCACTACTTACTTCCTGCTCTCCCCTTATCAAGGACAGGAATATGAGATTGTACAGGAGTGGGTTCAAGTGCCTTTCTTTTATAGGTCTTTGTAACCTTATCCACATCAGGTTGTTTTCTGGTCATTTCCTCCATGAATGTCTGCAATCAGATAGAGGTGGCTTTAATTAACAATACACAAAAGTGACCCTAAGAATACGTAACTCATACAATAACAAAACACCAAAGTTACAAGAACAGCACAGAAAGACTCTAATAATGCCAACCTTGAAAAACAGACAAGATAAAACAGAGGCTTCTATATAAAAAAAAACAAAATGGAACAAAACCAAAATCCCCAAATAAACCCCCGCAGAACAGAAGTATAAGCATTCAGGACCATTGGAGTGGCTCTCAAAAGAAGTTTATAAACAGTCTGTCAAACTCCTTCATGCCTTAGGTGTGTATGGTGAGAAAGTATGCCACCAGACTTTTGACACAGGAGTATCCAGGTGTTTTTTACTGTCCAGAGAACATCTCAGGAATCACACGGTGCTGGTCTGTAAGCTGAGGTAAACTTACAAGCATTCACCGCACCTGCAGCTCCCTGTGGCTCTTCACAAACATTTTTTAGATATCCATCAATAAAGCCAGATGGCAACACTAGTACTACCAGCTATTTCATGTGGTTATTATCACCCTTGTTTCTAGGAGGAGTAGTATAAGTTTGCTTCTGGAACACTACAGCACTACATTCTTGACTGTTTTTTTTTCACAACTATGTTGAATAAACTAGAGGCATACAGTACACACAGTGAGGACTCAATTAACCATTTGAAAAATGATTCAGTGATTAAGAGAGAAAACAGCTAAGGGACTTATACTTGATTACAAAGCCTAGCTGAGATGTCAGCATCTGTTTGAATATGCAGGACATATATGTCACTTAGCATGCCTTACCTGATGCTCAGCTATAAGTGCTTTAACTTCCTCAATCTCCTGGGGGATAACCTCTTTATCTTTTTCAGTAAGTGTAGTCTCTGCCCACTGCAACCATGACAGCAAATCTTCCAGCAATTCCTGGTTAGCAATAAGTCCAGCCAGAGCTCCTGCCAGCCTTTGTTGATGTTGTTTGGCCCAAGCTAACACCTTGATAAAAGAACCAACACATCAATATATGCAAATCTGAAATTCTTCAAGATATATTTAGAATTGTTCAGCTAACTGTAAACAGAAAGCTTCTGCCCAGCCCTATTTATATTTGAATATCAAAGGTGCAAGATATAGTGGCCAATGACTAACTGTGCTGGGCACTAACTAGAACTTCCAGTTCAACCACATTTTTTCACAGACACTCGGGATTACATACTAATAAATGCAGGAAACAGCACAGTAGGGCAACAGACTAAGAACCCAATCAGATCAAACATATAAGTTGGTAAATCATATAGGATTTGGGGTCTGTCTTCCTCCTGGACACTCCTGAAGCCATAATTTGCTAACGCCAGTATTTGTTTTAATTTAAACTTCATAATACTTTAGCAACTGAGAGTTCAGTACATTTTCTGAGACTCTCTCATAGTCACCTGAATAACTTAGAAATCTCCTAGACTAACTACATGTTGGATTTAAGTCCTTTGTAATGCAATTAGAAAAATGCTTCAAGTTTGACTTGTAATTTTATGTAAGTTTTACATTTTTCTCCCTAGAAACTATTAACTCTCCTCACATGGGAAGCATCAGGCACTATTTCCTTTAATACATACAAAGAAGCCTGACCATCTGCTTTAGTTCTCTAAGTCCTGTAAGTTTTAAAATAAAATCTAGGGAATCGTGGTATTCACATTCATCACTGTGGATATTTTAAATGTTTAGTTCTTAACAGCTGGAACATTTCCTTCCAGTACAACGACCATGTTAGCTGTCATCTGTGTTCCAATCAAAGATGAACTGCTGTAAGGAAGATGGCTTGAGATATACTGACCTCTTCAAACCTTGCTCTGATAATTGTTATCCAGTGCTTAATGGTGGTGATGGAGTCTGGATGGCAGATAGCCAGGATAGCTTCTCCCATACCTGTTGCTTTGTTCAGTTCTGCCTTTTTCTCTTCCAGTTTCTTCATAAACTCCTAAATCAGAAATAACAATTTTAATTAGATGTTGGCAAAAGCTGGAAGAAAAATCTGACTAATTTCTGCATGACCTAGAACATCACAAGCCTCTGGATCAATCAAAGTCTAAACAGATTCAACTGGCCAGAGGAAAAAAAAGGGTAAGTTTTATTTGTCTGAAAAAAGAATGTTTAGAAAAACCTACTCCACATAAAGTACCTATATGAAGCTTTAAAATCTTTACCCTAGCATGTGGCTCCCATACAGTGCATCCTGATGTAAGTACTGGAAATACACATGCCCTTATTCAAAAGGAAAAAAAAAAACATGCCATTTTAGCAGTGCTGTAGATCAGCCGTGCAATGGTTAGAATCATTACTGGCAACATTTCAGAAGACTTCATTTGTCTGTCAGTTATGGCAATTCTTCCTAATAAACTACCAGGCTCCTAGCAGAGGCTGGAGATGTCCAACTATAATTATATGCTCAGACAAGATGACAGAGGGCTTCAGAAGCAGCTATACTAAACTAACACAAACACGAACATTCAGCAGCTGAGGGGAAGAGTCAGAGAGAACAGAAACAGAGACTACTAATTAGCCAGCTGTTTCCAGAGGTTCTGCTATGTGGGAAAAGCCTTGTAAAACCAAAAGGATGTTTACAGCTTTGAGTGTCTAAGTTCACAGCCACTGATGTTCCTAGGGAGTCTGGCAGAGGAAAGAGTGGCAAGATCGGAACTGAACTGAGAGGGAAAGCCAGAAACTTTTTCCATTTGTTCTATATTTCACTTATTGGTTTCTTTTTTACTTAGTTCATTGGTTTTACAGTTCTGCCTGTTTTTTTAATGTCTGTATCGTGAGTGAGTTTGTGTGCCTTTGTGAGACAGAAACGGTCAATGTCCCTCAGTGCCTAGTGGAACTGGTTGTTTTGCTGTTGTTTTAATACTTTACTACCTCTAACTGAGCTACTAAACAGAATTATGTCTCTGAAAGTTTAACTTAAGTCTTCTTCCCTCACTCCACTAAGGGTTATCTTAGATTCCAAAAATTTCAGATCAGCCAAGCGAGATCATCTAAGAAAGTTCAATGACAGCAAAATATTGTAAAAACAGATTCTACAACTCATAATTACATTATCTTGTGCCTCTACAAATTAAGTGTGAACATATTATGAAATAGAAGTATAAAAAAAAGTCTGTTGTACCTCATTCTAAATGTCTGGAATAGACAGACTTGTGTATATATTGGGATTCGTTACTAATCAGTTTTAACTATGGTTCATTGTCAGAGTTTAAGATCCAATCATGACAGCAGTCCTCCCAGAATACCTTATATTACTGCCACTGCACTGTTTTGCAGGGGCCTAAACATGCCTGTATGTAGACTCCATGTTGCAGAGGGAAATCGGGAATTCTACACCTTTTTGTTGGGCTCCTGACCTAGCTATTTCCCCATTTCACTACTGCAAAATCAGCTTGGTGACTTACAAGCTAGTATCTGCAATACCTACGGCACTGCAGTATTTCAGTACCTAATGTACATGAAACACGAAGCATGCTGTTCTACCATGCCAGAAGGTTAATGCATGACAACATCATTCCACTGACACTTACAAATGACCTTGAAAGTATAAGGAGGTTAGCTCAACAATGCTTAGAAGATACACTTTTGTTATTTTGACTGCCTGAGTAATAACCATCAGATTATATTCCAGCATATATTAATCTATCTCTAAATGTTTACAGCAACTTTCTACTTCCCCACTGTTTTCTTAATGACTCCAACAACAACTTAGCATAAGTATGGTTACAAAATTGTCAAATGCATTAAATTTCTAACTTCTATGTAGAAACAGTTGGAGAAACAGATCCTGGATGCCGAACAGAATCATAGAGTAACGTGAGTTGGAAGGGGCAGTAAGGACCACCAAGTCCACCTCCTGGCTCCACACAGAGTGTGACTACATGAGACAGACTTCACCTCCTTTCCTCCATTTATCCTTCCAACAGATGTCTTAGAACAAAGAGGACCCCCTTCACTTTCTTGCTTACCCTGTGCTGATCTATCAGCGAACGCAAGGCCTCTTCATCATCTGGAAGGACGCCATGGAAACGAAGAGTCTGCTCTGCCTCTGCCAGCCACTCCAGAAGGACATGAACAACAGAGTGGAATTCCTCCGCCTGTTACAATACAAAAAGTCATGGTCACTGATGAGGGGACCTGACAGACACACTGCAGCTTACACAAGCAGACTGAGCCCAGATTTGGAGTCATTAATCATGCAGCCGTACTGGCACATTAACTTTCCATTAAAAAGTCAATGATATACAGTACTACATTTTCATAACCGTAAAAATATCTCATGCTTCCCAAAAAATTACAGGAAGCCTAAAAGCCCAGTCATGCTTTTAGCCATCTGATTTATAGTGTATTTGCAGCTTAGCTGAGAATGTCATGCCTTTATGCTGACAAATTACACAGGAGGTGCTCTCATGGACCAGCTGGAGAAATGAGAACTGTATTTTCTGCACAGCCTAAATCATCGGTTAAGCAAAATTAACTGAAAGCCCATTGGTGAGTGACCTTTTCATGGCTGGAAAAGAAAAAAAAAAAAAAGTTCCACCTTTGGGCACAGCCATATTCAAACACACTTAGTGTATGAAGTAACTCAGAATTTTTCCTACTGAGAGACCAAAGAGCTGGATGAACACAATACCCTGGGAATAGCATGGCAGAAATTTTACGGAGAGTGGATATGCTGCTATTGCTCCAATCAAACGTCAGTCTGAACTGGTATGCCTTCACCGAGCTGTGCACTGCATCTCAGGTTTACAATCAATACAGGTGGACGGATTAATTAGGGACTGGTATCAGCCAATACTGACACGCATAGTCTGTTGTAGTTCCTGACTGTACTAGTCACAACTCAATTTCTTTCTGTAATTTTGTCAATGTAAAAATGGTTCTAGCACACAAATTTACTTCCTTTTAATAAGGCAAAAAGAGTGTAAATATGATTACAATCCCCAGCTTCCTGAGATCGGGGTATAGTTCCTAACCACTCTTCATGCTCATCTGTAATTTCAGTGATTTCCTTAGATGGTAACGTTTCTGAAACATTTGATTAGTATTTGTAGTGTAATAAAAAGTAGTAAGAAGGTATTATTATGGTAAAGGGAGAAAGAAAAGGTAAACTGCACAAGTAAGAAAATGAATATTTTCAAACAGAATGAAATTTAATGAGATGAAGTGAAAATAAAACTAAATTTCTGTCAACTAGTCTATAGGGTATTTCTTCTGCTTCTCACATAGGACACAAGGCATCAGTATCACCCTTATACCTGTCGGAGAGCCTGCTCAAGTCGTGTTTGCTTGGATACTGACAGGGTGCAAACTGTCTCCCAGCGAGTGCTCAGCTCCTGCATCTGGACTTTGACCCAGGATGAGTCGTCACGACTGCCCTCTATGAGCTCTCTGGCTGAGCGCTTCAGAGCCTGAACACTGCTCGTTCTTTTTCCCAGCTCCTTCTGGAAAACCTAGGCACCACCAAATACATTTGAAATGTTTAATTCGTTAAGGCATAATTACGCAAAGAATAACTAAAAAACAACTAGTTACAAGAAGAAATCAAACTATTGATTTAGTTCAGGCCAGGATAACAAAGTGACGCAAAACACACAAGTTCTGCTCGTTCGAATTTATATGAAGATATTCAGATTCTACTCTATCCTAACAAGACTGGAATATAGTAGGAAAATGTCAGACAGATCCTGAGTACACACTGTCCTGATGCAATGTACAGGAAATGCAGCAAATGTACCATACTGGCTTTAATATGCTTGGTTGCCAAAGCATGAGAAGATCAGATAAAATGCTAACAACCAAGGAGAAGGTTTAAAACCACAAACCTAAAACTAAAAACTAATCTGGGGATCTGGCCGTAGATCTCACTATGTATTCATATATTTATGAGAGAGTTCATTCACATTCATGGGAAGAACAAGCTCCGTTTACATGAAGAAAAACCTCTTAAAAGAAAATAGGACAACTGCAGTATATCATATGTCACTGACTACGACGTAACTGTGATATACACTGGGACTTAAGAAGAAATCTGAGTACATTTTGGGCCAATTTTTACAGATAACTTCTGTCTCCAAATGCTTTTCTTCAGAAGTGACAAAGTCATCTTCTCACCAAGCAGTCTTTGGATGCTTGTGGAAGAGCAAGTCTCGGATGTGCGTGGACTTTGCAATAGCAGTAACGTGAGCAGCTGTTTCTTCTAACATACGGAACTGGAATTGCAGTTCAGAGGCACAGTCCTAGATCCCTTACTTGCTCCCATCTCCACGAACACTTCACTGACAAAATATGGAAGCCTCAGTCTAGCTGTGAAGCTGTAACATGACTTAAGACTGCTTTTCTCCTTGAATTTATAGCAGCTCTGCAGAATTGAAATATTCAATGCTTCTCTTTTAATGAAGGCTGTTGTAGTCACAGCAACTGCAATGGACATTTGGTTAGCAGATGTACTGAATAAAATCCTGCCTTTTCCTCCACAGAAGTCTTCCAGTAAAATAATTTTTGACACCTCTTCCCATGCACACATATTAATAAATGCAAATTTGTGATATTTGACATGATACCCACAGATACACAAGAGAGCAGCATTAAATCGAATATCTGGCAGCTAATTGGTGCCAATGAGTTAACAGGGTTTTTTTTCAAAGTTTTATACCATTTTCCATTATCAATGACATGTTTATGTTATAAAAATATTCCATGCTTCTAAAATTACAGAATTGCCAAATAATGCAATAGCAATACTGCACTTTTAAGCAATCTAGAAAGAGCCTAAAAAAGATGAAGGTTTTTGGAATTACCTTGTGATTGTCAATCAGGTTCATCACTAAATCAATGTCTCCATGCACTGGCTGATCTTCTGCTAGCTGAGGTTCAATTTTGTATAACCAATCAATGAGAGCTTGCAGAGCATCAGTAAACTGTCCTGAAAATAACAGGGCTTCCTCCAGTTTATTTTGTCTGGAAGAGTGAAATGAGCACACAAAAAAAAGAATAAATTGAGTTAAAAGTCATTAATTTTCAGGAAATAAACTTTAAGAAAATATTTTCAGCATTAACTGGTAACAACCAAGAGCTTTGAATCAGCATTTTCCTTTTAAACAGTGGGGGAAAAAAAAGAACAGCTTAAGTTCACATGGGATTGTCAGAAGAATTCTCTCATAAGCCATATTCTCAGCTGTTGAATAATTGGATTGGTTTTCTTTTACCTTTCTACTGATTTTCCACAAATTGTGTCCCATTTATCCCTTAGTTCACTCAGCATGTCATCAAGCTTCAAGTTATCATCAGCCAAAGTGGTTTTCTCTTTCAAGGAACGTCCAGTCCTGTTTGTGGTATCATACACAGAATGTTTGGCACCAAGAGATTTCTGGAATTCCTATGAACATAGAAAAAAAAAGAAAACACCTACATAGCATCAAATGCTTACAGGTCACAGTTAACTATCTCTGTCAAATTATTTGCAATTTGTCAAATTATTTGCAATTATTTGTCAAATTATTTGGGAATGGAAGCAGTTCCACATCTAGAGGAACAACTTAGGAAATTCCTATTTCAGTGAATGATGACTCTCATCCCACCTTAGTTCCTACATCCTACATTTCAGCAAGAGACTGTCCAGGAGACAGAAGAAAGTGAAAAGACTACTGGTTCGAGAACCATTAAACCAAATATTCTCTACATTACATTTCAAGATTTCAAAATAGTGTAGAGCACCCCAGCAGCTACAAAGGTCATTCTATTTTAGTGCACTGTAGTCAAAGTGGGGGACTTTCATCCATGAGCATTTAACCCTCTTAAGACTGAAGCCTGCTACGACAGGCAAGAACTATATGCCAAAAGTGTACAGTTTTAGATGTAAGAAACAGCCAGGTAACATCCCAATAAACACAGCATGGGTTGAAAGTCACAGCAGCAAACAGGTTGCTGCAGTCCAGGGACTGTGGAAGGTAAGGTCGACACTGCAGCTGCATTTGCCTGCTTACACTGACAGCTCCTTTTGGGGGGAGCTTCTGGAAGCCTAACATAGAACAGAGGAACACACAGAAACAGAGCTCATCTTGATAGAGATGTTAATAGAATTACGGATTAAATAATCAAATGAACACTGCCAAAGGATAAAATCAGGCCTGCATGGCAGCTTTTGAATGGTAGTAATGCTAAAAATGTTTCATTTCACACCTTCACGATCTGATAGTAGAAAACCAGTTAAACGAAATAAAACAAAAAGTAATTAAAAAATAAATAAACTTCTCATATGTCCATAACTGAATAGCAAAAAATACCAGAAAATACGAGGCAAAAGGAGTTTTTGCTCTTTGTTTGCTGAAATGGGAGTTTCAGTTGTCTCTCAGAGCAACGTTTAATATCATAAAATCCATTGTGGAAATAACTACCACTTCTAGTTCCTCAGGGCACATAAAATTTGCAAAGATTCTACATGGTCACTGCCATCACATGCATGACCGCTCTGCTCCAGCTTGCAAGCTGCTGCCAGCTGCTGTGCACCAATCTGGGCTCTGGTGGCTTACAACTCTTTCACCAACTTTCCCACGTGTTCACAGACATTAACACTTTTTAGATGGGAATCAACGTCAGGTGAGTGGAAGCATGTGTCATGTAAAAAGAGTCAGGCATTGGGTTGTGCCATGGAGAGGGTCTGCTAGCTTCACCTAAGATGACTCAAGGTTCCTGATATGTTGCATTGCACTCTCCTGGTTTTCTGGTTATTTCAGGACTCAGAGGGAACTGAGGATCAGAAACTGGTCAGCAAAAAAAACAGTATAATGTAACTGATTGTCTACCTACAGTCCTTTCATTTTCCTCACATAAAATAAGAAATCGTGTTCGAAATAAGAATACAAATGCCACTGCCAACCTAGAAATACAATAAACGTAAAAATCCTTTTCAGAATGAAAATAACCAGAAAGTTCCATCAACACAAATAGTACATCAGTGCTCCTGTTTGTTATTTGATGACATTCATTAACAATTGCAAGCTGTATGCATGTTTCTTGATTTGCACAAAGAAACTGCTGTCAGAGGAGGACCATACATTAAAAACAGATTTAAAAGTGAACCAAGGGTCACAGTCAATTCATTCTTTGAGAGATTGCACACACTATACTAAATCTACTTTCATTTGATTTCACAGAGGCATAACTGAGAGTAGATTTTGGTTTAAGGCATTTCAGCTGAGGTAACGTGAAAGAAATCCTAGTAACTAATTATTTACCATCCTTCTAATGAAGACAAGAGCACACAGATAAAATTACTTAGGTTCACATAAATGTATTCTAAGAAAAATCCAGCATTAGCACAGAAATGGAATGGGTGACCTGCTAAGGGTTTTTCCACTCCCAACTTCTAAAAATGAGAAAAAAATTGTTGATAAACAGACTATGAATAACCCCCCAAAAGTCCCTGGCAACGCATTGGATGTAAGTGAGACAGAAACATTTTCTTGGCTTTTCTCTTTCAGAGAAGCCTTTTTTTTTTTTTTTTTTTTTTTACAATTTTTTGGCAGTAACAACTGGCAAGGAGTGAGTTCAAATTATTGCTTACAGCACACACACTGCACACATTTAGTTCAGATAGTGAAATTGCTAACTAAATGGAGCAAGAAAACCTTCAAGGTTGGACAGAAAAGACGAAGACAAAATGGGTATATGTGGGAGTGAAAGGAAAAGACTCAAAATACAAGGAAGGACATTGCAGTGTTGGGAGGTATGACAGCTCATTAAAAAAACAATTGAGTTGATTTCTTGGGGGTGGGGCGGGGGGTGTTTGAAGTTTAGAGTCACAAAGTTCACCAATCTCATTTACCCTTTCTCATACACATTTATCTTTTTCCTCCAAAACACCAGCTTCAGTCCTAATGTCCCCATGCCGCATTCCTGCCCACTCCTTATTAAAGAGAATCAAGAACTTAAGTAGCTATGTTCTGCAGGTATTCAATGCATGAAAGGAGCTGGAGAAAACCCGTAATTGAGGGAACTGATGAATCTGCCCAAACCGCATGAGGAAGTCTGGGTTCATAAAACCTGCTGCTGTAGATGTAAAAGACAAGGAGGATAATGAAGTTTAAAACTTCTGAAGAGAGGAGGAGAATAAAAAGGCAGAATGTCAAACGCCGGGACCTCAAAGGACCTCAAAGTGAAGTCAGAATGTGTTGACTGTACTCATGAGGAGTAAGAAAAAAAGAAAGAATGAAGGGATTAAAAATACTGATCAAGTCAGAGAACAGAAGAAAGATGATCTCGAAAGAAGGACCTTTTTCTAAATCCTCAGAATTGACTTCAAGTTCTGGCAACAATGATCCCAGAACAAACTAACATTGCAGACTTAGCACAATAGAATGTTAATGCTCATTTTATCTAAAAGTTCTAACACCAAATATAGGTAAAGCTATTTTTGTTTGGCCAACAGCCAGTTCTCTTCCACTGAAGTAGAACATTATCCTGTTTGATAAACAATACTTAAATCATAATAGAAATAAAAGGATAAAGATATGAAGCAGACTGAAGCATCAACGACTCATACAGGGCAAAAACTTACCTGAGGTAAAAACAATCATCACAAACTACACACAGAGGGAAAGAGATGAGGTGCAAAACTTTGGGTATATTCTGCAGAATGAAATAATGCTATAAAAAGTAGAACACTAAAGTCAATATGAAAAGCAGAAGTAAATGTATGCCAAAATTGAAGAAAATAAATGACCTTTCAACACTTTGTCTCTGATGAAACTGTTCCAAGATAAATCTTTAGATACAGCCTGTCTCTGAAGATTCAACCAGTCACCCACACTATCCTCACTAATACATCACTCAAGACTGTTTACAAAAGTAAAAATGAAGTAACTTCCTCTGTCCTTCACTTTGTTCTGGCTGATGTAACTGTAGAGCTCCCTTCGATTTCACATCAACTTCACTTGTTTGAAAAGCCGTATTAACAGAGGAGATGGTTACATTTTCTCCTGTAGTAGCTGTGTTTGTGGAAATGTGCACCTGGAATTTTGAATCCTACGCAGAGAGATCACCTTTTCTACTAACAGTGTCAACTGTACTTTCTGGAGACTTTCATTAATAATTCCACTTGACTTAAAAAGCAACTGCCAAAGATAATATAGATTATTTTTCATTCTTAAGGTCATCCTCTAGTATTAAAAAGAAATTCCCAAACAAGTCAACTTTGTGCTGAAAAAAAGAGATTCCTCCTCTAATAAAGTATTACTTTTATTTCTTCTTTTTTATTTCTTTTTTTTCTTTATTATTTTTTTTCCTATGTTTCCACGGTGCAGTATTATTATGTCTTTCCTGCTCATAATTAATCATCCCACCACAGATCAGGTTCTTTGAAGAGCATTTTTTTACTCCTAGCCTGTAACACATCATTTAGTTTATGCTAATATCATTGCAGTGAGACCAGAATTCTACTTCCTTTGCTAATTATATGCAGTACAAGGCTGCCAGACTTAAATTTGCAAAACTTACATCTTGCATCTCAGCAGTCAGGACTCACCTTATGCTGTGCGAGCTGCATCTTTATTTTGTCAGGGTCATTTGCAATTTCAAGATCTGAGTCCAAAGATTTCTCTGATTCTTCCAGCCACTCCATAAGTTTGTGCCAGGCTTCACAGAACTGAGAGAAATTAGAGGTTTTGCACAGAGTTAAAAACACACTGATGCTTGAAACATTCCACGAACATCAAGCCCTGACCAATTCTCTGCAGGCCGAATAAGCACCCTGCATACTTGTGATTTTTCTCCCTGGCTTCTCCAACCAGCCTGTGGTTGACTTAGTTTAGGCACTGGACTTAGCCCTTTTTCTCCACATGAATTAGCAACCTCTTGTATACAAGATCTGTGTGTAAGCCCACTATGCAACTTTCACTGACCTACTGGTAACTCCTGTTGATGTGCTGGTCATTTAGATTCCTATACTTTAACTACTAAATAAAAATACAGCAAGAACGGGGCTTAGCTTTTGTCTACAGGGGATAACACCTATAAATCACTAGGGAAAACTGAATGGATGACTGTCTAATATCTTCCCTGAGATGTTCAAAAATGCTCTCATTGTAACAAATGCTATCTTGGTGGGCACTGAACACATTCTTGATCTTCCTTCCTTTCTCAACAACAGTGCTTCAGGGAAGGAAGCAGAGAAAGACTAAAGATTCAACCAGCATTCACGGAGTGGCAGGGCTTTGGGACTGATTTTTATAGCTCGTTGTTTCTCTTTCTGTGTGTTTTTTTTTTTTTTTTTTCTTTTGAAAATTCTTGTCTGGGCTGCCTAAACATGAAAGAATAACGAACTAACTCAGAAAAATGTTTAAACTCTTAGACCCTGTTTCTCAGGGCTCTGGATCAGGCTGATGTCTGTCAGTACTCCCCCCTCCACTCTGCATTCATCCTAAATGAATAAAACTAACTGTACTCAGCTCTTCAAAGTGATGCAGAGTTGAAATCCTCTCTACTGTACATGTCATTTTAGAACTGCCATGTGTGTGAGTGCACAAGATAAATCGCTGGGAAATTAAAAATAAATGTTTGCTTCATGGCATAACTGTTGCTCAGAAAAATTCTTATTCTAGCAGCAGAGTGGCAGTAACAGTGAACATGAATTTGTGGTTTGGCTGTGAACATGACCAAAGCTTCATGAAACTTAGAAGAGCTAGAACTTTTTATTGATGCTTAAGTGTATTACATTCCTCTCATCATTTATGTTCCTCAGTGAGGGGAACATGAATCTAAAGAAAATAAATGTATGCTCCCTGGTAAGGAAAGGTCTGTAAAAAAACTCCAGTTTTTTAAAGAAATAAATTGAGAGATCTTAGAAGATGATGGTATGTTAAAACCTGAGGAAGCGATGATTACTAGTAAAGGGACAAAGTGAACAAAGGAAGAAAATATTAAGCAGTATCTTACAGACAAGCAAAAGGGATTAATCACATTGTTTAAAATATAAGGGTTTGACTGTGTAACTTCTTTTTGAGGACAGATGGCACTAATATACACCTGGAACCCACACTGCAACTTTCTTCTTTCAGACCATCCTATACTGTACACACAAGTTGGGTTGAAAATGAAGATTTCACCTTCCAAATGAAGTGCTCTAATGACTGTATCACAGAAATTGCTCCACTAAACAGAGTCTGTCACACTAATCCAGACTTTGCTGAAAGTGCTTTAAAGCACCATACACTTCAAGAGTGTGGATATAATTTCAACTAAGTTCAAAGAGTTGTACAACAGCTATTGTCCCATTACCTGTTTGGCTCGTTTCCTTGCATCATCCAAGGCTCTTCCTCTTTCGACTAAGCGTTGAACTACTTTTTCCCATCTACTCTGTACACTAATCAGCAGATTCTTAATAAGGACTACATCTTGTTTCTGGCTGAAGTATTTCAAATGGGTACCAGTTTTGTCCAGTTCTATGATCTGATCTCGATGAGAATTCACCTCTGTGGCAAAAACCTGAAAAAAAAAAAAAAAAAAGGAGAAATTTTTTCTAAATACTCTATTACTCATGCACTGAGTAAACACTGAAAAAGCAGTCTTATAAGGAATGATGTAGCAAGTCTATAAAATGCGATTTAAAACAAAACAAATTCTGAGTGCCAGTGTTACATGGCTGATTTGAACATTGTTGAAGTATCTCAACAGAGTTGGGGAAAAACATTACACATCTGTTTCTTTACATACCTTGTGTTCATCAATTTGAAACAAGACAGTGTCCAAGATAAGACTTGGCCGAGAAGCTGCAGTTAGAGTTTGCTCCGCTTGCGTAAGCCAGTTGATGAAATCTTGAAGTGAGTTGTGGAACTCCATTGCTAAACTGAGGGCTTCTTCCAGTTTGGTCTGTAAAGAAAGACCATATTTTAATAGCAGATGATACTGTGCAGGGGACTCAGCCAAGTAAGCTATCTTAGTTTAGCATTTTGGAGTAAGCCATTTTAGTTTAACATTTAGTTTAACATTTTTAAACATTCTTTCAACTCCAAAGTTCTGAGTTTTATATCTTAAAATAATACCCCGTGTTTGAGAGTATTAAAAGGCATGGATAGAAAATTAACAGTAAAACTATTTATTACAGATGCATACAAATACAGCATCAAGTACTGGGATAAGTTTTATACATTGAGACATTACATCTTCTGGTAGTTAAATGTAATGGGACAGATGGATGAAATTTTCTTTTTAACACAAAACCAGTACAGGATCAGAAATGTACGATGGTAGTGCACTTGGAAGAGTCTGAAAGTAGCCATCTGATGTATTCTTTTGCACTAAAGAAGTAACAGACTGGCCTAGATCTAATGCACAATTGTCATTTTTGTTACCTGAACTGAGACTACCTTTGGCAACAGTATTTTTTCAAACATTTTGTTGGCCTAGCCAAGCAGTTCAGACTTACATCCTCCTGTAAGAAGGTGCTCAAACTGTGCATTAATTCAACTGCCATTCTACCATTATTAAGTTATCTTAAGACACACCATCATTCTTACTTTCAATTATAACTAAGTTGTGAGTTAAATATTTCTGCCTTATACACATTAGGGCTGAGCAGCAAATTCCTGTGTAATTACTGGCTTTCTGCACAGAGGTAGTGCATTTGTTCTATATTTCACAAAGGGATGAAAGCACAGTGGAATTATTAATAAAAAAACTGTATGTTCCACATCAGTGAAATCGTGCAATTGATTTAAATTAGAGAAGAAGGTAGTTACTTGAAGTAAGTGGCAGAAGGCCAAGACTTGGAGAATTTTAAGGAAAAAATGGATAAAAGCTAGGAAAATTAACACAGCAATTCTGTACTGAGAACGAAATAAACGTGAATGGTCAAATAATTTAATTCTTTCTCTCATGTCTGTGATCACAGTAATAAAAAACAGAAAAGCTCTCTCTCGATGTAAAGTATTATTAGTATCAGTTAGCATATTCCTGTAGAATAATCTGTCCTTCTCAGCCATCCTGCCCCCAGTTATGGTTAATCAACTTCTCAAATCCCATTTTTTCCCAGTACTTGATAAGCACAGCAATTAATTTTCCACAACTATAACTTCAGTTGATTTTGGATCTAAAAGACAAAGCAAGTTTGCATGCTTAAAAGGACAGAACATTAGCAATCCTAAGTACATAATTTACACTTCTATTGTTATGTATAAACACATACTTTTCTTTCACCCAGCTTTGTTTGTACCGATTCCCACTTTTCTTTTAAGTTATTTATGTCCTGCTCAACATTTGTTTCAGCAGACTCTGGGCATCTTGCAAGCATCTGCTGGCCTTTCTGCATTAGACACTTATATGTCTCTTCTTTGGCTTCAAAGGCAGAACAAAGTTCCTAAATAAAGAAACCAATAGAAAGTAAGTCAGGTAGAAATTCAATACTCTTCACGAATCTTACCATAGCATCTATTCCTCCCCCAACATTTTGTGGGTCTGATTAAGACTAATAAAAGAAACATATGTAATTCATAAAAAGCCAAATGAACAAAGAAAGGGCCCGATTCTTCAGGAAATGAGAACTTGTATTGTCCATCAGATGTTCTTTCTGAGATGCAAAGCTTGGCAAAGAAAGCACTAAGCACTTATCTCATTGCACAAGATTTCCTACAACTCTGCTGGTTTACTATCCATCTGTAACTAGAACACAGAAAGTGTCAGCATTACACAGTGCGCTGAAAGCCCAGACATATCCAACACACCTTCAAAAGTAGGTGGGACAACCTTGGAGGGCCATGTTATTGTACATCATCTCTTGTGTTTTGTCTGTATTTTCCTTCACTTGTGAGACAAGAGCAAGATATTTTACACATATGGAAAGCTGGAAAAATAATGAGAATTGTTGTTTTACCTGCTAATGATTCAACTCATGATTTTCCTTTAGCCATGTTGAAGATGAGGTGGCAAGAGAACTGGAGCTCACATAAGCTCCTCTGATTCAAAAGGGCTTTTCCAAAATTTGCAACAGACCCTTGAAAATGAACCGGTGAGGATGGTGCAGGCTCCCAAATGAGGATGCTCTTCCAGATGAACAGCAAGTGATTTGCAAATGGGAGGAAAAAAAATTTTTCCTCTGACTCTTAATAGAAGAATATAAACCCAGTATTTCCTGCACGGTAAGAGGCACTAGACTCAGGGTTGCATCTGATTAAAGAGGAGGGCAAAGCAGGAAGCAGGTTCAGCCCTGAGCTAGGATTCCAGAAAGCTTTGCTCCTTCTTCTCGAGGACCACGAAACACTGTTGTCACCTCATCTGCTTTTTTCTTATGTTCCCAAACTCCTTAAAATCCTTCTAGTTTCCGTAACTTTCCAGAGAACCTTTTTCTGCTGCAGTGCAAGAATCCCTCAGAAACAAATGTAGGGAGCACAGCACAACTGAGACACAGCATTGCAAGAATAGCCAGAAACACTGGGGCTGGGTCAGGGGAAGCCAAGGAGGCCTCTGTGAAAGCCTCTTTCCTACAGGTGTCATGTAACACCTCTTCATGTCTCTTTTATTCCCAGAGCTGCCTAAGCTGGAAGAGCTACCCAAGCACAACTCCATTTATGAACTGATTACAGTTAAGGGACATTTTATTCATGAATAGACCTTATGCTCAAGATGATGATTCATGATGTTATTTCCAGTGAGAAAACACAATAAAATACAGAGCAAAAATTTCTGTTTCAATTTCAGGTCACAAATTAATATGGTTTGTATCCCTTAAGAGCAAGTTGAAATTTGGAACTTATAATAAATTGTTCTCAACCTGACAACCCATCTCAACATTTCAGTTGCCAAAAAGGCAGAGAATTTACACAGTTGTACAGATGCACTGAGTTTAACTAAACTGAAATCAAATCCTATTTTTATACCTGCAAGGATAACAGCAAGACAATGCCTGCAGTTGTATGACTATCCACAGCATAGCATTGACCTTTAACGTGCACAGATATTAACTGATTGTATGTATGCTCATATTATTGTGGACATATTCACACTTGTTTCAGTAATATTATATTCAGATATAAGATTTCTCCAATCTGAAAATGCAATAAATATAAAAACTGGCTTGCTGATTTGCGTAAACAAATCAAAGAAAATTGTGGTATTTTTCAGGGAAAATTTTTTAGTCCTGATCTGATTCCAAGTTCAAGATGAAAAATGGAAAGAATACCACTGATTCCCACAGGTTCTCGATTACACAGCCCTCACCCCTGCAGGAACAAAGCTTTTCACTTATGTTTGGGTTTTCTGCTGCTGTTTTGTTTGTTGTGCTCTTTTTTAGATCTAGATTTGAGGAGAAGGGGGTGTCAAAGAGTTAACATCCTTTCTACGTTTTGCACTTGTTTCCTGTCACAGCTGATTCTGAAACCATACATATTATTCCTTCTCAAAAATAGTTACTAGCAATTTTTGAACAAAAGGCCCCACATCTGTGGGCAAAACCTTTTACATCAAAATAAAATGTGATTTATTAAACTGTGAAAAAATGCAGTGTTTTAATGTAAACTGTCAGGCATCTTAGAGCTCAAGGTCAGTTCAGTAACTATCACTCTAACATCTGAGCAAAGAGGTCAGAAGTTCACATCCCTGGGTCTGGGCTTGCATCCAGGCCTAACAACACAGCATGGCTTCATACAAATGGAGTACCATGGACCACATTCCCTTGAGGTAAGGCTTCAAAAGTTAAAGTGTCCTTTATCAAGCTTTGTGGACCCAAAAGGGAAAAAAAATCCATAGTTTTTCTCTTATGAAGGAAGGAAGGGAAGGAAGGGAATAATTCAGACATCCTGATCAGATTTCCATTTCTAATTAAAGCAGAGTCTTTATGACCCATTAGTCCTTATTACATCTGTGCTAATCATGATTTCAGTGTCAGCTTTGGTTAAATAAAGGATCAACTCTCTTGATTCAAGGTCCAAATGAATGTGAATCCCTTTCAGATTTGTCTTCATATCTGAAAAGAGTATAAATTCTATTATGGGGAGAGAATAGAGAAGAAGCATATGAACCACCAAAAAATCTGTAATCACTTTCTGTTTTCCTTCTGAAAATAAGGACGGAAAAACTTTTATTTCTCTCTCAATTCTATTAATGGCTAAGCTTTGGGTACCTCCCAAATTACTACTTTTGCTCCAGTGGAAATAACAGTACTGTTTTGAAGGACATTAAAATTTTTAAGATACAGTACAGATGTTGTGATATATAGACCATGCACTGTATTTAGCATAAATACTCATGAAAGATAGTTAGCCCTGAAATACAATTTGCAAAGCATTCTAATACTGATACTTACCATATGGGTATTAAGCTGTTCTCTTGCTGTTTCTGGTAAGCCTCCAACAGGTTTTGATGCCAACAGTTGACGTTCAGTATCTGTCAGCCATTGCTGCATATCTTCAACTTCACCATGGAAACCCTGGGCCTAAATTATACCACAGCATTTTAGAGCTTACTTAAATGTTTTCCACTCCAAATTCTAGCTCAGATGAAGAAGTATACTGGCAACAGACTCAATCAGGTACTTTCAGTAATCAGAGGAAATGAAAGAAAAACAACAAAGGAAAAACACAATGAAACAAAATTTAAACTAGCCCCATTTATCATCATGGAGAAGTACAAAGACCATAGAAACCCTGAAAGAAGGCTAAATGAGCCACTGTGAGATCAACGTCATCCCTGAGTAATAAACCTATATAGAATCTTCGGCTTTTAAAAATAAGTAAGCCAAAAGCTGAGGCTTTAATTCAACACTGTAGAAGACAAAAGACAGCTGTGGAAAGTTCAGCTGGATCTAAACTTTCTCCAAATTTAGGAGTGTCTGCATTACAGCTTTCACTTAGGTCAATTTCCAGTGCATTTCTAGTATTTTATGTAAAAAAACACTTCTGAGTTCTCTTTCTTTCATCCTTTCCTGCTCACCTGGATCAAGGCACTGTCCAGCTGCTGTTTCCTTTGCTCTGTTTTTTCCAACACATTTTGCCAGCGCTGATTCAGAAGTTCCAACTTGCTCCGTAAATTACTTGCTTCTTCAACAGCACTTGATTCAATCAGGTCACTTCCTGCTTTCTTAACTGCTTCCACTGTAGATTGATGAGCTAAAACATCATTCTGTAGCACCTACAATTGTAACACAGCACGTATGACTGGCTACCTTGATAAGTTGTTAAATAAAGGCAAACATAGTAACCAAGCTAGTTCTAACGCAGTGACAAGACAGCAGTTTACAGTTAGCACAGGTATTAGTAATGAAAGCTAATAACTAGTCTAACTTCAATCAAAAGCAGTAACAGACCAATCTGCCAGAATGCTGTGCTTGTTTTTATGTCTCGGAAAAAATATATACTCTTCCTGAATATATATATATTTCCAAATTAAGCTTTCTGACACTGCTGGTGATAATGCACATCCGAGAAATCCAGTATCACTTCACTTTCCTTCATTTAGTGCACGCTGTCTTTAATAGCATTTTTCTTTGATTTTGAGGGCAAGGTGTGAAAACAGTAATACAAAGAGTATTGCTGACTCCTCTTGGAGCAGTAGGCCGAGAGAAGAGAAAATAACAAGAAGACAACATTCTGACTGCCATTACATCTTTTTACACATTTCAGGTCAACCACTAGTCTCATGTATGTCAGTCTAGCAGGACACTTCAAGATGAGGAACGTTAATGCTTACGACTATTAAGACCATGTTTAAGATCCATTACCATCAACCACAGTAGAACCATAAAGGACAAAAAGTATGTTTAGGAAAAATAAGCTGTTTTCAGAAAGATTAAAAAAAATTAAAGAGAAAGCTTTAAAGTACCAGGAATAAAGACCAGGAAAAGGAGATGTGCAAAATGGTTAGGAAGGAAATGACAAACCCTGCCTAAGAAATTCAGCTTTTTGACTACTCTCTTCCAGGACACGTGGTTCAAACTTACTTCCACCAAAATGCTAGCGTAAGGAGAAAAAAGAATAAAAGATAAAGCTAAACACAAAGGAATTTTATTCACCAAAAGACTTACTAGGCACTGGAACAGGCTGCCCAGGGAGGTAGCTGAATCACCATCCCAGGAGGTTTTCAAGAAATCTTTAGATGTTGTACTAAGGGACATGGTTTAGCAGCAAAATATTGGTGGTATGTGGATGGTTGGACTGGATAATCTTGGAAGTCTTTTCCAACCTTGATGATTCTATGATTCTAACTTTTTAATAAAATAGACCAAATCAAAATGAAAAAGCAAGTCACAAGCAGTCTTCGTATACAGAACATGCAAATCTTTGCTTTAATTCTTTTGAGCCAAGCTCAGGAAGGTATTTGTTATTTTTATTTTCCTGACAGAGAAAAAAAAAAAAAGAAAAAAAATGACGTTCACACAAGCAGATGCATCTTAATCCTTCCTTCCTGCTGAGGCTCACTAGGAACAAGGTCTATTCTTTCCAAAGTTATACAAGAGATGGATGTTTTTCCAGGCTACCACAGGATGCACTACTGTGTGAACTTTCTAACCTACAAATTCTGTTTTACAAAACGGAAGTAGATTGGTTGATGAGTTTGCTGCAATCCCATCCCAAGGCAAATGAAGTCGTATATGATGTCTGGATGCCTCTTCAGCAGTAAGACACTTTCACTCATTAAGTATATAAAAGTTTCACAGAGTGGAAGGTGGGCTTGTAAACTCTTCTGGTTTTTTTCAATGAGTCTGTTTCTAACAGTGATCACCTAGGGTACATAATGATTTACTCTGTACAGGTTCTCTCTCATTAACAAAAAAGATTCAGAAGCTTCTTTGACAAAGACAGTGAAAATGCCTTAATTATCCATGTACTGTCAATTTCAGTCTACTCTCTCTAAATCCAAAATGATCTATGAATAATTTCCGTATCATATGCAGGCCAAAAATAAAGGGACAGACCTGAAGGAAAGGATTTATGAGATTAGTATGAAATCTAAAGAAGTAGATAAGATCTTTTGCTCTTCAGAGATGCTTTTCTAAATAGACAATGAAAACACTCTTCCACCAGCTCCAAAGCCACATTAGCCAGCAAAAATGCTATTAAGAAAAAAACCTCAAACCACCAACATATTGTATGAAGCAAAGATAAAAACGTGGAGACATGGATATCCCTAAAATTTGCTAACAGTTTCAGAGAAGCATTCTCTTTGTTGGCTGGACCCAATCAAGACACAATTTTGTAGAATTCAGAACTACAAATAACTTTTTCCAACAAGAAAGAACAAAGATGTGTAAAGGTAAAGTGCATATTCTAAGACCTGGCCTAAACAGAATTAGTTAAGGAGTTTATTGCCTCAAGGAGATTTAACACGCTTGATGATTTTTCAGTTCCCTGGATCAACTAAAGGTGAAAAAAGGTGGAAACCAGGGTCAACTGCTCTTTTTTTGGTCACATTATTTGCATAGCATATGCAAGAAAGAAAGGAGTACAGAAGAGTAAGAGAAAATATATTAGTTTTTCCAAGCTACCATTTCAGCCATAACCTGAACCTTGAAAATTTCTATGAAGAATTATTTATCAAGCACAAAGTTTTACTACAAGACTTATCACTAAGATAAACATCAAAAAAACATTTCATTCAATATTAGTTGTAATTACATACATGATGTTTGGCAAGTTCAATTTCAATAGCCTTGGGGTCTCCACCCACGGGTTTCTGTTCATTCAGCAAGTCTTCCGTATGCGTCAGCCATGTAAGTAACTCATCCAGGGCATGCTGGAACTGCCCCAAGGCTAATAAGGCACCTTCCAGCTTGTGCTACAGTAAAAATAAAATAAATTAACAATAAAATGGTTTCATGATGCTATTGAACTGGCTTAAATTACCATTAGTCACCATAATCCAGAGCACGATAGCATAAAAAAAGAGAGACAAACAGCTATTCAACACAGCAACTGCATTATAGTCAGAGCTGAGTTAGCAAATCCATTGTAAAGCCTCACATTCTAGGCTTAAACTCCTGATCTCTGAAGATCCCATGCAACCAGAGCAGTGCTAAGATTGAAAGCGCTCTCACAGTGATGTGGCAGTAGTTTTCATCTTTTAAAATATAATTTCAATATAAATGCATCTTGATGCATCATCTTCTTAAAATGATTCTTTGCAGTAAAACGATTCAATTTCAAAAAAAAAAAACAAACCAACAACAAAAAACACCTCTTCAAAGTACTGCACCTTTCTCTGATAATTTGATAAATACTGAAACACTTTAATATCCTGATTAAGGTTTTAAGGAAAAGTGCTCAGTTCAGAAGCTAACAGTGATTTTGCACATATAAACATGCTTTCAACTGATACTTAAAATGTCATCAAATAATCAAAATGAAATAATAATGATTAGACATCACACTGCTGACAGAGGAAGTGACAACAATGCTGCTAAGAGTTTAAAAGAAAAACAACATAAAAACAATTCAGTGAACTATGAAATTAAAATTCCATTACAAATAGCTCTGTAATTTCCAAACAAAAAAGACTAAACACGTAAACTGCTACAAAGATTATGCATAATGAAAAGCTTTTCTCATAAAAACTAAGTCATGAATGAAGCCTCCTCCTTCGGATTTATTTACCTGTCTATTTATGATTTTTTCTTCTAGGCTGTGCCACAGTACTTTGAGCTCTGTGAGAGGGTCTTGAACAGTGTGCTTGTCACTTTCCTGTGTTACCTTCTTCAGCAATAGTTCTGCTTGATGGTTCAGTCTTTCCATTTCTATCTGCTGCTGATAAGCTTCTGTTTTAAATTGCTATAGTAAATAGAAAAAGAATTAAAATAAACACATTTTAATTACTTTCTTGAGCATAGCATATTACAGCCCTATTTACAATAAAAATACATCACTGTCAACTTTCACAAATATGGGGGTTAGTTGTAATGGGTCAAAATGCATGTAAAACACAATTCAGATGGCTCCAGTTAATTCAAAATATGCCTTAGAATCCCATCAGACAGTGCTAACAGTGATCAAAGGGGGATAAAGCTACCCAGTGTAAAAGTACTCTAATGATCTTGTTGGTTTGTAAACAAGATGGAACTTGGGTAACTTCTAGCTCTTGTGGCTGTGGAAATATAATGCAGTAAATAGAATTATTCTTTAAAGAACTGAAAGCAACCTTTCTTTAGTACAACATCCTCTTGTACGGACAACTTAGGCACAGTATGAATATAACCTGCAGATTTACATTCTTCTGAACTGTAGATGATAGACAGATACAGTTCATTTGCAGTCATATTGTAAGACAGATAGAGAAAGCAGCCCGTCCATAATCAAAAAAACTTTACAAGTCAGGAATAAAACCAAGGATATTCCCCAATTATTACACATCCCCACTTTTTATTTAAAATACATAGTGCAACCTACCAGAGTCAAGAGGATACTTTGTTAAAGAATCATATAGACAGGTTTCTAAGCGTGAAATTTTGACTTACAGTTTACTGAATGTATTGGGAATGATGCAGTAATATATTTGAACACTTAGAGAAAACTGATAATGGCTGCTTTGAAATCGGCACAGCCGGAGCTGCAGTGGCTGACTGAGGTACAGGGCGGGTTTCCGGGAGGTTCCAGTCTCTCGGGAACCGAGTGAGAGCGGCCAGACCTGTAGGCTGTTCTCCCGAGGTTAACGAGGCGTTAACGAGGCGTAGGCGTTGCCAGGGTTTCAGCGCCCACGCCCACACCCCTCAGCTGAATCGGGCTGAAGGGGTATATCCCTGAAGGGCTCAGGGAGGGCAGCGAAGTATCCCATTACAATTCATATCTATATATACATTATTATAAACTATTATTTATTTATTTACTTTCAATTTTTCATTTCTTTGTTTTTTATTTTTTTTTTTTTGTGCCATGGTATCTACTAGACAGAGGGCTTGCCTTAAGAAGGCTGTGGCGACCCAGACAGAAGGTCTGCCTAGAAGCGTGGCTACACAGGTCTCTGGTTGCAAGGAGTGCCAGAGCCTGCTACTGCTGGATGAGGGTGCTAAGCAGTTCTCCTGTGCGAGGTGTGAGCAGGTGGAAGATCTGCTTAGCATGGTGGTTGAATTGAAAGAGGAGGTTGAGAGACTGAGGGCCATCAGGGACTGTGAGCGGGAGATTGACTGGTGGAGTAGCTCCCTAGAGTGCCAGAGAGAAAGGCACCGGGGAGATCCCCCACAGTTGGTGGTGGACTCCCTGACCTGTCCCCGTAGGGCAGAAGGGGGATATCTGAGGGATAGGGAGGGCTGGCAGAGAGTCCCTGCTCGGTACCGTGGGCAATCTCCCCCTCTGCCTCCCCAGTGTCCCCTGATACCCCTAAGCTGTAGATTTGCAGCACTGGAAGTTGAAGAGGTGATAAGGGGTGAAGTGCAGGAAGATTCCCACAGGAGGTCACCAATGGCAAGGCAGTCACCTCCGTGCATTGAGACTGCTGCTACTAAGAAAGGAAGGAAGGTGATCGTAGTGGGTGGCTCCCTTCTAAAGGGAACTGAGGGCCCCATTTGCAGACCAGACCCAAACCGCAGGGAAGTGTGCTGTCTCCCTGGGGCCCGGATCAGGGACATTGCTAGAAGACTCCCGGATTTGATACGCCCCACCGACTACTACCCATTGCTCGTAGTTCAGGCAGACTGCAATGAAATATCTCAGAGAAGTCTGCGAACTATGAAAAGAGATTTCAGGGGATTAGGGCGATTAGTTCAAGGGGTGGGAGCACAAGTGGTGTTTGCTTCCATACCTTCTGGGGCAGTGAAGGACACAGAATGGGCTAGGAAAACACAGGTGATGAATAATTGGCTGAGAGGTTGGTGTAGAGATAGACACTTTGGGTTTTTTGACCATGGGACAGTTTACTCGGCTCCTGGCCTGTTATCTGTTGATGGGACGCACCTATCCCAAAGGGGGAAATGAATCCTAGCACAGGAGCTAGCTGGACTCATTGAGAGAGCTTTAAACTAGCTGTGATGGGGGAAGGGGATAAAACGGGGCTCACCAGTAAAGAGCCTAAGGAGGCTGTGCTGGAGAAAGGGGTGAGGCAGATATCTCAGCTGAAGTGCATCTATACCAATGCACGCAGCATGGGCAATAAACAAGAAGAGCTTGAAGCCATTGTGAGGCAGGCTAACTATGACCTTGTGGCTATTACAGAAACATGGTGGGACCTCTCCCATGACTGGAACACTGGGATTGATGGCTATAAGCTCTTCAGAAGGGATAGACAGGGAAGAAAGGGTGGTGGCATAGCTCTCTGTATCAGAGAGTGTTTTGATGTTCAAGAGCTTGTGGTTGGAAATGACAAAGTAGAGTGTCTATGGATAAGGATCAGGGGGATAGTCTTTAGGAGTGACATCGTGGTGGGGGTCTGTTATAGACCACCTAGTCAGGATGAAGAAATAGACGAGGTGTTCTATAAACAACTCGTAGATGTTGCACAATGGCCAGCAGTCGTTCTCATGGGGGACTTCAACTTCCCTGACATATGCTGGAAATATAATACTGCGCAGAGGAAGCAGTCCTTGAGATTTCTAGAATGTGTGGATGATTGCTTCCTGACACAGCTGGTGCAAGAGCCTACCAGGGGAGATGCCTTGCTTGACCTACTTTTCACTAACAGGGAAGGACTAGTAGGGGATGTGAAGGTTGGAGATTGTCTTGGCCAGAGTGACCATGAAATGGTGGAGTTTGCTATTCTGGGTGACGTCAAGAAGGTGACTAGCAAAACTATTACCTTGGACTTCCGGAGGGCAGACTTTGACCTGTTCAGGACACTTGTTGCAAGGGTCCCTTGGGACTTGCTCCTGAGGGGTAAAGGGGTCCAGGAAGCCTGGATGCTCCTCAAGATGGAAATCTTAAAGGCACAGGAGCAGGCAGTCCCGGAGTCCCTTAAGTCAAGCCGGAGGAGAAAAAGACCAGTGTGGATGAACTGGGATCTTTTGTTGAGACTCTGAGAGAAAAAGAGAGTCTATGTCCTCTGGAAGATGGGTCAGGCTACTTGGGGTGACTACAGAGAACTGGCCAAGATCTGCAGGCAGAAAATTAGAAATGCTAAAGCCCAGCTTGAAATTAGGCTGGCTACTGCTGTAAAGGAGAACAGGAAACCCTTTTACAAATATATTAACAGCAGGAGAAAAACTAAGGAAAATTTCCCTCCTTTACTCAACGAGGCAGGCAATATAACCACAGATGATAAGGAAAAGGCTGAGGTTCTCAATGCCTTCTTCACATCTGTCTTTAATAGACAGAACAGTTGTTCACAGGGTACTTGCCCTGACCTGGAAGTCCGGGACGGGGCGCATAATGCACCCCCTGTGATCCAAGCAGAGATGGTCAGAGATCTTCTCCTCCATCTGAACTGCCACAAGTCCATGGGACCAGATGGGATCCACCCAAGGGTGCTGAGGGAGCTGGCAGAGGTGATTGCCGAGCCACTTTCTGCCATCTATCAGCATTCCTGGTTATCTGGAGAGGTCCCACAAGATTGGAGGCTTGCTGATGTGACTCCCATCTACAAGAAAGGCCGTAAGGAAGACCCGGGGAACTACAGGCCTGTCAGCCTGACCTCGGTATCAGGGAAAGTTATGGAGCAGATGATCTTGAGGGAAATCACACGACACGTGCATGGCAATAAAGGGATCAGACCCAGCCAGCACGGGTTCACCAGGGGCAGGTCGTGCTTGTCCAACCTCATCTCCTTCTATGACTGGGTGACCAGACAGGTAGATGAGGGAAAGGCTGTTGATGTAGTCTACCTGGACTTCAGCAAGGCCTTTGACACGGTCTCCCACAGTATTCTCCTAAGGAAACTGGCAGCCCGTGGTGTGGACAGGTTCACTCTTCTCTGGGTGGAGAACTGGCTGGAGGGCTGTGCCCAGAGGGTAGTGGTTAATGGAGTTAAGTCCAGATGGTGTCCTGTTATGAGTGGTGTCCCCCAAGGGTCAGTTTTGGGGTCCATCTTGTTTAATATTTTTATTGATGACCTAGATGAGGGAACTGAGTGTACCCTCAGTAAGTTTGCAGGTGACACCAAGTTGGGAGGATGTGTCAAACTGCCTGAGGGTAGGGAGGCCCTTCAGAGGGATTTGGATAGGCTGAACAGCTGGGCTGAGCTCAATGGGATGAGGTTCAATAAGACCAAGTGCCGGGTCCTGCACTTTGGCCACAATAACCCCATGCAGTGCTATAGGCTTGGGGCAGAATGGCTTGAAGAATGTAGAGAGGAAAAGGACCTGGGGGTGTTGGTTGATGCTCGGCTCAACATGAGCCGGCAGTGTGCCCAGGTGGCCAAGAAGGCCAACAGCATCCTGGCCTGTATTAGAAATAGTGTAGCCAGCAGGAGCAGGGAGGTGATCATCCCCCTGTACTCAGCTCTGGTACGGCCGCACCTCGAGTACTGTGTTCAGTTTTGGGCCCCTCACTACAAGAAGGACATTGAGGCCCTGGAGCGTGTTCAGAGAAGGGCAACAAAACTGGGGAGGGGTCTGGAACACAAGTCTTATGAGGAGCGGCTGAGGGAGCTGGGATTGTTTAGCCTGGAGAAGAGGAGGCTCAGAGGAGACTTTATTGCACTCTACCACTTCCTGAAGGGGGGTTGTGGTGAGGAGGGGGTGGGCCTCTTCTCCCTGATAAATAATGACAGGACGAGGGGGAATGGCCACAAGTTGCGCCGGGGAAGATTTAGATTAGACCTGAGGAAGCATTTTTTTTTCTGAAAGAGTGGTCAGGCACTGGAATGGCCTGCCTAGGGAGGTGGTTGAGGCACCATCTGTTCAAGAAGCATTTAGATGAGGTGCTAAAGGATTTGATTTAGTACTTGGGTAGGGATAGTGATAGGAGGATGGTTGGACTAGATGATCTTGTAGGTCCTTTCCAACCTTATGAACTTATGAACTTATAAGAAGTGAAGCTCTGAAGGTAACTATTTATGGTGGAAGCCAGGAAATTTAATCATAACAAAAGAACCCACTTTATAACCTTACAGCTTTTGAAAGAGAAAGATTGCTATTACAAGTATTCTGTGACTGTTTCACCAAAATCTATTCCAAAGCCTTAAGTCACATATTTTTATAATGTAAGCTACACAATGAAATGTTATTTCAGATTTTTTTTAAACTAAGAACTAAAAATGACAATTGCTTACAAGCCATGAAAAATTCAGAATAAACAATAAAAAAATAGAAAAATGAAAATACAAATGAAATAAATGGCTATTTCATACCTTAAGCTCCTCAGTTTGCTGCTTCACTGTCTCCAGATCTGTTCCAACTGGAGACATAGACGACAACTTGATGCCAGCTATGTCTACCCAGTCAAATATTGCCTGAAAATCATAATATGAAAATATTGTGGGGAGAAATGGTATCATGTTTAAAAGTTGTAATAAATAAAATATGTCAATTTATTTTACTTCAGGAATAATATTGCTATTCTCTTTAAAATAAAACAGATTTTTTTAAAAACTTATATTCTTGACAATGCAAATGATGAAATATTAAGTACTCCATTAATTGATACAAGAATGTAAGTACTGCTGCTATTAGCAGCGACGTTCCCTAGTACCATTCATGCTACATAGCACTTCACTTCTTGAATAAAATCACCAACTTTTATGAGCTCTCTGAAAAGTAAGTACAAGACAAAGTCTCAGTTTCAAGTCTTAGGGGTTAAGATGGTAGGCTGTGGCTGAATGTTATAACAATCTGAATTATGATTATTACAAAACACTAATTAACAAATTTCTATTGAAGAGCAATGTTACCACGCAAGAAGATCCATTCAGTAGATATTAGTTACTGAACGGCCATAACTGAGCTTGACAGAATCTCTGTAAGATAACACAGTTGAAACTTAAAAACAATCAATGAACTGGCCCCAGTTGTGAGGTATTGTGGGTACTACTTTTGTTCCTAATTAAACAACATCAAGAATATCCTACTTACAGATTAACAACAGCTATATCTGTCTCAGTAATTGCATAGGGGGAAAAACACCTCTGGTAGGGCCTTTTTGCACCTGCCTGTTAACTGCAATTCATGAGGGAGAAACAGGTAGGAGCTCTTGTTGAAACGGCCTACATTGGGACAATTCTCTGAGGACACAACTACCCTCAACAAGCTCAAGAGGATGAGGCAGCTGCTGTACAGTTAATAATCTGTCCACAACACTTGTCATTTGTGTCCAGTGAAATGTCCACCAGAAGGCACTAAAATACACAAAGTACCAAGCTTACACAACCACAAAAACACACAATATTTAAAACAATGGCAGTGTTACTCATCTAATCCTACACATCAATCATAGTGGCATAGTACAAAAAGAGTATCTGGAGAAAAATAAATAACGAGGTGCACTGAAAAACGGGCATTGTGTGCATTAATTATTGAGTGTTCTGCCGTTTGATCTGCACTGAATATATGAAAAACTTGCCTCAGCATCAAGTGAACTTTTAAGTTTGTTTCAAGGGCCTAATGAAACAAGAAAGACATTTTTTTACTGGCTAACAGTAAGGGTGGAGTGAATTTAAAGTTATTTAACCGTCCTCCATTCAAAGAAAACAGCAGCAGTGATTATAGTAACCAATAATCTGTTCCTTTCAGATCATATGACTCTGACATATCAACTTGCCTATCATGTGAATTACTATCAAAATGTGAGCAGGATTACTATGAAACTGTGTGGTATCAAAAAACAAAAACAGGACACAAAAAAAAAAAAACCTCTGCACTTGCCAATAAGCAAGGAGATTTTACCATGGAACCTATATATAATGCAGTATATGAACAACAATATGAAGAGACCAACAGAAAATACCTGCTTGTTGAAGTCAGTATAACCAGTGATAGATACATTACTTGTCACCCACACAATCACTTTAAATTTTAATAAAATCACATTAAATTTCGTTAACTCAAGATTGGATTAGGAATATCAGGCGTATCACACCATCTTACCTGCAGTCCATCTTGGTACTGAACAGCAGCCTGCATAGCTTCAGCAAGCTTGTCCACTCTCTCTTTCCATGTTTTGTTTAAGGCATCCCAGGCAGAGTTCAGCTGCAAATAAGTACGATTTGTATCAACAGACAGAAACAATTTTTCCACCATGTAACTTACATTTACTAAACAGTTATTGCTCAGTAGCACCAATCAAACAAAGATTAGTATATCATATTCACTCCATATTAAAACTCTTGTTCTCTCTACCATTGCATAGTTTCCTTCAGAATGCATTAGAGGTTCTGTAATGCAAAAGTTGTGTAATTTAACACTGACTATATGTTTACCAATATAGGGATTATAGTCAGTATGGGAAATGTCAAGTCATTTGTAAATTAATCATTATAATAAAAGTAGCATAAAAGAAAATCACATTACCAAACATGAGAGAAATTAAAAGTCTTTTGTAGTCACGTGAACATGATTGTTCTCAATTACTTAACATAAAGCAGATATGCAGCATGTTCACAAGAAATAGCCATCTATTGTATTAATCAGTAATTTTTTAAGTGTCTTCTACAAAAAAACTAATCCATAGAGCAATATAATTAATTTTTCTGTACATTCAAATCTGAGTCAGTGTTTATTTACCCAAAAGGACAACCTTATTTTAACACAGAAGTTTCAGGGAAATCTTACTTTTGGTCCCCAAATTTTATTTTCAGAATTTCCTGGATGGCAAGGAACGCTACTATCAGCTGAAAAACAACTTACAAAGACTACTGTCAGCGTAATGATTCCCACCTTTTTACATTGGCTTACAATGTCAAAAGTGGATACTCACGGTGTAGCAGAATGGGTTGAACCCTCCCTCCAATATTCCAAGAAATATTGTTGCCATGAGACAGATGGCAGCAAAGAGGCAGTCTGACAAAATGGCATCTCACATGGAAATGCACATGAAGAAAAAGCATGGAACTGAATTCCTCTGTGAGTAAAAAATGGCATCCATTGACATTTATTGATGCTTTATGGAAATGGAATGTTTATGGAAACCAAGGAGAATGGAATGTTTATGGAAACCATGGAGGCAGTGAATGTCGTGTTTCAGCAGTAGCAATGGTTAAGTGAAAAACAAGCCATGATCCAGACAGCCATGCACAGCAGTCACAACATGAAATGAAGAGTGTCTCAATCAGCTCATCCAAGCAAATGGATGGATTACAACTCGGGAATTGTATGTGGAGCTGACTGTCAGCTTCAGTGCATTAGAAATGACAGTGGCAATCACGCCAGTTTGAAGATGGAGCACACTGCCAGTCTTGGATGGACTCTCCTGCCACAGCCACCCTACAGTCTGTATTTTGTGCCCTCTGATTTCCAACTGTTTGGGTTGATGATAGACTGCAGGGCAATATTTTCTTAGCAATGTCACCACTGCAGCTGTGAAACAGTGGGTTACACCTCTATTGGTACAGATTTCTACAACCATGGCATGGAGGCTCCTTCTCATCACTGGCAAAAACGCACAGCTAGTGATGGTGACTGTGTTGAAAAACGGTGTTTTGTAGTTGAAAATTCACTCTATCAAAATACAGTGCTGCTGTGCTCTTTGTATCTGTTGTAATTTCCAAGGGAATAAATAGCAGGCATTACATTCTGAGCTACCTACATAACAATAAATTTTGAGCATCTGCATTTCCCATACCTCATCTATACTCTTGTTGACAATAGGTTTGTCAGGTTCTCCACAAGCAGCTCTAAGTTCAGAGCCTAGGCTTACAACTGTTTCTAGTTCTTCTTGCAGTCCATCAATTTCTTCTTTAGCAGCCTACAAGGAAAAAAAAATCCAACACTGGTAGGTAATACTACATTCAGTAATTTATGTATGGCTTGCTTTTAATATAGAACACATCCATGTTTGACTTCTGCTCTCTTGAAAGTCACCTGGACGTAGAACTAGATGTTTAAAATATGAGCATCATTTTGCAGTGTCAGGGTAAAGCAAATGACATCAGTCTAAATTACAAACAGATAATGATGTCATTTTGTACAAGATGGAAAAAACAAGCAGGATGTTTTAAATTAGATTTCTTTAATCAAAACATTTTCTATTTCAGAGGTTATCATTCACTTTCAAATTTGTAACTATCAGCATAAATAATTACAGACTTGGAGCATAATACACACATCCGTATGCCTTTCATTTAGATGTTGTATATTACCCAGAATCTAAAGTATGTGTAACTTTTACAGGTCTCAGTGACATACATATTATATGCATGCTTACAAACGGATACGTACGTGTAATGACAGGCATAAGTTACATGCTCATTGCAATTAAGCACTGATATGTATCATTTGCTATAGACTCTTGAGATATCATTATAGTAAATTTCTGTATAATTATGCCTCTTCATCTCTAAAAAAAATAATCTCCTGTGTTATTTCCTAATAATTCTGTCTATTCCCTGCATACTGTAAATAACATACTTTAAATCAACAACTGACCTCAGCAGCTTCTTGCTGTTGCTTGACTACAGATGGGTCAACTCCAGGTCCTTCCAGTTCCCGAATGAAGTCCTGAGTATCTTTAATAGTAGCTACAAGAGCCATATGATCACACCAAAACTTTTCAGCTAGTTCCATAACATCCAACAATTTGGCCTCCCTTTCCTCAGTCAAGGTCTGGATGTCTTGCCAAATAAGCACCATTTGGTCTAGTTTATCTTGCACAGCTAAACAACAAAAGAAGAAGATTACTACCTTGGCAAACAATTCTTGGCCATAAATATCTCTACAGCTCTACAACGAAAACATATGTGTATATTTTAAAATTTAGACTTTAAAATTGTTTCTTTACAAGACTTTTTTTGATGTTAAGTGGAAACAATAAACAAGACATTTAAAAATAAAACAAAGGTCAGATCCACGATGAATTATTAAATGAATGCCTTGTTTTTTCTTCAGAACTTCTCCAGGAGAATACAATCCCCAGATTAGTAGCCATCGAAAATCAAGACTTTTATTTGATGAAGCTTGCTGCATTTCCACTACACGAGTCTTTCTTCAGTGTACTACCTTTAGCAGATACATCCTTATCTGCTCCTTCTGAGCGAGCAATCATTTCCTCCCCTCGCTGCTTAAGCGTCTCATAGACTGGCTGAAGTTTTTCCAGATCCATTGACACATTCTTATTTTCACTAATTTGCTCTTTAATCTTCTCCACCTCTGCTGAGATTGAAGGTGGCTGCCTCAGACGTTCAACTATGCGTTTCAGACTCTCCAGGGTTGGATCTATCTTGTCATGAAACTGAGAGGGTGGAAAAGGACAGAAAGAAAGGGCAGAGAAATTAGAAGACAAATGTTTGAAAAAAGTTCTTTTGGAACAGGGTACTTTAAAATTTACATAATTTACATGTCTAGTTATATGTGCAACTTGCAATGCTCCCAGGTGGTTCTCACCCTCTTTTAAGATCTAAAAGAAACACATGCCCCTGCAAAATGGTGGTATTTCTCAGATTTAAGAGAGACAGAATTTTAGTATGAAGTCGAGGTTTAATTCTGAAACAATCCATCTGAAAATACTACATAGGGCAGCACCTATCTTCACACAGTCAGTCCTGCATAATTAATACATTACTTTGTATCCTATTTTGGAAAAGAAAGCTGTGGCTTTCTGATTGCATCATTTCAGAAAGATACTTATCTTAATATTAATTACATGTATTTTCATATCAAGACCACCATACTGCATATAAACTCTGATTAGGATTTGATATTTAAGGTCACTCAATAAGACATTTGCCTGGTGCCCAAGTGGTGCTCATTAGTGCAGTAAATGGGCACTACTTCCTGCAATTAAAAGCTCCAACAGTATGTATTACATTCATCCACATTTGACTCAGAGCCCATGAGCCCAGAAATTCTGTTACATCTACATTAATTAGCATGGTTTATCCTTTGGTACAAACCTAAAGTTAAGAACTAATATAAGCTGTTGGATCCATACAGACTACTAAAAGCATCTCACAACCATGCCCCTTCCAAGTTACAGAAATTACTAGATTGTGGGTATAGAACCAGCAGCATCTACAAAGAGCACTCTTGGCTATACTTGGGAAGGCTGCTAGAAGAAGCACAGCAAAACAAGCTTACCCAACATGAACAAATATCTATACCCTTAGTATTCAAAGCAATACATGCAAAAGAAATGCAATTGCTTTTTACCACTACACAGTGCAAATATTATACAAGCTAGGAAAACGCAATATATAAACAACCTCCCTACATTCTAGACTTCTGAAAAACTGATTAAGGGAACAAAAACATACAGAAGTGATAAAAACTGAAATAAATTTGGCAATATTCAAATCTAATTTTAGGACACATATCCTGCATTTTTAAATTCTCAGTCCATTCAGTTGGCCTCATTTTACTCTGACTTCAACGACTGAGACAAAGTGATTTAGAACTTAAAAAGGAGGAAAGGCAAGTTATAATAATCCCTCTTTCTGGCTCCATAGGTCACATACTGCCTTTGATACAAAATGTAATTTAACATAATTTGAAACCTGAAGAGTTAAATAATTATTCTTCCTGGACTGTCTAGACAAACACTGACATATCCACCATACTACAGAGTCTGAATATATATTTACATATATTAATAAAAGAAGAGTTCGTATAAAATTACATTCTGGAAGTTAGAATGTTTGGCTTCCTCATCTGCATATACATTTATGTAGATTAAATACTTTAAGGTTCATTTATAAGTAATTAAGTATTTTTCTCAACATCTGATTATCTTCTAGCTGTTGCCAAAGAATGCATTTTTCTTCTTGCTTTCTGATCTTAGCCTTCTGTACTTAAGCACGTCTTGTTAACGTCCACCACGTACAAAGCAAAGGCTCGAACACTAAAGCACCTTGATTTTCAAACATGCAGCATATATGCTATAGAAGTAATATGGAATCTAAATAAACATGCATCTTTCAGAGTTGTGAAAGAAGAGGCTATTTAGAATGACTGAAAATATCATCTAATAGTGGCTACAACCAGGTCAGAAACAGAATGACATCTGATATCACTTTTTTTCCTTAGAATCTTAAATTCTGTCAGTAACATCAAGGAATACAATGTTAAGTACCATGACTTAAGAAGATAATTATTTAGAATGCAGAATTGATGAGAACCTTAAGGTCTTTTTCTTGATTTAGTGTTTTAGACCTCACAACAAATATAGCACTTTATTTCCAGCCAAGAGACAAAAAAGGGAGTTTACCATAAAAACACTGCTATAGGACACAAAACTTTTAATCAGGTTTCTGTGTGGGTTCATGCACACAGTTACTGAGGACTTTTTCTGAATTTGGTGTTACACAAAAGGAATTCATTTTGGATTTAATGACAAATTAATTCAGTATTTTCAAGGTATCTTGAAAGTATTTCAAGGTATTTCCTAGGATATGATACCTATCAATACTCCATCAAGGTTCATTCCATGGAGTAATAAACCTAAGATACACAGCTTTTGTGGACTTGATCTGAATTTTATGCTTATGATAATATTTTGTGAAGTCTAATTTGCTTACAATTCTTTTATGTGAAAAAGTTCAAGCACAGATAACATTAAGTTCCTGTGGGTCTATAAAGAAGGCCAAATGCTACGCATGGTTAAGTACCCTCTAGTTCCAGTCTATTAAAGAACCCACTAAAGTTGCCAAGTTCTAGATATGATGATATGTAAAGCTGAGACATTCAGATCAAGCACAACATCAGCTAGTAACGAACCAGTAAGAGAAAACTGAATAAGCTGAAAATCTGACGTTGTTAGATCAAATATTCCTTTCCTGACATTCTAAAATTGAGAAGCAATGATATTTTTCAACTGCAGCAGAGTAATTAAAAATTGTAACTCCTCATGGAAATCAATGCCATGAGAAGCAGCATGAACATTCACACACTGTGCAGTTGAACAATCCACATAAAACAGCAGTTTAGTCTTGAGATATATAGATATATATAAAATGTCTGCGTATCTTTCCATTCAAATGAATCAAATCATACTTAAAACGATACCTGGGTACACTGAGAAATGGCTTCATCCAGTGCCAGTGCTCTCTTTTTGACATCTTCCTTAATTTTGCTGTAAAGGGCGTCAGCTGCCACATATTTCTCTTGGATAGAGAAACTTTCTCCTGGGCTCAGCTCCAGCAACTGAGGCCCAGTTTTATTCATCTTATCTATATGAGGCTTGTGTTCAGCAATCAGCTCACGCAGTTGCTATAACAAATGAAAAAACTTATCAGTTTCTTATGCTTAGACCACCACATTACAGTTGTCCACACTTCAAACACATCCAGCTGGCAAGTAATTCCAAACAAATACCTGTCATCCTAATGTAAGGCACAAATAATATTAAATAAAGTTAATGACTGCTCTGCCAGTGATGGTTCCCTTTCCAAAAGTAAGAGCTATCCAGCCAGGAAACATCGCAATTAAAGATACATTGGAAAGGGCCATGAAATACTCCTTCAAGGCATATCATTACATGTGGAATGCATGGTGCCAACTATGCAGATGATGTTGGCAACAGACACTCCCCATCATTTTTAGGACCTGTAATGACAGAAATAGTAACTATATTCCAAATATCTGCATAATACCACAACTTATATACATTTTCATGCTGATATCTGCCACAAAGGCTTCCACTGAAGAACATCACAGAACAAGGTATTGAAGCTGCAGTAATATTAATGCAAGTTACCCTTGATTTAGAACAGGAAACTAGAACAAAGAGAAGGTAAAAAACAGTGAAAAGGACAGAGGGCAATGAAGATGCATGGGTGTTTTCTTGTGTAACAAGAAATAAATATACAGACTAGATTTTATCTCAGCCATCTACTCCCTCTCAACACCCACCCCCAAAACCACAGAAAACTGCAAAAGGCCAAAAAGTAATGGGATTCCGTCTTCCAATTCACCTAAGTATTTTGTTTTTGTTTACTTGCACCCATAGGTCTGACAAAAGGAGGAGATTTTTTTTGGGGGGGAGGGGGGGGAACCTAATCATTCCCTGAAGTTTCATTTATTGTCTCTGCTCTTCCCTTCCTTTTCAGAAAAATCCCACTGTCTAGTGAGACACTGTCCCTCTTGGTGCTGTGAGCTCCATGCATTTCTAGCCTATAGTCACTGTGCAGGAATGACAGGCTAGAGCAAGCACATGCTCTGTTCCTCCTTGTTCAGGGATTGTTTAAACAAATGAAGACACAGAAAAGGGTTTATATCAGCCTCAGTGTAAATAAATCCTCTTCAACTGAGGTCCTTCCCTTAAAAAGAAATCCTGACACTGGCTTGCTTACGTGCTCCTTCCCAGAAGAGAAGGGGTTGACCATGATTATCCACTGTTCCTTAATGAAGAAACAGCGAGGAAAATTAAAAAGCAACAACAACAAAAAAGCAATGACTAGCTACCTATTGAGAATGTAATTCTACTTGTATAACTTTCATCAATAAAAAAATACTGATTAGCACAGAAGAGGAAAAAGTTAAACTAAGAGTAGCTTGAAAGTATTTAGAAAATCATTTCATGTATTTTATTTTTTTCTACAAATAGATAACTTGACACAATGGGAAAGAGTACGCACACATTGGTATAAACTTTATCATGCCGGTACTCCAACTCTGCCAAAAGCTGAATTCAAAGTAAATTAACTGCATGTTAATATAAACATAAGTGAATATATAAGAAATATAAGGGAATACAGAAAGCTTTATTCATACTCAACTCCTTTCTCCTTTTTATAACAGAAGCACAAATGATCTGGTCTTTGCCATGACTGGGTAAACAATTCCAGTAAATCAGTATTCCAGATCAGATTACGTGTTAAAATTGCCAGACATTAATTTTCTACTTAAACAAATCTCAGCTAATGGCATAGCCCAGGGAAAATGCAAAAATACAAGTTCAGATGAAGGGCCTTTCAAGCAAGCAGAATGATTAAAGTAGATGGGGAAACAAACCTGTAAGTAAAGCAAGCATGATTTGGTTCAGGGTGACTAATCAAGATAGTTTGTAAAGCTCATGTGATATACTTAAGTCTTAATCGAGCATGTTTGCTCTTTATGGACATAGTAGGAAGACAAATGAATGAACCCAGTGTTTACCAGTGTTATCAAGTGGCACATCTTCTCACAGTAAACAGGATTTTGAAGCCAGGATTCATCCTATTAACATGACTCACTTAACTGAGGCAACTGAAACTAAAAAACCTAACTACTTTGTGCTCAGTAGGAAGAGCCAGGTGTCTCCAGTAGCAATATGGGCTCTGCATGTGCTAAAACCCACATGTTTTAAAATCTGATTCCATGTAAAACTAGTTGCCATCTTTGAAGCATAATAATTTTTGTCCCAATTCATTCTTCTACCACATGGAGGCCAGCCTATAGTAAAGTTCCCTCTCTGTTTTGTGTTGTTATGGGAAACAATTATTTATTTTTATTATTACATAACAAATATATTTTATAAGAGAAACGGTCAAGGGATTGGCTGAAATCAAACCACAGAATTCTTGGATCCTGAATTGTCAGTCTTCATGGTTTAGCAAAGTTTAGTTCCTGGTTCAACAAAGTTTAGCTGATGTCAACAAAATGTCAACAAAACAAACACATTTTTTTCATACACATAATGTTAATGCACATGCATATTAATACACATTGCATACGTAGACCACATTTCAGTTTCTGCATGCTGACAGCAGGTACTCTTGCTCTTTCTGCTGTCTCATATTACTCTTTCTTGGTTCTTACTCTAGAATCCAATCTCTGTTCTTTCTATTTATGGACTTGGTTTGTTCTAATACTGTCATATTTATGTGTACTTTTAAATGCACTTCTAAGCTACTAATTTCTTATGTACGTTATCTGTCACTTAATGGCAATTCTTTCCCCTTTAGCCCTCTTTTACACTTATACAGTGCTTGCTGCTTTCCCCAGATAATCTTCTATGCATGCAGTCTGGAAAACAGTAGAGGCATGACTTCAAATATATTTTCTGTTATTATTTCAAATAACCTTTTTCTACAGAAGTCTAACTGAGTAATAAGCATTCAGTGGAGTACTTCACAGTTCCAAGCACAATACCAGTTAGCTTTTGACACTTTGTTGGTTTTATTGTTTTTTTTTTGTTTTTTTTTTTAAACAGCAAAATTCTTACCCGATGCTCTTCTTGCTGCTGCTTTAAAGTTTCATACTCAAGGGCCGGTGCAGGAAGCTGAGAGATGATCATTTCTGTTTCAGTTAACCATGGCCAAAGCTCTTCATAAGTCTCCCAGAACTGGTTAACTAGGGACTGAGCCCGTTCCAGCTGCAGGTTTCTCTCTGAGTTCATTTGACAGACTGTATCATATTTCTGTAACAGGCTTTTCAGTTTTTTCTGTAAAATAATGTTAACAAAAAATAGCAATGTATGTCTTTTCACATATTTGTTGTCCTAATCCCTAAACAGTCTTTGCTAATTAATAGCACCAAACCACAGAGAACCAAATCTTAGTTTTGATAGTAGATCTATAGTACCAGAGTATTTAAAGAGGAAAGAATGAATGCTGTGGGAGATCTGAATTTGGCAGGGCACATTCAAAGTAATTAAAACACAAACGTTTGGATGTTGTGTTGAGGGATGTGGTTTAGTGGGAGCTATTGGTGATAGGTGAACGGTTGGACTGGATGATCTTTTAGGTCTTTTCCAACCTTGGTGATTCTGTGATTCTATGATTCCAACATTTTCTTCCTAGGACTTTCATTTAAGCTGTAAATGATTGTTCTGCCTATCTCAGCCCCACTTTTTTTACTGAGGCCCTCATCTTCAGCAACACTTGGCAGAAGCTAAGTTTTTCAAAGAGTTTCTAAATCAAAGCATCATGAACAGTGAACAATTTTTTTTTTTATAAATCTGCCAAAGAATAGGGTATATGCTTCTAGATAACAAACTTTCTACAGAAAGCATGTAATGCTATTTTTCATGTTAGCAAATATTAAGTAATGAGGACATGTTACCATTAATAATATGATAGAACTTAAAGGTTTAAGCATCACCCCTCTACCCTGTTTGGGCATATGACAATAGAAGAAGTATCAATTGACTATATAATTTTTCTGTGGAAGACTGTCCATCTTGTCATTTTTATGAAATAATGCACGCAACAATGCACAAAAATGCTAGCCTTACAAAAACTAAACATATAAATAAGGCATTGAATGTGGAGTACAAAATCTTTTCTGTCAGAACAAGGTATTGTTTCATTTGTTATGGCCTGCATGTGAATTAAGCACAGGGATGCTATCCAAAGGACAAAACATAGCCTAACATACAGATACACTGTATTTCTTACTAAAATATATATCTAATAGAGGATCATCTACAATTGCTCTCCCTTTAGGCCATATTTTAATAGACTGAACAAAATTCACTTAAGAGCAAATGACATTTATTCAGAGATTCTGCCACAGAGTACAATTAGGGAATTACTGTTGATCACTGGAAGGACCAAAATCACAGACCACATCCGTACCTTAGTAAAAAAAAAAAGTCCTTTCTAAAATGCCAGTAGGAAAGATCTCTCTTGTATACATATATATACAAACACACATATGTATGTTTATTACCTCAGCCCTCAACCTCAGGCTGTGTGTGTGCGCATAAACAAATGCATAAGAATGCCTTCCATGGGCTGTGTTAGTCAACAGGATGGAACATTCCTGGCAAACAATTACCCCACTGAAATTGGCATAAATGAAGATAAAGACATACACTGAGGTGCCAGCAACTGAATGAGGCACAAAAATACACACACCCAGCCAGAGCTTCACAGACCCTGGAGAACAGAGGAAGATAAACAGCATCACCCCAAATGACTAGTACCTATTCACTCAACCATTTCACTGGCTAAAATACTATTTACCACAGAAGATGACAAATAAGGCTCCAAATTAGTATCAGATAATGAAGTACACAGTGCTTTGTCTTTGAACATCCCGAAGCATTTCTTCTCTAGTATTATAAACTTCAGACTAAAAGTGGCTGTAATTAATGCTTCTTCATTAATGTTTTTAAGCATACACCATAAAAATCGTCCCACAATCTATGGTCTCCCTATCCAGCACTGCAGCTGCAAATTTATGGAAATTTACCTTTATGGTCTGCTTCTCTTCTTCAGTGCACGTGTTCATAATCTTATCCCCAGACTTAACAAGTTCATCTATAGCATCTTTGTGCCTCATAATCTCCATGGTAAAAGCCTTGAAACACAGTAAGAGCTGGTCAGCAACATAAAATAAAGTACACGGAGCAAAAACTATTCTTGAAGTGCATTATGATGGACTGAAAATTAAATCACGCTAGTACATTTTCTAGATGGAGAGCGTGCTGGCCAATAATTAACATGACAGTTGGAGATGCATTTCTTTTACCTTTTGAACTTGCAGCTGAGCTGTGGTCTGGTCTTTCTCAAGCCTAATACCACCGAGAGACATCAGCTTCTTTTCTGTTTCTGCAATCCAGGCGAGTTCAGCATCAGCTGCTTGATCAAACTAAATGAGGGAGACATGAGTAAGTTCAATGATTCTATAGACATGAAGTTAGAATGACTTCACAAATTTTACAGAAGATAAAAAGCACACTTCTATATTAATAGAAAAATAGTGGTTCCCTTTCTATATGAGGCTTTTATATAAATGAAACACAAAGCCCCAGATGGCTCTGAGGAATTGGAATAAAATCAGCTTAATTCATAAACATAACAAAGCAACAGAAGTATATTTTTCCAAAGCAGACATAATTAAAAGTGTTACCATTTCAGAATTTTAATTAGAAGGTTTATTTTCATTTTACTCAACTTCCACATGCCTTTTCCACCTCCAAATTTATTATTACTGCTACTGTTGGAATTATCCTAAGAAATAGCTGTCTGATGCTATCTTTTTCATCTTAAAAGACGCTTTGATATTAAATGATAAAGGTGAAGCAATTACAATACAAGTAAGTCAGTGGGAAGAAAACAAAAAAACCCCCACTAAATTCAGAGAAGATAGGACTTAATTTAAAACCAAATACTCTGAGGTGTCTGGGCAGCCAGTCCTTTCAGTAAAAGAGTAACTTCTAACTACTGTTAGTTGACATTCAGTGCTTCAAAAATTATCTTAAAGCACTAAGGTAATTAGAGTATTTTGAGGGTCTCTTACTAACTTGTAAAAACAAGAGATCCTGCAAAGAATCACCTGGGGATCCAATTCTGCTGAAAAGTATATTTTTAGATAATACATCATTTTTTATCTCTTCTGCTCAAGTTTCCAAACATGCACCTTAGCGCATCCATTTTGTAATACTGAGCTTAAGCCATAGTGAAATAATTTGCAGTACTATCAGATCCACAAAGCACTAGCCATTGAAACAACTATTTTTTTCTAAAGGTTTGATCCTCCCTGCAATTACTCAAACATTAATATGGCTCTGAAGGTCTATCAGCACATTTTAGGTCAGAACCTGTTACTTCTGTTGTTGACTACCACACTTCCTTCAAAAGTTTTTCTGACCACACTCGTCCTTCTTCTCTTTTAAATCTGATGGCCAGTGTACTTGTGGCTGTAGAACTATGACAGTGTTGCTCCTGGAACTTAGCTGAAGTTTGCTTTGGCAACTAAAACACTCTTGTCCTAGTGGTTAATTATGAGTCTCACAAAAAAAAAAAAAGCAAGTGTTTCTGCAATTTCATTCTTCATGAGTCAATCTTTTTAAGCCTTATTCATTTGTTACATGAAAGACAGCTGAAATACTCTTTTTCACCATGTCATTTTTCATATAAAGTAGAAGAAAGTATGATGTGCCCTAAATAGTGTAACTTCCTAAAGGTAAGGTATGTTCTGAAACCATCAGTACTCTAAACATTAGCACGTAGAGAATGTGCCAATGGTATACAGATCCCAGTGTAGTGTGTGTATATAAATATATATATATATGCACACACACACTATATATATATATATATATATATATATAGTGTATAAAGCCCATCTAATCATGACCCAAGTAAAGGAAATGAACACGATGTCAAATGTGTCAAGGGTACAACCACTGTGTGATTTCCTGATACCAAATGTCCATGGGTATGTCACTAATACTGAGCAAACATTTAGTGGAAGTAATAAAATCAAGGCATGGCACTGAAAATGTCTAGGTTCCACAGTGCTGAGCAAGTCTGGCACTCTAAGCCTCATTTTACTAAGGATGTAGGATTTGTAATTTATGACATGCACATATAACATCGTGGAACATGAAGTAGAAATCACCCTCTGCAACCAAAATTCAAAGATTTTTTTCTTCAATAGTGCATAGCAGAATTATTTTTCACCCCTGAACATCTCTCGAGTCACTATAAAAAAATAATAATCTGTCTTATTCCTACCTGGTTTAATCAACCACAGTTCATTGTGGTACTTCTTCTAACCAAGAAGGACTGACTTGTGAATATGATGACAATGTGATTTTCCCTGTGAATGCTTTATGAAGCACCCTGTGACTGCTTTGGAGCAAAGAACAAGGAAGGCAACTACAGAGTATGACCTTCTCTTTCTGTATAGTGCTTTTTTGCAGTAGGGGAAGATACCGAGACCAATACCTTCAGAACCAATAAATGAGAACGCATGCAGTAGAATCTCTCATATGTTTCTATCCATTTGGGAGCATTCACATTACATTAAGCTCATTAACAGGATGAAACTACATACTCAACAATTCCTATAGCTTAATGCATTTGTCACCTCGGTCCAGTAACGTTTATCATAAAAATCATGCTACTTCCACTGAACTCTCACATTCTTGGTGGCTTTGTCCTCCAACCAAAACTTTTTAATAGAACAGTCACTTGAACAAGTTTCTACAGGGTAAGCTTACAAAGCATTAACTTCTCCAAAAATATTTTTTCATTATGCACAGTCAATCTTTGAGCTGAATGGAAAGGAGCTTATCCTTACACTGGAAGCATTTTAAGCCCCTTAATCATGGGATATAGTGTATAGGAGTATACAGTGGTGGGCTCAAGTGACAGTTAGGGGTATTCAGGATTAGAGTGCAGTATGTCCTTTCAAGGTTAGGCAGTGAAGCTGCACCTCAGGATCCTTCAGGCCTGGACTTGAATGTGCTGAACTGGTGTTAGGTGATGAAACGTAATTCATAAACTTGAAAGAGAGCAAACTCTCATCTGTTTCATAGAATCTATTAGAATTCTATAAATCTAAGTCTACAAATATGTTAAGTAACACCGGTACCAGCACTGACCACTGAAGAATGCCACACATCACCGGTTTCCACTTGGACACTGAGCCACTGACCACAACTCTCGGACTGTGACAACCATTCAGTTCTTTATCCAGCGAGTTGTCTGTCCATCAAATCCTCTTTTTGTCCAATTTGGTGAGCAGGCCATCCAGGACAGTGGCAAACACTTTGTACAAGTCCAGGTGGATGACGCCAGTTGCTCTTCCTTTATCCACTGACACTGTAACTCCATCATAAAAGGCCACCAAGCTCATCAAGCATGACTCGCTCTTGGTGAAGCCACGCTGGTTACCACTAATCACCTCATCTTTATTTTACTCATGCCCTAGAAGGGTCTTCAGGAGGATCTGCTCCATGATCATGCTAGACACAGAGGTGAGTCTGACTGGCCTGTAGTTCCCTGAAACTTTTTTTTTCCACATCTTAAAAATAGGGATTATGTTTTCCCTTTTCCAATCAGTGGGAGCTTCACCAAACTGACATGGTCTTTCAAATATGATAGACAGAGGCTTGGCAACCTCATCTGCCAGTTCCCTCAGAACCCGTGGATGTATCTCATCAGGTCCCATGGATTTATGCACCTACAGGTTCTTTAGAAGTTCTTGAACCTGATTTTCACTTACAGCCAGCAGATTTCCTTCTCCAAATTCTTACCTCTGCTTGGGCAGTATGGCTAGAGCACTTACTGGTAAAGACTGAGGCAAAGAATTCATTGAGCATCTCAGTTTTTTTCTGTATCCCACGTGACCAGGACTTCAGTTTCCTTCTGGAGAGAGGCCACATATTCCCTGGCCTTTCTTCTATCACTGATATACCTCCAAAATCTCTTCCTGTTCCCTTTTACGACCCTGGCTAGATTTAATTCTGTCTAGGTTTTACACTTCCTAACATGATCCCTAGCTGCTCAGACAACTTCTCTGAAGTCCTCCCAGGCAACCAGTTCTTGCTTACATTCCCTATAGACTTACTTCTTACACTTAAATTAAGTCCAGGAGCTCCTTGCTGATCCACAGAGGCCTCCTGACATTCTTGCTTGCTTTCCTTTTTTCCTCTTATCACTAATAAAAATATCACCCTTTGTTGCTGAGGATTTGTTTTAAGGAGACACAATAATACTCATAGCAAACCCCTTAAAAAGTTAAACATTAAGTTATTTTTAACCTCACTAATAAGGAGAGCTGAGTCACCCTTCCAGCTGGCTTCCAACTTTGAAATCATCACATACACTTTCTCCTTGTCCCATTATAACTATTTACGGGAACTACTGGCAGAAAGAAAAACCTCTACTAATATTTTTATGCCTGAACTGTAGGCAGACACTGGAAGATTGTGTCTCCATGATGCTTTTACAAAAGTGGAGCTTAACATGGGATCATTTCGTAACAAAGTTGGAGTGTCAGTTTTCAAAGTGTACCCATATACATACATCTGCATGTGTTTTGAACCCTTCACATACTTAGTAATTTAGGTTTTGTATCCCAAGAAGAAACACATTGTTGATATAAGTAAAAGCAACTGTTATTTAAATTCTCCAGTACAGTTTGGATAATATGGTCCAGCTTTTAATTGTCAAAAAAACAGTGAAGCTAGAAAATCAACCGATGCTGGAAGATATGGCAACATTAGTGACTTCAATGCCACATCCAGGAACACTGGCTGGGGAACTGGGCCATATTTTACTTAATGTGATCTGTGAAAGACAAGGGCAATTCAGTTCTTACTCAAGAAAACTCCCACTTAAGGAGCCACGGGATAGTTACAGTACTATTAGCTACAAGACTAAAGCTTTTGTCAACAGAAAGGCATATGATTACAACAGCATACCTTTTGGCATGCATATCTTTACAGTTAAGTCACACCCATTCAAACAGGTCTTTTGCTGCCCAAGCACAAGAAATGCTTGGCAGCACTATTAAAGGACATCTACTCAAGTACACACTGCCAGAGGCCATTTACTATAGCCCTAAAACCAGTTTTCAGTACCTGCTGGGATCTCAGGATGGCAGCATCAATCTCATCCACCTTCTGAGAGATTGTGTCACTCACTAATCTGTATCGTTCATTGTCCTCTGATATCATCTTGTCAAGCCCCTCTCTGGCCCTCCATGGCACCAGTTCCAGGAAGGCACTGCCAACTTCATTCAGAGTGTCCAGTAAGGCTTTGTTGTCTTTTGCTTCTTTTTTCAACTCCTGAAAAAGGTCATTTAAAGTAAATGTGCCAGTATATGAGCTGAACACACACGCAGATTACATATGTTTTGTATTCTCCCAACTACTGAGTCAAGAACTGAAATGTTTTCCAAGCACACCAAAGGGATAAATGAACACAATTATTTGCAGCACAGCTGCAATACCTTTTTGATAAATATCAGTTGTTTGACAGAAAGTGGGTAAGTCTAAGTTTTCTACAAAATATATACCAAAAAACATTTCTCCAGTCAATATGATAAATTTGAGGTTCTCAGAAATTTTGGGTTTTGAGCACCTCATGAACTGACCAAATAAAAAAAAAAAAACTAGCACATAGTGGTTGCAGGAACTAAATCACCAGCAAAGCATGAAATGGATTCAAATTATTCCAGAAATGAGCAATAACTGGATTATATTCCTGTCAAATTATCACACGATCTTTCAAAGCTTTTTTGGTAGAAGCAGCCCCACTGCTGATTCATTTTTCTGTATCTATATCTACATCTACAAACAAATAATTAAATATTTAGATATTTATTAACATCTATATGATTTTATATTTTAATGTATATATCTTTAATATATCAAATGTTAATATGTATGAATATAGTGTGTGTGTATATGTATATGTATATATATATGTATATAATTTGAAGGAAATGTATTTTTTTCTTTTTTTTTTCCACAATAAACACTGCCATCTCCATTCGGTTTGCCTTTTTTTTCTTTAAATAAGTATTTTTCGGTAAACAAGATTAGCAATGTATTTTCAATGCTGCCTGTTTTATACTTTACAGGATATTATCCATATCATAACTAAAGAACCAAAATAACTTTGTTTGACAACTTTAGAGTTTTCCCAGGGTAAGGTAGCTGGTTGAACAAAAAAGAAATGTTGTACTTCTGAGCTAAAAATAAACCTCAGCCCAATTTTCTAAGTGACTATAACAGATGACTCTGGAAAGAGAGCATGATTCTTAACTACTGCTACATGTAGTCAGATGATCTAATACCAAATTATCTATTTACAAAACAATTTTCTGCCAAACAGAAAGTTAACAAAAAAAAAAACCTATACAGCAATAAATAATGCACAGATTCTAAAACCTACTTTTTGTCTTTCTTGTGCTTGGCTTAATTCTTCGCCCTTTGGTATCTCAGTTTCATATGACAGTAATTCCATTTCCACTTTGTCAAGCCATTTGCAGAGCTTCTCATGGGTTGAGTGCAGCTGACCTGCAAGCTGTAGTGCCTGTTCTAAGGTCTTGGACACATCAGAACTCAATTTTGTAATGTCTTTGTATCTCACTTTAATGCCTTCCAGTTTATCTTGAATTATTATAACTTCATCACCTAAAATACCAGAAGAATGTTATTTCCTGTAAACACAATTCCTTAAAAACAAGACCAAAAAATTCTTAAACATCAGCCCTTACCTAACACAGCAATCTCAGTATTTAATTTAGAAAACAATCCAAACAAGAAGATGGGACAAGTCCTTACCTCCTGTAAATTATTCTACCTTCACTATGTCTACAAAGCTATCAAGTTTACCTCAATTTAGGATCTGATCTTCTGTCTTTTTTACTGTTTTACTAAACTATCAGAAAGTGACATTTAAGACGAGTGTTCTAAAATCCATCTTTACATTCACAATAGTTCTTAAAAATTATAAAAAATAACAGAAATTACTGAAAATACTAAAAAAAAAAAGTAAAAATACTAACTACATTTTCTAGTACAGTAATATTCTTTGAACAGAACACTCTTGTTACTATCAACTGAAAACAATAGGATAAAATAAAAGCAATCTCTTGAAATTTATATTCAGATTTCATTACAGATTATGCATAACGTTTAAATTTGGAACAAAAAGGATTCCCCTTACAACCATATGTGTGTCTTAAGGAGTTCAAGAACTTCAGAAATGCTGGAAAATCTGGACAGATGTTGATTTACAGAACAGACACTGAATACAACTTTTCCCACAACATGAGCTCCAATGGACAAAGTTTTTCTCTTGCAGTAAAAGTTAGTCTAATATCTCGTTCATCTGTGAATGTCTCTGGGGAACTGACTGTGTCCACGGCCAAACAGCCCTCCACTCTGAGTAATGTCCATAACTTGCTATTAGGAATGGAATGTAGGTTCACTAAAACAATTTTCCACTAAAAATAGTAAGAAAATGAGGACAAATTCTCTACAAGCATAAATTAACTTTTGCTCACTTATATTAACAGTACATTTGGCCCTGAAACATAACCCACCCTAATCTCATACATTTATTAAAATAGATAACTGCAAGTGCTTTAACCAGCAAGCATGGACTAATATTTACATACTCGACTTAAAACTTCTCACAGCACTTACCATTACAAGAAAAATAATAAGCCTGGTGAACTGTAATTCTCTAAAAGCTCTCACCTGCTGTTTGTTTGAGAAGCTCTAAGCCATTTTGTATAGCCAAATCAACATTTTGTTTTCTGAGAAGAATCTCCTCCTGAAGCTCCTAAGAGAAAATGCCATTTATGTAAGCACAGGCATAATAAACAACACTATTTTCATTTGGAGTAAGAATATTTCCATTCAAAAGAAAATACATTAATGAAAAATAAATGAAACATGGATTATAAATCATATAAAAATAAATAATAAATGAACGGAAATCAAAATACCAGTAGTTCAGAGTGCTGTTTCTCAAGCAATTCTGTGTTCCAATCTTGGACTGACAACTTGCTCAGTTTATCATGGACTTCATTCAGCCAGTTCATCAACTCAACTTCTTCTTCCCCAAAAATCTGAGCATTGCAGTACGCTTGCTGTAGAAGTTCAGACCTGCTGTTGCTCTTCTCTTGAATCTCAATGTATCGGGCCTGAGAAGTATCTAGCTTTTCCTGCACCATATCTTTATCTTCCCTGGAGCTCATAGTCTTTAGAGACTGACCAATGCTAATGGCCTGAAGCAAACTCTTATTGTGAGCTAGGACATCATCTTCCAGGGCCTAAATAATTTTTTTAATAATGAAGAACAATGGAAAAGAAAATCAGAGAAACATAAAAGAAATGCAAGTGGAACTAAATAAAAACTGAACTAAAAAGAACACACTGCCAACACAAATGAATAAAACTCATATTACAGAAAAATAAAATCAGTATGATATAATACAGGTACATCAAAACAGCCTTCCCAATGATGCTGTACTTCGCAGATTAGTTTAAAAAGAATGGCATGAGCAAATGTGTCGTCCATATCTTACTTTATGCTGAGAAATCTGCTGCTGTAGTTTGGAAGCCTGGGTTCCAATGGGTTCAGCATTTGCAAGTCTCTTCTCTGTGGCCGACAGCCACTCCACCAGTGGCTCCAGAGCTTCATGAAACTGCTGCGCTACCACTGAGATGCTTTCCAACTGACGGTTCCTATAAACATCCCAAAAGAAAGATCCTACTGTAGGGTTACCTGCTTTAGCAGGGGTGTTGGACGGGATGATCTCTTGAGGTCCCTTCCAACTCCTGCAATTCTGTGACTACACCTAAAGTGTTAGGCAAAGACTTTTCTGAACCAGAATGTATGATCATGGCTCCTCAGCACTGTATGTTATCTTCTAAGGTTTGTTCAATGATGTGAACAAAAATATGCAGCTTTACTTCACTCTTCTTTGAAACTAATGAGACAATGGTAATAAAGCACTAAGATTTGATCTCCAAAATTAAAAAGAAGTATCTAAAACCTTTCTGTTTCACATTATTACATTTCAGAGAAAGTTCTTGATTACAGGAAGTCCTCTCAACAGCCACTGCTGAGCACGATTTTAAGAGATATTTTTTTACAAGAAAAAAATCACAGTATTGTCTTTGAGCAGGGAATCTTAGTACAGGTAAATGCTACGCTTATACATGCCTCCCTAGGCTTACAAACTAGGGAGACCCTACAGACCTGGCACAGTTAGCTATATAATGCTCACAGAAATACTGTACTTAGTGTTCAGAATCGTGGTCAGACCTTCAGATCTTCTTGTTTCTAGAGTCTGGCAGAGAAAAATGGAGACAAGCCTGCAACTAATAGATAGCTTGGGAAAAGCTTCAATTTGACTTTTAATTAACTATCACCAAATTGGGAAAAGAATATTAGATTAAACATGACATTAACATTTACTCCACCCATGACTCAGATTCCTCCAATACACTTAAAAAAAAAAAAAAAAAAGAGATCTATCAGTGCTTTACTCTACCAATTGAATAATTGCATCATTGGTATGAAATAACAACAGATTCAGAGTCAAGGAACTACAGAGAGACTAGCAGAAGGAGTAGAAGACAACACAGCTGAATTTCGTGTTACTCTAATTGCTCAAATCCCAATCCATCCATTTGCTCTTCACTGTAAAGTTTTACTGCTCACTTAAAATAATTTTCCTAAACTTTCCACGTTTTCTTCGTTCTCGATTACAGATCTGTTTTCAGGTCACTTCTGCATACTCTTTTCCCTACTCTAAGGGTGTCCTTTTTAACATCCTCGCCCACAGAACACTCACATTCAGCAAAGTCCTTTGAACACTGATGCCTTCAGACACTTTACGTAACTTGCCTAATTTTCTATACACAGACAACTCAAATAGTATCTAAGTGTGTGTATACATAATTGTGTCTTAAATTGGAACTTGAATTGAACTGCAATCTGTAATAGAGTTTTCTGCACTACTAGAATTCATGTACAGTGGCCCTTTTTTTTTGAGAACTGATGCAGCTTAGCAACTTGACTAAGTACATCAGCACCTGAGAGCACAAGGGCTACTAAGATGTAGAAACTCATTACATGGATAACACCGGACAGCAAAAGGAGTGCCACCTGTTTGTAGCAGCATGTCAGGATTCTGAAGGTCCAATGAAACATTGTTATTATTTGTTAAGTCTCAAATCTGCACTTGATTCTACGCAAACAGAATATATAGTTTTTAAATCAATAAACTAACGAACTAAGAGGAATAAAATGCTCAGAATATATATATGCAGATAATTCTAGCAGACTGTTACATCCTAGGCTATAATTCTGTTGGAAGCTTTTGCTCCGTTCAAGTCACTTCTCTCCACTTCAGAGGACCTATTACATCAACATCAAGACACAGTAATGTAATGTATTAATAAGAATGATATTCCTTAAAATATTTTACATTAGGGAGTTCCACGTGCTGCTTTTGACCATCCATCACATGCTACATCTGTATTTTTCAAAGCTATGAAAGAATCTGAAATACCTTGTTTCAGCTTTAGTGAGCAACGCGTCCCACTGACTATCCAGGAAACTCAGCTGCTTCAAGATTTTCACTTTATCAGCAGGTTCTGCTGACTCTGCAATTTTCTCCCCTTCACGCTTGATTAACTCAACAGTAGGCTTGCGGTCATCCAACAGCCGCTGGAGAAGCTACAGAGAAAGCAATCAGATATCAAGTTATAAAGGAACACTGAAATAGTACAAGCGTAAAAACAGAAGGAGCTAGACCTCCTGAAAAAACCTTAAAGCAAAACAAAAAGAAAAAAAAACCAACCAGCAATGCTTAGATTGTGATGTTGTAACTAATGCTAATCAATTACAGACACTCTCCTTCTCCCTGGTCCCAAATACATGCTCATTTTAGTTTCTCAACCATTCTGATACAGCAGCAGCTTCACCAAGTCCAAAAGACCTCCTAGGTTTCTTTGTGGGTGAAAACATGTGGCAATCCAAAAGAGCAGATATACAGGGCAACAAGTTACATCTAATACCACTAAAGAAAACATGTTATTTAAAGTATTTGATGCATTTTGCAGGAGCATTCATGAGAAAGGTGCATGTCCTTCTAGATTTGGCAACACAAAGGCAACAGTATAAACAGATATTAAAAGTTATGATATAATCTACTCATCATTTCTTTGAGATACAATGAAATTCATTGACCTAGCCTAACAAAATAATCTTCCTCAGAAACAAGCTCCACTTCTGTCTAAAAGCATCTGTGCCACCCCTCTCTTATTGGCCTTGTTAGCATTACCATACTCTCCTCTGCGAGAGTACATACCTTAGTACACACAGAGACACCAGGACTTACTCTCGTTTCTCCAGTGAAAAGAGACTGAACATACTTTACTTACTTTCTGCTCTTGTATTTGGGCCTTCACAACTTTGAATTCGGCAGATGGTGGCTTTTGATTAGCCACAAGTTCTTTTGTATCAATGAGCCAACTAAGCAGAGATTCAAGGGCATCCTGAAATCTCCCACAGTGAAGGAGGGCTTCCTGCAGCTGTGCTGCACGCTGGGCAACCTGAAAGAAAGTAGAGCATCTGACTGCACTCTTTTTTTTCCTATTTCTGTGAAATAAGTAGCTAAAATTTGCTCAACACCTGGCAATGTCATTACCACATACTCTCACTTCCATAGGTTTTTGTAACAGAACTATGGCACAATTTACCCTTAATCTCTACATTCATCCACCAAAAAGAGGTTGACACCCAGTAAAGACTGCTCTAGCAGTTTATTACAAGAGACATTCCTGTTTCACTTAGTTACAGTATTATGAATTACACTGACAGGATGTTTGTATTTCTTATGCTCTTCATTTTCCTTACAAAAAGACTGAGCCAGGAACCCTAAGAAGCAATTAAGGGGCAATAACGCCTTCAAAGGAAAGAAGACATAGAAAAGGAGAGGACAAATATTTGAATCACAAGTGTCTGTGGCTCTGCTGCATCAATCCTTCGGGAACACAGAGAGCAGAGGAAACTGAATGCTATTTTGACTTCCCATCCCTGTCACTTTCAGCAGCAACTAGTTCAGGAAGTCCTCAAAGCATAGAGAAAAAAATCTACAGCAGTTTTCCAAAGCAGCAGTACCTTCCAAACTTTTAGGTAACACTTAAGGTACTTAAGATAAAGGAAATGTGCCCCTAAGATGGGCTGAATCCCTGTGTTCTGCACTGAGCGTGTATAGCCAGTGTACACAAAAACAGAGTAAGAAACATGAAAAAAACACTGATGAGGGACTACTCCAAAGCAGCTGACTACAAATGACATTGCTAACTTTCCCATGTGTGTGTCACAACTCTTGCCTCTTTCACTGTTATCAAACTTCTCTGTTCTGCTGAAGCAGAAAGGAACACGCAGCCCTGGAGGAGTCTTTCCTCAATGAAAAGACATGACAGACCTACAGAAGGTTTGACAAAACCTTATAACAACAGCTAATATCTCTGGCAACTCAAGATATAAATCTCACCGTTAGAATTACTACAGAAATTACTGTGTAAAGTAACATAACTGCATATTTAATTTCCTGTGTTTTGAAAGATGTAAGTAAATAAGTAAGCAAAACATAGGACGTGACAAAAGCAGAAGAGTATACAAAATAATAACCTTCTTATTAAGAGTTTTCCACCGGGTATTAACATCTTCAAGGTCATGTTCAAGGCTTTCTGTGTTGGTACTTATAGCAGCACTCTGAATAAGGCCTTGACCCAACCAGTTCACCTCCTGTTGTTTAACCTGGAGCGGCTCAATTTCTTCTTTCTGGAATACCTGCAGTTGGAAAACCAAGGCACACATGAAACATAAAATTCATCTAGTAAGTCATGCTGTGCATATATACATGTATATATGCTGCATTTGCTGACAGGTATCCAAAAGAAAGGAAACCATTCCTCACCAGGACCTTCCTTAAGAAAATAAAAAGACTTAATCTAAACAGAATAAATGTAGTACACCACTGAGACAGGATGATGTACATTTCCATGAGTAGTTCTAGACAGGAAGGAAGGAGAGAAAGGAGACAGGGAGAGATGGAGAGAGGGAAATCTTCACATCACGGAAAAAAACTGAAGACCAGAGGAATGCATTTATCTGTTCGATAATCTGTCTATAAACTCTACTAAAACGGCACAGAAGGACTGTAAGTTGTCCTTACATAAACAAGCAAACACCGAGACAGACAACTGGGCATTTTTTGCCAAATTAGGACAAAAGTAAAACTTTCAAGTTGAAGAAGCAGTGAAGAAAGAATGATTTTAAGGAGGTTTTGTGAGAATATAAACGTAATAAAACGAGGAAGCAGTAGAGCTGCTGCTGAAACAGCATCACTGAGGACACACATGAGAATGGTTTTTAATTCAGAAACATTCTTGCAAATCACCAGGGCTTTGACAGTACCCAAACAACAGTTTGAACAGTTTTGTTTGCTTTATTTTACTTCTTCAGGTACTTAAGGCTTTTCAGAGACAGATTATTACCATTAGCAACAGCAATGTAAATCACCATTTGTATTCAACTGAATGAGGCTGAAATGACACCAGTGTCAGTGAGATCAGAAAATGGCCCAAAGCCCCTGAATTAATTACACAGGCCAGTGAAAAATAACCAATGAATAAACAATGCTAAAGAATGCTCAACTTTTGACCCTAAATCCTTCTTTTTCTATAGCAGCATTCAGTAACAGTTTTGGTGTACATTTAGCGCATTCAAAGCAACCTTTCTCAGCATCCTGAAAAGAAGGAATCACTTCAAACATACCAATGACTCCTCTTTTGCAGGGAACACAGTATGGCAAGTGATTTCTTTGAAAGCAGCACCCCTCAGGTGGCTGAGCACACTTCCATGAGCTAGACAAATCAATCTAGAAGCTACGGCTAATACACCAAGCACAGTTAAGCATCCATAAGGATTTTGTTAGTATGGACAAAAAATAAAACAATAAAAACCCCTGAAAACTCTAGGGCTGTGGTTACATGAGAAATTGCAGCATGTAACCAGCCAGCTGCTCCCAGAAAAGGGAAAACGTTCCTGTTTTTCTTGTCGTTGGGAGTAGAGAGAAGGCAGAATAATCTTTTACGCAGAATCAGTAACAAATTCTTTTACACCCCATAAAGCCTCATCTTTTGAAAGCAATGTCCTGTCCCAGAGGACTGATCTCCATAACCTGCCCTTTAAAAACACAAGCGATCTTTGCAAAGAGAAGCTCAAAATAAATTACAACTATTGCTGGGGCCAAAGTTTACCCAAACAACTCAGCAACAAAGCTTGAAGTATCTCAGATTTCAACTAGAGAGGGAAAAAAGAAATTACAGCTGTGATAAACACCCTTTCCTTATTACCAAGCTCCTACCTCTCCCACCACTCTGAGAGCACTGTTAGGACCCAGTGCCTGTAAAGCACTACCCTGCCATCAGATCTACTTTCAGGCACGCAAATGCAAAGGAAGGCTTTCAGAACATGCTGCGAGCCTTTAATCTACGTGCCTTGGAAACCACAACAATCTGATAGTGTTGCTTATACCTTTATGAGTAAGGCGGCTCAGCCTGAATAAATGGGCTGTAGCTGCCCTTGAATGGCATTGCCTTTAACCACAATCTGTGTAAGAACTGAACACGAACATCAGTGCACAGTGAGGCTCTCCAAATCAAGAGTAACAGACACCATCTGGACAATAAATAACCATGCACTGAACAGCTGGAAGTAATCACCCCTGTCAGAAATTGCCCCTCGTTCATTTTCCAAACTGACCACCACACCTATTTGGGACATCTCCTGTGTGCCTCTGACCACTGCATCTGTTGAATGAATAAAACATATCCAACAAGAGTCAAACGCAAAGAAGGCTATAAGCAAGTTTGTTTAAGGTTAATTTCAATTACTATACAAATGAATATATTTTTTATTACCTTATTAGACAATAGGCCATTGCAGACTGTGTTTAAGGTTTCTTGCATGCCTGTAGTCCAGACATTGCTTTCACTTCTCCCTGGGATAGCTTTCGGACTGTTTACAGTGCAATCTAATTCAAGCTGCTGAACAGAAAATGTCATTTCATTTGAGCCTGTATCTGCTATACTCAAATCCTCCGGATCACATAAGATCTCGTATTTTTCTAAATCCACGTCACTATTATTTACATCAACGTTCACACAGTAACCATCTAATTGAGGAGGAGCATCATCCACATCACCTCCCTCCACTGCTGTGACTTGCGTTTTAATTTTTTCACGTATGTCATAGCCATTTTTGACTCCATTTTTACTCAGGGAAATGCTTCCTCCATCACCTTGAAGAGAACTGCCATGTGACAGAGTTTCCTCTCTGAAACTTTCTGAGTACTTTCCACCCATCTCTTCCTGGTCACTCTCACATTTCTGTGAATTGTTCTGTTTGACTTTTCCAGAGGGCAAAATGTCACATGAAGTCAGCCCACAGCTCCCTCTGACAAAAACACTGCTGCTTGCAAGCGGTGGGGTTTGCTGCTCTGTGCAAAGAGCTGGGAAGAACGGGCTGAGCTGACCTGCTGTCTGGATGTCTTCTGCAGAAGATAAAGTCTGTGCCAGCATTTGCTCCCCTGCTAAGAGCGTGTCTTGTTTTTCTTCCCTTTCTGCTGGAGGGCTGCACAAACCAGAATCGTCTTCTTCTGAGGTCAGAGAATTGGTACCCCACTTGCGTTTGTCTGATCTAGCTGTATCTGACAGGTCACCAGTTTCACTGATCGAGCATTCGCTTTTATTAGTGTAATCTGAAAAGTTGGGTGGGACAAACATTCTCCATGATCTCCTGTGCTCCTTTTTCTCTGTCTGAGACTTCATTTTGGGCAATCCCCCCGTTCGAATGACATCGCCGTTCAGCTTGAGGGCGTCAAAGATCATTTTCTCATCTAACTTCTTGGCCTCACGACTTCGGAGCTCAAAAGCACTGGAGGACGTCAGGGCACCATTGGAGCACAGAGTGCTGATATCCAGTGTTCGGTGACTGTAGGGTAAGGTCCTGTCCGTGAAGTGCCTGGAAGAGAGGCTGCCCTTGGATCCTGAATCGATCTGCTCATTGAGCCGCACAGTGTCGTAGATGGACCTCTGGGGAACGTAACAGTCCTCGATGTTCAGGTCCTCATCCTCTTCTCCTTTGCCCACACACGGAGGATTCTGACGTAAACAGTCTGGCCTGCTAAGTGGCTTCCCCATTTTGTAAGGGTTCACACAAGATGCTACTATCCTTCTACATTCAGAGATGGGCGAAACATTTAGAAAACACTATCAGTCTAAAAAAACACAGTAAACTTGTCCTTATCACGGGATGCATAGATAAAAAAACATACATCGAAACTTATGAGGTGGTTAAGGTCATCATCAGTGCACCGGTTTAAATGCAGTTTTACCTGGATGCAAGCTACTGGTCGTTTTTGTTTTTTTTTTTTTCTTTTTACCTTGAAAATATAAAGTGCTCGAGTAAGAAAAGTACAGAGACGTTCCAATATCACGGGAAAACCGAGTACAGCAAAAACCAGCAGTGGCTCAAATGTTTAAAACCCCCCCAAGGAACACCGCACTTATTTCTTCAGGTCAATACGTGTATCCTAAATCTGCAGATTAAGCCTTCCAATCGAGCGAGCATTACCGAAGGCAGCACATTATCTCTTGGAGGTGACTGATTAGCTGTAATCCATTTAGCCGGGTTGAAGAATTCCATCTCCTTTATAAATAAAGCATCGTACGGGAGCCGGGGAAGGCAGACCCCACGGTGGCTGCGCACGGCTCAGACCAAGGCACTGCGAAAATCTTGGGGAGGGGGGGGGGTGGTTAGAAGTTCAATCCAAACCAGCGCGGAGAATAAAACAGCCCTTCGCTCCTTTGGCAGTAGCTATAAATAACCTCGACCCGAGAGGCGGCTTACTCCGTCCTCGTCCCGAGCTCTTCCCAAGTTCCATAGGTAAATAGTTTCCTCAGAGCCCAAACGGCGCAGCCAGGACTTCCCCCGCGCGAGAATCCATGCGCTCGGGCTCCGTCCCGGAGAGCCGCTCTCCGTTTAAGGCAGCTGCGGAGCACAGCGGCGGCGTCTCCCGCGAAGGCACGGCGGCTTCAGCTCGGCGCAGGGCCGGTCCCGGCTGCGGCGGCAGGCGCAGCGCTCCCCGCTCCTCCCCGGCCGAACGACAAGGCGAGGAAAAGGCGAGCCGGCCGCGCACGCCGGCGGGCAGCATCCGGCCAAGTCGATAAGCTCGCTCGGCTTCCCGCGAGCCGACGGGCGTCCTCCCAGCGCCGAGCTGGAAGGAACGCCCTTTCTCATTCTTCAGGCAACATCTGCTACCGCCACCCACCCCGCACCGCTCGGCCGCGGCGGGAGGAGGTGCCCGGCCCGACTGCTCGCTGCCCCCCCCCCCCCCCGGGCGGCCCCGGAGCCGCGGCCGCCAGTGGACGGGCAGGGCAGGGCAGGGCCCGGCCCAGCAGGGGAAGCAACGCCGCTCGAGCCAGCTCGTTTTCCGCTTTGGGGAGGCGAAGTTTTCTGCTTAAGGCTTTCAAGAGAAGCTGCAGCACCTTGCTGGCGGGTTTACCAGGGATCTCGCTCGTTTCTAACAGCGTTCTGGCAGAACGTGCACTGCTTTTAACCACAGTCCGTAGTGTGTGATTTGCGTTTCCATGTGAAAGTTATATCCAATGTTGCCATCTTTAAAGATTCCCTGGTCTTTGCTTTGGATGGTTTCAGGTGGGGGTACGGCCGTTTACAAGGATGGATAGAGATATGACAAGGGGGAATGGTCTCAAACCGAGACAGGAGGCTTAGATTAGATGTTAGGAGCAAGTTTTTCACTCAGAGGGTGGTGATGCACTGGAACAGGTTGCCCAGAGAGGTTGTGGATGCCCCATCCCTGGAGGCATTCAGGGCAATGCTGGATGTGGCTCTGGGCAGCCTGCTCTAGTGGCTGGCAACCCTGCACATAGCTGGGGCATTGAAACTAGATGATCCTTGTGGTCCTTTTCAACATAGGCCATTCTATGATTCTTTGGGTACTGTAGTTCATGCAGAAGGCAGCAAGGCCCCATGATGCAGCCCCAGCTCACTGCACAGGGCCTAACACAGTGCCAAGCGTCCATGCTGCCCAAAGCCTTTGCTGCGAGAAAAAGAAAGAGCGGTGAAAAAGCATTCTAGAGTTGGAAGATGTTTTTTTTACCAGAGGTAGAGTGGCACAAAAGTAGTGCAGATAGACAAAGGGTTGGGTTTGGAGCATTTACATCTTTTAAATACAGTTTCAGCACTCAGTGGTCAGCCATAGTTGATAACTGTGCCATTAGTGATAACTATGGCTTGGGAGGCCCATGGATAATTTGCTGATGGTTCACTAGAAGCAGCCTGTTCAGCAGCATAAATCAACCTGTTATGAGCAGAGACCTCCACCGCCTGTGCGAGAGGAGCTGTCAGCATAACGACAATGCAGCCCCCAGTGTAAGGACAGCATATGGCACTCTGTGTTACAACACCCAGGGCATTAACTACAATCAGCTGAAGCTTTCCCAGATAGGCAGCAAGCAGGACACTTCATGCAAGAAATACAAAAGCACCACACTTTTTGTTTGTTGATTACTTTGATACAGTCAGCTACATATTAAAATATTTAAGTCATGTGAGACAAATTCCCTCTTTTCACATATTCTGCCTCCCCCTTGAGATCCTATCATCTGTGCTGATTCCCACCCAAAACAGTCACAAATGGATCCCCGAATGGAGGTGGTGCTCTGTCATGTTATCGGGTCAGTATATAACTGCAATAGGTCCATATCTTTTGCACTACAGAATGATTTTATTCATATTTCAGAAGTTATTTTCCCATTTTTAAACATACTCTCTGGAGGCTTTCACATGCATCAGTCACTTTCAAAAGCAGTAGTTCACAAAATCTCTAAAGGTATGCTTTTTAACATAGACCTTATAAGTAGTAAAACCTATGGAAAGTTAGTAGCTATTATAGTGTTTGGAAATCAGTGCGTGGGAATGCAATACTTTCTCCTTCTTATTTGAGCATATGAAGATATCTCTGATTATTTTTTCATCATTAAAGTGAAAACTGGAGGACAGACACTCTACATAACAAACATAAACCAATTAAACTCTTAGTTCAAGCTCATTGGCAAGAATACTCAGGCTAGCTAAAGAATCCTATAGAGTCTAGTTAGAAGGCAACAACCTTCACAACCTCTTTTATTTTGAAAATAAAAGCAAAAATCAAATGAACTATATACTGATGAACTCTAACAGCTCTGTATAGCTTTTAATTAGAAGAATTTCAACAGTATTAAAAAGAATTGTGCAAAGGTTACAAGAAGTAAAAGCAATTCAGTTTCTGGGGTTTTTCTCTTTCCCAGAGAACCTAGCTGCAAATACTGTTCCATGTGCAAATATCCTGGCACTATTTGGGTACACAAACACAGTGCTCTCTTGTAGAATTCTTCTGTATTTCACTTTTCAAGATAGAAGGCAGATTCACTGTAACTGAACAGACTTCATTTACTGAAATTTCCTTCTGTACCAATACATGCATTCCATAAAGACTTCGGGGAAGAGAATGTCTGACAAAGCTGAATTAATTTGTAATTAATTTTGTGTGTTTTACATTAATTGAGACAAATTTTTCATGTGATTATGCTCTTCCTGGCATACTTTTTGAAGTAACAGTCAAATGAAGCCTACTTGCAAATGAATTCCACTGGAGATTTTCCTTTACAGAAAGCAAGTTTTATATCTGCATTGTAAATAAATGCAGTCTATCACTGGCAGGAAGTACTTTCAATTTAATACTTCATCCTGACTGGAGTAAGCGGATTACAAAGAAGTAATAGAAATAAAACAAGTATGCATGTGTGCATATAACTATAAATACATACATGAAATACAACTCAAAGTCTGTTGTGTTTTGTTTTGTTTTTTAAATAACTATGCATTTTAATGTCATGCCAAGAAGATTCACAAAGCTCTACTCTTACACATAAAAACTGGGCCAACCACCTCTGGCCTATAACACAGGATTCTTCCCCCAAAAGAGTAAAGATATCATGTGAATACATCTATCTACAAAGAACATTTTGCTTTACTCCTGAGGAATAGAAGTTGACTGCACTTGACCACAGAAGCCAGAGACATAAGGGGCTGGGCTGTGGTTTTGTGGCCACAGCCACATTTTCAGCTTTTGCGTGTTGGTGTGCGCGCACCAACCTGTGAGCAGAGCACCATGAGCTGAGCAGGGCTGCTGGGCGCCTGTCTCCCCTCAGCGTGCTGCCTCAGGTAAAACTGCTCTCTGGAAGGAGCAGGAGTATGAAGAGGTACAGCTACTGTAACTTTGCCATCATATACACCAACAGTACTCACACAGAGTATCAGAAGAGCAAATGTGGACCCTACCCTTCTTTCTTACTGCCTCCACCTAACAAATCTTCTTACTCTGTTCTCCCTGCTTACCTATTTTCATTCTTCCAGCGCTTCCCACTCTGCTTTTTATTACCGCACTCGTTGTTCACTTCTTTGAACACCCCCTTCACCTTTTCATCATGTTTCACCTCCCAGTTAATGGCACTGTGTTTTCAATCATAAGCGATTCCATGACCTCAAAGAGTTGCTTAACACAAAGCACATTTCTAAGTTTATAAATACCTAAAATAAATGCAATCACAGAGCATACTTCTGCATATAAATACGCTGAAGGTTTTTTGGTACTTTTTACATAAAAGCTCTTCGGTTATGGAGACACCATCTTCTTGCACAGAGCAGCCAAAGATCTCATTCCTCACGTTTGCAATTGCTGGACATCTTGTCTACTGACCTTATAAAGGACAGCACTGGGACCATGCATAGAAAACGGCCCCAGCTATGTTATTTCCCAATTTCTAAGGTGCTCCACTTTTTACAAAGATGAGCAATTTGTTTCCCTTCTGTATAGAGGAAGGCTTGTTGTGACAAATTGACATACAATTTTAATCCTAACAGTCTAATGGAATCTCTTTGTACGGTAACCATTTGTTCCAGATTTTTGTCTCTATACATTCTAAAAGATCACTGTCATTGATAGTAACTTTCCGCTGAAACGGTGCTTAAGTTTCAGTGTTCAGTTTCCCTCTCTGACATGGGTTAGTCTAAACAAGCAAAAAGCACCCTCTGTTGGGCCAAGCACGTCATTACTTTATTTTACACGGTTGTCTTTCTGATCGTGTGGTTCATTAAGTCATGTTACGGCAGCTTGTTTTATGATGAGCTGCAAACTAATTTCCAAGCCATAAAAACGTTCGAATTGCTATTAGATTGGAATGAATCCAAAGCAGCACATAATACGGAGTGCTACTGTACAGCCATTAGGAGATTTACTATCTTTTTCAAACACTGCTTACACCTGTGTAATTTATAAATCTTTCCAGTGAGCACTGGAAATTCATTTCAGCACCAAAGCATAATAACAATTTACACCCAGTATAGCTGCAAGGTACCTTGTTTAAAATAGACAAAAGGTATATGAGTAGAACAGAGTGATGTGAAACAAGACTTCTCCAGGGTCTACGTTTAACGAATCGTTTTCAAGCTGATACTAAATAAAGTTGTGCTGTGGTAAAATGAGTGATAGTAGTAAGAAAGAAACCTTCCTACCTTGAATGTGTTCAGCTGCTGATTAATAGTGTCTGTCTCCATTCCAACAGGACCTTGTGATTCTTCATGTTCTTCAGCTCTCCCAAGCAGACTGGAAAATTCTTTTAACTTACTGTAAAACTCCTCAACGCGGTTAATTGTACTTTCCACTTGCTCCTCCCTGGCTTTTGCTCTGTCCAGTAGTTTGTTGCACTGCTTATTTAATGCTTCCAAGTCCTGTTTTATACCAACAAGATCAGGAGAAGCTTCAGCTTCTGTGGCTAGCATAATTTTACAGTTTTTATTAGCATTTTCATTATTCATTATAAGATCTTCCAGCTTTTTCAGGAAATGTTTTATATCCTCTCTCTGTGATTGCAGTACATCAAGATCTCTCCCAACTGGAGCCATACCGTCAAGTTCATCGTCAAACTCTGCAAACTGAGAGAACATCTCTCTGATGCTGTTTTGGAAATGACCAATCCCTTGAAGTTTTGTTTCCAAGAATGAGCACCTATCTTCAACCTGCTGGTTCACTGCAGTGTATTCTTTCTCCAAAGATTCAGCTTGAAGCAACAGGTCAGAAACACCTGCTGAATCAGAAGCTTCTACTACCAGTTCTTGGGCAAGCTTTTTTACTAAATCAACTTGAGGCCTTAAAGCCTGTAAAGCCTTCTGCTGGGCCTGCATCATTGTCAGGTGTTTGTTACTGAAAGACTGAGGTCCAAGTGAATCGTGAGCTTCCAGATGCTCTTTGGCACTTTGAAGCTGCTTTTCTGTTTCCTTGGATGATTCCTGAAACTCTTTTAGCCTTTGTGCCATATTTTCCAAGCACTCTCTCTTCTTACACAATTGTTCTGTGACCATACTCACTTTCTCATTCAGCCCCTTAGTTTCTTCTTCAACAATTTCTTTATCTGTTTGACTTGCATTGAGCAAACTTTCAGCACTATTATTTAGTAGTTCCACTATCCCATGGTGTTTATCCAAGTCCGTCTGCCAGGCCCTCACCTGAACAACAGAATTTTCTATTTCAACAGGGTTTATGCTGACTTTTAATTCAGACAGGTTGCTTTGGCATTTCTCTATCCATGGCTGCAAATTTTCGACATGCTGCTTGTATTTGAGTGCTTTCTCCAGACAATCTGTTAATTTACCTTGCCTTTCTTTTACCTTCTTATCCATTGCATCCCAATTACTCCCGAGCGTGGCAATTTGAGCCTGTAAAGCTGCTTTATCAGCTCCTTGAGTTTTCTGTAAGATACTTTCTCCTTCTGCAACAATTTTTTCATATGTACTACTCTCACTGGTCAGAGCCTTCACAAAATCATTCTGTTCTTCAATTAGGGATTGCAAGGTCTCAAGTTTGGCTGATATAGGACGAGCCTTGTTCAGCTCTTCTTTCTTTCTGTCTAGCCAGGCCTGAAAGTCCTTCGACATTTGCTGGAACTGATGAGAAGTGGCATACGCTGACTGAAGCTGCTGAACATGATTATCTACAGAGAAAACAGCAGAGAGGCTTATTATCAGAAATTTCTAGTATTCAATGATGAAATAATAACAAATATTTTATTATGAACGATCATTACTGGATGGAAGGCAGGTTCTTAATGTGTAGTATTTAATTTGAAGGCAAGTTTCTTGCAAGGGATAGTCTTGTATCTGTACTACAGCATAGCAGCAAACGCCTTTGGACATGAATCAGTTCAGGTAAGCTTAGCTAGTTTGTGTCTACACAAGTCCTGTTCAGGCAAATTTTGGGGGTAAAAAGCACATAGTCATGTTTTATGATATTCTGAAGCGTAAGCAGAGAGAATATCAAGCTATATCACCTAGCAGTGCCTAACTCATGGCCTGCTATTTGTTTTCAGGGAGATCCTTTGAAGTTCCTTGTGACCAGAGGAAATTAAAGAGCTAAAACTGCTGAGCTGCTTGGGAGAAAAAAAAAAAAAAGTATGTTATTGCTTGGCCTCTATTTCTTACTCAGTTCTGTTGTTCACAGAATAGAAAAAGCTGTACACAACTCAGTTTTGCCACAGGCAGTTTTATACATTTACCACTGCTTTTTGTCAAGCCATTCACTGGTTCTTGCCTAAAAATTACAATTTCAGCTTATTCTCTTCACCTACGCAGATAAGTAGTTCAGTGAGCAGCATCTATTTTAGTATCCTGACTCACTAAGGATGTACCTCTGAAGGCAAAGATGAGAAGAGCAGCACTTTTATTATTTTAAACTCTCTCCAACACTGCTCACTAGAGATCTGAAGTACTGTGTCAACAAACTGATAAATCAACAAAAATCAGTTGTGTACTATGACATACTGTTTTTGCCTTTTCAAAGCATGGAGACATTCTCCTAAGTTCTGATGTACTGTTGGACTGATGGGCAGCTAGTACTAGGCTCAGCTCACTCATCATCTTACTACTGATTTTTAAGACAAATGTTAAAATGACACTTTATTTTATGCCTTAAGTATTTTTCTTTTAAAATAAACACTAACCTGATTTTTGCTCAATATCCTTAAATGATTTGAGGATGCCATCTAACTGTCTTGTAAGTTCTGCTTTCAGATACTCTTCTTCAACGAGTGTTGACAGCTCTTCACAAAGAACTTGAGCTGCATTTATATTCTTCATTTCCTGTTCTATTTCCTTCTTCATTTCTTTAGCAACTTCCAGTTGCTGTTTCACGGCGTCAGGTTGTGTACTCACAGCCAGGCTGCTGCTCACTTTGCTATCCAAGGCACTTAGCTTAACAGACAGACTTCTGAGTAGGCTTTGATACTCCGTGCTTTTCACTATGGCTTGGTCAATTCGGTCACATCGGTTACTCAGTTGGCCAGTTAGGCTATCCCATTTTTGTGCCACGGCTGCCAGCTGCTCTTTTACAATTTCATGAGAGGGGGGATGTTCACCAGGTCTCTTCAGAATCCCTTCACCAGCCATAGTTAGCTGCTCATATTGTGGCTTTCTGGTGTCAAACTCTTTGAGCAGAATCTGGGAATAAAGACGATTGTAAAAAGAATTTACTTAATGAAGCAGCAAAATGCTTCTGACAGAAATTCTGTAGAATCTGTTGCAGCTAAGCTCCCTTACTGGATTAATTCTGAGTTTAAAAAGCCAGGGAAACAACTGCATCTTCTACACATAAGTTGAATGTTGTTTCCAAGTGTTTACATCAAAGAACTAAAAACTCAAAGTTAATTTGCACATCATCTAATGGAAACTGAATCAGCAGATACAAGTAAACAATGACTTTTGTTAATATTACTGTAATTGTGTAACTGTACCAAGTAAAATAATCACTGTTTGGATTCAAGCAGTCTCCTCCTTCCTAGACAGTTTTGATATTTGTCTTGAAAGAACTTCAAAGAAGGTGCACTGTGACATAACATTGCAATGGATCCTTACCCTACAGAGAATATTTGGATAATTCACAAAATGTCTGACTGTGTACTGTAAGACTCTTAAAGTTTATATCATCGGTTCCTAGGGTTTTTTCTTCTGTTTTTTTTTTTTTTTTTGTCTGTTTTTGTTTTTGACAAGTCAAAAGTGTGTGCAGAAGAAGGGACAAAATATCACAGACTTAGTTTAAAGAGTGTTCCAAACTCTTCTTTTTAAGTCAATGAGGTTTAGCTTCTGAGGACTGTTAAGTAATATATGATAATCTTATGCCAGCTTTCTAAATTTCTGAAACATTTACAAAACACTGTTAAGTCATTTTCACATAATATTAGAAAACATTTCATGTTTTAAACAGTTTTTTTAAAATCAGTATGGATATATCAACTTGAATATTATTTTTTAAAAATAAGAATGTTATTTCTCACCACATTCATAGTTAACTGGCAGCAATATATATGTCTGAAATTAAAATCTATAGTTCCTGCAAATAATTCAACATTTTCTGCTTTCTTCTGTGCTTTGCTATGTTTCTGTAAATAAACTACTCCACTTTATATTTTTCACGCTCATGGTTCAATACATACAATACTCAGTTCACTTGTTTCTTATTTTTATTAGCTACTGGTGCAGACAAATCTCAAACAGCAAGCTCTACAGCATAGACTGTATTTGAGGACTGGCTACAAAATATTACATACACACTCAAGTTGAGAAAAATTGCAAGAAATGCTTTCATTAGGCTATAGAGAAAAATCACAGGATGGTTAGACAAGCAAATATATCTGAGGATCAGTAACTCCTCGAAGGTAAGTCCTGCCCATTTTTTTCTGTAGCTGTTCTGATCTTTCTTCAATCTCCTGACCATTTTTTCTTCTAATTACTGGAGTCAAGTATGACTCAAGCTGATATTTACTGATAAACAAATGTAATAGCTCCTGTTGCCTGGGCTGTACTCTGAATGCAAAATACTACTTCGTTAATAGCAAAAATAAATAAATAAATAACCCTAACCACAGCCAAAATCTAAGAAAGTAACAAAAAACAAACAAAAAAAAAAGTGAAAAAAAACAACAACACAAGAACCCTCACCACAAACAAGAAACCAACACAGAAGAAACTTAAATCATTAACACGTGTTGGCTGTCCTTACTCACCTGAACCTGTTGCTTTTGTGTGTTCAGCATATTGGGATCAATCGATAGTGGTCCCAGCACACTGACCATTAACTCCTTTTCTACAAGCCAGTGCTTCAACTGAGCTTCTGTGGTCTGGAACTGCGTCAGGTAATTTGAAGACTCTTCCAGTTTTTGTTGTCTCTCAGATGTAATTTGATTGAGCTCTTTCCACTTGGAGTCTAACAGTGATAAAGTTAACATATTGCATGCATTCTTTAGCAGATGGGCTGTCAGACAGCAGACTACATACAAAATATAAACAGAGCTCTCTAATAAGGCTTCTTGCTGATTAACTCCAGATGCCTTATTGCAGTGACGCGGCAAATTCATCTTCTAGCAGTCAGAACCATATACACTTGGATAAAGGTCTGCAGTTTAGCACTGCCACATGCAGCATTTTTAGAACAATGAATATGCAGTAAAATTAGATGGCAGTATTAGCAGATGGAATACCACCAAATTTAGCCTTTGATTCCAAATGACGTAAAAACCAAAGGGCTGTATTCTCACTTACAACTTAGATGCCTGATTGTCCTTCATTTTTAGTCATATAAAGAAAAGGAGACCTTTCCAAGGTTGAGCATAAGCCTTCATTTAGGCTCCTGCTTTGAACCACCTTCTGAAGGAGCACATCTCTTTCAAATAACAGTACTGGGAGCCTTTGGAGAATAACGGCTTAATTTAGACTTCCAAACCAGATACCTATGACAGGCAATGAGAATACTTCTTTATGTAGATATTTCAAGAGCACAGTGTGAACTTAAGTTTACCTAGGCCAAACGAGCTCTTCCCCTTGTAGCAAGTGGCTTCTAGAGCAGCTGTGGAGCCTCATGCCCTGGAACTTCTCACTTCACTTTATGATACTGCGAGTGAGTGCTGACTCAGCTTTGATGTTTTGCTAACAGTCTTTGAACTACATGTGTTTTTTTCTTTTCAATTTCTTGTGCCATTTCACAGTCTGTGATCCCTGTTTATACTGTATTAATTCCCTCTCAAAAGCTCATGATAATTACACACTGCATTATCTCAAAATCTATTGTATGCATGTGGCCATTTCCTTTTTTTTCCTTTTTTTTTTAATGACAAAATTTATGAAGTCAGGTTTAGAAAATGGCAAAAAGACCACAAAACCACAAAAACAAAAGGCACTAGATGTGTGGGAACAAAAGCGTGCAGAACATTATCAACAACTCAAAGTGTTCTTTATATGAAAATTGCAGTAACTTAATTTGTTAGTAACACACTTTGCAACTGAGTGGTACCTTAACTTGCAACTCTTAGCCATACATTGTCTGAAAAAGATAAATCCCTCTAAAACATGGGTCAAGGTATACCTTGCTCAATTTCACCTACATAAATTCAAAGATGACCAGTTTTAGTGGAGTTCTTCCAAATCTATCCTCTTGTAATGGGAGTTATTTCCACAGAAGGGACAGGAAGGAGTAAGATAATAAAAATACTAATATTAATACTAACAAATTAATACAACATAAAAAAGGCTATAATAAATAATAAAATGACTTCCAAATCAGTCTGTGTGATATTATAAAATTTACTCAAGTACCTATTTTATCCAACACTTGTCTCCACTTGGGTGCTTCAGGAGAGTTGGGGTTCTTCTCCAACAGTTCTGTCACTTTGTCCTTTAGTTCCTGCACTTTATTCTCACTTTGCTTTAATTCAGTTTCAAATAGCTGCAAAATCAAGTAGTAAAAAAAGAGATTAAAGATGAGCTGTAAGTTATTTTTGAAGTCCATGATACTGGAATACCAAGCATGAAAATAAACTATAAACATCTCACACTTAACGTACTGCTTTTCTGCTATGAGTGTCAAAATCCTTTCTAATAGCACATATTGTCTGGTCACATTCTTTGGAATAAATGATCTATATAAATTATATTAATACTAACTATTTCTGCTTAATTTGAATGAGTGACAGAAGAATTCAAACTGATAAGATCCACTAGGTCTCATCATACATAGTTAAAATCTGTTCTTGTACACAATGCCAACTGACTAATGCAGAATAAAGTTCAAAGCAGAAATACCCCAATGAAGCACCAATACAGAGCAGCTCATTGAGAGTTCTGTTGTCATAGATTGACTGCTAGAGCAGTCATTAAGAGAACACCATAGTTTAAGGGCAAACCTAGCAGTGGACTGAGATGTCCCAGCAGTTCCTTGAGAATAGTTCATATGACTCTTATAGAAAGGTCACTTATATGAACATGCTTAACTGACTGACTTTGCACTGTGGAGTTGCATTCTAGTTGTCCCCAAAAAATGCCATTCAAATAAACACTGAACAAATCTGTGCTTGAGTTTGAACTCTAAGTACAAGTCCAGTTGAATCAAGAGGATGACTCTTGCTGGATCACTCAAGTTTTCCAACTGACTATGAATGCTCCTCTATTACCACAGTGGAAGTAAGATGGTCTTGTTAGCTTTGAACAATCCTAATTACAAATGAAGGAACAAGGGTTTTTCTACATATAGTATGACTTCTAAAGCTGTTGCCAAGTCTGACAATCACTGAACTTAAGGAAAATCAGTAGCTATTCAGGTTCATTTTTTGAGAGTGAACAACCAAGTATAAAAAAATATACCTTAGCTTTGTCAAATTCTGTCCTTATTTATCTACATTACAGACAAGGAAAGAATTTTCCCTTCAATAGCTACATATTACATTTCACTTTAAAGATGAACATTTACATCTAGAATACTGTCTTTCACTGCTACAAGCATACATTTCTAATGCTTAAACTGGACAATCTTACTGCTGATTTAGTACTTTTCTCATATTAATTAAAAGGGCAGGAAGAGCTGTGTGACTTAATATGTAATGGCACGGGTGCTGAAGAAAAATGCTGCCTTGGAACAGACCTAAGCCTCTGCAGCTGCAGTGTTCAGGTTCTACGGCGTGTCAGGGAACCAGCAGCTGCAGAAACAGCTTTTGGACAGACAGACATACAAATCTTATACACAATCTAGCAAACATATCGAAGTCACTATGGACATAGAAAAAGGACATTGCATAATCAATGTACTATTACCTATTTAAACTGGACATCAGGGTTGTTATTTTTTTTTTACATACCAAACTCCTTCTCTTCGACCCAGCATTTCTTTCACTCCACTGAAAAATCTGCCAGATTTTCTCAAAGCCTGAAGGGCATGTTTTCTGTGATCATTTAAATACTCTCTGCAACATTAAGTTTTGCTGAGATATGAATTGTTCAAATATAAGTTCCCCACTAATTGCAGTAAAGAGTGTTTTTTTAAAGACATATAAGTACCTTATGTTGCTCAACTTGGACTTTAACAGCTTCACTGTCAGTTGGAGCAGCTTCCCAATCTGATGCTGTTTTGTCCATTTTTTGTAACCACTGCATCACTGAAGTTGATTCTTCTTGAATGTTTTGCATTTTTGAAAGCATACTTTCTAGTTCTGAAATCTTTTTCTTCAGTGAAACTCCCAAATCTTCATAACTATGATTTACATCAGACATGGCTTGTTGAACACTTGTCAGTTCTGTAAAAGGAGAGATGAATAAAGACTACGTTAAAGATTGATCACACATACTTCAAACAATACTTAAGACTTCAAGAACTTCTAAACAGTAGTCTGATTTATATCAACTAATAATAGTCCCTCAAGGCAAAAGCTTCTGAACATGTTAGGAGTTAGTTCTAGTCCACTCTAAATGTTCTAACATATGAAGGATCTAATATACATTTCAGTTTGCAAGAGCGTTTATTTTCAAAGGAACCATTACTTTAATGCATAGGGATAGGCAAGTATCTTACAGTCTTCCTACCTGTTGTTATTTTGGTATTTCAAGCAACTACTTTCAATTTCACAACAGGAAGTTAAACATACTGGACTACAGTTCAGTTACCAGTATGACAGCCTAACATCACTACAATCGTATCCAGTTTGTAGTCACGCTCTGATATAAATGTGTCTTATCACTGAGACAGCTCAGAAGGCAGTCTGTACTAAGCAGACTGTGGTTTAGAAGAACCAACACTACAGACATTGGACATGGTACTTAAGTTCCATTGCTTCTGAACAGGAGCAGGCTGCATACAACGATGTATACAAATGTATGTAAAACGGGTGTCTTTGTATATGTATACATGTGGGTGATTTCATGTCATGTATGTTAATTGGTGTTAAAGAATTTCAACACTGCAGAGTAATAATTTTCTCAAAAGGTATATGTTATATTAAAATAGTTATCACTCTACATTCTTATACAAGTTCATATTGATTCAGAAAACAAAGATTTGATCTGTTTTCAAAAGAAATTTTGAAGGCTGGTCTTTATAAAATGAATTTTAGTATCATCTTACTAGTCAGTATAATTCCCTTCTGAAAAGGCAATATTAAATTTGTCTAGTAAAGCCTGTTGCAACATTTTCAAAATATTTGTGTTTAACAGCAGCTCACACACTTCTTTATCACATCCTGAAATATTTACCCAGTGATTACTCACCTTTGTTTTTCAGAAAGTCCTGAGTTCCCGGAGCTCCTCCTTCACCATTTAACACTGTGCCACCTACCAATCAAGAGGGAATAAGTCACATTCTAATCTATCTTTTCCCACCAGAACTCCAGTGTTACATTTTCTCTTCAAAACAACATGATACATAGCCCCTCTTGTAACAACTGAAGACATATCTGCATGCTAATATTTTACTGAGATAGCTTTATATATCTTAAAGCTGGTTTTTGTTTTAACCTGCTCAAGTCCACCATAAATGGTATCACATATGTACAGCATATGCATAGTGTACAGATGTGTACATGCACGCACATGTAAGTATACTTACGTATGATGTATGAGCAGTCTTACAGCTTACAATACTATGAATATGATGGTCTTTACCCTAGCTGTAAGGCTGACTTACACCCATATGGCTGATATCACTTTCTTCTCCCAAAAAGGAATCTTTTCCCCACTACTTACAGATTATTACCCAACCGTGTTCATGCTCTGAAGAGTAGCAGTGTCTCACACTGAAACTGTGAGGAAAGCACTGAATGTTAAGCAGCAGAGAAGACTAACATGGCCATTGCAGAAACCATAACCAAAGACACAGCTTATCTAACAATTTTATCCATACTTTGCAGTACTGTACCTCTGTGCAAAAAGCTCTTGATATCAACAGGACAATTGCCTTTCTATCACGTCATGAGCAAGGTTCAACATGTTCCATGCTGTCCCAGAGAAAGTGATGTGGAAACCTTACTGTTAATGTGAAGTTCTGTCACTGTCACTAATTAAACAGCATTTCAAAGTCTTCAGATCCAGGGCTGTGTAACCTTTGTGAAATGCTGTCAGATCACAGAACCAGGAGACAAAGTCACTGCATAGAGAGCAGCCAGGAGAACCACTTCCAACTCTCCTACACATACATATTCTCAGATGGGCAGTTAGCAGGGAAAGATCAATGGCTGCCTTGAAGAAAGCTGTGGATTCATTCCACAATACCACCTGGACAGTGAGGACATTAGTGGCAGCCAGAGGATGGCAAGAGAATATAAACAGATAAGAAAAGTCATAGCCCCCAGACAGAGCCTTGTAAATCATGCTCTGAGAGCTGGACTATGATATTTATAACTGCAATTAACTGATACACAGTACATCTATCATCTAGGAAAGCAAATACTCTCATCTGGAGGATTACACCTACTTCTATATGCTATTTAATTATTTTTCCAGCTGGATGTATAGAGGTAGAGAGAGGAGCAGAGGAAAAAGCATAAATACCCTACGTAAGGTTCCAAAATGTTCTTTGAAGATTTTTATTTCAAATTCAAGCAAAGATGAAACCAGAAGTAGCTACTACAAAGAAATGTGAAAAAGAAAGTGCTCTATTCTTGCCAAATAGGTATCCACTGGCAGTCTCCGTCCTCCCAGTGTTCTCTGCAGATGACCAATGAAGGCCAACACACTTGAACTGACAAGGTCTGGAAATAAAGAACTGACTGAAAACATGGTTATGGCCAATAAAATTGCTAGATTCTGTAAAACAGATTAATGTACAATACAGAAATACATGGAAATAGATTTGCTATCTTTAAAATCTGTTTATAGGTAAATAGGAGTTGGTAAAAAAATCCAGACCGGTAGCACATTTTGGTCCAGAAAACTCACTCTGGAATACAGTTGATTCCCTCTCACGCTGTTGTTTCAACTAACTTATAAACTAACATTAAATATGCTGTCTTATTGGGATAGCAGTTAGTCTAGGCACAACTTTTAGATGAGTAATATCCTCATCGCCCTTTTAACAAAAACTCCACGATTCTGCAAATAATTATGTGCTTGCCTGATGTCAAACAGACTAGCCATGAAAAACGTATCCCTGTGAGCGAAGATGTACAGGTATGTTAGTGTTTCCAAAAGTAGGGTTTATATTTCTCCTACTCATAGATTTGGCAGATATGTGAACGCCAATCAGATTTAGTCAGTTTCTCATAGTCAAAAGTTTCCTAGTGTCAAGACTTGTCGACTTGTCAATCACTTACATGAAAGTACTTTTACTCTATTTTGGCAATATAAAGCAATCAGGATGTGTACTGAATTATTACAGCAGTTAGACATAGCTGAAATGAGAATCACAGCAAACAATGGTCAGAACAGACATGGACAACTGATTTCTTCTAATCCATAATATTCAGAAACTTAGCCAAACTGTGCTGTACCACCTTTTTTTGTTTGTTTGTTTGTTTTTCTTAAGGGCTTAAAAAAATCCCTAAATATTAGGGATTACCTGATTATATGAATGCATACCTGATTTTGCAACTGCTCTCAGTTTTGCAGGAGAAGTCACAGCACTAATCAGATTACATAACAGTGTTCCTCTGCTGTTCATTTTCTGCAGCTCGGTTGCTTTTAATGTCCATTCATCTTTTAAATTCTGTTTAAGAAAGATAGATAGTTATTCATTTCAAAACTGAACTCTGACGAAGTATTTAGTGCTGAGAAAAGAAATGTTACTTGGAAATCTCCTGTAATACTGTATTGGGTTTATCTGGGAAGACTTTGGTAACATGAGGGCTTTAGTGGTAACCACTGGGAGAAAAGGCCAGGAGTTACCCCATATTGGACACACCCAGTTACAGCCAGCTCCAAAATGTGCCATACTGAGGCCCATCAGCCTCTGTTATATATAGTAAGGGGAAAAAAAACAACATTGTGCAGCAGCTATAAGAGGCCAGAGTGAGAAAAAGTTGAGTAACAGTCCTGCTAGCACAAAACCCATGGTGTACCATGTTGTTCACACTGCAGCTCTTGGAGAACCCCATACCACAAGAGGTGCATGGGCCCTGAAAGACCATGGACAGCCCACACAGGAGCTGGCTGCTGTCAGAAGGTACTGAAACTCTTGGGAATTGGACTCCACTGTAGAGCACGAGAAGGGCTGGAGGAAGAAGGAGTGACAAAGAGTTACGAACAACACCCTTTCTCCATTCCTGCTGTGCTACTTGGGGCAGGGAAGAGAGAAAAAGTAATAAGTAAAAGAGTGAAGCTGAGCTTAGGAAGAAAGGGGTTGTATGTAGGGATACTGTTTTAATTTTGTTCTTCTGTCTCACCATCCTACACTGTTTTTAATTGGCAATCAATTAATCTTTCGCAAGTCAAGTTTTTTTTGCCCATGATGGCAAATGGTGAGTGAATTCTCATTCTTATCTTGGCCTGTGGTCCATCATATTTTCTCCCCCTGTCCTGCTGAGGAGAGGGAATGAGAGAGCAGCTGGGTAAAGTTAGACCACCACAAGTATACCCAAACATGCAAAGGAAATGGTAATGTAAATGCAGACTGCAAGTCTAATTACTGGGACTGTTTACACATTATGTCTGCTCTTTTATGTTACTAACAGATGCCCCCTTTCCCTTCACTGTATTTTTCTTGTCCTATCACAGTAGCTTACCAACATATCTTCCAAAGGCTTCTTTAACTCTTCTGTATTCAGAGAGGGTTGTGCAGCAGGTATTCGTTCTGTCGTCTCTTTTATCCATTTCTTTAAAGATTCTACAAGGAGCTCAAAAGTATCAATTTCTTTCTGACAAGATGATACATCTTCTTCTCTAGACAGTCAAAGACAACAAAAGAAATTGAGCACTGAATGTCAGTGTTCCTGCTGATATCTAATTCAACAGATATCATCAATCTGGTACTGCTATTCCCATATTCATAATCCTATTTCAAATACCATCAGATCAACCGTGACTCAAGGAACTGGCTCACAAGAGCAAGTAGCAAAATAAATGCAAAGGTGAATGTTCAAGTGATAAAAGCAAAACAAGCATTGAGAAAAAAAATACTGGTGGCAGTTATGAGTGAGTAAAAACTTTCATTTAGGAAGGAAACTGATGACACAGTTTGTGTTGCTAACAAACAGCATTTTGATTCCTTGGTCAAGTAACTAAACATCTGAGAATTGCCCTCACTGGATCTCCAAGTACTATCATAACTCTGGACCAACGTAACAACTTCTGCATACACACTTTCCACTCTGGTGTCTAAAGATGATGACTAGAGCTAGTTGTCACTGTGATCAACTATGCATGATTAGGAAAGGAATTTTCATGTCATACTTGAATGAACTTTTAATACTTCAATTTGCATCCTATGTGATCTGAAAGAAAAATCTACCCAGCTTAGACACAAATCTGGTTTGGAGATTACAGTTTTGACAGAACCTGAAATTTTGTAGGCTAACAAAAAGAATAATTTTACAAATATGATCAGAATGTGGAAAATCCAATTTTGCTCCACAAGTAATTGGGAGCTACAGTAATTTCATCAGTTTTCCTTTGCAAACTGATTCTAAACAATATATTAAATTAATTTCCACAAATAACAATTTTTATTCTATCAGAGAAGAAGAAAAGTAGAGAAGTTTCCTTAGTACTTACAGGATATGCACATTTAGAGTTACTTGTCTGTAATTTAGAGCCCCTGAGCCAAATAGAGTAGCTACAGAAGTATGACCAAATTGAATCTTCTTTTTTTATAGCGAAAAATCTTCACTGCAGTTAACTGAAATCTCTTGAGATTACATGCAAAAAGATAGCAGTCATAATAGCAACTGTATTATTAGCCTAAAAGATGGAAACATTTTAATAATTGTTTGACTTACTTTTCCTTTACAGTCTCCTCTACCTCTCTGAATTTTTTTGACAAAGCATTGACTTTTTCTAGTACCAGCGCTTTGTCCCCAGGAAGTGCGTGGAAAGACAGTTCTTCAAGAAGGTTCTGCAAAACTTCCAGGTCTTTCTTGTGTTTTGTTAATTCTACACTAGCCTCCTGCAATACACAAATGTATTCTCCATGTTAGATTATGCAATCCATTGTTCATTTATGCCTCATTTATTGTTCTGTCACTTAAGCAAGACTAGACAGAAATGCATGCTGTATATGAATGGAACGGTACAGTACCTGCATGTACTGAGACACTTCGCTAACATCCTTTCTTGGTGCCTCAGTCTCACTGAGAGCCTGGTTTTTCTCATCTAAGAATGACTGGAGTTTTTCTGACAGACCTTCAAATAACTCCACTTTAGTCTTCAGCTCCTCCATTTTCATAAGTTTTTCTTTATGCTTCTTGCTTGCTGCAGAAAAACGTCCTGCAAGTTCACTCATTTTAGCTTGCAGAGAGGATGCAGTGGATGGATCTGCTGTTTCCATGAACTTCTTCACTTTCTCATTCATAGTGTTTATACTGCTTTGTCGACCTGCAATGTCTTGTTCTAGCATCTGAAACAAGTAAAAAACTACTGTGTATTGCTTATAGTTAAATTTTAAGACTGGATATGGCCTATCATATGAAGCAACAAATCTGTCCAGCTGGACCAACAGCACAGATCTATTTCAGCTACAAATATCTTTATGCACAGTTTCAGGTAATGCAATAGTCTCCTTTACTAAAAGTATTTTGAACCCATTAAGGATGACAACGTAATATTTTCATTATTTCTTGAAATCATAATACAAAAATTTATTTCAGAGTATGCTACTTACAATGCTTTTACTAATGATATCTTGAATAGCAGCAGAATTCAAAGGCACTTGATCTTGTTCTTCAAGGCTCTTTTCAACGCCTTCCATCCAATCCAACATTTCATCCAAACCATCCTGTACACTTAGGGATCGTGTCAACATTATTTGGAGCTTCTCATTTCTTTCATTCACAGACTTGGATAAATTGTCATATCTCTCCACAACATCATCTGACAAGGAGAAAATATTTCAAATGTTTCTGTTAACCACACTAAACTTTTAACTCACTTTATTACTTCTCACCAGGTGAACATGAGTCAAAAGTTACCTGTATCAGAAGCAAGTGAAGCCACCAGCTATATTCAGTAAAAATGCACAAGGAAAGACCAGAATCAAATATAGTCAAGAAGCTCATTGCACAAGTGAAATGAAAGAGCAGCTTACAGCTGTGCTCCAAGCTAGTTCCCATGCGTCACAGTTTGGCCATGACACCATGTAGCTCCAGCTTATGACAGCTGCTGACTGTTCCCAATAAATAAAATAGCAGGTAAGATAGCTACTCTACAGCTATGTCTCTTACATTACTGCTAGAGCTAAACAGGTTTTCCTAAATGGTCCACCATCATGGAGTCTATACATACAGCAACCCATGGGGGACCTGAAGCAATATCAGGTAGATATTTCCTGAAGAAACTGAGACCTATGGACATCCCACACTGGAGCAGGCCCACCCTGAAAGACTGTGGCCTGTGGAGAGGCTCCAGGCTGGAGCAGGGGAAACCTGGAAGGATAACGGACCAACAGAGTGGAACAGTTACCAGCTGACCTCTGTTTCTTATTCCCCTATCCTGCTTGGTGAGGGGGTGGCAGAATTGGGAAGGAAGGAGTGAAACTGAGCCAGGGAAGAAGACAGGTGGCAGGAAGGTGCTTTAACTTTTGAATTTGTTTTTCAATATCATAACCTATTATCTTGTTAACAATAAATGTAATTTTCCCCAAGTTATGTCTATTTTGCCCATGGCAGTAATTGGTAAGTGATCTCCATCTCTATCTCGCCTATGAGCTCTTATCAAAATCTCCCCTGTCCTGTTGTGGAGGTAATGTGACAAAGTGACTGTATGGAACATCCTGCAACCAGCCCAGGTCAACCCATCGCATAAAGATACTTGAAATCAGAAGGAAGTTTGGCTGAGCAAACTTCAAATAATTGTTTGGAAACATATAGTTGCAGTCATTTTCCTTGAACCTGAATATACCCCTTCCCAATGGAGCACTCGTGTTCCTCAACAAAACACTAAGTGTTTGACTTGGTCATCTTTAACTTGGCAATTAAGCACAAACCCAAATAAATAAATAAATAAATAAGATGCATTTTAAGTGAAAAGCAAATGATGAAGTATAGGAGACAGAGAAACAGTGAAGTTACTGTGTTGCAACAGCTTGTAATTCATCAAAACATGGACTTAGGAGGTGACACAAATGTGGAAACTGTATTTTAGTACCTGTGTGTAGTCATAAGTGATAAAAATAAGTATCAAGAAAAATAAGCATTTTACCCAGTGTTTTATGAATCTCCTCTTTATCTGATGCCAACTCCCCCCTGGAATCCAAAAGGACTTCAGCAGCTTTTTTCAGTTTTTCTACAGCAATTTGGTGGTTAGAGACTTGTCTCTGAAGAACCTGTAAAATTCAATAATTGTTAACTATGCTGTTCAGTATAGCTAAAAGTTACACATGCAGGGCTTGAGATACCCCATGCAGCCTAAAGTTAATTCTGGGAATAAACTAACTCAACTCAGTGTGTGACTTCTCCATAGTGAAAATATTAATGTTGGTCTTCTTGACCTTGTTTTAGTTTATTTACTATTGCTTTTATCTTCTGTTTCACAATACTCAAATTATTTTTTTGTATGTAACTTCAAAATGCATCTTTAATTGTTTTTCTAAAACACTGCACTAACATTTTTCAACTCGGTGTCAGACAAATAGGGGAAAAATCATGCAGACAGCAGTAGTAATGACACACCCAGCATCAGTTGTACTGGCAAAGGACCAGGCTAACACTATAGCATCAACATCAATATGTTAAAACAAAGCTTCATCTTCACAGTTTTAAAGCCTCTTGGAGCAAAACACACTGAATTCTAACGAACTTGCTCCCTCTAACCAAAGAACACAGGTTTAGAGACTACCTGACTTAGAGACTTGGTTCAAAGTCAACAGAGAGAGAATAAATCAACTTCAGAAAGTGGCTTTCTCTCTTCAGTGTATAAAAGTCCTTTAGTGTGAAGAGTCTCTAAAGTATTTCAGGACTCTGTGCTAGTTCATGTGATAAATCTTTGTCTTGAACCACCTGAATGTTGTAGAAGTCCAAAATGAAGGGACCTCTCATTTTTTTTCTGATGCATGCTATCACTACAAACATACAGTCCAACCCCATCTGCCATGCCAGGACAAAATAGCCATATTAGTTCATTCAGCATCCATATACATAGCAAAACACTATGCCATAATATTACTTGCTACCCCACTCACAGAATAAAGTTCAGATAAAGAAGAAGAATTTTCCTTACACTACAGAAATATACTGTACTTGTAAAGCAAATAAATACCAACAAAACAACAAGACATGCCAGAAAACCTTGTGCGCTGATGCAAAGCAAGCAAGCTTATGCCAGAGGCACTGAAGATTATTCTGAAGAACAGTTAATCCCCATAAAAAGATTAGACTCCACCATACCAGCAAGGCCTGTGTGTAGCTGGATTATCAGCTGCATGTGCTGGCTAGAAGGGACAGCTTTAACTTGCAACACCTGACTTCTGCAGAAATACTCTTGTGCTGTCATTAATTCACTCTTTCTTCAGTCTGCTTTTTTTTTCTCTTCCTTTGAATCTTCTGACACTTTGTATCCTCTCCCTTCTTCCCTGCTTATGTTCATTGAGCGCTCTTTTGTGTGGCAAGTAATCCATGAAGGCATTTCATAAAAGAAACCCAGTACTCATACCTTTTGTATTTCTTGCATGAAAATTGGCATTATACACTATATAATTCATTCTGGCATTAGGAACAAAAGTTTAAATAGAGCTTTAAATTGTAGTTGGTATTATTTCTACTTCTCTAGTGCTTGGTACCACAAATGTACCTCAATTGTTTCAGTGTTAAAAGTCCAAAATCTACACTTTCATTTATGAAAGAACAACTAATTTTCTTAAGTCTTACATGATCGCTATGATTTATTTTTCTCCTGTGATGTGCCATATATCAAAGAGCTGGGCAATGCCAGGGACAGATTTGAAAGATTCCATGTAGTCCATGTACTGCTTTTCAGATTATTCTAAGCAAAATGGTGAAAGCATCCACCTTCCAAAAGACACTGGCTATTGTTTGTCATTGGCAAACATACCAGACCTGTACAGACTCTCCACGTAGCACAAGTAAAACAGTGATGAAGTGTCTGAACAATAGCCTTGTTTGCTGAGAAATGAAAAAGGAATTTGCATTTTAATTATGGTATAGATAATAGATTGCGTTTATGAAAACATATGAGCCAGTCTAAAAATGATAGATTGTATGTAACTTTACACAAGCCACCTCATACTTTGGCTCCTAAGGAATCCTCTAAACCCACAGTGTCTAACTAGTGTTTTAATTTCATGAGCTCCATCACCATCCCGTGTTGCCTATACCAGGATTAAAGTTGTGAGTTACTCTCTCAGAGGAGAAAAACAAGAACAAAAAACAATACTGTTTTGTTATATCCACTCTTGATGGGACACGGAGTACTGAATACAACTGGAAAAGGCAAACAGACAGACTGCTCACTGCTGATCTAGTATGATCCCTCACTGGGATAATGACATAAAACAAAAACATGAATAGAAAAAAAGAAAGAGTCACAGACAATAAATAGCCTTCTTCATCAGGAACTCGGTCACAAGCTCTATCCTGACAGCAAAGTGGAATTGCTAAATCACTGATTAGTTCCCTGCTAATGGTATCTTGGTCCCCCAATTTTATTTTCACTCTAGCTCTTTTCAGGTAACACTTTAGACAGTTGAACTTGAGAACTATAAAAGTTGCATGCAGACTTGCAAGACAAGAATTTGGCCTGCAGCCACTTGGATTATATTAGACAATCCAGTTTTGCTGGCAGAAAGCAGTTCCTTTTAGGACAGAAGTGCTTCTGCTTTTTAAGGCTTTTCACCTTGGTTTCTTCTAGTTGTCTTTGGAGATTTTTGGGATCCACTGCAATTGGCTCAGATAGTTGTTTGTTCACAGCTACTTCAGAGGCCTGAAGACCTGACAGAAGTCCAGATGAAGCATCTTCATAATGCTGGTATTTGTCTGCCAGGTCTTTAAGGTTATTTCCAAGGATGCTACACTAAAAGAGTAGAAAACAAACAGAGAAATATTCAGGCATTAATCTGTGTGTTCCATTTCATCACAATCTCAAAATCATATTCACAGCTCCTGAAATACTGCATGATTTTTTCCTGCTGTTATCCCAGTGACTAATTGATTTCTGAACTAAGGTAAGGCAGATGGACAGGCCAGACAGTTCTTCCTAGTTAGTGCTTCTCAAGAGTGATTTTGGATTGATTCACCAATGACTTGTACTCTAACCTATTGTAGTAGAATAGGAAAAGCTTCAGGAAACCTTCTGGATCCTCCAAATTAAAGACTGTTTATCAGCATTATGACACCAAAACTATAGTCAGAAAAAGGCAGAAATTTTCCTAATATCAGAAGGTAGGTGTATGTTCATTAAAATATAGAGAGCAGATTTTTGTTTCCATAATATGTCATCTGCCTTGTAAATCTAAAATGATATGGCTCCTCCTATTAGTCCTGTATGTTAGCATGCACCCAAGATATACACAGCGAATCTTCACATAAAAAAGCCAGAGGACCTATTTTCAGTCTTTTCTCATTAAAAAATCTATCCAAATCAATTCTTAATATTTATAAACAGCTATTTTAAATAATAATTATAAAGTTAATTTAAATACTTCGATTTTGAACCTAAGATACTTTGTTTTTAACATTTCCATTTGGTACTTGAGCACCACCTGGTGGGCATATATATAACGTACTCAGTTACAGAAGCGATTAACGAAGAACTGACCAGATTCAGCGAGCAAACATAAACTTATGTGTGCATATATATATATAGATATATGCATTATATATATAAAATATATTTGTACAAACAATCTACAACTCAGAAGATTTCACAAAACTTGAAAGATTTCACTTTCAAAGTCAAGTTCTTGATTTACTAAGAGAAAGCTACCTCATCTTGATTTTGCTCTGCATATTTATCAGATATTTAAGCATCAAATATTTAAGGCATCTCTTTAATGTCTGTGCTAAATGTATATATGCAAAGGGTAGAATTTTGCAAGTTAACTGGAGTGAGATCACAAGGTTCTTAGGATGGGATTTTTACATGGATAACAGTAAGTTCTTAAACATTTTCACAATTATATCTTTACATTCACACTGAAACTAAAAATAAGGTGGAAAACTTCAACCATTCAGAGCTTAGATAGGCTGGCACTAAACTAAAGCAGATCTTCTGAAAAATCCTCTTGTGGATACACTTTTCCAGAGGAATCTTGTTAATAACAGAGTTACTCTTTGTAAAGAAATAAAGAATTTAAAACCTCCCACAGTAGTTTGTTTCATTAATTAACCTCTCCTTAAACAAGCTGCCAAACTCATAGTGGTCTTTCCTATTCTGTGTAAATTAAACTTACCTTAGTATAGAGAGATTTGAAACGATCTGAAGCGCTATCCAGTTTATTTTGCACTTCGGCGTAGGTAGCCGAAGTATCAATACCATCTTTGTCAACCTTGACACCATCTCTTTTGCAACATGACCTTGCAGCATCCAAAACTCTTTGCCCAGAAATTGTAATATACCGTAAATCACCCTTGTGAGATATAACATCTTCAGAAAAACTCTTTTGCCTTTTCAATTTGACCATAATACCACTGAAGTCAGAAGCGCCAGCCTCCAAGTTGTCAAGTTCTTGTTCTGCTTGCTGCAGCCATGTTTCAAATTCACTATAGTCTGTATCAAATTTCTCAAGTTCTTCCCTCAGAGAATGAGTCATCTTCATTTTCCGTTCTGATTCAGCTAATGCAGCCTCATACTGAGCCTTCAGCTCTTTCATGTTCCTCTGCATCTTCTCTTTTTCTTCAGGAGAAAGGTAGTGTCCCTGCTTCTCGAGGAGTGCCTGAGCAGACTGAGTTGCTATTATGACAGCTTGTTGCTGTGAAATAATTTTCTCGTGTTGAGCCTGGAAGAAACAATTCAAAAAATACGACCAGCCCTTTCTCAACTCTGTTCATTACATAAGAACTGTCTTGAAATCTCTGCTGAATTCTGCTTAGAAATGAGGAGTAAAAAGAAGCCCATCAAAGTGACAAAAAGCTCTTCTAATTTTCCTGTTATTTATTTTTAATCATTTTTTTAGTAATTTAAGCTTAAGCTTCCTCCTGATTGCTGTATTTCTCTGCAGCTTCAAAATTTAAAGAAACATCTAGTGGTACTTTTAGCCAAATACACAGTCCATGACTAAATGCAGTACTGAGCTGTCACTGGAACTAGGAAATACTAGGATACATATCCAGTACTTTATTTGTTTATTGTTTAATGCTTAGAATAATGGTTTAATAGGTTTAGTACTTAGGCTTAATGAAATCAAAACTTTTCTGGTTCTCTGTCTCAAAATAGAATTCATTAAATAAAGTATCCAAAGGCAGGCAAGTTTCTAAATCAGAACTGTTCCACTTCACGCAAAATATACTGTAGCTACCATTTCAACTAAACAGACCAAAAGGAATGAAAGCACTGTACACTAAAAAGAGCACAAGTATTTCCTTGTTATATTCTGAGTGAACATTCTTATCCAAAGCTTTATTTTTCAATTCCAAGAGCAATGATTCGTATGAAATATACCTGGTCATAAAACACAGTCTTTTGAAATTAAAAGTCAAGAAACATTCTGCATATGTAAATTGTTCCAATATCATCAAAAAATAGCATAACGTAGGAACTATGACTATGCTAAATATAATATTACAAATTGATTATTCCAAAAAATCTTCTATCTTGAAGGTTCTCAATTCCTATGTAAAATAGTTACGTAAAATGGACTGCTACAATGCACTTCTATACCTATCTAGGATAAATACCCAGAAGGCACTGGGCATAGAAGAGAACTGTAAAAATAAATAAAGAAAGAAAGAAATAAACAGTGAATGTAAAATCATTCTGAAAACAAAAAAAATTATATAATACTAAAAAAAAAAGAAGAAATAAGAAAGGAAGTTCACATTGCTATCTGTAATTAGCAGTATCAGTTTCATCTACACATCCATTAAACCATGTACAAAAGTTCTTGGTTGCTCAACTGTAAATCAATAAAGGCCATAAAATGAGCTTTATTATTCTAGGTGCCTTCAATTAACTTATCTGGAAAATCTGTTTTTAAAATGCTGCACTGCAGTTTTATGTAATTCATCCTTCTGAGCCCTTTAAATAGTGTTTACCAGTGTGATAAAAGGGTAAGGAGTAAACAGTAGAATTTCAGCAAACTGCAGCTGTTGGAAATGAGTATTAACAAGCAAGGGATTATATTTGGCCATTACAAAGATCACTATCAGTATTTGAAAATTTTGCCTTGGAAAACATACTTTTTCTTATTTTGCAGTAGAAAATCATGGTTACACTGAAGAACTGACAAACCTATATACATTCTGTCTATTGAAAATCCTATCACTGTATCACTAACCTATCTCCCATTCCAAGTTCTAACAAAGAAAGGATGTGACTGAATAAACTCTTGTTGAATGATGACTTCACTTAGCAAGTGACAATTCATTTAGCAAGTAACAGCAGAATAAACCCAGTAACCATACCTTGACTTTCTGATACTGCTGGTTCAGATTATCTTCTGTGCTTTTTACTAGTCCATCCACCTGAGTTTCAATGCCTTGCTGAATTTCCAGCAGATTACCATTGACATCATCCTCCTCTCCTTCCAGAGCCTTCACATCTCCCTCTTCAAAGTGTGTTCCATTCTGTTCTATTGCCTGCTTAAACTTCCTGCCATGCTCTGCTTCTTTATCCACATTTGATAACCAATCCAAGAGATTTTCTATTGTATTTTTACTTTCTTCCAGCTGTTCTATGGCTGCAACCTACAGTGAAATTATGCAGTTTCAGTCAGAAATCTTCTTTAAGCACCACATAATATCTTATGCAAACAGACTACTTAAAATACGTTAACAATAAAAATGTGTTGACTGGCATGCGTGTTGCTATTTATTTCATAAAAAATAAAACAGCAAACAGTTTATTAGTCATCCAAAGGAAATACTTTCTTTCTCCTCATTGTATCAATAACAAATTGAAAGACAAATCCCCTAAAACACATAAAAAGTTTGAATAAAATTATGAATAACCTTTTCTGTTTCCTGCTTAATTGCTGTTGTCATAGCTTTATCCAGTTCTTTTTTAGATTCTTCCGCCTTTTGGCTAAGGAGCAAACACTTTGTCTTTGCTTCATTCAATTTCTGTTCAAGAACAGTCTTGTCCTCTTGTGACAACTTTCCTCCATTTTCTTTTAAGAAGTTTTCAGTATTTTTCACAATCTCTGCCAATGTCTGGGCACTTGTTCTCATATCTTTCTGTATCTCCTTTTGAGAAAAAAGAATCCAAAGGTGAACCCACATCTTTCTGATTAACCTTCTTACAACTTCCTCTGTTCTGACAGCAAGCATTTCACTGCTCTTTTTTAATAAATGCTGTATTACTGAAGAGCTGAGAGAATAAATGCTGTATTACTGAACAGCTGATAGGAATATCAGGAAATATTAAATCCAACATCTGACAGTGTTGCTGCAGCTCATTCTGTCCCTGTCTCTTTCAAGCACAGCGGGGAAGGGGAGGGAGGGAGGGAGGGGGGGAGGGAAGGAGGGAGGGGGGGGGGAGAAAGGACGGGCAAGGGCCACTGCAAGGAAGAAGACAGGCAGGAAGAAAAAAATTTGCAATTTGGAACTCTGATTGCTTATTCAGAAGTCTGAATAGGCAGACTATTCAGACTATTGTCTGCTTGGCAATCACAGAATCACAGAATCATAGGGGTTGGAAGGTACCTCAAGAGATCATCGAGTCCAACCCCCTGCCAAAGCAGCTCCCTAGCCCAGGTTGCACAGGTAGGCGTCCAGGCGGGTCTTGAATATCTCCAGAGAAGGAGACCCCACCACCCCCCTGTGCAGCTGTGCCACTGCTCCGTCACCCTCACCACAAAGAAGTTCTTGCTCACATTCGTGCAGAACCTCCTGAGCTGCAGTTTCTGTCCATTTCCCCTTGTCCTGTCTCCACACACTGCTGAAAAGAGTTTGGCCTCGCCACTTTGTTCCCCAATCGTAATATTGATATTTGTTTAAGAAAAAGAAAAGTATGCTGTATTATTTCTTCTCTCCAAAGAATACACCCATTCAGGCTCTAATTTCTTCAGACAGTTAAGCAATGTTAACAAATGCCCCGGGGTGTCTATGTTTTTTCCACAGACTATAAAGAGAACTTATACAAACTAGGTATGCTACTTTGAAGATAAATAAAGCAAGGCAATATGAATCAGAAAATTTCAGTCTTTACTTATCTTACTTAGAGGAGCTGTCCTATTACTGAAAACCAGTACTAGGAGAAGGAGGATGATAAAAAGTGTCGAGCCCTTCTGTCTTACAGCTATCAAAATCAGAGTGTCAGTCAGGTCAGAGGAAAAGCTTATAGATAACAAGATATTGCTAAAAGCCAAGGTCTTTATAGGAAAACAACCAAAGAAAAGGACTCTGTTGCATAAAGACACCAAGGAGACTGAAAGCACTGCTATTAAAAACAGAACTGTAACCAAAGCCTTGCAAGAAAATTCCTCAAAGTACTGTACGTGGGTGTAAACACTCCATGATACTAGTTAAAAAGCTGGCTACATTATTTTAGCATGTAATTTTATCACATTTGAGAGAAAGAATCTTAAGCTAAAGATTCATATAACAGGTGTCATACCTGCCACGAGTGCTTCTTGAAATACCTAGTACATACACCCTATTCTATTGTCTTCTAGTTTCCAAGTTTCTTACCTCCCACTCGTACATACTGGAGCATATTCACGGGCAATAGTTTAAAGGTGCACAATCAAGACTTTACCTTTGTTAGGTTAAATAAATCTCTTCTATTCCCCTCTACAAGATAGTCTTGTTATACACCAAAAGAGCCTATTCTGCACTCAGCCTTCTTTCATTTACATAACTAGAATTGCACACACCTCCTGTTTGGTCTGGTATTGTTCTAGCTCAGCCTTGCTGTCTGCAATAACAAGAGACTCTTGCTGTCCGATGAGACGATTTTCGGTCTGTGTAAGTATATCACATATTTCCTGCAGTTTCTCTTTGCATTCTTGCTGCCGTTCAGCTACGTCCTACATTAGAAGCAAATACATTTGAACAATAAAACAAAAATTTTCCCGACATATGAACTAATAGACACTCAAACAGCAATTAACCTTTGAACATCAATACTGCAAAGCAATTCTTTTGAAAGTATGCTGTAAACATGATAGCAGTGGTACAAATAGCAAGATGAACATATAGAAGTCATGGATAAACCTCAAATATGTTGTAAGTAAAAGAGACCATGTCTGATGGAATTGCCCAAGAGAAGTCTGGCCATGCACATATGTGAAAGATGAAATCTCCAAACGACAGGAGTGAAAATCCAGTCTCTTTAACCACTTGAAACCTGAGGTAAACACTATTAATTCTGCAAAAAGGACATCAAAACAGAGGTTAGTTGTGATTGTGAGTTAGCTCTTTTTGATATGCATATGTTACCTGAATAGAAAATGCTGACTTCTTAAGCAGTAGAAAAGAACAAGACATGCAAGAACATTACTGTTACCACATCCTAGAAAAGTATCTACATCTCTGCTCTACTCAATTTTGTATTTCTTTGACAAAGTACAGTGGAAACAAATGTTCTTCAAATGGTGCAATAACTCAAAGCCACTCAGAATGTTGAAACACCTTTCATTATGCACAAGCTGGGGGATAAGGTGGTAACTCTGAGGCTTCATAGTGCTTCTATAATAGAGAAAGAGATGCATTCACACAGCAGCATCTTACCCTTCTTTGACTACCAAAACAAAGGTAGCTATGTTTCCCAGCTGCAGCTATGCCAGCTCAAGCGCTGTAATTGTACCAACCTGACTCATGGCTTTTCCAATATCCACCCCTACAGTCAGAAATCTGATTTACTCATATTTCTATCCCTCTAACCTGTTTCAGACAAAACTAGCTATGGTGGAAGAGATTTAAACAAATACTTGACTATAAATACCTAGAAAATGATCACACAAGCAGATGACATGGCAAATCAGAGGAAAAGAAAACCCTCAGCAGGATAGAAGTGACAAGCAGCGGTGGGATAGTAAACTTGTTGATTAATATAGCTGCAGCCAGAAAAGAACTTGAGTTCATTACTCTATTTGGACAGTATGTAAAAGAACATATCCTAATGCCTGAAACTGTACCTGTCCGTAACCTAACATATATTTTCTGTGAACTGTGATTGTACAAATGAAAGAGAAAAATGACAGTTCTTGAGATTTTATAGGATCTTGGAATATTCCATTGGAAGGGACTCACAAGGTTCATCAAGTCCAGCTCCTGACTACACAGGACAACCCTAAAATTCACACCCAATGTCTGAGAGCACTGTCCAAACACTCTCTGAACTTTGACAGCTCGGGACCATGCCCACTGCCCTGTGCAGCCCGTCCCATGCCCACTGTCCTCTGGTGCAGACCCTGTCCCTGACCCCCAGCTGCCCCTCCCCTGACACAGCTCCATGCCGTTCCCTCGGGCCCTGTCGCTGTCACACAGAGCAGAGCTCAGCGCTGTCCTTCTGCTCCCTGTGAGAGCTGCAGCCACCATCAGGTCTCCCCTCAGCTCCTCTGCTCTGGGCTGAGCCCACCAAGGAACCTCAGCGCTCCTCATGTATCTTCTCCTCCAGACCCTTAACTATCTTTGTAACCCTTCTTAGGATGCTCTCTAACTGCTCTATGTCCTTCTTACTTTGTGGCACCCAAATTTGAATCTAGTGCTCAAGGTGGGGCCACACCAGATCAGTGTAGTCGTTGTAGAAGTATGAACGTATCTGAAGTGAAACTAAGAAGGTAGGAATACACTTACTACTGCATGCTGGTATTAAAATTCCTCACCCATAGACAAAAACACTCAGCACACATTTACACAGAAAGTCAAACCTTCCGATCACCCAGCTCTTGCGCTGCCTGTAACTGAGTCTCTAAACTCTCCACTTGAGATGTTACAGTTTCCTGTACTTCCTGAAAAGATTTCTGAATGGTGTTTAAGAGCCTCAGAAGCTGCTTGCTCTGATAAGGAGAAAGATCCTGGGCGTGCTCAGAAATGAAGAACTGAACATCAAACGCAGTGGACTCCAGCTGCATTTTTGTATGACCAACCTCTGCAGCAGTGTTCTGTAAGTAAAGACAAGGAAATGAATAGCAAGGAGGAGAAACAGCACAAATACAAAACACAGTCACTACTTCTGGCACTTTGCCTCTGTTCCAAAATGCTTTTGAGAGACACTTTAGCCACAGTAAACCAAATCCATGTCAGAATCATTCCGGCACATTCCATTAATGGATTTGAATTTGTGTATGGCTTGCCTGTTGCACACTCCATATGCAGGTAATAAGAAGATGATTTGAAAACAACTCTTTTTTTTTTTGGCCTTCTCATGGATGTCTGAGAGTGGGCTGATCTTCTACAGTGAAGAATTCATGGTGAGTATGCACTGACTGAAATGGCAGATTTGGTTTAAGTTTTCTAGGCTTGGGGACTGAAAACCTAGAAATGTTAAAATATTTACTTGAATGTGTTATCATTCTCAACTCCACAATGGAAAGCTCTATTTCCAGCAGTGTATCAAATTACACCCACAGCTGCACTCCTTGCAGCCCCTGTAGCAATACAACACAAACTAGAATGCTATTAAAGCACAGTAAAATTATGTTATTTTTAACATTCACACAGACAGAGGTGTATGAAACATTGCTAAAAATTCATCTGGTTGTTTTTCATAGCTCACTTCACCTCAAGTGGGTAATTAAGAGGGCTTTTTTTTTTTATTTAAATCTTTCCCCATCTTCTCACATGTTAATTAAGGTTAATTAAAACTAATGAAACTTCAGTAAAGAACATGGACCTTATGAATAGAGGTGTTTTAAAAGATTTAATATTAACAACTGAAATATCTGTAACATAAACTAGATTACCAAGAAGGATGAGTTTATTACAACAAATGTAAACAGAACTGATAGTTTTCTCAGTAAGCCAAACTCTCCAAAATTTCTAAGGAGAAAAAGATGATCAACAAAACATAATGGATCATCAAGTATTTGACTTTCAGGTTAACGAGACAAATAATAGCTTCTAATAGTTCATAATACTCAGTAACAGTTGCCAGAAGCACCAACATCTGCCAAAAAGAATACTTACTTTGAGTAGGTTTAAACTTTGCTTCATATCTTCTATGTCATCAGTATTCACTCTGAAGTCATTCATGATTTTGTTGTGCTCTGAGAGCCAGTCTGAAAATGTCTGGAGTTTGCTTAGAAGTTGCTTGTGCATTTCTGCAAGCTTAGACTAGGAAAGGGAAGTTGTATATTCATTTATTTATGCCCCTGGCGTCCTGCCACATTTTCTATCACACTAAACGAAATCATGCACGTACTTTATATTCAGATTTAAAAAGATAAACAAACAAACTTCTAACTTCTTAGCCAGATTACTTTAAGAAAAGCGAGACAAAACACACAAATGTACACTGACGATAACATACCATTTCTGAGTCAACAGAACAGACTATTTGTTTTGCCCGTTTTGAAGATGTATCACAGACCATCAGAAATGCTTCCTGCAAATAGTCATAGCTTATCTTTAGCTCTTTAAGCTTCTCCTCAGGAATATCTTTGTGATGAAACTTTAAGAACTCTTCTGTCAACTTCATGTCCTTTTTTAGGATAATTGCAAAGGTAGCCAATCCTGATTCAAACGACTATAAAGAGAATATATATTCAAAATGCATTAAGCTAATAAGCAAGAAAAACATTCTATCTGATTTACTTTAATTAAATTTGAATTCTCTCTTTTTACCCCTCACCCCATCTCAGGTCTTCTCCTAGCTCTCATCAGTGAGAAAAAGCAGGAAGAATACTTTACTGACCTCTAGTTGCTCTAATTGTTCTTTCAGTATTTCCAGGTTGCTACTAATAGGTTTCTGGTTTTCTAGGTTTCTTTTCACCTCCTGAAGCACTGCCAAATGTTCTTGCATTTTCTCTCTCAACTTTAAACATTCCTGCTCTCCATCAACCTGAAAATGGGTTGTAACAATAAGGTTATTGAAACTCAGACTTGAAAATAGGCAATGAAATTTCTTCTTTTAATTATAATATGTTTTAAATTATTTATTTTTGAAATTATTTATCCAGCTTGGTTATTGTCTCCAGCAGTTGGAAGGATTCGTGTAATTCCTTTGACTCAGGGCACATACCAGCTGTTGTTACTTACCATGCCAGTGGAGTTGTCATCCAGGAGTGCTTCTGCTGCGTAAGCAGTCCCAGTAAGGCCTCTGGAAAGGCTGTCTGTCTTCTCATGCTCTTGGTCACTTTTCCAAGTATCAGCTGTGTTATCTGCTGATGTTTTCTCTTTAGGAATTTCTGATCCAAACTCTGATTGTTCTGCTGAGAAAAGAGCACAGAGCCCATCTACTCTGCCTTTACCTTCATGTGCTGTGGTGATGTCCTGTGAGCTCATAAGCAAACTACTTATCAGCTCCTCTAATTTCCTTGTACTTTCTGCGCCAGATGACATTTTACAAATTTTCATAAGTTCAGAATTCATAAGATTTGCAGTAGGAGTTTTCACGTCTTCTTCTATTTCACTCTTCATTTTATCTGGATCATTCATCTTTTGGTTACAGAATTCCTGCTTCAGAATATCACGCAGAAGATCAGGACTTCTGCAATCAGGCCAAAGCAATGAAAGTGCATCACCGCCCTTTGTGTCTGTGCATGGGGTGGTATCCATTAATGTCGCTCTAACAGTATTGCTTATTTGCTTGAGTTGTGACTCACTGGACATGCTGCTTCCAAGCTGGGTGCTTCCAACCATTCTGAGTAAATTTTGCATTAGAATCTTGGTATCAGAGTAACTTAGTGGTTCACCTTCCTGCTTGCAGTAAGTATGTCCCAATTTTAATTTCCTTTGTAACATATTCTGTAAGTCTTCCATTACAGTGTCAGGCATTTCTGGTGACTGTGAAAATCCTTTCTTCACTTTAAAATCCTTGGAATGTCCCATTTCCTTTTGTAATGATTCCATACATAACTGTTTTTTGAAACCATTTTCAAAGGAAGAAGTCTCACTGACCATGAATTTTTCCCCCTCTGTGTTTTTCAGTGCTTCGGATTCTTTCTGGGCAACATTATTCCAGTCAGCCTCTATGCTGCTCAAAATTGCAGAAGAAAGATCAGTGGTATGTGTATGACTCCCAGATGGTAGTGCTTCAATCTCATCCCCTGAGTCTTTTGCATCCTCAGTGCTTCCTAAAGCATCTGTTTTCATGAGGGTAAATTCATTATCATTGCTGTTCTTATTTTCTGAAACGTCTTCAAGAACAGTGTCAGCACTTGGACAGACAAATGTCTCTTCAGTCATGCCAATTTCCTTTGGCTTCACTGAAACAGTTGTGGGGAAGGTATAAGTGTTAAATTCACTTGAATGTACTTCTTCCCTATTGAGTAGAAATTCTTTTTCATTCTGTATACCATTTTTCACTTGTTCTATGTCCTTAAGGCAACAGGATACAGTTTTATCCAGTTCTGAATTGTTTTCTCCTTTTAAGCTTGTTGCACATTGTTTCAGAGAAGATACGGTATTAAAATCTCTCTTAAATTCAGCTGATTCACCACTTCCAATGTCAGGACAAGTTTGACCAATATTTACTTTTTCATTATTTGAAACAATTTCTGTATCAGCTTTCATTGTTGATGCATCAAATATTTCCCCAAGACTTTCCATATGAATGGGACTTTTATTTAGCTCTATGACACCACATTCCTTTATAATGTTTACTCTATTTTCTGCCAGAGTTTCAAAATCTCTTCTTATTTGACTATGCTTCTTATCAGTAACTGGATGTACCTGGTCACAAAGTGAACTAACGTCATCACTCACATAATGCATATCTGTGAGGAATTTACTGTCTTTTTGGGATGAACTTGCCTCTAGTTGTTCAAAACTGGTCATATCATCTAATGTTGTTTCCTCTGCAAATACCACTTCTTTTTGTCTATGCCCATGATTTAAATGTAACATTGGCATGGTACTACAGCTTTCATTCATCCTGTGAGGCAAATCTGTCTGAGCATTTTCATCAGCAGCAGCAGCTTGCTTTGTAATTAAGAAGGGTGTTGCACTAATGTCAGATGGAACAATGTTGTCAAGAAAGTGTGTTTTATTATTTTCTTCACTCTTACAGGATATCCCTTTGGTGTCAAAGGTATTTTCAGACTGAATATGCTTAGTAGCATCTTCTGACATGTTTTCACTTTTGATAAAAGTTCCATAGTCATCTTCTGTTTTTCGTTCCCTTTCTTCCTTGTTTGTACATGTAAGATCAGTGCATCCTTCCTCATAGGTATCTGATGCAGTTTCACATTTTCCCAAAGATAGTTCTCCATTTCTGTGGTTAGACTGGAATTGCAAACTATCCCCTGTCTTGTGGCCTAAAGAACAGCAATAGTCATCAATATTCAGATTATTTTCCTCACTATTTTCTATGTCTCCCACAGAAATTGACATCTGGTCATCTTTGTTTTTACACTGATTATGTGAGTAAAAAGTATCCATTTCTTCTTCACTGTCAGACTCACTATCAGAGTCATCATAACTATCATAATCCAGATAGTCATAATCATAATCTTCCTCCTCCTGTGTTCCTTCTGATTCATACTCATAGCAGTCACTTTCTGCCTTCATTTCATCTCCTTCATTTCTGTCTCGCTGTATTTTTGTTTCATGCCTCTTCAGTAAAGAAGTAGAGCACCCCTCCCTTCTTTCTTCACTGCCCACAGTAATTGGTAGTTGTTGTTCATCTTCAAAGTCCTTTGTTCTTTCCCTTTCCTCTTCAGGGTCTCTTTCCGAAGTTTCAACTCTTGCAGAAGCTATGTTAACACTCTCAGTTAGAGCTGTCTGATTTGTATCTCTAGAGTAATGGACATTCTCTCCAGCATTAGTTGGAAGTTCTTGATAAGAGCCACTCTCTTCTCTCAGAGCTATCAGACCACCTCTCTCCTCTAGAAAACCTAATGGAACATTAGGCTCTGGTGTATCATCATCCCCCGCTAGTAAGGTACCAAAATCATCATCATCTTGACGGCTGTCATAGGAATCACTGTCATCAAATTGTGGAGTACCATAAACATCACTGTCATCATCATCAACCTGAGGAGTTTCGTAGGCATCGTCATCATCATCAAACTGTGAGCTGTCCTCTTCTGAGTCTGCCTCACCACGTTCATGCAGCAAGCACCTACTTTCAAATTGTGGGATGCTATCACTCCCTTCTAGTGATGAGTCAGAACTACTGTCCCCAAGTAACAATCTGTCAAACACAAGACTGCTTTCTTCTACTGATAGGCTTTGTGCTGTGCTGTTACTGACCTCTTCAGGTGGTCCATCATGTGTGATAGTACTGCTTTCCAACAAAGGCCTCCATTTTATTTCCCTACTGTCTTCTAGACATAGCTTACTCTGGAAATCAGTACAACCATCCAAAGATTGCCTGCCATGTCTATCTGGACAGCTTGCTAGAGATGACTTGTTATATACATCACCGTAGTTCAACAGAGGTTGCTCACTATATCCATTACCTTCAAACTGCGCGTCACCACACTGACTATCTGATTCTTCTGGAAGTCTGTATTCAGTATCGGCACTGAAGGATGAACAAAAACTTCCCTGAACGTCATCTTTCTCAATGTTATTCAGTGCCATTCTATAACTGTCAGCTTGCAGTATACGAGGTTCATATTTTGTACAGGTCTTTTCCAGGTCTCTCCAGATTTCATTATCTGACGAGTCATTCACACTCAAGGAATTGTATAAAGTTTTACCATTTTTTTCCTTAACCAGATTATCTGTCATAACAATCTCTTCTTTCTCTGCATCTGACATAAGATTTGGATTTGTGTCATTTGGAAGAATTCCTTCAATGTTTCCTGAATTAACTTTTTGATCATTATGCTTATAAACCTCTAATGGTGTCCACTCAGAATCCTCCAGAAGACTCTCGAGTGCATTTCTGATCCTGAAATTTTGAGCGTCACTTTCTACATTTATATGATCTGCACGTTTATTTAACAGCATCTCCAGTGTAAATTGTGATTGCTCAGTACCACTGTCACTGCAAACATCTGGTCTACATATATCTTTTCTCTGTGAACATGCATAATTCCCCAAATCTTCATGCCGAATTAACTTCTTGTCATCAAAAGTATCTTCAGCACCTGAAGGATCACCTTGAATTTTGCTTGTAATATTACTAAAGTGGACATTGCCAACTGACTTTAGATTAATTCCTTTCAGACTTACATATTTGTTGCTGAAATCTGTTTCTGACACATCGGTACTGCACGCGGAACTATCCCCTTCCAGAAACATATTGATGGCTTCTTGCAATTGACCATCATATAACAGAAGTCTTCCTCCAGTGTTTGCATCCATATAACTATTTACCATCAGATAAGATATGAATAATTTCTTAGCTTGGTCTGAATTACGACATACAGGGTCTTCTGTGCCAGAATCTTCATGTCCCTTTTCACAGTCATGAAATAAAGATGGCAGGAGTTCATATGCTGATAACCATTTTGCAGCATTTTTACAAGAGGATTCCAATTCTTCTACACTGGGCATTCTATCTGGTAAAGTCACACTGTTCAGAACAGATACAGTATTGATGTCTATTAACCCTGATTGTGCAGCCCTGTCTAGACTGAGCACTTCGCAAGTTTCTGGAATGTAAAGTGCAGCTATTTTCTGCCTATCACTGAGTATTTTGAATGCCAGCTCATTTGTTATCATTTCTTGGTGCAAAGATGTTGATATGGGGAATATTTCACCTGTGTCAGGCCATATTAGTCCAACAAAGCCTCTCTGTGCTTCTAACACCAGCAGTGCACTGGTAGATGATATTAAATTGCATTGTATGGCTTCATCAACAGTCAAGCGTTGCCCTGAATTTGGACAAAGGATTCCACCAGTCTGAACCTGATGTGTGAGGATCCCACAAGCAGCATCCTGACCTATAATCCCTTGACTCATAGCCTCTTCCACAGTCATTCGCTTCCCTGACTCGGGGTCAATTATACCTCCAGATATTATCTGAGCTCCCAGCAGCCTAAACATTGTTTCCCTGTCAATGAGTCCTTCGTGGGCCGCCCTCAATATAGTTATTTTCCTTCCACATCTGAGTGTAATTCTACCTTTTTCTTGTGGTTTCACTGGTAGGAGTCTTAACCCTGTTTCCTCATGTATCGTGCCTCTATGAAGCATCTGTTCAAGGGAAATCTTTTCAGCACAGTTAGGGTCTATGAGATCTTTGCAAGTGTCTTGTCTTTCCAGAAGCTTTGCATATAATGTTGGAGAAATCAGGTTTCTCTGGAAAGCATTCTGCAAAGTCAGGTGCTCTCCAGTAGATGGCAAAATCAAATGCCCACTTGAAAGCTGATTCTCAAGGATTTTAATAGCCAAAGGTTCTGAAATTAGACCTTGTTCTAAAGCTGATACAACTGGAAGATCTGACAATGTTGACTCTGAAATAAGCTTCTTTGCACTATTTAATTCCTGCAACTGCAAGTGAGTCTGCTCATCAATTAGGGCACAAGCTTTAGCTTCTTCTAAATCATAACATATTCCTAATTCTGGAGAAATTATTCCAGTAAGGATCAGCTGATTCTCAAGCAACCTAATTCCAGTGTCATAATCAATAAAACCTTTTAGAATAGACTGAAAAACGGAATGAACTTCTCCAGTTGTTTGGTCAATGACACCAGCAATGACTTTATTCACCTAAAAAGAAATATAAAAGAACAGGTATCACTATTTTTAGACTAATTTTAATTTTTTTTTTGCTTTTGAATGCATGATAAGCATAAGAACTTGTACTTACCAGGACTGGAAGAATGCTGTGAATGTTAGCAGCTCAAACGCACAAGTGATCTTATGTCAGTCATTGAGCAGCACACGATGTGATAAAAGATTTAAAATCAACATGCATCTGTGAATTGAAAACCTATGCTTTGCATAGATAAATAGGGTTAGTGAAAGACAATAGAAGAGATGATTGCAGAGTGAGCAAATAGAACATATTACCTGAAATGCAAATTTTCATGCTCTAAATGTCTGTGAAATGTTAGAACTTCAGAAACAGTACGTGACTCAAAATAACCATGCTATTCATGTTTACAGCATACAGAACTTCCAACATTATGGAATCAGATATTCTAGCACCAAATAATGCTTTTAGTTTGCATGGAAAGCATGAAGTCAGTCTGGCAACAATATTTAAAACAATTAAACAGACACTACCTCTAAACGAGAAAATTCATGTGCAACGTTTTTTCAGAAATCCGTATTTAAGATTGAGATCCATTAACAAATGGATATGGTGTCTCAGAGTCACTAACATTATGCACTCCCATTTTTATATCCAGAGAAATTTTAAGAAAAATTGAAAGTATATTTCTTCAAAGGACGCTTTTGAAGGATATGTGGGAGACATTATTTTATCGTGTCCCTTCTACAGCACAAACACAGACTTCTACAGCAGTCAAAGAATGGCTTTCATGAGAGAGTTAAGAGGTGAATGTTTATCTTTCTTCATGCAAGGCACACACTATCAAGACTCTTCACAAAAAAAAACCTGATGAGTAGAGTATTCATATGCACAGGTAAGGTAGCACGCAGTATTTTGTAACAAATACACAAAATTTTCAATTTGTTAAACCTTAAAATCCTTTACACACTGTTAATTGCAGCTTCATTTTTTACTCATCACATATGGTTTCAAAACCATGCAGGAAAACTCAAAAGACCCTGAAATCTCAGGTTCCATCTTGCTACCTTTTCTTCCATCTTCTCATCATCCAAATACTGCGCTTCCTGCAGCTGCTTCATAGCTTCATTGGACAACAAACTGTAGCTCTCCTGGAGTGATTTGACTTGTTTTTCCATTTCACCTCTCTCTTCAGCTGTCATTCTATTAAAAAAGAAAAAAAAATGGAGAAGGAAGTCTTTTGAAAAAATTGTTTAGCTTTAATAAATAAAGGGAGTAAGACATTGACAAAAGTAGTCTGAAATAATATAGGTTTACTATAAGCTACAAAGTGTTTATAGCTACTCAGGAAAAAGAGGTTAAATTAATCGTCAATTTACTCTGAATTATAGAAAAGGCTTTATCATTTGCATGTTCCTTAGCCTACTTAGCCTACTTTTTACCAGTGGAGACAGGTAACACATTTAGCAAGTAGTCATGAAGTACCTCAGCAATTTGCTAGTGTATTGATATCATCGAATCACAGAATTGTTTGAGTTGGAAGGTACCTTTAAAGGTCACATAGTCCAACTACCCTGCAATGAACATGGAAGGTACCCATGCGTAGCACCCTACTGCTCAAGAGGAAGAGCCTGACCCAGAATGCCTCCAGGGACTGGGTATCCACCACATATCTGGGCAACCTGTTCCAATACCTCATCACTCTTACTGTAAAATGCTTTTTTAAGTTTTCAAAATCTCCCCTCTTCTAGTTTGAAATCATTTCTCCTTGTTCTGTAACAGACCCTGCTAAATTGACTGTCTCAAATGACTTAATTTTAGGTGAAAATGAAATTTTTTGAGATATAAAGCTGAAATCCTGATTTACTTCTTATTTGTTAATTATTTTGACTTCAAAGGACAATTATGATCTAACATCCTTTAGGCTGACCAGAGGTACATAAGCCTAATCATATTCCTGAAATAAATAAAATTTAATCAACTTTGAACCAGAACAGATGACAAAATTTTATTTAAAAACAGAACAACAACAACAAAAAAAACCATCTGAAATATATGTACACAAAGTATAATTAGAACTACAGCATGTGAAAAGTTTTTCTTCAAAAGCAAACAGTATGTACTGATTCTGTTAATTTATTTAAAAAATAAAAGCATGGCTTACTTGTCACTGTGTTTAGCTAAAAATGCTTGAGTAGTCTGCAGAGCTTCAGCTATTTGTTCTTTCTTAGTTGACATTTCTTCCAGGGAAATCTGAAAAATAAACAATCTGTGTTCAAGACTTAACTAGGCACAAATATAAAAGGAAAAGGAAACCAACAGCAGAATATTTCTAAATGGGACAAAACTCAATAGCATAGGAACTTGAAATTAAAAAAAAAAAGAAAGAAAGAAGCTATTCTGAGAGCTATATTCTGTATTGTGAAATTACATCATTTATGCATGGATAAGTCACTGCACTAGGTCTTTTGGTAAAATGAGACAGGAAACAATTTAGTGAGACAAACTGAATCTATTTAAAATGCTACCTGTTTAAAACATGACTATTTAAAACTGCTGAGCATTTGGCACAGTTCAAAGTAAATTTATAAAGATATGTATGTAATGGGCATGCTCAAGAAGTTGCACACCACAAGAGAGAGTAACTTTTTATAAAACGTATTAGAAGCAGAAGATCACATACTTCATGAAATTCAATGACAGATAAATGCAATAATAGATGCTCAGGGAAAAATAAATTATTATTAATATTCTTCCCTTTATCATTTCTGTGTCATTCCCGCTCAAGCTCTAGTTCTGGAAGAGGAACTTGCAAGAATTTTTTTTTCTGAGAAACTGCCTGCAGCTCTTCAGATAAAAGCACTACCTTGGATTTTGGTAAACAAAGGGAAAGCATCAATGTGTGTGTGTGGTGTGTGTCTAGAACTTTGTTAACAAGTCAGAAATAAGTTCAAAGGAGGTGCTAAGACAACTCTGGGAAGGTGTCTAGGAAGAGGGTAGGTTCTTGTGGGTTGGGACACAACAGTTCTGTCTTGATTAATATGTTTTGAACACAGTCTGTCTTTGCATTCACTACCAGCAAGCCACAGTCCCACTGTTCATGCTGCTTGGACAAAAACACAGACAGCAAGTACAGCATGCCTAACATGAGAAGACATGATCTTTCCCTCTCCTCAGGGCACTGGCATCACTGTGGCTGCTGCTGTATACGCTGTGCCACTACTGGCAGCAGCTTCTCCACCCACTCTCCCCATGGCTACACCTCAGAACATCCCCAAGTGTATGTGTGAAATGTGTTTCAGCTAATCAGCCATCAAAACAAAAGAAAACAAAACCCTATAAAAAACTTGCTATTAGGTTTGTACCAAACGTGTCTCAGCATCCATGCCAGTCAGTGAATATAAAACTAGGTGCCTCTGGATGATGCCCACTATCTCACAGGCTGTAATGGAAACATCCTCAGGAAATGGCTGCCTCTAGATGGGAAGAGGCAACTAACTTGCATGTTACTCTCTGAGGGCTCACAAGACGGACTGGGAAGATATCAGTGTAGTTGCCATGGCAGGCTGAAGCGCACCAAGGAGCAGAGTGTTGGCCCAACACTGACAAAGGTTTTCACCATTGCTATCAACAAGGGAAGTAAAAAAAACAGTACTGAATGTTTTCTGTCAGTTACAGAACTGGCACTGGCTCCTCAAACACATCTGCTCTTCTATACTACAGAGCACAGCCTCTACAAACAAGCAGTGTGCTAGCACCGGCGGCAGGTGGGGCCCGAGGGGCTGTCTGACTGCAAGTTTTAATTCTGCAGCTTTGACATCAATGCCCATGTAAAAATAAAAACACAGGAACAAGTTGCTTGAAAGATGTGCCAAAATCGAGTTTGTGTGACTGAACAGCCGAACTATTTCTGAAGGGTGTGGAAAAGACACCAGTCTGTTTCTCTACTACTCGGTGGGCAGGTAGGTCTTTATTTCTGGAAATCCTTTCAGGTGTCACCATGCTATTCTGTATGACAAAGCTAGCAGGGGAACTACTACAAATGACATGAAACTTCACAGAAGGAAATACACAGTCAGAGTAACAACTATACACCACATTAATAGATGTGCCAAATACAATGAGTGGAAGACAGACCCCCCAGTAGCCTGTGGAATAGAGAGGTAGGAAAAAGGGCCCCACTGGCACCTTCTGTATGCCCTAAGGAAGCAGTGTGCATCTGTTTCTTTCAACTACTGCCTCATAAGCCATCCTGTAAGAAGAACACTCAAGGTAATTTTTTAATAGAAAATAAGAAACTTGTCCCAAAGGCCTCTCCTGTCAACTTTCTCCATCTTGGTGCCAGAAGTCATCAGTCTTATTCACTTTACTACTGCAGGAGCAGGTAAGAGACCCAAAAAATGCTGTCCTGTTGGGATGTACTGTCCCTTTACAAATGGTGGTACGCCGAGCGCAGTTTCTCTAAATCAACACTTTGCACTGTCAGAATGCTCTTATAAGGTGAAAGGCAGCTTGTACTTGTTCTTGAGCAACATTTGTATCCCCGAGCATTCATCCAATTCTCTGCTCACAACCACACATGAAATTACATTTTAATGAAGTGTGGATGGTGATACAGAGAAAAAAAATATTTATGGAATATTTTGTCATTTTAATCAATGCAAAAAGCTAAAAAGGGGAAGTGTTATTTTACTAAAAGACATCTGTGTACCTGCTGCTTAGGCAAATCTGTCTTTTCAGCCTTTTCTCCTCCTTCTTTGCTGAGTGTCTTGCTGAGGTTTGACACCCATTTCAGTAAATCCCCAGCCTTCTCAACATGCTCTTTTTTTTCTTCTTCCATTGACTTCTGATGAGCAGCGCAAATGGTAAAACACACGTAAATGTAAATTGTTGGAATATTTAACATTCACATCAGCATAAAAACAATTCTACCAAAACGACAGTATTACCACATACCCTTACAGTGATTTCTTTTTATTATCAACACATGTATTACTGTGACACTTTGATGTAGGAACAAAAATCCCACACTGTTATCAACATTAACAGAATAATTCCTCAAAAGATTTCTAATTAAGAAGCTTATTCATACACATGTACACTCATGATACAATGATTGATACGGAGAAAAAAGACAGCTTCCCAGCAATTACTCAGCAGATAATATCCTAACAATTTAATGCATATAAAGCATCTCTGAAATGCTGCCTTTGCATTACCCTCAGGTGCAGATATCTACAGTCAGTATAGGATATCAGTATCAGCAATCTATGGACAATCAATTAGATCTCAGAAGAATACATCACTTCTATATCTACATAAACAAGGACAATAAAGGTAAAATCACCTTTTTCTGCATGGCAAAATACATATATTTTTCATAGTAATGCAACCCGTGAGTAGTTTGAAATTTAGGTCTGTTTTCTAAGTACTGCTAAGCCCTTCCACGTGTTACAAGTGAAAATGAAGATATTTTATTTAAATGGATTTTTTTAGTTGGATATTCAGTTGTAATTCATTTACCTATTAAGGTATGAAAAATATATATTGCTAAATTACCTGAAGCATAGGGAAAAAAAAAAGATACGAAATTTTATGATGTAAGTAGCCCTTTAAATTAATGAAATATCAGCATGAGAAAAGGTACTTATGTGTGCTTACTGAACTGCAGACTTAACTCTTGTATACTGTTTTGCCACTCTTGTAAAATAAATTACATTTGAAAACTGATTTGTGATATTAAATGAAGTAACTGGATTGTATGAAATACTGCACTGTCTTCACTCACAAAATGGGCAAACTGTTCAATCTTTAATGAAATAATCTGACACTTTTCTCACCTAAATGTATGCATTTCACATATGCAGTAGCTTCACCAATTTATAACTTCCAGTTTATTAAGCCTACATGAAGGTAATGTCAGATAAGGCCTTCAGGTAAACCCTGAACATACTCTCTTTTGACATTACAAATTTTCCTTCACCTAGAAGATTTAAACTTTGTAACAAGTTATAACTAATTCCAGCTTACTGGTGTATACTAATTAGCTGTTTAAACTAATTTGTTTTAAGGCAACTACATTAGACAACATCATCTATAGCTTTCATAAAATTCCATGTATATCTTTCCCTTGACTTGAATCGACTTTAAATCAGGCCCCAGATGAGTACTATCATCTTTATAATGAAGCATAGTACAGACTAGAAATTCCTGTTTTCATGGGCTGAGTTGCTTCTAATAATCGTAGCCCAGTGTGGCAATCAAAAATAGCACTCTCTAAAGCTTCTTTGTAGGTTAACTTCTTCTTTGTTTTGGGGCATGTTATAACTTTAGCATACAATTCTTCATCTTTCACCTTTGTAGCCGTGACAGCATCAATGACACCACACTTAATTGCATCTTCCATTGTCAATCTGGAATGAGATTTTGGATCTATCAACCCACCAGTCAGGTACTGATACTCTAAGCAGCGCATACCCATATCTTTGTCTAGTGCATTCATACTCATAGCTTCAACAGCTGACATAACTGTATTCTTTACAGGGTGAATGATCCCAGTAAAGACAAGTTCACACTGCTGAATCTGCTTGGCACAACCATCATCAACTAATTCCTTTTGCAAAGCTTCTGAAACACTGTACTTCTTCCCAGTAAATGGATCAATTATGCCTCCTGTGCTAACCTGAGCTTCAAGACATCTGAGGGCTGTAACTCTATCTATCAGATTTCTGCGCGAGGCTTTTAAAACTGGAATTCTTTCATTAGTTTCAGAAAGCCAAAATCCTGCGATAGGACTGTTTAGATCTTTCTTTGGTTGTGAACTGCTAAATAAAATATCTCCCAACTCATTAGCTGTGATTAAGCCCTCTCTGTATTTATTGACTAATGCTCTGTCAATTCTACCCTGATTTATGATCTCCTCGATATTAAACTGCACACCAGTTTTAAGATCTGTAAGTAAAATAAAAGAACTCCCATCTGAATCAAAATATGTAGACTCCTTCCAATCAAATTCCTGTTTAGAAAGTTCAAGATACGTGGCTTTATCGACACTTTGGTTTTTATAAGCCTCATAGGAAGTCATTTCAGCTCCAGTTTTGATGTCTACTACAGAAATTCTATGACTTTTCTCTGCTGACGGGCTGCTTATTCTTCTTTCACCAATTGGAAGCAGTAAACAATTACTGCTAACACTGAACAAACACATTCTCAGCAAATCACAGTAGTACATAGCTTTCCTGTTGTTTGGATTATGAAAACATTTTGCATTACTAGAAGGCTCATGCAAAAATTTCAAAATCGTGTTATTAAGCAAGCCAAGGTGCACTGCGGTTTCTGGAGGTACACGAACACTTCTTATGGGATCAACAACCCCCCCCGTTGCAATTTGAGCTTCAAGGATATTTTTACCCTTTTGTCTTTCTAGAAGTCGAGCTTCCATAGCTTGGTACACAGAAACCACTTTACCAGAACAGCAGTATCCCAAAACAGCTTTCTCTGCCTCATGCAGTCTACTCTTGAATTCATTATCAACAAGCCCTCTGACAACCGAATCATCAACTGAGAATTTCTGACCTGTTGTGGGATCAATGATGAAACCAGTAGCTGCTTGGGCCTCTAAAAATGCTAATGCCAATGCTTTCCCTATGATTCTTTTCTTTGTTGCTAAAGTAAAAGACAGTATTTCTTTGCTGGATTCAAGGTACACTCCAGCTATAGCTGTAGGTTTAGTTAAAAAATTTTCAAGACTTTTCTGAACCTCCTCAATAGTTTTCTGCCCTGAATGGAGTTGCTCAACAGTAAGCCTGTCTAAAAGCTTAACTTCAATTAATTGTCTGGCAGTTACATCATGTCGAAGACCTTGAAATTTAATATCATCATATTCTTCTGGAAAACATTCCAACTGTGCAGCATCATCAACAGTTCTCAATATATCTTCTCCTAAGAAAGAATTCAACTTTGCAAAGTCTTCTCTCCTAAACCCTTCAGATGTTTTGTATCCCTCAAACATTCTCTCTTCATTACCCAAAGTCTTGCCATTTTCTTGTTTTAATGTTGTAACTTCAACATGCATGTCATATTGCTTGTTCTTCGCTATCTGAAAATAGGAATTTTTTGACACAGTGAGAAATAGATCTGCAAAACTTTGCTGTACATAATACACTTCTAAAACCACCACCAGAGAAACAAAAGGGAGAACGTGAATATATTAGAAAGGAGAACTGTTATTAGCACTGGACAGCACAGAAACATAGAAAGCTACAGTTTTAAAATGCATTCACCATTTCAAATATTTATTCAGCGATCAGAATAGGATTAGACTAAGTAACAATATTTGTTATTATTAGGTGAACTTAGCACTGTTAAGCAAAGCTGATTTTGACCAAAATGATACAATGGTGTATGTGAAATCTTATTTCCAACAAACCATGTAAAATAACATGTTTTCTAGATATTAACAAGCCTGTTCCAAAGGTTTAACAAAAAGCTGCACAAGGTGAAAATGATGAGGTCCCCTTCACCAAGGTATGAACATAGGAAACATGAGAGAGAATACAGAATACTGATAGAGCAAAACTAAAAAAAAATAGAATAGTAAAAGACAGCACTAGGAAGGCAAACCCTCACAGAATGTATTGTATACCTCCAAGGGATGCACTTTTATTAATCCTAATTCAAGTTTCACGTCTTCTCCAGGCCTACTACTTTGTCTGGAACTGTGTAGGTTCCTGTTTCTCAATTTGTCTCTTTCAGATGTTCCAATGATTTCACTTGATTTATCAAAAGTTATCTGGAACTGTGTACTTGTTTGAGAAACAAACTCTGTAAAAGATTGTGGTCTTGCATCTTCCAGTGATTGATTAATTCTTGACATCTGGAACTGCACCTCCCTTGGTATTGTATCATCAGCACTCACATACAGCGTATTTTCTTCTATTTGATCAGATTTAAAACTTGCCCTCTCCTGTTTCTGTCTTAACAAAGGCGAACGAGGTTTTATATGAGAAGAATGCTGTTCAAATTCTCTAGATGAGGTGTCATTCAAGTAGTTCAATTCATTTCCTCTTCTCTCACAGCTCAATTTAAATCCATAATCTTTGATTGTATTATTCTCTTGAACTTCATTCTGAAACAAAAGAAATCTATGCTCACTTTCCTTCACCTGCAGGTCCATCTTCTGTTTCAATCCCTCAACCATGCGCTTCTGCACTTCCAACTCTTCCTCAAGTTTCCTGCACTTCTGATGATAGTCCATTTCAGCATGTTTTCCTTGCTGCAGCTGTTCTTGACATTTTTTAAGCCTTTCTTGCAGATCTTCAATCTGTCTCTTGTACAACATGATGTTTTCCTCAGCTAAATGCTTTTCCTGCTGAAGAGCAACACACTCTAATTTTATGCCAGAAATGTCCTTTTCTGTGATACTATGAGATTCAAGTAATTTTTCCACTTTTTTCCTAAATTCCTCAGCAGAGTGTTTAAATTTGATTGATTCTTCCTGAAACAGAATCATTTTCTTGCGTGCCATTTGCTCATCCAGAGTCTTCTGATGGAGTTCATCCTGTAATTTTTTTAATTGACTACTTAGCTCTTGTATATGAACTTCTTGCAGCTGTATTTTCTGCTCGTTCACTCTCTTTTCTGTAGTTAGAGAACACATTTGGGCATTTAGATTTTTAATCTCCAGGTCAATGGTGAGGGTAGAAGCATTTTGTTTATCATATTTTTGTTTATATTCACTAGCTAAGTCTTTTGTTTTAGCGAGATCATCTTCTAGGCTTTTGATTTTACATATGAACTCTTGCTCCATTATTGTTTGCTTGTGCAGTTGTTCATTCGTTGTACGCAGTTGTTCTTTGAAACCATCCGCTAGGGTTTTTAATGCATCATTTTTCCTCTGAATACTTTGTTTTTCCAAAGTCATCTTCTCTGACTCAGACTGAATCTGCTTCATCCGTACTTTTGTTTCAGTATTCCATTTATTAAGATCCTCTATCTTTCGTTTCAATGTTTCTGACACCTGATTGCTTTTGGTTAATTCATTCTTCAGCATCTGAATTTCCTGCCGGTTTTCTTCTTCTCTTTTCGTTTTATGAAGCAGTTGTTCCTGAATTTTCTTATATTGGTCTTGAAGATAATTTGCTTCTCCTTTGCATGACTGGGTCCTCTGTTCAGCTGCCAGTGTCTCTTTTTGAAGAGAACTGATCTGAGAATTTAAGTGTTTGATTGTGATTTCAGTTTTTGCTTGTGTTCTAGTTAATTCCTCTACTTCTCTTTTTAGCTGTATCTTTTCCTGTTGAGCAGATTTCAGCTCCTCCTGATAGTTCATCTTTATTTGCTTAAGATCTATAACCTCTTGCATCACTTCTTCAGCTTTACTTGTGGTTCTGTGTAGTTGCTTGTCAAGTTCTTTCAATTGCTGCAGATATCTCTGCTCTACTTGTTCTTTTTCCTCCAATTTGATTTTTAGGCATTTAAGTTCACTATTGGCTTCATCTAATTTTTCTTTTAATAAACGAGACTTTCCTTCTGCTGATGATTTCTGAAGCTCTATTTCATTTAGTTCATATTTGAGGTCTTTAATGGTTTTATCAGCTTTTTTATTAGCAAGGATTAGCTCATCCACCTTCTGCTTAAGGTCTTCTACTTTTTTTGCTTCCTGCTTCTTCTGGAAACTTGTAATTTCAGAATCAGTCATACACTGGCTGCCTTGAGCAGCTGTGTAAGTTGGCAGAGAAGTTTCTCTAGTCATAGTGTACCTGCCTTCAACAACTTTCCTTCTGGTTTCAGTCTTCTCTTTTTCTTGCAGCTTTATTTCTGAAAGGTTCCCTTTAAATTCTAGGTCTTGCTCCATTTGCTTTATCAGTTTCATAAGTTTCTCTTCTCCTTCTGTTTTTTTCTTCAGCTCCTGCATGAGGGCTTTTTTTTGCTGCTCTAAATCATGAAGATTAGTATCTTTTCTTCTTAGATGTTCTTCAAGGTTTCTTCTGGTAAAGGTGCTTTCTTCTATTTGATTTCGAAAAGCTCGGAGGTTTTCTTCCATTATACTTCTCTGTGTCTCGGCCTGAAAAATGAGCTGCTTTACACACTCCAACTCCTGCTTTGCATCTGCTTTCTCTTTCTCCATGCTCTCTAGATCCAGACGACACTGTTTTGCTTCTTGCTCAGCTTTGGTCTTTTGAAGATAGATCTCTTCCATATCCTTTTGCTGCTTCTTCCGTTCATTTTCTGCAGCTTCCCTCAGTTTAGGAAGCTCCTGTTCCACTTGCATTTTTTGCTTCTTCACATTTTCCAGCATCTCCTCAAGTGCTTTTACCTTTCCTGTGAGTTTTCTGTTCTCATCAGTTGTGCTATTTTGCTGTGCCATTAGATCTGAATATGCCTCACGCATTGATGCCTCTTTATTCCTTAAAATCTGTCGAAAAATAAATTAAGTTATAACGTAGCTTCTGTAACATGGCATACAAAACATTAGGCTCTTTGAAAAGCAGAATGGAAAATACTTACTTTATATACATGGTACGTCCAGAAAGTAGGACGAGCAGTTCCCACCACCATCACCTTCGCTTGATATAGTAAGCTTCAGGGAGTTACCATTAGCCAAATATGAAACCCTTCTTAAAGACATCCAAATAACGAAGTCCTGAAGCCACTCACTTCGATCTGATGTCTCTTAGCAGTTAGCAGAATCAAACAGCTTGCATATGCTTTTTCTCCAAATGAATAGGTAGAGCAAACAGTGAGACAAAGACCATGTGCAAGAATTCCCAAGGAGAGACCACCACTTTTGGATCAGTTCAGTACGAGATGGAAGAAGCTTCTTATGCTTAAGCAAAAATAACACAGAGAAATTTGGAAATTCCCTCCAAGGAAAGAAACAGTATTTAGAGACAGAATTGAGAAGCATCATGATCAGAAAGAGAACTACTCTCCAATAAATCTATGCTCTGTAGCGTGCTCCATAGTCTCCACACCTTCACTATCTCAGCTGGAAGACTGGGAGCACGGCTGCCCTGCAGCATAGATGCAGTTAGAACATAAACATACTAAGAAAATCCTCATGAAAATCAGAGAGGTGGTCGACTTCACACACTGGCAGGTGAAGGCAAGCTCTTATAAGCAGACACACGTTCACCATTAAGAATATAGCTGAAACCATAGAAATCTCACCTTCATCAGCAATACTGTGACATTAGTTACCAAGCATGAGCTAACACGAGGTACAGACATAACCTAATTCCTATGATCACACAAATATGGCATGGAAGGAAATTAATAGCAACATCTTCAAATAAAATGTTGGTTTAGCTTAGATTTACCAATTAGCTGATTTTTTTTTACATGATACATTAAATGTATTTCCTAGAAGGCTAATGCAAAGGCAGCTTCTTCAGTTTCACTCTATTTCCCCTGACCCACCACATGGACAATTTTGAACAGATCCCAGCCAACACAAAACATACATTTATTATCTGATCTCTTTATATGCTCTCATAGGCACAAAATCCAATGTATTATGCTTGAAACAGACAAAAAAAAAAAATGAGCACAGACTAAATCATGTTAGGTCCCATTACTTCTAACTAAAATGGCTGAGCACTAGCTGGGTGGAGAAAAGGATAGCAATTAAATAGTGAATCCAAATGAAAATATAGAAAAAATTATGAAAACTGAAACAAAAATCATCTTAAAATGCAAGATAATTAATATACCATTAGAATACTGATTATTTAAATTACGTTCAATCAACTTTAACATGCTTGATCTGGACAGATTTTGATATTCAAATGTTGATTTAGGTTGGTTTACAATCATTCTTCATTTAATTTTGCCTATTTATGCCATTTGCATTGCATGAAAACTCCGGTACCTTAATTATAGTTGGGGTCCACTTATCTTCATTATCACTGTTTCTTTCCTTTGGCTTCTCTCTTTTTTCAAGTGAGTTTTTGCTTACTGTGTTTTCATAGTATGTTTTTTGGAGTTCAGTGTTTTTTCCAGGTAAGTCTGTGCTTTGACCTTTATCTATATTTTCCATTTCTGCAACTGGCCATAAGTCTCTGTATTTCTGACCCTGTTCTAACTTATCCTCTCCACTCAGTTTCTTCCTTTCTATATTTATATCGTCCAAACCATAAACGTTACCCTGTGATATTCCCTTCTCACTTATTTTCTCCTCCTGACTCAAAAGCTTTTTTCCTAATCTATGCTCTGGAAAATAATTCTCTCCTCCAGAAATCATTTCCGACAGTGTATTTAAATCCTGCGTATTTCCCAACAATTCTGTACCCAAACTTGGATCACTCCGCGCTTTTCCTGAACAGTTTTTTTCTTTCTTTTCATGCATTGTTTCCACTTGAGATAACTTGTTTGTTTCTCCCTCCATTTTTGGTCTCTCTCCACTAACAATCTGCTGACTTAACCTTTTACAATGGTTATTGTTTGCGTTCACAGAGGTCTCAGCTGAAAGAAAACAATCCTTTGGATCATCTTCTTTACTCTGATCACCAAACACCATTCCATTGTCTTGCTCTGTATATAGCTTATAATCTCTGTTGCCACTAATTCTACTTTCTTGACTACTGACATTTAAAAATTGTTTTAATTTTCTATCAATTTGGTTTTTATCAGATCCATCTAATTTTCTTTGGTAAATTTCCAGTGTATTTTCTGCGTGTTTAGATTTCCTGGGAGAGTTATCTTTTTGCATACATTCCACATCCATTGTGCTTTCCTTAGGTGCACCTTCCTCTCGGAATTCAACTGCTTCATTACATCCCAAACATTCAAAGACTTCAGCTGACTTCACAGGTTGCTGGAGTTCACTGTCATCTGGTAAGTTCTGAGCATGATAGCATGTGAATTAAACAGAGATTGCACATAAGGACCTATTTTTCCCCTATTCTGTGCTACCATAATGCTTTTACTGAGAGCTAGGAAGAAAGACTGTCATGAAAGAAAATCTTGGAAGTATCAAAGATTTCAGAGTTCTGATCCCAGGAAAATAAAATAATAATTCACCTTCGAAAAGATTTTTCCGTGTTCTAATTTGCTATCCTGATTATAAAGGAAAACCTCAACAAATCACTGTGAGACTGGAATCTGGTTAGCTTATCTTCCAAGAAATTATCAGAAATTTAGAAGAACTTGGAGTAGGACAGGGTCTGGATGGAGAATATTTGATTTTGGAAAAACATTCTGGGGTTACAGAGCAGACTGAAACTTAAAGGAGTTTAAAAGATTCTATTTGCTCTTGACGAACATTCACATGATTCTTGGTCCTTGTTTCAGTTCTTGTTCTTCCTTTCAACTTTTTATCCATGATATGGTTAGTACTATTTGTTAGGATAAAATCTCAGTTTTTAAGGCTACCTATCAAAACAAGTTATCTATTTCATTTGCATTCTCCATGACTTTCTGATGGACAAAGATGCATACTCTTAGTATTTACAGTCTGCTCAGAGGTATTCAAAAGCTAGAAACGGCAGAAAAACAAAGCCAGGAGAAGAATTAAGTAATTCTTTAAGAAAGAGCCCTGTTTTTTTTCTGTTACAAAACAGTGAAATTTGTCCTCAAGGACTATATTTTAATATAGGCACAATTATTTATAGGACTACGTAGAACATGGGCATTGTTTTGGAGATAATGCAGTGCGTAGATTATTTTAAAACATTATAGTCCTTCAGAAACTTAATCACTTCCAGAGAAAATATTATTTCAAAAAAAAAGAATTAAAATGTTGATGATTTTTTTCTCAATTATTTGCAATGTTGTTTCTGCAGCAAGCATGCATTTTGACCAATTTGTCTGTTAATTTCAGATTCAACACTAAACATAAATAAAACACTGTTTGACCCTGAAGAATCAATACCATAAAGAGGTAGAAGGAAGAATATCTAAACATGTCGAAGAAACTTAAAATTATTTGAGAGGACACTTCATTCCCTTGTTAAGAACTCTCTTATTTATTGTAAGTGGATCAGAACACTATAATGGAAAGTAAGGTCTACTCAGGATATCAAACAGCATATGCACACTGACTTCCTCCTCAGCTTAACATCTGCATTTACCCCAAAGACCAAGCTCTCAAATACTGCACTATTAAAATGTTCTGCATGTAACTACATTTCCAGCACAATTGAGTGTCATAGGGCCCTTCTTAGATGGAATAACAAGTAAAATATATGGACAGTGTGGTTTTGCTTACCTGAATTAGAATGCTGTCATCTAATACTCATATATTCCTGAATAAAGCACAGTATTTAAGGAATTCCAGCAATCTGCATCTGCTACTAACATTGTGATTAATTCCAGCACGTATATTGCTCTTCATTTGCCTAGCTGTGCTTTCTGCTTGGTTGGGTTTTAGGGGATGACTTACCTCTTCCTCTTCCAGTCTTTTCAGAGAGTCACCTGCAAACTTGATGTACTGTGTCATCAAAGTCACTAAGGCAGTGTAACGAGTTCGTAAATCCATGAACTGCAGGGAAACAAATGGGGAAGGCAAGAAGAGAGAGGAAAACACACTGAATGCCACGCAAAAGACATCTCCCTAGAACTGACCTTCAAGGAAGTAATAGTAACTCCCCTTGAACCTATCTTGATTTTGGTTTGAAAGTCATTGATTTTTATTCCAAAATCCCGATTTTGGAATCCAGAGTCCCATTTTTCATTGCACAGATGAAGGTCATCAATAGGGATGACCCATATCATCACCCATACAAACATTAAATTACAAGGATCTACAAAGTGATCCATAAGGAGAAAGAATAGATGACAGTGTTTTGACTCAGTAGTTATTTGATTCTTTCTCTCAGTAAGAACATGTTAGAAGAGAGGACAAGTAGTGCTATTCGCTACTTCTCTCTATCAGCTGTCAGGAAAACAGATCTACATTTCTCACTGACATGAGGCTGAGGAACAAGATGCCTGAGACATGTTGAAACCCACAATCAGCACATTTTATAATAGCAAGGACAAAAGCTTCCCCTTTTTATTGTGATCAAGGTTCAGTCCAAAGGTAATTATTACCAGTTTTTACAGAACCTCATTCTCAGATGATTTTTTTATGATCTGCAGGCTTTTATTCATTAGTAGTGGTAACATTATCTAAATTCTGTGTAGCACTCAATAGAATATGTATCACAGCATTTATCTACAGAGAAAAAGATCTTAATTAGATTACTCTATTTACTCATTAATAAATTCTAAATAATTTTACTCAATTTTAAGAAAAAAATAAAAGTTTTTCAAAGACGCAAAAAGAAAATCTTCCTGTCATAAGCAATCAATTTACCTCTTGAATAATGAAGTCTGATGAGCTCTGCATTCTTCGTCGTTTCACTGGAGATTTTTGTTGGGAATCAACCATAGCTCTGTAAGTCATAGTCTGCAACTCATAGTCCTGTAAAAACATAAAATACACAGAATGGTCAGCATTCTACATGAGAATCCTCATTTACTGTCATTATAAGTGTATCAGTTTTACCTTCACGGCAGCTGAATACTGTTCTGCATATTTCTGGCATTCATCTATCTTGCTTTGCTTCATTTCAATTTCAGAAACCATCATCTGTAAAATATGAATCCACATCTTCTCTTAAAAAGTGACTCTTATGATTGTTGTTATTGTTATTTCTACTTTATCTGAAATCAATAAGTTATATAATACGCACATTTCATGTGAGTAAAAGTAATTATATGCTTAAGGGCATGTCCTGGCCTTGTTTGATTTACAGTACAAAAGTACTGAAAAAAATCCTGTCAAGTTTAATACCTGGTGAGCAAACCTCAAAATAAAGGAGGATTTTACCACTTCACACATATAATTTGTTACATGAAAATATTTTGTTATATAGATAAATCATTATATAAAAATATTTCAATGTCTATAATTACAAGGAGCAGTACTGCCTAAAAAAAAAAAAAAAAGGTGGCAGGTGAATTTTGGGCAGGATTTCCTTTAAGAGGCTTACTTTTTTTGTGAACATTAGAGGACCAACATTATTCTGACTATAGAATGGTAATAATTAGTGAGTGAGGAACATATTAATGGCCTTAGCTGTACTGTGAATGTAAGAACATGAAAGCTGGTGATTTGGAATGCTTTAATAAACACTGTGGTATAAAAGCTTATATCAAGAAAAAAACTGATACTGTTGGGTTTAGCTCATATTTTAATTCTTCTTCAGTCATCACAGCAGTGCACTCCTACGAGATCGCTTCCATACCTTATGTTGGTTCAGCTGTTTAGCCAATGCTTTGCTATTTTCGGGACGGATTTCTTGAATCTTCCGCTGAGTATCTTCCACTTGCTGAATCCAACCATCCAATGAATTATAAGTATCTTTGTAGTACTTCAGAGATTTATTAATACCTTCTAAGTCACGTAACCTGATTTTATTTTAGAAGATATGCCAAAGAAGTGAAAATGAATGTGAAAGATAAAAAATACAATGGTATACCAAAAAATAGCTTTAAAGGCTGCACATGTCTTAGCTCTGCTAGAAACATACTAAAATAACACTAACTAAAAAGTAAATTAACTTGTCAGATGTTAACAAAAGCTTGATGAAGCTTTTCATTTGCCTTAAATGACACCCAAGAGAAATCCTACTACAAAAAAAAAAAAATCAAAAAAAACACTATGCATATATCTTTCAGAAGTGAGCTAAATTGCTTGAAATGCTGAGAGCACAGGAATCCCCAGGCATGCTGTCAGAGGGAGGTCTTTTCAACAGTAATTAATTCTATGCGAGAGTATCTGAATCAAAAAGACAAAAAGCTGTGCTCAAGTACAGCAGTTCACTATAGTCTGCCTCCCACAAAACAACAGCACTTAAGACTAAAACTAATTCCATTCAGATATTCTTTGGTCTAAATGAGATGGTCCATGGCCAAGCTCCTTTTTAAATTACGTTTTTCATCTGACAAAAACTACTCTGGATATTTCTTGAAAGCACTTTCCATCCTGATGAGAATTACTGACACCTCACATTCATGACTGTATTATCGTATAAATAGGACTAATCCAAAACACTGTATATTTAGAGATAAACATGCTTAAAAAAATTTTATAGACTGATTTTGAGTATTTTGAATTCCACTATGTGCTGTTCTCAAGGTGCCAAAAAGAGAGTTAAAAAAAAGAGCAAGCGAAGACTACAACATTGCTCAGGTTTCACACACAGTTTTATGCTAATAATCATGGAAGTAAGGAAGGATCATGGTGACTACAGACAAGATTTGTACATACTTTCTATGTAATGATCATCAGCGTCAAGCTGTTAGGAAGCAGCAGAGTGAACATTTGCAGAAAGCAGTTTGTTTACAACTAGAAGCTGCAACCACCGCAATCTGCCCTATTTACATCAGAAGGTTCTATGCAATTAACAGCAATTTTTCAGCATGTACTATTCAGAACACAGCCCTGTAAGGAGAGCATTTGTTTCATGATTGCCTTATGAGGAAATATGGAAACTTCAGTATCTCGTGAAGCTAATGCTTTACCATTTCAATTCTTCCATACTATCAGATGATGAATAAAGTGAGTTGATTTAATGCCAGACATTCTCTTCTAATTGTCTTTAAATCAGTCAGCTTTTGCCCATCTGTCTTTCAATTTCGAGCAATGCTAAACAGAGCCAACAAAGTTAGCTAACTGCAAATGAATAACCTCATTATTATACCTGAGTGGATATTCACCCCTTAGAAAAGGAGGACAAAGTGTGAAAAGTTAATGTGTGAGGTTTTAAGAAAGCAGTATTGTATTTGATGTTCCTAGTCAAGTTATTTACAACGACAAATTAAAGTTGATTTTTATGGAAATAAATTCAGGCTGTGTATTAAAGCCTTCTTTAACTTCTTAATACCACTAAGGTACCATCATGAAAATAATATCGACAAACTTAATTTAGAGCAACACTGCATTTGGATACGGAGATTGTGTGAAATCAGTTGCACACCAAAAGGAAAATATGGGCATGCTGCCTAAAGATTTTACTTTGGTACTCATGACAAAATCATCACAGAAGTCAATAGAAGTTAAGGACTTCCAGACTTAGCACTTGAGTCATTAGAAGTAAATAAACATGAATCCAATCCTAACTGATGAATCTACTCTTGAGTTTTGCCTGTCAGAATTAATTGCGTGGAGAAACAGATGTCATTTTGATAGGAGAGCTATTCATTTCAGTACGTTGTAAGTAACAACTAAAGTTTCTATATTCTGCTAGTCTTTTGGTGCTAAACAGACAGTGGTATTTTCCCATGAAAAAGACAGACAACAATGTTAACAGCATAGAAAGATAAGAATCCTTGATCTTAGCATGTTTCACAAATACTGCTGAAAATTACGCTGACCTATTTTAAGTCATTTTTCCTCAAAAGCAATAAGAACAGCAGAAAGCATCAACAGAATTTAACAGAAAGTTATACTAACCTATTTTCAATTTGAGAATGAATATTTTGCCACCTCTCAGCTAACTGATCAACTTTTTCTTTATGCCAGTCAAAGTCAAGATCACGCTCCTTGTGCATTTTAAACATCTGATCACTGATCATCTTTGCCTTCTGCAGCTCATCCTCTAAGGCATGGAATACTTCTCTTTTCTCGTCTACTTCAGATCTCCATTGCTAGAACACAGTAAATGAGAAATCCTAAATGATTCCTGAATTATGACACTATGAATGAGCAAATACACCTGGTTGCTCTGACAGTGGAATGGTGCTGAAATGAGTCTGAAGTGACTAATTAGCTATGAGCAGCAAAACAGTTCTGAGTAACAATATAAACACCAAACACAGCTAGAAAATTAACATACTTTTCTGATAAATTACAGCTTTCCAAAAACAAACAAAAAAAAAGGAAGATGCCAGTCTCTAATAACAACAACATTACTTATCATTACTTATCATTTGCAATATTGAAATAAACTGTATGCAACATATGAACAATTCTGAACTTCAGTCTTAGTCTTTCTCAGAGATAAATGCTAAATCTCATAGGAAACCCCAATTGGCATACCATAGCAGTAGCAAGAATGCTGCTGAGGCCATACTCATGTAACTTATTTATGTTACCTTAAGCACGCATTACCTTTGCAGAGACAGAAAAAGTCTTACTGCAGTATTAATAACTGGCCCTCTTGGAAGTTCAATCACTGCAAGTCATTACCTAATTACAAGCATGCACAAACAAACTATCCAATTCACTTTCCTCCAGATATACAAACCAACTTTTGATAAACTATGTAGCGTAGCATAACCAGAACAAGATGGATCTCTTCCTTATTATTGTCTGATTTGTCCAGGAGAAGGCACCAACTCTTACCTTTAATGTGCCCATAAGATTTTCAATATTGGTTTTGTCAGCAGTTACTGCCTCTTCTTCACATAATTTAGTTTCATAAAGTTTTACTAATGATTCTGCACCTTGGGTGTTCTTCAGCACCAAATTTACATTTCTTAATCTGGAAAACAGTAATCTCCCATTAGCTTAACAAATAATAACAACAGTCGACACACCTGTCTTTGTCAGTCTTTTTATGCCATGGAGTACTCTTGCACAGTGTTAAAATCACGTTAATTCCCTTTTCCTTGATCAGCATACTAATGTCTTTGTTTTGAAGAGAAAACTGTGAATTCAAGTGTGTGTGATGAGAAATGACCTAGTACTTACTTATCTATGTAAATGGAAGACATGGAACAAACTTGGTTCATATTCTGAATAACAACACCGAGTTCAGAGCGCAGAGTAGGAACTGAAGGTGAACCAGCAGCCTGACTGAAAAACTCTTCACATTTATCTGTGATGACTCCCAAGTCTTCCTTCAGCCGATCCAGCTCCTTCTTCAGTTTCTGTAAAATGAAAGGTGATGGAGAGTGGTTTTATTTTATATCAAGCTGATGTATTCTCTGCTTCCTGGGTAACCCTTCCTATTTAATACAGATTTTCAAGTCTCACCTCTTGCTCTGAAATCCTGAAGACACTTTCATGTAGATCGTCCCTTTCCATTGGGGTCCGGATCTGTCGGATTAACCGTTCCTCGCAACTCTCCAGTCGAAGTCTGATATTTCTGACTTCAGAGACGTACAGATTGTAAATAGATTCTTCCTGCTCCTCTGTTGAAAGAAACAAGGCACATTTTAGCAAACAAAGCCATCTTGTCATTTTCTCTATGTCTTCCAACAAAAGACTTTAAAAAGCCATCATTCTTCAGGTCTTCTTATGAACAGCTGAAATCCCACCAATTTTCGTAAGAATTCTGGCTATAAAACAGATTTTAGGAACCTTTAAATTTTAGCTAGCATTAGCTCACCTCATCACACTTCAGAAATTAGCATACATCATTGATCACTCTTCCCATACTCAGACCGTGCTAATAAATTCAGTGACCAATTCTTTTAGTCAGACATATCAGGTGTGATACTACAGGAAATCTCGAGGAATATTTTTTTAATCTTCTCTTTCAGGAGAAGGACAGGATAGCATGTCTTTCCTTAAGTACAGTATACTATGCTAATGCACCAAACAGTTTTAAGCTACTGCATTCCTGTAATTCACCAGATACTTGACAGAAAATCAGAACAAATATTTTAAGCTTTTTGCGCTTCTTGTATTTAAAACAGCTAAGAGAGCAGTAACTGCAGGCATTCTGTGGAGCTAGACAAATAACTAGGACACTTTTCTTGCCTTTAACAGTGTGAAAAATGATCTAATTCTGTCATGAACTCAATCAAATTGTCCACCTGCACTCAAACATCCAGAAACGGACAGGAAAAGATGACTAAAGAGTCAACTGGAGTGCACAGAAAAAAACCTTGGGGCTACCTTTTTTGTACTGCATATGTTAACGCTTCAATGTTTTTACATAGATAAAAATACACAAAGTTAACAAAACCTTAGATCCTTCACATGGCATAGTTGTACACAATGTTAAAATGACGGCTCTTTATCCATTCAAGAAACTGCAGCAGGATCAATATGTATCAATAATAGTAATTCACTAGAGCTTAAATTAATGAAGAACTGCAATCCCTCATGCAAGGGCAGCTTACCCCTTTCTGCAGACTTCAGAAGCTCTTGATAGTATTGCTTGCAAATACTAACTTCCCTTTCCAGTTGTGCAGTATCAGAGCTTGTAAAGATTTTGGACTCCTGGCTATCTTCCACAAAATCATCAAAGCGGGACTGCAAATTGCTTAGAACCTGCTGATGTTCACCTGGCAGCATTGTTTTTATCTGTAACAGATCATAAACCAAGGCATGGTCAGCAACGATGCAGTTGTCTGTAACACTTCGTATCAAAAAGCAGTAATGACCAATTATTAAGACAGTAATGTGCATTTTAAACATCTGAAGAATTTAACCTCCAATTTTTAACAAGTTAAAAAATGGAGGTCCTGAAAGCCTGCTGTAACTGGGCTGGGGTCCACTTTACAGGTATCAGAAGAACAGCTGGGAGATTACCATCAAAATAGAATCATTTTCTGTATTTAAAGCCAGTGACGGGCTGTGTTAAGCCAATCCTGCATCAGACACAGCCTCTCCATCTCTGTCACGTAGCAATAAACAGGCAGCCAGCAAGAGTCAGAGGAATCACATTTCAGTATTGTTTCAGATTGCTTGTTTCAAAAAGCAACAATGAGAAATCAGGATTTAAAAAGTCATTTTGGGTATTACAAAATATTATTTCAACAGTTTGAAAACAGATTTACACCAGTGCTGTATAACAAACAACTGTATTAGTTAAGCTATATATTCAACAACATACAATCTGGTGACCTCACACATTTGTTCTAGCTAGACAGAACAGTGTTTTGATTTATATATCTGACAAATGAGCCCTATTTATCTATTTAACATTTCAAACTACGGACATGTATAAGGATGAAATAAATCACTATAGAGGAATGTGTATTTAACTGCCTTTGCAGCTTGGAAGACTAAATGTAATTTTCACAGTGAGAAACTGCAGAGTAATGAAACAATGGGGGGTTTCCACTATGACGAGCCTTAGACTTGAGAAGCTCATCTCCCCAGAAATCTTTAACATAAATGCAGAAAGGTAGAGTCTTCCAAAACAAAATTCAGATTTAGTCACTGTTTGATTGCTTTCAAGAGATCCTGTCCCTTAGCTGACAAGAACAAAGATTAGTATAATAAGGCTATGGGCAGTTTTCATGATACAATCTCTCCACTCATTCCTCGTGTAATCTGTGTAAAGGCTATTCAGATCAAGGCAGACTGTTGCATAATGGTGCACTGTCAGCTATTTCCAGAAGATAGGGATGACTGCAAATTTATTATACAATATTTCCAGAAAGCGTAGCCTATGATTTCCTAGTAAATGGCTAAAAGTCCTTTGGTAGACATAGTACATACCGAGGCAACATTACCAGATCTAACCGCCTCTATTTCATTTGTTAGGTAACGCCATGAAACCACACTCTTCATGTTTACATGTGACTCATGCCAAAGGGCCAGAACATTCTGAAACTGCTGCTCAATCCTGAAACATAAAAATTAAAAAAAGCCCAATTTAAGGTAAGAAAATATCTTTTACGTCGGAGTAACATATGGAGGAAAAAAAAAAAAAAGCAGTTTAACCCAAGTTTCATATTGAAAAAAGAAATGAAGCAGCTGTTTCCTTGGCTCTAACCCAAAGGACTGTCATTTCTCTATATAAACAAACAAAAAATATTTATATTAAACATATTTTAAAGCAGTTGTTACTCTGTCCCTACCTGTTGGCTGTATCTATTGCTTCCTTGTTTGGTGGAGGAACTGTAAAGCACACAGATGGAACCATGGCCTCATTACCACTTGGGCTAATGACTTTCCATTTAGCACGATGGGAGTTGTTTGCTAATACACACTCATCATCTTTGTAAATAGTTATCTGGTATTAAAAGAAAAGCAGAATAATTTAATGATCTAAGCATTACAAAATGCTTTACAAGGCTCTTTTGTAAATGGTGTCACTAAATAAGCAACAGAATAACCAAAACAAAGCTCAACACAAGGATTTGCTCATTTGCTAGGGTGGAAGACATTTAGAGCCCAGTGTTCTCCAGCAACATAGTAATTAATGAAACTTCAGCTGAATTCTCATGCCTGTAATTCATTTGAGGAAATTCAAGTTTCTAACCTCAATTTGTCTATAGTCACAGATGGCTTTAATTGGGATGGATGTTTTCAGTATACAATCAGGGTTCCTTGGCTTCAGCTGAATTATTGCCTTTGCTCTCCCCACAAGGCCTGCTACTGTGCTCTTATACTGCAGGAGCTGCTCCTTTTCTTCCTAAAACAGTTAAGAAAAGAACACATCGTAAGAAGTGGCCAGAATACAGTGCTGCTTCTTTGATCCTAAGCTTTTCTTCTCCTAACTTCTTATACTGCGTTTCTTAAAAGCAACCCATTTTACAAGAGCAAAGTATCTTTCTAAAGTCACTGGTTTCCCACAATATCTGATATTGTAAAGATAAAGAAATAAATAAAACTATATTTAAGGGCATGAAAAACAGCCATTAGAAAATGGATAGATAAAATTACTTAAGTTCTAAACCACAAATCTCATTTTTGTTATTCCCTGCCTTTAAAGTAATAAATTTTCAACACAAATCTTTTTATCCAACTATAATCTACACATATCTTGTTTAATTGTAGCTCATATTAACAGGATCCTTGAGGTCTCACCATAGACTCTTGGACAAGGTCTTCCAGCCTATGAAGGCTGCTTGATCTATCGCAGCTGTATTTTCGGTATATGGCATCTTTCAAATTCTTTAAGTACTCCATGGCCTCTTTGGCATCACTGAAAAACTAAGATGTGAAAAACAGATTGGTTATTTTCAAAGAACCTAATATTTTTTCTTTATTTTTAATACTGTATGTTCCACTTCTGTTTGTGTAGTCCTGGAACAATGACCTGGAATATGTTCTACCTTGGCCATCATTGACAACCCTCTACATCCATCTGCAAAGCTTTATTGACTGTAGTTCTATAAGACATGAGTAGAACATGGCTCAGATTCTCTACTAGCAGTTGTGGCACTACAAAAAAAGATCAGACCAAATCTACATCTGTGATCTACATCTGTTGTGAAGTGATAATAATGCAGGTGTGGTAACACTGTGGGAATATGGTTCATCATCTCATAAATGCATATGATCAGTTTCCATTCTACAGCTACTGGGAGAGAACAAGTAGCATCTTCAAGTAAAACAGAACTCGTTGATCGTGTCACAACTTAAAAGATTTCACAGTTTTATTGACCTCCTTACCTCAAAATATGCAGCATTTTCTCTCAAATGTTGTTCAACACAGTGACAGAGCTGAAGAATCCAGCTCCACTGTGTCTGCATTGCAGCTCTATAAGCCTTTAAGGGAGACAAAGATTTTACAGTAGGAAGTGAAAATTGAAACATACATATCAAAAGAATTTAGAAAACATAAAGATATTGCAAATATGGGCATCTAGCTGATGTTACTCAAGAAAAATAAGCTGCAACAAGGGAAATTCCTATTAGATGTGAGAAAAAACAATAACAGTCTTTACAGTAAAACATCACAGAACTCACTCCAAGAAGCTAGGACCATCCTTGGGCATATTCAGAGCTCAGCTAAACAGAGCCCCGCATCTCCTGAGGTCCCTCTAGTCTGAGTACACGAAAATAGTAAATGAAGATAAGCTGCAATATATAATTTTGTGCAGCATTATTTGAATGGTGTCTCCTGTACAGCAGGGTGCTGTCACCAGAGACACACTGCTCTAGCATTCACCAGCAGAGGGAACCCTTGACTTTACAAAAGCAGCCAAATGCCTCTGGGAATTAAGTATGATTTCTCAGGGAATTCAAAGATTTTTTCACTGGCTTCAATGAATCTCAAATTGATCCTTTAATGCATATATTCTTTTGCACGGAATAAATCGATTTAAGAACTCTTTCAATGTCCCAGCATAGAATTATTGCAGTCACCATAAGCTGCAAGTCCTCAGAGTTGGAAGGGACTTTTAAGGGCCATCTAGTCCAACTCCTCTTCAATGAACAGGGACACCACAGCTACACCAGGCTGCTCAGGCCCTGATCCAGCCTTGCCTTGAAAGTCTCCAGGGGCAGAGCATCAACCACATCCCTTAACAACCTGTTCCTCATCAGTAAAAGACTGCGCATCATTGCTGTGAAATACTTGTTTCATCACTGATAAGCCCAAATTAATAATAGCATATACTTCTAAGGAATGTAAATACAAATGTTAAACAAAAAGTCTTTTTTTATTCTAGATAAACACAGTGAGAAGGAGAAGTTTCCTTCATCTGTTTCCAATATACACAGCAGTACATTTGTGAACTGAGCTGAAAAACTATAAAGATCCATTCTCTCTATTTTTTTATTACTTATAATAAAGCTGCTTTTTATCGTTTCCATTTTTACCACCCACTGTCTGTACTGTTTTCTTGGAAATCTAAAGGGAAAATTTTCAAAACTCTTCCTTGGAAACTTCTTATGACCCTACAACAGCTACAAAAAAAAATTCTGTGAACAGTTCACCTAGAGTTTGGTTCAAACCTGAGGTAATTCACACCATCTGGCCAGATTTTTTAATATACAAATAAATTTCATAACTTACTGACAAAAAAGTTATGAAATAAACATTAAACCATAATAGGAAGCAATAAATACAGTAAGTAACTGGAAATGTCCTGCTGTCCAACTGAATGGAAACCAAGAATGGTTCTGTGCCCTCAGCCTGCAATGGCAATTTGCATCAAAGACTGTTGAAGCTGCATGCATGCCCAGCAGGAGAAATACCAGTACAGGTCAATTTCGGAAATCTGAGTCTTAGCTTTCAATGGGATGTGATCTAAGCAATCTAAAACATAACCATCATTTTACAGAAATGTTTACAATTTTTGTAAACTGGAAGATGGGAATACAGTAAAGACACTGAACAGAAATTAAAGGTCTCATTATTGGGATCTGGTTGCTTAATATCCTATGAGTAAGCATTTCTCTTCTTTCCCTCTACAGTCTACTAAATCACTTAAATCATGTGCTTCTTTAAACTAACTTACCTCAATGGTTAGCCTGGCTGGATGATTTTCAAGAAGCAACTGTTCAGCTACTTCTTGTACTGATTTAATAACTTCTTCTTTTTGATCAAGTTCTCTCATTAATTCCTATTTTTTCAGACAAAAAAAAAAAAGAAAGCAGAAAACTTATAGAAAATTGTAGAACTGTTAAAGATGACAACATTTCTCTCTGGATTATACTGGCAATACATACTGCATGGTATTCCTTTTTTCTTGTTATATTGGGGTTTCTTTCACTCCAATCATATGCAACCTCCTCCTCTTCTTTTTCATTCAGCCATATCAGCTCTCTAGTAGCACGAGACACAAAATCGTGAAGAGTATCTAGATGCCTCTCCTGATTTCTTGATGTGTTCTTCATTAAAAAGGAGAAAAAATCAGAATTTAAAACTCAGCCCTTTTCATAGATGATGTGTACAGTGAAAAACTGAACATCAAAGATGTATGACAAACTTACCAAGAGTTTTGAATACTGACTTTCCAGTTTGTGCAATTTTTCTGCATAATTGAGTTTAAGAGGGGCAGTCATTTGGATCTGTATTTGGTATAAGAGGTCAAAAGACAAGAAAACAGTTAGACATGGTAAGGTATTCTCAACCACTAGATCTTCTGATTTCATGATATGTCATCTAGAGATCAGGAGCAAAAATAAGTAAAACCCACCTACAACTCCATAATTCAACATAACATTATGAATCACTCAGCAAGAAAGTAACTGAGGAAATGAGGAATGTGGTGCCATACCTCACTGATTTTTGCTTCTTTAAGGCTGGATTCAAATTCTTCAATAGCTTTGTGAACATTTTTGTGATTTTCTAAATGGCTTTCTACACTTGGTAAATCTGAACCCCATTCCACTCGATCAAGTTGCACCTCACAAAGAAGAAGGAAAAATTAGCCATGATCTACAAGTAGTAAATGTAGCAACTAGAAGCAGACTGTTTCTGTGAAGATTGCTACCTGCATTTCTTCCACCCAGTTCAATAGGTCCTGGACAAACTTCATGTTCACTTCTTCTTCTGTTAAATTCTGGTCCACAAAAGCTGATTTCATAAGTGGTTTTCTGATTTGCGTAAGTTTGAGTGTTTGCAGAGTTCCACCATCTACTCCTGTTACATAGCTCTGAATTAACTGTGGTGGCATGCCTGGTGTGTAAGCAGGAGTCATGGCTGGTGTCAGCCTGGAAGTAAGACCTGGTGAGAGGCCAGAAGTCAAACTGGAAGATGTCAAACTAGGTGTTAAACCTTGAGTCATTGCAGCATTTAATTCAGGAGTTAGGTTTGTTGTAAATCCTGAGTTTAAGCTTTCAGTTATTCCTGATATCATCAGCTTTGTCTGTTCAGTTGTTAGTGTATGTCCCTTGCTGTACAGAGAAGAAAATTCGGTTCGCATGGCCATCAGTTCATCACGAAGTTTTGCAACCCTATTAAAATAAAATCAATCAATCAATAAATAAAATAATTTCAATGAATGTTTACTTAGTTCTATCATGCTGAACTCAATAGTAGTATGAATTCCAGTGATCTTTTACACTTTAGTTGTACTTAAACATTCATAAAGAAGTTGGCTATGCCAGTTTTGACTATTATTAATACAGATAATAGATGTAAAAATTAGACAATAACCAAAAAAATCAGCAGCATTAGTGTATACCATACACAGCACCAGGGAACAATTCAGCAAAGCAGAAATTGTACAAGATACTACACGTCGCAGTAGATCAAACACTCACAGTTCACTGCCAAATAGTTGCTTGACCTCACCCAATCCCGAAAAAAAACCTGACAAACTGTGGAGCCCTTTCTTCACAAAATTAAATGACACTGCTTAAATGTATCCTTCTGCTAGGACTGAACAAAGTGCCACATATAAGCTAATGTTACCCCACCTGCTAAGACAGCTACAGCTACCGCCAGAAACCTCACCTCTATTTTTAAAATCAAAGAGTGAATTCTGAAACCATATTAGCTGCAATAAAATAAGCTAAGATCTTCACACTCCTGTATCAGATAACGTAAGCATTTAAGTCGTGTTCCGGTGAGTGACTATTTTCAGAGATGAGCAAACAGTTTCTTGTCTTTTGTTCGTGGGCAACATACCCACAATCATACCCAGCAACCATTATTTGGGTACTAAGTGATAGACTGAAATGTAGCCATAGACATGATTTCAAAACAACGTCCACAGATAAAATTTGGTAATTAATTTATTTCTATAAATACATTGTAAAGTACCTCTGTACAAGCTGGTCTGCCTGATAGTACTTTCCATCAATGAGAATTTGGGCATCAATCACTTGCTGGTGGAGAAGGTTCTCAGATTCAAGAAGATAGCCAGCTATTTCTGCTTCATGTTGAAACTGAAGCCCCGACTCCAGACGTTTGGTGTCCTGAGTAAATACAAGAAAGCCATCAAGCCATGCAGCTGAGTCAAAGAGACAACGAGCTGTAACTTTTCTTTGTGAAACCTTTTCCTAATCGTAAAGAAAACTGCAAAAACTTTAACTAACAGAACTCATTCTAGGCAACTGTTGGTATTTTCTTGAGGAAATGCTAAATTAAAAACAGTACAACAGAAATAAAAGTATCAGTTACAAATTATTTATTAAAAAATCCTAAATCTTGTGAGTTTTTGTTTCACTGTTTTTTTAAGTAGCCACAACACTGCAGTAAGTTTATGAGCACAGACAAGTAAAATCAGCAGCTGACTTACAGCCTGCAGAGCGTTCCGGGCAAGCATCAGTTTGTCCTCACAGCTCCGGCTGTCCCGCTGAATTCTGTTTGCAATCTGCTGCAGCACTTCCAACCTAAGCGATACCAGACATTTTTCAAAAGATAATTGTTAGTGTTATTTGTATTTACAATACACACATAACTTGAAATAAAATAAGCAAACAGTATCATATGCAAAGCACACATATGTATGTCAAGTTACCTGCTTCCTTCTAAGGTGGCATTACCAAAGCTTATACAAGATTTAATCATCGTGGGACCACGATTGACAGAAAGGAAATTTTCATTGGAGTCAACACTGGTTTGAACACTGGTACTGTTGCTAAACAGTGAATCGCTGCTGTGATAGCTGTAACTACTGCTGTTCATCTTTACATCCAGAGCACGGTTCTTTGGCTGTTTACATTTGCTGAAAAATGGAAAAAAAAATGGAGCTCCTACAAAATGTGCAGCTTCTAGGGACGAAATTTCACCAGTGGCTTTTGAAACTCCTAGCACTCCTTCTTTAAATAGGCTTCAGTATGCATATTCAAAACCCAGCAATTAATATTCTGCCAGCTCTTCAAAAGATTTCACCTGGGGCTATGTACACCACCTCGCTTTTGGCTTCCCTAACCTTGCATTAAAGGCTTGCAAGTACAGACTAGGCAGTGGCATTAGGGCGTCTCTAGGAAACAGACGTGCCAAATATTTTATCTAAGTGTCACTAAATGTCTGGAAGCCAAATAAGAGCTTAAATAAATCTTTAAGGTGTTTCTCAGACTCTTGAGAAGTTTCAAAAAGGACTAAAGTTACAACTCCACACTCCTCTGTATGCCACAGAAATTCAGTCTGCACTGATTCCATTTCCTTCAAATGGAACTGCACGATAAAACTGCAGGATATCACAGTTAATCAGCTCTTACTAAGTTAATTTTAGACACCTGTACATCATCCAACCCTCTATCATTACTCCATTGTCCAAGTATGCATGTTTACTAACTACCCTTTTCCACTAATCTGTCCTGCAAATTTACCTTTAACTTCTTTCATATTCAAAGCTAATTACTTCTTACTATTTCGACCACAAAACAAGTAAGAAAAATCTGATCACTACCCTTAAGTTGATATTTTAACTGAGAATACAAGCTTTTAGCACCCCCTGAAAACCTCACCTACACCATATGATGACAGCATTCAAGCAGAAGAGTACAGCAGAGGCACAAACACATCCCTGTGATGTTTTCACTCTGCTGGTTTTGCAAACTGGAGCTGCTTGGCACCCTGCTCACTGACATCACATTAACTCTGATTCCACACACCAATCTGGCCACATGCTGTTTATCTGTGTTGACATTTTTAAATGTATTCACCAGACTTGGAGCTGCTCGCCAAATTTCACTACTTCCATGTTAGAACACATTGAGGTCACATTTTTGCCATGCTTATTGGTATACAATGGCACTTTAAGTTTGTTCACCAAAGCTGAAACATGGAAAGGAGTTTGTGTGTATTTCTATGTATCCATGCTCTATCTACCTGAAGAAAAAGTAAACTAATGCCATTTGTATAAAGAATCATAGAATGGCTTGGGTTGGAAGGGACTCCAAGGATCAACCCCTACCACAGACAAGGCTGCCAACCACTAGATCAAGTACTAGTGCCCAGGGCTCCCTTCAACCTCACCTTAAAACACCTCCAAGGATGGAGCATCCCAATTTACTCCCAGCAAAGATAATTAAGGTTTCTGCAGGTATGAACAGAATTTCTTTTTGTGAAAGTAGGAACTAACTTTGCTACTGGCATTTTAGAACAGATTAACCTACAATATATAGCAGACTGTATTTCTACCACTGCTTTCCAGTGTTCTGCTCAGCATGGTGGAGTACAATTTTGCATTTCTCTACAGAAAGTTATTTCACAGTTCTTACCACAGGGATACTATAAAGCTGCACTTCCTATTGAATATACTATTTCAGTCATGCTCCAGCTTTTCTAAGATATGTATTTTGTGAGCACGATCTATATTTAATGAACTATGAGTGTCTTTGAGACCTCCCCTTCCTAAAGCCTGCCTTTCTGAAGACTTACAACACAATGGTCTGGATTCTTCACACTTAATTTCAGGTGTCCAAACTTTATTTTCACCAGAAAGTCAGTGCCAGTATCTTCTAGAAAACCATTTAGATCTTAGGTGTCTCCTTTGAATGCTTCAATCTGAACAGAATTAATATACACCCAGGTGTCTAAACCTGTCTGCAGGTAGGAGCCTAAAGAATTAAGTAATTTAATGAAAAGAAAAAAAAAGGAGGGTTTTTAATTAATGAATGTTAGTGTTTGTTTCTAGCACTGAGCTCAAAAGAAGTACCTTCAAAAAACTTAAATGCTCTAATAAGTCTGCATTAAGATTTTAAGAGTGCTTGGTATGTTATTAGTGATGTACAAAACAGCATCATTAGTTCTACTACCAGGGGAGACCACTATGCATTTTGCACATTGAAACACCCTGTGTATTCTTGAGTGAATCAAAAAAAGATTTGCACAATGAGACATCAGCTGCAACTATTCTCTAAGACTTTATGAGACTATACAGGTTACTTTCATCAGGACCTGCTTCTGTGAAGCAGACAGAGAAATTCAGGTTTGAAAAAGAGCAGAATTATTCAACAGAAAATGAAAAACAACAGGGATGTTATCGTGGAAGAAAAAAATCAAAGGAAAAAGAACAAAATACATTAACCAATCCTGCCAAAATGTTCACTAGCATACCATTCCACTTCAGGCCGAAGAGTCTTCTCTCTTTCCAGCATGGCAATAATAAGCTTTCCCCATTCCTTTTCTATATCATTTGGATGATAGCCTTGAGGAAGTTTGATGCGTCCAAATTCTATCCAGACCTTAAAAATTCAGACATATTCATTATTTTAAGCCACCAAAAGAGAAATTTTATCTACTTCAACGCACGTTAAAACTTACCTCCAACAGTTCATACAGACGTTCAATTTTCAGTTTATCTGTCTCCTTAGGTGGAATTTCTGTTTCTTTAAACTGTAAATATTGATTATAAAGTGCCTGCAAAAAGACACACACACACAAAAAAAAAAAAATTAAGTTTTACTTACTGTGAATACAGTATAACCTTACTCCCTAAACTCTCTTCTAACATTCTTTGTAAGCTTATGTTCTAGTGTTTTTCTGCTTAAGTCGTGTTAAAAATTATCAGCAACAAGCTGAAGATTTGCTTTCATCGTTCCTATGTCAGCAATGTAATTCTTGCACTTTTCAGTTAGATTTTCAAATGAGCTTCAACTTGGTATCTTCAAGAAAACTAAAACAACCCATCTACTATTAAAATGTGGTTTGAATGATGGAATTTGCATAATGCACACTGCATTTCTTTTTATTTTGGATTACCCAAAATATTTACTGAGGAACAGGTGACAACATTTTCTTTTCTCATTAAGAAGAATTAAATCTAGCTCACTGTACTATATAAAGAACTTTTTGGGATGATTTATAAAATCCATCTATAGATCTGGCCTATCCTATCGCTAACATTTTTAATTTGCATGTCAGAAAGCCAGTCACCTTAAAAACACTTAATAAAAATCCTGTATTGCTATGATGCCACTGGACTTCAGTTGATTTGATTGTAGAAATCAACAAGCATTTAAGATGCCACATCTCACCTTCATCTCCACAGGATTGTTGGGAAATGTTCTGTCAGACATTATTGTGACATGGTGCCTGATCCACTGCATGAGGTAGTTCACCATATTCTGATATTCAACCCATTTGACTTCAACGTCCTACCAAAGCACAACACAGATCATAGATCATAAGAAAATCACCTGACAGCTTCATTTTTGCTTTACCTTAAAAGCCTGAGGACTTCATAGGCACAGAAAAGATTTCTAGATCATGCAGCTCTGAAACCACATTCACATGCTCACTATAATTCATCTATGGTTTCCAAGAATATCATTTGTCCTACTCAGTGTTAGTCCCAAACGTTAGTCCCAAGTGAAAACACAAAATTTTCTAGTCTTTGAAAGAATTGGAGGAGCACAATTTATCAGTCTAACTGCATGGATGAAAAGAAAGAGAATGAACTACAAAGCCAGCTGTAACTCAGGAGCTGAAACCAAGAATGCCCGCAGAGCTGCACAAGTTTTTTTCTCTGACTTACATTTGCACTGATGCCTTCACCACCTTCTGGTACTTTGGGAAATGCATCATAAAGTGATGACACATAAGTTATTACTGATTTCTCATCAGGTGAGGAAACATCAACATCTAGAGAGCAAGACAGAACGGTGCTTTATCACACAGTTGAAAGGATGCCCACAAATTTACAACAAGCAGCTATTGGGATTTTATTTTAGCATTAGAGTTTTTGCAACAAGGTCCTTTTGTAGCTTTCTTACCTTCAGGATCCAGAAGTCTAGCAACACCAAGTTTTTCTGCTACAAAAAAAGCATGTTCTAAATTTGCAAGGTTGCTTTGAACAGCAACAGTACTCATGTCTATCAGGTCCGGCCTGTCAAAAAAAAAAAGGAAAAGTAACACTTGATTGCAACTCTTAAATCACCACAGCATTAGTAACTGAATCCAAGGACATGGAAGGATAGAGCAACATAGTTTTCATTGAAATGACAACTTCGTTGAAAAGATATGAACAGGCAGAAATCAAGGCTAAGTGATAAACACCAGCAGCAACTTCACCTGTGTCAGATCTTCCTTCCACCTATCAGATGAAGTTTCTAATCACCCTTTTTACATACCTCTACTCTTATTTAGTCATATGCATTGTCATTACATTTTCTTCATTATGTTCTTATTTAGTCATATGCATTGTCATTGCATTTTCTTGCTTTGTCCTTTCTACTGTCCTTGCAGAGGCTAAGCTCACTCTTCCCTCAGGACTCATCTACATGTCATGGGAAAGTCATTCCTACCAACTTCACAAATTCATAGTTGTTCTGCACTAAACTCTTCAGTGTGTGTCAGAATTCATATGGAAATAAGGTCAGTCACAGTAACACCACTTTAACCTAGAAGACAAGTATTCTTACTGGGTATTAAAGAAGTCCTTTTCAAACTGCACCAAAGCCCTGCTTTCAGATAAATGCTGCTGTTCTTCTGCAGACAACCTTAGCCCAATTCACTTTCCCACCTTCCTCCTTCCAAACTCACAGCCAGTCATAGTACTCTTATTTTAGTGGGATTTAGTGGCACTTAGCAAAACTCACCTCTAAACTGTTCTAAAGCCACTAAATATTATCCTGTACCAGCACTACAAATTCAATACTTTAAATTAATGCAAAACTTCACATTAAAATGAATTAAAAATGAATTCTATCTTTCAGGTTTGCTATGTGGTGTCAAGTTTTCAGATCTTGTCATCCTCAACAGAGGCTGTGTTACTGTGCTTTCTGCACTCCTGGGAACCCTGTCAGCCATAGCAACTGAAAGGAAGAAGGATCTTTTGAAAGACACTGAGTGAAAAACTCATCCAATTGAAGTCAGCTAGAGTCACAAGAGTCTGAAAACTTTGTTTTTGAAATCATAGGATACTGAAAACCAGACACACACTGGAATAAAACAAACCCTCAAAACAAAACAAACAGAAGACATGTCTAAGATTTAGTGAATAACACTGCTTACTTAGTTTTATCTAGCAGAAGCTTTAAATAATTGAAAAGGAAGAGAGAAAGAAACTTGTTAAAAGTATCACATTTTTAAAAACTAATAATATATCTTTTTTAAAAATCCGAGATTCTCTTGATCCCAAAATAGTTTTGGCTTTGGAATGCTCAATACCATTTTGTCCTTGAATTAAGTATACGGATACTGTTAATAGAAATGTATTTCTTTCCAGTTGTCTAGAGTTGTTCCTGTTCTGTTGTGCTCCTTAGATCAGTGTATAGGGCTGATTAAAGCTGCATCTATCCTTTTTTTGAAAGAATGTTAAATTAATAATAAAACTTAAGCAGTGTAAAAAGAAACATAATTCTTCCAAGCCAGCAGGAGTTTCCACTTTCAATATGTTTAGTGGGAGCATGATCAAGGCTCAGGCCATTCTTCTTTGGATTTCTGTGCAATGAAAACAATATTCTCTGTCAAACTTAGCAGTACAGAGAAGCCAAGAAAAATAAAAGATAACAGTTGAAAAGAAAATGGAGCAGTCCAGTCTCCTGTTTCAGCCACGCTAACAGATGGTATGAACAATAAAGGTTGCTTTTACAGTGCAGTTTTGATGAGAGAAGCAGGTTTCTGTAAGTATACACAGCTTTCTTTGTTGTTTGGCGTTGTTTTCTTTTTACCTGCTTTCTTTACATCTGTCTCATGCTTGGTAAAAATGACCCAAGAAATCATATATGCTGCCTGTACAATCGCCAACTCTCAGAACAAGAAGGGACAAGTTTTTGAAATAGCATTGTCTGTTCCCAGAAACAAGCTGCAAACTGCAGATTCACTAACAATATAAACTCTTCTGGAATAAAGCTTCCAATTAGATGAATAAGTAAGGCTTTTCTCACTGCAAAATAGGTAAAATCCAATGAAAATAAAAGCTGTCATAGGGTGCATAATAAATCTTTCCACATAGCTGCTACAGCTTCACCAAAAACCTCACAACACTCATTTAAAACAACTTCCCATCCGTGCACCTCTGGCCAGTCGGGGTTATTCCAATTCCCCTTAAAGAGTAATGGTAACTTGCAATAAGCACCACTCTATCCTGAGTTAATTATACGCTTAATACATAATCTAGATAACTACTCTGTATTTGCCTAAAGCCTTGATCTACCATAAAATACCACCAAATACAGTGTTTGTCTGTCTTAGTGGTGTTTGTCTTGGACTTCTTTGAAACAAAGCTCAACAGCTGGTTGAGAAGAACCCCACCGCTGGCTTACAAAATGAAGAAGACAGGTATTATGATTTCCATGCAAAAGCACATACCACTTGCCAAACAGAGTGCACACTGGATGGGGCCTGGGGCCTCCTCCCTCTGCAGGTCACCCTTTTTCTTTCCAAATAACTTTTTTTTTTTTTATGCCATATTGTTGATTTTGTTTAAGAAGATTTTCTCCTGATTATAAATACCAAAAATTGTCTTTTCTGCTGGAAGCCTGCATGGACCTGCCCACTAACTCAACACAAAGGAATCTGCATTGCGGCATGCTCACAGGGATTCCTGTGCTGTGTTCACCAATGACCATCCTTAAGGATCAAGGGTTCCGTGCTCTATTTACTGAGCATGGGCTGTTCACAGCCAGTGCAGCTCTGCATTTTGAAGGCTCACAAACATTTTCCAGCATCTTCAGTATTTGATTTCTAAGGTGAATTCTGAAATACTACTAACTGCTTAAATTGCAGATAGGATGAATATCCTTCTGATACAATTTAATTAGTTGGCTGAACAGTGGCAGATATAAGATTTTAAATCTTAACATTTTTAAATCTTAAATCTTTAAATTTTAATTTGCCGTCAAGGCAAAAATTTTCATTTTTAAGGCTAAAGAGAAAATATGCAAGGTTTGTAGATAATTATTTTCCATCTATTATAACAGCATTTTGTATTAATTTGCATAGTACTGTTAAGTGGTTTTCTCCACAGTCAAGAACAAATGAAATCCATTTCAAGTAGGTGTCGATGACTCTACCTTCTGTCATAATATTGTGAGTCATATTACAGCAGTGGGCTGGGTCCTTGCCATCCAAAAATCACACATAAACATCCCAAACACAAGGAGACTTGGAACATTCCATGCAAAAGAGATGCTTCTGCTATGGCCACACCTCAGCCGAGGTGTTTGGCATCTACACAGTGAGTCATTAATCACCAAACTTATAAAATGGTTGGTGTCTGCATTCAAGGTCTCAGAGTAGGTGTTAGAAATTAGACATAATTTGTATTGGAAGAGAGAAAAAAAAGATTTCAAGAAGGAAATGGACAAAATTGTGAACAATTCAAGAGAACATTTAAATACACAGCACCACGAAGAGAAGTGAACAATATCTGCATAGCAACATAAGGAAACCAAAGATCATGTTTGGGTTTGTTTTGAGGGTTTTTTGTTTGTTTGTTTGTTTGTTTTCCTTAATTTAAGAGTTCTCATGTAAGCTTTTTATTCTGCAAACACTCACTGAAATCAGTTATGCATAAGAAAGCTGGGCACACATAGATTTTTCCATGGCCAGAGCCTAATGTCTAGTAAAACAGTTCAAGATCCAAACTAGAAAACACAGTATTTGTCCATTAAAACAAAAGGTTAGATATAAATGAGATCTGATACTTCATGGAAATAGCAGGAAAATCAACTGAACTTTTCTATCACCAATAAATGATGAGAAGACTATATTCTTCTCTTCACTGTCCCCCAAATACAACTGCCCAATTTACATTTATTAAAACAAATGTATTTATATATGTATATGTACAGCTGAGTAACATTCTACGTGAAAATGCTGTTCATCAGTTCAAGAAGGTTACCAATAATATAGATACTATTTATATGAACAATCTAAACTGTTTAATCTGTCCTACTCTGTTTCAGTCAAAACTTTGGATGGTGTTTGAGTAATACCCAATATTAAAAGAAATTTCTTTCTTGACTTATTGAGAACAGAAGTTAATACAGTGAGTTTCAAGTAGAACTGACAGAGAAAACGTGACTGCAGATGTAGAGTGAAGTGTACACGTTCCTGTATTTTGCTAGCTTCTCCATTGCTGTAATTAGGAAATGTCTATAAAAAAAATAAATGAATTCCTTGCTTTGCTGTTCACAGACAACTGAAAAGGACACGTGTGCTATTTTCAGCATGGGAACTATTGAAACTAATTGAATCCCATTCCATAACCAATAAAAAAACAAGAACAGAGAGACTCCTGAATCGGATAGGATTCACCACATATTTCAAAGCAGAGCAACAAGAAATACACCATCTGTTGTCCTGGAGATTTTTATTCACAGCAGAAAGAAATGTCTACGTAAAACAACTGTGAAATTTTAGCTCACTCTCTCTTGGCATACCTCCTGTTACTTAGCCAGGAACTCTGCAGACGAGATGATAAAGAAAAATCTATTTACTGCTTAGCCTACATAGTAAGTCCCACTGTTTAACCTATTCCTTAGGTTAGCTAGAATATGGAACATAAAAGATAAAACAAAGATCTATGAGTGATGGAGTCTCTAAACTAAGAACCAGCTGCATCTGTCCTTCAGAGGGAATAGTCCAAGGACATTTAATCTAAAGTTATAACACTGTTAAATGAAATTGACCAGAAAATAAGGCTTGTGCAGAATAATGTGCATCCATGTTTTAGCACCATCAGTCAGCCCTGAACATTGACAACATATGTAACTGTGGATTGAAACACTTATGGAGGTAGGTTTTGATTCTTTTTAAGTTAAATGGGTTCACACAGAGAGCAAGATTTGAGAGCATTCAGTCTCCCTAAGAGACCACAAGGTCTCCCTTAAACATACATACATATATACACGTGACAAGGAGTGAGATTCAGCTCCAGATACAAACACCTAAATTTAATTTCCTACACTCAAGTGTCCATGGACACTTCCTTGTAGTCAGTGATCAACACTTCCAGTACAACCCATCCAGCAAGATCTCCAGAATCTGAGTGTTACCTCAGAGGGATCCAACTCTGTACATTTCACTGATGGTACTGAGGAAAATTTAGATAATTACCTAGCTGTCATGAAATTTTATGCCTCACTAAGCATATATGTTTTGAGACTGACACGTCTTAGAAACATGAGAAATAAAAAGTACAGCTATGCATTTTAAACACAGAGATCAGCTCTTAGAATCTTGATAATGAGTAGTAAGGATTTGCCTAGCACTTCTTAAAGACCTTCTCATTCATTTAATATGAAGTCAGAAAGCTACCTCAAGTTTGCTGATAAAATTCAATAGATGCACAATACATCTTACTTGGCAGTTCATCTTTCAGCATTTTACTGGAAGTTTAAATGAGAAAGCAGGTAAAAAGTACTTCATAAAGTCCTTCAATACTGGTCAACGCACACAGACATTTCAAAGTGATTTACATTAACGTTCATTTTTCTTCACAAGTATCACATAATGGAGGGCAAATATGGCAAATATTTAATGTCATCTCAAGTGTGAGACTGAAAAATGACTGTCCAGCAGTAGTCATCAATTACATCTTCAAGTAACACAGGGCAAGGTGACAAAAAAATTACCCCACAGGATGAAATCACCAAGCCAAGCTGAGCAGTGTTACCACTACAGGTGATAACATTTGAGAATTCAGGAAAAACTGCAAACAATTTTCTAACCGACAACACCACTACGGAAGTTTTCTCCTTGAAAAGGAGAAAAACAAAAAGTGTGCTCTTGTGTAGAGGTCAGCATAGTGTTTGTTCAACTATTTGACAATTCTCTTTTTTCAAGGTCAACAGGATCCTAGCTTCAATAACGCAGTGTGTGTGTATTTCACACGACCATTATCACTTCTACATGGGCAATTGAGGGCTATTTTTCTTTGATTTATCCCGTAACTACATATATGGCTAATCAGATTATTCCTTCTATTGTGAGTGAGTTTTAAAAACCAAACTGAATCCTCGTGCCTCACCTTTGTTAGCATAGAAAAACTTTACCTGTAACTTGTCATAGAAATTGATTCAGATAAAGACAGAAAGGAAGCACTGTAAGATCCAAGTCCTACTAGTTAATTGCAGCGTTCAGCTTTAGCAAAAAAGCCTAACAAACCCTAATCACAACTTGGCAGGAAGTTTGTGACAAAGCTTTCAAGCTTGCTATAAGCATGAATGAAACCAGAAGCGATCTCATTCCATCTTTTCACCAGCTTTAAAACTAGATTTTGCATTCTCTGTAATATGAGATAAACATCATTTTAGAAACAGTAATGGTATAGCAGCTTTGCCAATTCTTTTGCCTATGATTAAATTTAAATAGGAAAAGGCTCATATTCGTCAACCTCAACCCACACTGTGATCTGCAGAAATAACCATAAATCACATACTTTTCCTTGGAGTGTCTGAATATCAAAAAGACAATGAAGAAATCCAACCAAATGATTTTTCTGCTCTGCTTGTTGAAAAAACTCCTTCCAAGTCCCGAGCAGTGAGTGCCTGACTCACTAGCTTGCCAACAGGATTACTTTTAACAACAAGGAAGAGAGGCGAGATAACACAAGGAGTTCAAAAACAGATTTCCCAAAGGCTCCTTGTACCACCCTGCCTTGGAAGCCAATGTTTCTTCACTTGTCACAAATCTGCTAAACGCACTGAAAGATGACCAAGACCTCAACCTATTTATTGCATTTATTTATCTAAGCCCACACCTCTCCATCAGTGATCACACATCAGGTACTTTTGGCCAAAGGTTTCCAACACCCTAAGGTGTTCTGGTCTTTACTGATAATCTAAGACATGTGAAACTTGCGTGAAAGGCTGGCCTTTCAATCCAAAGCTTTTTTTTGTATGTCTGTTTCAGTTTACTTCAATTTTGCCAAAATCGGAGTAAAGATTTGACTTCATGCCAGTATGACTTTTTTTCTTACCAGTTACTGAAAAAAAAAAAAAAAAAAAAAAAAAGAAGGCTATCTTTCATTAAGCAGTAACTTTTCAGTAGGACCCAGCACAACATTCAGAAGGATGATCTTAAGTCCAGATCTGAAAATAACAATAAGTTAATATTGTAAGCCAGCTTCCAGTACTATTTTAATACAGCCTGTACCAAGAGACATCACAATTTTTCCAAGTGCCTCCAACTATGTTGTAGTTGAGGTTACTTGATAATTCTAAAATCATCAGCTATATGCACACTCAGGTGAATCACATTAAACGAATGTCTGTATGTCAATATTTTTAATTATCCTAAATGCTGTTTATGTTTTCCCAAATTGCTACATCTTAATAGCAAATTAGTTTCTCTCATACAACAAAAACCTTTGAAAACAGTAACGTACGCATTTCTGAACAATGATATAGGGGAGAACACAACCAAACTGACATTTTCTTTTTGTTAAGGCTGGGTAATAATAAATTACAAGATACAAAATGGCAAGCCAAAACTAGCAGATGCAACTAATCTCTTTATTTAAAACATATCCCCTAGCATTTTAAGGTTTTCTTTTGCATTCATTCATTCCCCACAGGGCTCAACATGTTACTGTAAATTGAGGTAGCCCTGTCCCTCCCCTTAAGGAATGTATTCATGTCAGTACCTGACTGGCTGTAACATGTTTAAACATCAAAAGGATGCCAAACACACTGCCATCCAGGAGCTTAGCTTCCTCCCAGCTATATGTACGTGTTGTGCTGTCCTGCTTAAGGCTGAAACAGCTCTGAATAATGAATGCCTCCCTAATATCTCCTCTAAATCTCTCTTCTAATTTAAAATCATTCCCCCTTGTCCTATCACTATCAGACCACGTAAAAAAGTCAGTCTCCCTCCTGCTTACAAGCTCCCTTTAAGTACTGGAAGGCTGCAATCAGGTCTCCCCAGAGCCTTCTCTTTTCCAGGCTGAATAAGACCAACTCTCTCAGTCTGTCTTCTTAAGAAAGGTGCTCCAGCACTGACCCTAAGATGGACCCTTAAGGGACACCACTCATCACTGGCCTCTACCTAGACATAGATCCACTGACCACACCCCTTTGCCTTGCAGTCTTACAGCTAATTCTTTATCCACTGTATAATGTCCCTTCAAATTCCTTTATCTCCAATTTAGAGATAAGGATGTGTGTGGATCGTGACAAAGGAATTACATAAGTCCAGATAGACAACATCAGTTGCTCTTCATCATGGATGCTATCACTCCATCATAGACAGTCACCACTTTGGTCAGGCTCAATCTGCCCTTGGTGACACCACGGTGTCTATCTCAGATCACCTCCTCATCCTGTATGTGTCTTAATACAGGTTCCAGAAATATTTGTTCCACTATCTTCCCAGGCACAGACATGAAGCTCACCAGCCTGAAACTCCCTAGGTCTTCCATTCTCCCTTTCTTACAGACGGGAAGGACATTTCCCTTTTTCAGTCACCAGGAACATCACATGACGGTCAGTTTTCAAGATAGTGGCTTGACAACTACATTGACCAGCTCCTTCAGGACTGGGAATGCACGTCACCTGGCCCTACACCCTTTTCTATTCTAACACAGATATTGTTCCTCTAACTTATGCTCAAAATACACCTCTTTGAACTACTTATTATCACTTTCTTTCTCTTGAAATATTTCTAATATTTAGCTTTCCTGCTATGTACTGTTCAGATTTGTACACCCCAGTACACACATGGTCCCAGTGAGCTTTTGTATAGAATTACATGAAATAACCTCGCTTATTTTATTGTCTCAAACTTCTTATGTGTGCACTATTGTCCTATTAATCAAATTGCTGCCTGGCCTAATCATTGAGTTTTAAGAATTTAGCTTATCCTCATCTTTTTTTCTAATTATTGCCCCTTTGTTTCATATGACTGTTGAAACTCATCTAAGAGCAGAAGTGCAGACATAACTGGACACGTCTGTACTTCTACTGCAAAGAAGATTGAATCAAGGGCCCATGACTATTTAATTGCTGGTCCTTCCTGTAGCACGACCCTGGCCTGTGCCAACATATATGCAATATTTTGGCACAAGCCTTGCTGCTCTACGTAACACAAGGTCAGACAGCGTGGCCTGAATCCACTAAAACAAACTCAACACCTGAGACTAGAACTTAAAAACATGAAAACATAACGTAGAAAAGAGTGCACACATCTTTTCAAATACCATGTGCATCTGATGTTAAACCTTCTCTTACCATGCCTGCGCTACACTGTCACTGAAATCATTATGGGTAGTATGATCTGGTCCTACAGCCACATCTGTGCTTTCTGAGTTCTGGTAGCCACCATTGCTAACAAGGTGTATATAGGTGCCATGACATAATGTTCACATAATTCCACTATTACTTTCACCATTTCTTAAATTCTTCTACTTTCAGAGACTTTTTAACAGAATTTGCAGGCATTTCTAGTGCATCAATGGCTCAAGTATGTCTAATGTAAAAGCAAACAAAAAAAAGCAGCTTGTTACTCTTGGCAATTTTTCATTAGAAAGTCCTTCGCTTTAAGCTTTTTTATAGCAGAGCTCTCAGAGGCAGTTCTTGAAGCTGCCATGTAGCCCATATATAATTTCCCAGGCATTTAATCACTTACAGAATATTTTGAAGCTGAAGTTTTAAACACTCTTCAGAAGTTCAGAAGAGCAACCTTCCATCTTACTCTATAAGCACAGACTACTGGAACATTCTGAAAACATGAGCAACTTTCTTACACAAATTATATTTTACTGAGAAAAAAATGAAAAGTTATATTACAGACCAAATATCTCAAATAAAAACATTTTCCCCCTCATTTCTGTCATTCATAACACTATTTTCTTATTTTTTAAAGAAGATTGCAAACTCACTGGAAACTCATTTCATTTATGATTAGAATGTGCTATTCTAGACAACCCTGTTGCCTAGAACTACAGACTGATGTCTCCTAGCCTCACTGATGACCAACTGCTGGGATCATGGTTCATACTCTGAACAGCACATTCAGGAAAGGCCCATTGGCCATGGTGTCATGGCTGTGAGCACAACTTTGTGTTCAAAGACACGTTTAGATGTGGTACTGAGGGACATGGGTTAGTGGGGAGATACTGATGGTAGGTGGACGGTTGGACTGGATGATCTTGGAAGTCTATTCCAACTTTGGTGGTTCTGCAATACTGTGACTCCTGTGACTGGCTGGCACTTGTATTCCTGCTGAGAAGCCTCATCCCTGCTTATTCATCCAGCTCTTGCCGTAAGCTGGCATTCCTCCTGGCACAGGGTGGGGCAGCTGTGCGGTATTTTCATAAGGCAAAGGCATCCCTGTGAGCACAACACACCTGGCACAGAAAGAGCTGCCACGTTGCACTATGACTGGAACACGTGCTCTCCAGGAGCACTCCACACCCACAGGCATGCTCTGAGGTGGCCACACTACATCCCAACCACTGCCTGGGACAGAAAATCACAGCACAGATGAGGATGCAAGGGAGCCTCAAGGGCTACCCTGTCCAAACCTCCAGTGTCCAAGCAGGTTACCCAGAGCAGGATGCCCAGGACCATGTCGAGGCAGCTTTTGGACATCCCCAAGGAGGAAAATTCACAGCCTCTAGGTAACCTGCGCCAGTGCTCAGCCACCCCACAGCAGAGTGTTTCCTGATGGTCAGACAACACTTGTTTCAGTTTGTGCCTGTTGACCCTTGTCTTGTCACTAGGCACCTCTGAAAAGAGTATAGTTCTGTCCTCTATGCACCCTCCCTTTAGCTATTAATAGACATAGATAAGATGCCCCCTGAGCATCCTCTAAGCCAAACAATCCCAGATCTCTCAGCCTTTCCTCATATGAGAGTTGCTCCAGCCTCTTAATCACTTTTGTGACCCTTCATTTTTCTCTCTCAAGTATTCCTGTTTCTCTCTTGTACTGAGAAGCACAGCACTGTGGCCTCACCAGTACTGAGGAGAGGGGAAATATCACCTCCCTCAACCTGCTGGCAACACTGACTAACGCAGACCAGGATACCACTAGCCTTTGTCACAGCAAGGCCCTTTGCTGGCTCACATTCTGCTTGGTGTCCATCAGGACTCCTGGGTCATTTTCTGTCTGACTGCTCTCTAGCTGCACAGTCCTCAGCACATGCTGGAGTCTGGAGCTTCCCTACCCTGGAGCATGCTAACCAGCAGCATCTGCAGACACAAAGCCTAACTTCTGAGAACACCTCTGCTTTTCAAAATAGAGTCTGGGTGCTACTAAAACTGACAAACCAAGCATATGAAGAGCCACAGCCAGAAATATGTGCATTCTGTTAGCATTTAACCTACTTACCAATATGAACATAAGCTAAGTTTATTTTTATTCTCTGGAATAAAACACTGTAGTTAAAAATATCAGGCAACTGTTTGGAAAAATCATTCCAATCTTGTGAGCAATAGCTGGAAATTATTATCTCTATATAAATTACACAAAACTGCAAAGGAAAGAAACATAGAAGCTCAATGAAATCAGTGGAAGAATCTCACTGACTTCATCAGCAAGGTGACTGAGCCCAAGAACTATGACCTCTCAAAGCAAAAAAACATCAGATAAGGACTTTAAACATTCCTGTGGAGGACACAATATTCTTAGGTGTAGAAGATATGTTTACAGGAACAGGATGAGCTAAATGGAAACAGGCACAGAAGTGCACAACTCTGCACTTACTCAGGAGACACCAAACCTCAGCCACTGAACTATCTGCTTTATGCAAAGCACTCATGTCATAGGTGCCTGTTTTTCCTAGTTGAAAGCCATGAATGAAACTGTCAGAGCACTGCCAAAAACAGCAGAGCAACTGCAGGTAGTTAGTAATACCCCGAAACATTAACATTTGCACAGCCAGAGGACAGAGCTCTAGTTTTCAGTTGATCTGTACCACAACTACAGTTGCTAAGATGTAAGGCCTATTCTGCTCAGCATAAGAAGCCCTGGCACAAGTCTCTGAAAAATATCTTAGAAATATTCTGTACTATTCCATCGTACATGCTCTTTCCTTTCTTTTTTCCCCTCCCCCTCCTCTGTACCTTTCAAATTGTTTATTCTTTCAGATTCTCATCTGTGCTACGTTCATTCCTTCAGCTGTTCTGTCCTGAAGTAAAAAAACAAAACAACAGCCCAGTCCTTTGCCAGTTATTTACCTTTGCCTTGCCAACCTTACAAGAAGACTTTCTTGTTGGCATGCACCTCCTCCCTCACTGGCTACCCAGTACAGAAGCATTAGTCAGAAAAACAATTCATTGATTCAGATGCAACTTCATATTGCCTTGAAGTTACAAACTGTCACAGCTATCTTCTCTGGGACTCAGAGCACTTCTTATGCTTACAGCCTTTTTACACAGTGTTAGGGGAATTGAATGTATGTACCTGACTCATTTGTCTCCCACTTCACTTTAGTGTCCTAGTCCCCATACTGCATGCATGCTAGCTCTTCCTAGGTTTCTTTTCGTGACAAGTGGTCTCACAAGAGGAAATCCCAAAAACCAAACAATCTGCATAGAGAGGGACAAATTTGATGTGTCTTATTTGGGACTCTCCTTCAGTACTATACCAAGGAAATCAGTACCTTCAACCTCCCTCATAATACACCCCAGAGTATACCACACAAACTCTTCACTCATGCTGTAATAAAATCTAGAATTTGCAAGCCCTATAAGTGAGGGGACAAGTCATTTCACACTAATTAGCCCAGAGGCAAGAAGACTCCCTCCTGTGTATGGTTCTGTAAGAAACAAGTGTACAAACCCCCCTGTTTAAGTTTGGAGCAAAGAACTGTACAAATACAGACAGACATCAAACAATAGGCAAGGCTGAGCAAAGCACTGATTCTATGTCTTGTTCTTCTGTTGAGCCCCAGTGACAAAGTCAATTTTATCAAGAGACTCTTGCTCTTAATTAGAATCTAGATTTAGACTAGTCTGACTGCCTGGTCAGTAGAAATCTTCAAGTAGATTTAAGAAAGTAAACCTAGTGTACTGTACCATGAAGCCACAAATGGTTTTGACAATGCTAAATGTCACAAAAACATACAAAAGGAGTGCAAGAACAGTGCCTCCTAATTCTGGGAGTGCTCAAGCCAACTGAGAATGCCCTGTCATCTTCCAGGAAACTTAGAGTACATCTCAGCTCCAATCAGAAAAACTGCAGAAGATCTCAGTTCTAGAGGATCACGGAACTCAAATGGAGAAGAATACAGGGAATTAAGGCATTTCTCAGGTTATGTAGTAATTGAGGTACTTAATCAGCAGTGCAGTTTTGGACTGCACTGTTTAGCTCTGACTTGAACCTCCCTGTACATTGATGTATGACCAAAGGGACTGTGAAGAAGACTGAGAACTAGAACCTCATGGACAAGCTTCTCAACAGCTTGAAGGTGAACTTAAAAGATAAGCAGGTTTCATGGGTTCCCTCCTCAGGAACGAGGGAGAGAAAAGGGCTAATAAACCATCTTTTGTCTCCAAAAAGCCAAGGATTGCCCAGGAAGAGCTAGTGTCATCTCCACAGCTGCAGTGTTATTTATGGGAACAGAGCTTTCTCCATGTGGATTAAAACACTGTAATTAATACTTCTCAAGAGAACAGAGTACTTACCTGTATTTATGAATGATGGCATTAAATAATCTTCCATCACGCCAGCAGGTAGTGAAATTTTCACAATGGATTCCAGCATATCCCTCAGTTGTCTGCTGTGACCACAGGAGCAGCCTCTCTTTAGCAGACATATCCTCTGACTCTCCAGTAACATGGATATCAGATATCTAAAATACAATGAGAATAAGTAGTACAATTAAATCTAACACTAAACAGTATTCAAAACACAGCAGAGAAACATCCTTCAATAATAAAAATTTTTCCTTTTATAGCATCTGCATATATGAATGACTATTCAAGCACTAAATTATTTCATGTTGTATCTCTATAAACTCTTATGTCTTCAGTATGAAATATAAAATTTATAGCATCACAATTTGCTTCAGCAAATTCTCAGCCTCAGTTTCTGGGGACAATATGATACATAATGATGAATATTTAAATATGTCTATACTGATAGTTTGAATATTAATCAAATTTTATTTTTCATACCTACTTTATATATGTGTTATATAACCATACATACAATAAAAGGCGTTACAGACAGATATTACATCTATGTAATATCCATAATTATATTACACTTCCTTTTGTATTTAGTTAGTTCCTCTCTTAAAACAGGTGAAACTATAACCTATGCTTTTCTGGAATTCATTGGTGAAACAGTCATTTATAATGAAAAATGATGAGAATGATTTTAGCATCTTAGGAATAATTTTCTTTCTAGTAGATGGTCATAACGATGTTTCCTGGCCTTGAAATCTCTGAATTCAGACATTGTCCGCCTGACTCCTTCCTGAGGGAATTCAGACAGATCAGGCTGGGAATTATGGTTCCTTTCTCTCATTAAAGCTGCACAAATAACACTGTCAGGAACAAAAAAATGCAGTTTTCCTCCTAGTGCTACTCTGTTAACTCCTAACAAGAGGTGGTGGGAAACACTGTGAAGCAGGGGACAAAAGGAAGAGCTTATCAGAGCAATGGAACTACCGAACTTTAACCACTTTTCATACTTCCAGGAGATGATGGGCATTTACAGCTAACACTCAAATTGTAAGTAAATTTAAAATAGGGAACAAATCAAACTCAATTATTTTCTATTCAAGTAGGTATAAAATCACAAGTTGTGAAAACAGTTTTTCAGATAGTTATCAAATGCTACCACATCTGCTGGCTATAGGTAAGGGAAGGATACCACTGCTGGAAAGCAAAACCACTGAACTATTAGACTAGCCAATAAATAACCTCCGAACACCAAAAGCATATCTGCTTCCTAATGTCTACACTGAACTTCTTAAAGAAAAAGATCAGAGAAAGAAAAGCTTTTTTTTGGGTTTAAAATACTGAAAACAAACACTTGCAGCTGTAACTGTTCAGAAATATTTAGGTGCCCAAGTCCTGCACAAAACATCTGCAACAGGAAATATAGGATGTATGAGTCTCACAAATGAAAAAACAGGGAATCCAAAGTGGCAAAAGATCAACTTAAAATCTCCCAAAATTTTCTTGTAAAAATCTATGAAATTAGTCTGAAACATAAAACTTCCTTTCTAACGGTTACCCTCATTCTTTGGCATTTCAAAGCAAGAAAGCAAACTAAATATTTTTTCAGTAGCTTTAGTTTCTATTCATGACAGAACAACCAGACTACAGTATAAATTAAGTCAACCATTTACTACTTATCCGGCCAACGCTTCTGAATAAGATGACATCATCTGAAAGTGCCAGATGTCCCGTAAAAAAAGAACACAAAAAACCAAACCTCTATATTTTTCCTGTAATTTTTAGAAAGCCCTCCGTGTGTAATCCTTAAGCATCACAATTTTAGTTTATTTAAATGTAAACAATCAAATAATATAATTTGCTAATGGCCGTTCCACAGAGCTGGTTCAAACTTTCAGCCTCCTTCACGGTTCATTGAACTGTATTTGGCTATGTGCATTTCAAACTGCAGAGAGTGCAAACACAGCACATTTGAGTGCATACTCACTTCACCCAGCAAAATGTGATTTTGGAAATGAAGGCAATCTCTGAAGGTCATGTTTGTATCCAATGTTACATCCAAACAACATCTGTAACTATGGACATAAACATAAGGAGAACCGCTCTTCTGAAACTGACCACTAAGCAAGTTTTCAGTCAGAAAGTTCAGAAGTTCTGGATTGCTGAAACATGTACTTAGTCTGTCCTAAGATCAACAGGGTTTTGATCAAAAATCCTCTGAGCACCAGACCACACCCTAGTTGGACAGCTGAAAAAAAAGTAACAGACTAGACTGGCTTCAGAAAGTGAAGCTGTTTTCTACTCTCAAAGGTAGTCCCTTTAAATACCGGTTAAGGAATATCAATGTAAGCCTGAGATCTGCAACAACCTCAGCACTCTTGTTCCTTAATTAAGGTATTTCAGATTCTAAGGCTAAGATTTCAGACTCTGTCATAAGCACTGGATTCACATTTAAAAAATACAAAGAGAAGTAGTGAGTCAAAGAGCTGTATTTTCTTATGCTTAAAAATATGAGCTGTAATCTGCAGAACATCCTATTAACTTGGAACTACTTAACAAGTAAAATACTACCCTCAGAAAATGAGATGTCAGGGAAACAGTACATCTAACAAAAAAATGTCATTATAGATAAATATCTACTATGCATTAACTTCAGTATTTATAGTATCATTTTGTTAGGAATGCTGGAACTGAAAATAAGTAGGAACAAACCTTTTACTGTTCCAATTTATTCTTCAAAACAAATAGTCTGTGTGAACATCTCATTAGGATATCCACCGACCTATCAAACCAACCCACTTGTAATCCTTCAGTCAAGCACATTCATTCCTTCAGCGTGGAACAAATTGTTGAATTCACACCAGTTTGAACAGTTGTTTGCTCTTCAAACTATCTCATAAAGCCTTCAAATTACAAATTATATACGAAAAACTGACATAGATAATTCTCTAGCTAGCTCTATTATCACAGGATCAGTCTCAAATGGCACTAAAATATTTTGTTTCTTCCTGGGAGAACTAGTTGGTCTCTACTCCTGCAAGTGTTTATAGCTCTATCTATAAATTCACGCCACATAATTCGGTATACAAAATCTGTACATCAAAGAGCCTCAAGCTCGGAAGTTGCTGATTTTTGTAATGTCATTTTGAAACCAAAAAACAGACTAGCATACACCATAAGGAATCTTCCTCTGATTCCATTCTATGCCAAATGTTTTGAAGCAAGTCTAAACTGGACATAATCGACTTAAATATCCAAAAGCATTGAATGGGATACAGATGTGCAAAACACAGATTTATGATGTATAATGAATGAAATGTATTCTGATGTTTGCTAGCTCAAAAAGAGAAATGTCTGAAAAACATAAAGAAATAAAAATACATTCATTATCAACATTTTGAAATGCTCACTTTAACCAAAACATTCCTGACTATTGAACAAAAAAGAAGACAGTATATGTTTTCCATCTAAGTAGCTAAGTAGTTAGTTATGTGCTGTGTTTAAATAAGATTGTTTGACAGCATGTTGAGGGAAATAGAGTTATACGAATGGAATTTGAACTTGCATGTGATCACAAGAACTCATCTCTCTTGACATTACAGTTGGACTTTGTGAATTTCCATTTGGCCATAAATGTAAAAAGCTCCTATTCAGCTCTTTTAAGGCTCAGAGGAGCTGTGTGACCAGCTCTGGACAACACCCTTTAAAATTTCTGGAACAGCTGGAGAATTCCAAAAGAGAAAAAAAATATGAAGATTTAAAAATGCATAACTTCTTTGGAAAGACTGAAACACTGTATTTACTTACTCTGAAGCAGGGAAAACAATGGAAATGCAGCAAAAGTCTTCATATAATTAAAATACAATTTTAAAACAGTAATAAATCAACTGCATTGGGAATGGGAAAAGAACTAATGAGTTTTAAACGAGCATACAGATGAAAAAGGAACTCCTGACAAAACTCAAGCACAAGCTGGGGATGTATAGGTAGTGGAAACAGGGACAGGCCACTTGGGATGAATACAGGGTTGCTGTCAAAGCATGAAAAAATGTGATGAGGAAGGCCAGGGCCCATTTGTAATTTATCTGGCTAGAGACATTAAGGACAAAAAGGGCTTCTGCAATCACATAAATAACAAATGAAAAACTGTTAAAAAAATCGGCCTGCTTCTGAAGAGGGCAGGAGCCAAGGTGACAGAGGATACAGAGAAAGCAGAGACACTGAATGCCTTCTTTGCCTCAGTCTTCACCACCAAGGCAAGTCCTCAAGAGTCCGTGATCTAGGAGATCCAGAAAGTCTGAAGAAAGGAAGCATTTTCCTAGGTTGAGGAGGACTGCATTAGAAATCATCCATGCAAACTTGATGTTCACAAGCCCATGAGCTCTGATGGGATGCACTAATTAGTGTTTAGGGAGCTGGTAGACATTGTTGCTAGACCATTCTCAAATATCTTTGAAAGAACATGGCAATCAGGAGAGATGCCTGAGGACTGTTAGAAAATGTCTTCAAAAAGGGCAAGAAAAAGGACCCAGGGAACCACAGGCCAATCAGCCTCACCTCAAATCCTTGATAAGATGATGGAATGGCTCCTTCTGGAGGCCATCTCTAAACACATGAAAGACAAGAAAGGGATCAGTAGTCAGCATGCATGCACCACAGTGAAATCATGCTTAACCTATCTGATGATATGATTGCCTTCAATGATGGGACAACTGCCTGGATAGACGAGGGAAGAGCAGTGGATGATGTCTACCTGAGTTCAGCAAGGCTTTTGACACTATCTCCCACAACATCCTCAAAACTCAGGAAGTGTGGACTGGAAGAGTGGACAGTGAGGTGGATTAAGAACTCTCTGAATAGCAGGTCTCAGTGTGATGAGTGGCATAGCCAGTTGGGAGGACTGTTAGCTAGCAGTGTCCCCCGGCATCAGTACTGTTTAACTTATTCATCATTACTTCCATGAAGGGATAGAGCACCCTCTCAGTAAGTTTGCTGATGATTCAAACTGGGAGTAACAGCTGATACCCTGAAGTTGCTTGCTGACATTCAGAAGGATTTCAACTGGTTAGAGAGGGGCAAAGTGGAATCCCTTGAAATTTGACAAAAGCAAGTGCGGGGTCCTGTATCTGAGGAGGAATAACCCTGGAAGATGACTTACTGGAGAGGAGAGCTACAGAGAAGGACCTGGGTGTCCTGGTGGACAGCAGGTTGGTCGTGAGGCAGCAGTGTGCTGGCTCAGAGGTCAAGAAGGCCAGTGGTATCCTGAGGTGCATTAGAAAGTGTGGCCAGTAGAGAGAGATCATCCCATTCTACTCAGCCTGGTGAGGCCTCATCTAGACTCCTGGGTCAAGTTAGGGTGATAAATATATTATATTATAAATTTTCTTCAGTTGCCAGCATCAAAAGTGGATTGCATCTGCTTTGTGTTTTATGAGGAAGCAAACAATGCTAATTAAGCAGAACTCACGACTTTGTCTGCAAATCACACTCCTGAAGAACTACTTGCACCTCTCCCTCCCCTAGCTGTTCTACATGAATAAATAACACAAGACTATATGATAGCAGACGTAGTTGGAAAATATCTTGTTATCTTACAATTATTTGAAATTATATCTGAAATAATAAACAGAAGTCTTCTTAGAGAGTAGTATTTTACTGAATAAGCTAGTTACGTTTCTTTTTATTTAAAAGTGAAGCATATTTCTAATGTGATTCAAATACATGTTTGAGTTTTGTTTCTTTTTGGTTATTATTAATACTGCAGGTAAATTTACCATATTAGACACTATGTAGATGGTAAAAAGTCATCTGAGGAGCTTACAGCCAAGACAACAGTTGAGTTGTGAAACTAGATGAATAATTCTGTTCCTACATTAGTTTTATCCATATATTTTCTAGAATAAAATCATATCCATAAACCGCAAGTGAAACTTCAGTAATAATATTCATATTCAGTAATTATAATGGTTGATATTGCAGTATAGAGAAGTCATTGGATTCTAGATAAGTTGAGAACCATCAAAAACTAGTGGTAAAAAAACAGCTAGTAGCTACCTTTTGATAATACTGATTGAAAACTATGTCCCATCTCAACACAATGGGAGTATCCTCTGTAGAGAAACCGAATCTAGAGACCTGATTGTCTACTTTCCCTGCAATTTTCTAAAACATCACTGAGAAGAGTGCTGCTGTAGGAAGCCAGTTTCAGTCTTGAGTCACAACTCCTTAACCTTAGTGCAAGCTGCCATCTGCTCGAGGACAGCATTAAGTCAAAGCAGTATCAGTATACACCTCGTTCATGTAAGTCAGCTTCCAGAACTGAGAAACAGGGCTGTAGAAACGAGGCCAAGGCAAACTGTAAACAACTTTCATTTCATTGTTCTCAGTGAGCAGTTAAGAATGAAAATAATATTCCAATTATTTATATTTAGTAAATAGGAAAACAGAGACAGCATAACAGAACATTATGTGAACACAAAATAATTGTGTCACATGCATAAGAAGAAATATTCATGTGTCACAGAAGGGGACTCAAAGGACACATTAGTCATCCAGTAGTGGTTGCCATGCTATTTCAGAGGATAAAATTTTGCACTTCTGTTACAGTGCAGATTAGCTGACTATACCAATCACTTTCCTCTGGTGTACATCTCTTAGTATGAAAAGCCAACAACCTTCAGCCTCATCTGCAGCACTGTGAGATGAAAATACATTACAGACTGAATAAGTTGACAAGATGAGTGGATGTCACTGATGTCTGTAATTATAAAAAAGAAAATGTTAAAAAATAATGAGATTTGTAACTGCAAATCTTGTATATCAGTCCATCCTGGTATCAGGAACCCTGTGTATTCATATTAATAACAGCTTTATTGTTTAATAGTGAATTGAAAGATATCCAATATTTGTTTCATTCTCAAAAAGCAAGCAAAAGAAAAATGATTATGACCTTGTAAACTAAGCTCAAGCCTGAAATCAAGTTTTCCCCCTTGGTTTGTTTTCAGGTCAAAGCTAGGTGATGTTATTTTTCCTCAAAATCTTGAGTGGGAAAAGAAAACTAAACTGAAAAGGAGACATTTCAGCAACTCACGTGCTTAGCCTGATTGTCAGTAGTTTTCACATTCATATAATTGGGCAGTGTTTTACCACTATCACCACCTGCGTGTTAATGTAGGTGCTCAACAGCAGTCTCTTTTTTCCCCCTTTCCCTTGTGGTAAGGAAGGTTATCTATCTGGCTGGAGTAATAATTGCAGCAATACCTGCAGTTGCATTACTCTGATTATACTGGAAAAAGTGTCTGTGCTCAGCTGAACAGACAAGGTCTCATACTATTCCACTCAGTAATGTCGTTTTGTTCAAATCAAAGAACATCTCTAAGCTGTTCCTGAATTCCAGTTAAGATTAAAGGGGCAAAGATCTCCACGTGTGTTAGGAGGCTATTTGTACAACCATGTACTCTGTATTGTAATTGGGTGCATTATCTGTACTTAAAATCTAAGCTTAGAGAAAGTATAATGTGTATCATGTTTCAAAAATAAATAAACAATACAGCTGTAGTTAGTTTACTGCTGGAAAGAGTACCTTTGTCATATGCCTGTTCTCTCTGAACACTCAAAGCTCAGATATCCCTGTACAGCAAGGGGAATTAGTTTTGGTCCAGATCCTTCTACTGGCATTCAACCCACACTGACAGATTTCAGTTATACTAAAGTTGAGTGGGCTGGGATTAGTAATATGGATTGAACTGGTAAGCCTGAATACTAACAACAAAAATCTGTCTTCCTTCAGACACTCCGCAACTAAGTTTGCACCTTGGTTTTACTGTAAAGCAAAAATAATCCTATTCTCAGAGGAAGATGGATTTTAAGTAATTAATATTAACAGAGCACATAGCTTTGGAAGAAAGATCTTTTAAAAGGGCAGAGCATTATTAACATGATTTATGTCCACATTTTTAGTTTCAAGCTCCTTATTTATTTCTATCATTTCTCAGTTGCTATTGGCCATTACTGAAAAGAACTAGAAATATTCCCTTCTATCCAGTACAAGACTGAAAAGGAATTACAAGATGATAGATAAGGAATGTGAAGAAAAACAACTTTTAGAAATTCATTCTAATTCCTAAATTTTTAACATCAGAATATTTTTACAAAATTAGGAGAGAAATCAAACTACAGACAGAAAAGCAGCATACAGATAGATCAATATTCCCAAAGTACAAAGGTATGTTTAACTTACGAGAAAGGTCAAGTAATATATCTTGTCCTATGACTACTGAGGCATCACAGCATGTGTTAACCATTTGCATACAGCATAGTGAAGGCATTTTAGTAACACAGCAAAAATAGTGTTCCAATATTTATTTCAAGACGACTTGCAAACTAACTGTGCCAAAATACTTACCTTGCTCCTGTTTGGTGGAACGCTATAGACTGCTTTTTCTTTTGGCAATTGGGAACGAACATCATCAGAAGAATAAAATCTCTTTTGTTCAAGCAGTGGATAACTTTTTCTCTTAGAAAGAATGCGATGCAACTTTTCAGATTGATTGCTTTCTAGAACATCTTCACCAGCTCTGCTATAAGTTTTGCTTAACCCAGTTTCTTTGTGCTGTTTGCCTAAAAGATGGATAGCAGAATCCAAGCTAGCAGCTTTTTCATAACAAAGAGCACTTGCTCCCCTCTGAAATGTTAATTCTCTTGTTGTGTTGTATTCATCTGAATCTTTCCTCTTCAGTTTCCCTGAACTCCTCTTGTCTTGTTCATTTAACCATGCCTCTGTTTCAGCAGACTCGGTGAGCCCTTGCTTATCACCAGGAAAACTGTCCTGACAGCGAGAATTACTGTTGGTTTCACTCAGTAAAACTTCTGCTTGAACAAGATCAGCCGTAAGGTCTGTACTCGTGGGCAGAATATTACCATCCACTGTTATGCTCTGTGGGAAGGAACAAGCCAATTCCATACCCTTTGGGAGCACCTCGATGTTTTCTGAAATTCCCACTTCATATTGGCTTTTTTCTTCATTTTCTTTAGCTGGTAAGGAATCTGGTCTCTCGTCAGCTGATTTCTTTCTTGATTTTCTTCTGAAATATTTTCTTCCAGGGGAATGTTTAGCTGGACTTAAGGGAGCTTTGGCAGGATCTAAACACTGTTCTTCCTTTTCAGCCCTTACACATCCACAGACATTCCCCATTTGGCTTTCAGGAACTCAGTCACACAGCCTCATTCATTCCGGAATATTTACATACACTTAAATCCTCCTCAGAAAGTTAAGAACTGCAGTTTGCACCGTAATTTCTTCCAGACTTCCCTTCCATCCTCCTCAGTACGTAGCCATTTTGCTTATGAGAAACGCACACGCAATAAATGTTGTGGCAGGGTGCCCAGGCAGGGCCTGTGTCTGATTAGACACTGTGGCTTATTTCTGGCCACCAATCCTCTTAAATAAACATCACCGCAGCAGCATTAGGCTGGAAAGCTGATGGCCTTTCACTGAGATGACATAGCACTTATGAGCAATAGAACTATCTTGCATACATTTTAACTTCCTGTTTCCTTCGGTAACTCAAGCAAGATAAAGTAGAAAAATATGCAGTAACCTTTGAAACTATTAGCTCAACACCAAATCTGAAAGCAAGCACTACAGCAAATAGCTAGAGTGATTTAGTTAGCAAATTACTTTTTCACTGCCTATGCTTTTAGCATGTATCCAATGATCCACGGAAAGGAAGATTAAAATGAATGATTAGAGATTGCTTTGGCAGCGTGTTGGGGGTAAAACTCTTGTTTGTATGCAGAATTTTCATAGCAGCTTATGTGATTTTTACTGATTTGCCAGCTATAAATAACCTGCTGCTTCACGACTATCACACAAGTTCAGAACAGTGATGCTGTGTACTCCGGGCTGGAACAGAGCAGCAGATTTAAAACTTCTGGCAGAGAAAGGTGAAGCTAAAAGAGACAGTCTGTCTAGAAAACTGTCTACAGAGTTACTACAAAAAAAAAAAAAAGATTTCTATGCCATAATACGTTCAAATGAAACTCTTCTCTCGCTTTTTAAAAAAAGCTTTTTCCTTCTCCCACACTCCTTTCCTGAAAATAATAGCTAAGAAACATGAAGCACACATATGAATGCCAGATAGAAACATAAACTATTTAAATGAAAGCACATCTAACCATCAACACAGTTTGGTAAAATAGCTTCTGCTTCATTTCTTTGGTTACCTATAATGCAACATCTACTAACAGCAACAGCAGGGTTAGATGTGTATGGTTTCACATAAAGAGCTGCCAAGTAATTTGCCATCATCAGCCATTGTTACTGTATTTTCCTAGTTTATTTTAAAAGGAACTGCAGTAAGAAACCCAGGGACTTTATATCTCAGGGACCAGTTTTACCAAAGCGTTCTACAACATCTTCACTGATGGGATCCAGAACGAATGCTTAAAAAGCACTGTCAGCATGCAAAGAATTCCCAAGAAGAGAGATGTTCATTTCTGACTATTGTAAAAGCACCGGGGTAAAATCTACTCTGAAAAACTTATACTGTGATACCAATGGACAAGAAAACTGTTACAGAATAATGCTTACAGTATAATCTGCTGAAGTGGAAGCTACGTATTGACAAAGTAGGTGTTATGACTGCATTCTCTTTCATGGCCTCGATTTGTATTTGCATTTGTGATTTACCTAACATAAAGGTGTGGCTGTGACATTTGTTCCCTTTATTCACAGTAAAAGCTGTAATCTGGCCAGCTTGGAAAACTGCCTTTCTGCCACGGCCCAGATTTCAAACAGATTTCAGACCCCATGAGACTGAGTTTAGTCCTGACTTGGTCCTCCTCTTAATTAACAGAAAAGTACATCAGAAAAATAAAAATATAATTCTTGTAAAGGGAGTCATTGTGTTTGTGCAAACAAATGTCTTTTATGCTTGAAAAGATACATCCTTTTCCCCTCTGTCCCTCTGTCATCAGAAGATTGAAGACTTTGCTCTGCAAAAGGCCAACACTGACTTCATTTCACACAGATAAAGATTCAGGTATAATAACAATAACAATGTGTTGTAAAAATGTAACAGAAAATCAGGTGTCTCTGAAGTGCAACTAAAAACGGTGACAGCAGAAACACAAAAATCAGTTTGGAAACACTGGTTAAAGGCTTACTGTTTCTAGCAATCTTAGATTAGGTTAGCTAATAGCTGCTGCATATTCCAGGTCATTTTAGATGAAAGCAGCTGGTATACCTGCAGTAGAATTAGCTAGGAATAAATGCATTCCATTCCAAATCTACCTGTTCAGATTGTAATTCTACTTGCACATTTCTCTGCCCCAAGAAAAGACAAGAAACGTATTTTTTTATACAATTTGACAACACTTAACAGCTGCTCCTGAGTGAGAAGGCTATCACCTCTCTTAACAATTCTATTACTCCTTGCATCTTATGAACTAAAAGGAAACTTTATGATCCCTCATTTACATCCTTGAACCAAAGAAAAGATCAAGTACAAAAAGAACTGAGAAACTGCATTTATGTCAAGCTTCATTTTTTAATTACTATTTTTTTAATTTATGAAAAATCTTATTCAGTGTTCAGAGAATATAACAAGCAGAAGTGCAAATAACTAAAGAAAAAATGACTACTTGTAGTTACAGACTTTCTGTGAAGTCATAAGTTTGGTCTCAGCAATAAAAAGAGAAAACAGGGTCGTTAAACTGAAGACGTGGAAAGAGAAACTGAAATTTCTTCTTAAACCTGTCTGCTACAGCAAAGAAACATAACACCCCAGTGTATTGGGATGCTGACTGCACCAGGGGCTTTGTCCCAGAGATCTGACTAGAAACAAATGGATGTTTAGCCTTGGCTAAAGTCAAAGATTCAGATGATCAAAGGTGTTAAAAATACCATCACGGTTTGCTGTGGTACTGTTTTGGTTTGTTTGTTGGTTTGATTGTCTTGCTTTCATTAAAGAAACACACAAAGATCTCCACATATACTCACCAATGCCAAAAGTCTTAAAGGGAGATTACTAAGACTTTTTTTCTGGCACACAGATGCTTAAGAAGTATAACATGAATAATGGATTAGACCAACACTTGTCTGCAATTTGATCTGTCTTAGGGGCTGCTTAATCACAAACAAGAGGCAAACATTAAGACATGGCAAACAAAAGATTAACATCAAGACATGAAATAACTCATGAAGATTTATACATTTTGCTTGCATCTAAACCACAGATTTCTGTAACTAATCAAATGTGGGACTGTGAAATGTTCTCAACATTGAACAAATGTATCATATTAAGGTGGCAAAGCTGTTGAAAATTTGCACTTCTTAGTTTGCAAAAAGCTGAGGCCATCCATCCTTGGTACACTGTTACTTTACACTCCACCATTCATTTAATATAGCTAGCAAATGTTGTACAGAAATGTTTATTGTACTTTGCCAGTCAAACAGAGCCTTGTGTCTTTCATCCTGGAGTAACATAATGAAAAGTCTATTAGGAATGCACTTCTGCCAGTTTCAGACCTAAGCTCCCTCTCCATTTATTTTTTTTTTCCTAAATACAACACAGTGAAAGCAATGAAGCATTTAACATAAGTAGTGCATGTCAAAACAGCATACCAGATAACCAGAAAGCATTGCACTGCACAGCCTGAAGGTCACATGTAGAGTGACAGAAAGGCAAACAGAAAACAAAAAGACAATGAAAATTTAAACAGCAAAAGATAGCGAACAAACCTAGAAGTAAAGGCTTTCCAGTACAAGCGAAAGGTTATGTTCAGATCTGTTTGAGCTGTACAACCTAACACTGCTAAAAATGTGACAGAGCTGTTCAGCTTCCAGGTACCATCTACAAGACCAAAAGTCATACCCTGAATCTGTCAGGAGAGAGGTTTTGTATCCAGGGAGATGACTCTTAGCAAAGAGTGGAGAGAGGAATTTGTTCCTTGGTGGTGGTTTTATGGGATTAAATAGAACTGACTGGATGAGCTGACTCTTGTCCTGCTACAGATAGTCTGCTATGCTTAGGCATGAAATCTAAACATGATTCTGCAGTGAGATTTAATGCCTCTCATCTTTGTTGATTCAGATGAATCCCAGAAATTCGAGAACTATATGCTCATTTTCTTAGCTGAGATTTATTAATTTTCCTAAAATGTTGAAGAGGTATGGAAGAAAAAACTGGGAGATCAGCTCACCAATAAAACATAGGAAAAATGTATTACACCAAATATTGAATGATAGGTCTGCCACTGGGAATCACAAGTCCTGAGTAGAATCCAGTTTATCCTCTGACTACTGACAGTCAGAGATTAGACAGTTGGCTACATGGCTCCATCTTTAAACCTTTGAGAAGATCAGACTTGAAATTGGTCTGGCTACTTTACAGCGCAGGCAGATTAAACTTCAATCCTTGGGATCCAAGATTCACATATAGGACAAGGTCCAGAGGTCAGCTCCAGATGAAGATAAGAAATAGGTGGCAAAAGAACAGCAAGGAAGGCCAGACCCAGATCTCAGTTTCTGTTCCTGTGATGGCAATGTGAAAAATAGGCAGTATCTCTTACAAGGTCACTGTTACCATAGTGTTGACACCAGAGTAACTGAAACGGACAAAGATGCAGAAATCATAGGATACCCCATCATTCTTCTGATCTAAAAGTCTTTTTCTGGAATGGGCTACAACTTCTCACCTGTCTCCTTCTCTGGCCACTTTTCAGACCTCACCTGAATGCCTTCACAATCAATGCAAGAGTGCTTTGAAATACCATTAAATGTACTGCAGCCTCTGAACACCAAAGTGTGGTAAGGGAATCAGGAAACTTTAGGAAAGCCTGAATAACTGTCACCTATCTCAGCCAAGTTACCTACAAATAAATCCAGCCGTTGTGCTTTTTTCCCTCAGCATATTTAAATATTTAACTGCTGATCTGCTAGCTCAAACAAACAGTCAGAGGTCCGCCTTGTGGCAGACTGATAAAGAACGAATTTTGCTTCAAGGGTCACAGGGAACCAAGAGTGAAATAAATATCTGCTGGATGACATGAGAAATGTTAAGAGGTAACACGTGCCCTAGAAAGGCCTTAGAGAAAGAGCACAACTCCTCTAAGTGGGGGCTGGATGGCATGATAATGTCTGAACAAAACCCACTACAGACTGGAACCTTAAAAGTAGCCTTCTGGCCTCATAGCAGAGAGCTGGGAAGAGTGGAAAAATAAGCATTCCACAGGAGTTACTGAACTGCAAAATGATGATGAAACAGTAATAAAAAAATAAATTTACTGAGTCGTAATTGGTAAATTACAGAATTTTGTAAAGGTCTTGAATTTTGGAAATCTAAAGTTAAGGTTTCGGTATTTTCTTAGTTTTGTTTTTAAACAGTGACAAGTTACTCTAAATGAATTGTGAAAATAAAGATGTTCTCAGTGGCTTGAAAAGAAATGATGGCTGATTTTCACAGAAATTACCCTACTAAAAACACTGTGACATTCTGAGGCACAAAATCTGGACCTTTATGTATAGCTGCTTATCTCCAATGTTGCCAATGAAAAGGCATTGGATGCTGAAAAAGAAATCAACTCAAATATTGATTTGAATATGTATACACACAGGATATAATTACAAACAATACTTTAATCATAGAATTGTAGAATGGTTTGGGTTGTAAGACACTTTTAACACCATCTAGTTCCAAACCCCCTGCTGTAGTCAGGGACACCTCCCTCTAGACCAGGCTGCCCAAACCCTCATCCAGCCTGGCCTTGATTGCTTCCAGGGAGAGGAGCATTCACAACATCCATCTGTTGTTCCAGATCCCCACCTGCTCCAGCGTCTCACCACCCTCACAGTAAAGAATTTCTTCCTAATATCTAGTCCAAATCTACCCTCTTCCAGTTTAAAGCCATTTCCCCTTGTCCTGTCACAACATGCCCTTAGAAAAAAGTCCCTCCACAGCCTCCCTGTAGGACCCGCTCCAGGCACTGGAAGGCTGCTATAAGGTTCCCCTGGAGCCCTCTCTCTTTCAGGCTTAACAACTCCAACTCTCTCAGCCTGTTCTTGTGGGACAGGTATTCCAACCCTTGGATCACAATTCTGTGAATGTGTGAATCCTTTTTGTGGCCCTCCCCTGGGTGTGCTCCAAAAGATCCATGTCTCTCATGTACTGAGGACACATCTGGACACAGTTCTCCAGGTAAGGTCTCACCAACACAGGAGTAGAAGGACAGGGTCACCTCCCTTGACCTGCTGACCATGCTTCTTTTGATACAGCCCACCATACAGTTGGCTTTCTGGGCTGCAAGGGGAGCCCAGACGATAGATCCTGTCCAGTCTCAGTCTAGTCCCAAATGACAGTGTTTGCTTTTTTTATTTTAAAAAACCTATGTCATGTTTTTAATACTTTTGTGAGCGCCTCATAAATCTAGAACATGAACAGATGTTTATGTTTAGTCAGATGGAGTGAGCCTTTAGAAGCTGGTTAGTTGAATTACTCTGGACTACATCAGTTCTACAGACTAAACCAGATTATCAGATTATTGCAAGAATTTAGACACAATTCATACAGACACGCACCTGGATTTAGGTGTCTTAACTTCAAATTGAATCTCACCACAACTTTCCCAACTTATATATAGGATTACTCCATACATAAGCACTTACTGTTATCACACTTCATCTCTAATAGCCTTTTCAAGTCAGAATTTTTCCTCATTCAAAGCGTAAGTGAAGACTAGAAAACATGAGGTCTAACTAAACACATTGCTAGGAATTTCCTTATGTATTCTGAACCTGCATCTATCGTATGCAGGCATTGATGACACCAAAGTACTAGATACTTCAAAAGTTGTGCAGGTAAAGGCCAAGGTTGTACAGGTTAGCATGGAGCATTCATAATGGTATGAATCCCTTCTGCATTCAGTGTGGATACTGTATCCATTAACACTGAAAAGATAGAAACCAATTCACAAAAAAAAAATCCTTCTATTCACTTACTTATACGTATTAGAGTGGTTTAATATTCAGTCTGAGTACGTCCATTCATTCTTAAAAATGTTTTAACAGATTTTTTTAACACATGAAAGCTGACAGATTTACAAGATCTGAATTACACTGGTAGAGATTTACATGGCAGTTAGTGGGGTTCAGGATGAAGTGAAGTAAGTGTTTCAGCTACAATTTAAATGCTCCTATGTATTTCATTCACATGGAGCTGGCTACCTTACAGCGGAAAATTTTTCTAACACCAGCTCACCTAAATTAATCATTTTATGTTTTTCTTTCTCTACTTTTTTTTTTTTTTTTTAACAGGTAGAAATAGTAATGTTAGCTTTCATCACATTTTATAGCTACTCAAAATTGTACCAGATGTCCTGTGCTATGGACTGGAGGAAAAAATTTAAAAATTACTTTGTGGAAGTCTATTCATGAGATTCAGAAAGATAAAATGTATATTAATTACAAGTTTCATTACCACTATCTGCTTCTAACAAAGTAACAATCTTTATTTCTTAAAACACATTAATATTCATTGCCTATTCTGTGGGTCATGCTCAAATACACTTAAACCCAGACTTCTTTCTCCATATAACCATGTGGAAGCAAACAGTTTGGATGACTGGGAGGGAGGCTGAGGGAGCTTCAGGGTCTCATCATTGCAAAGCAGTTTGTGGGTTCTCCTTTACCAGGAGCACTGGCCAAGGCAAGGTTGCTCACTTTATTAGAGTGGGCTCTATTTGGGTCTTTTGTTCCTCCTTATGATTCACAAAAAGGCAAACAATGCCGTCGGAGCTTTTGTAAAAAATGAAAAAGTTGGTATTTTTTTCCAATCAGAAATTCATTGCAGGATATTCTTAAGTGAACTGTGCTTTTCTGTACCATCCTGTCATTTTCCAGTCATTTAAAATGCCTGCACAACATCGACTCTACGGCCAACAATGCTGCAGTCAGTAAATGGGAATTATCTGTCATCTGAGTTACATCATTTGCAGGCACAATCATTGTGAAGGCCTCATTTTGAGGAGCAATTTAACACTACACACTGTGAGGCTGCTTTATACTGCACACAATCAGTGTACAGTGCACAACAATCAGAGTGCCACCTAGTGTGACCCCACATTACCATCACGTTTACTGGACTAAAAACAAATGTTGAAGTGTTACCAACTGCTCAAGTCTGTTTAAAGTTGTGCTTGCTACCATACTGTTATCAGCAGAGAGATTTAGGTTTAGAATGAAGCAAGATTTAACTTTTAAAAATTTCTTTTAATATTCAACAAAAGAAGTCTTCAGAATAAATCAAGGCTATTTATCCAAGTGCTAAAGGAACACAGCAACCACTGTCTTTAATAATGTTCAAAAACCAAGCAATTTCCTAGCACTTTTCAGACAAGAAATCAGACAGCAAACCACACCTTCAGATTTAGTTTGCATAATCAGAAAAGAGTCACTGAAACCTCCAAGTACACTTGAGAGACATAATGCAGACTTTTGCACAGGATGTCTTGAGATCCAAAGTTGACCCATGTATTACAAATGATATGTAGGAATCTGAATGGAAACAAATTGACACATAAATCCAGGCTTACCTGAAAGTGCAAAATTATGGTCCATATCAACCCCAAAGTCAACTTGGGATTCCCATCTGTTATGTCGTCATTCCTAATGTTAACCAGTTTCACCTGCCATGTGTGAAGAAAACACACATTGAATTTTAATAAACATGCCAAAAAAATACATAATACACTACAGAGGAGTGACTATAAATGAAACATTACTCACTTCCTGATCTTAATATATTATTTTGTCAAAAGCTGACAGGAATTAAATTCTCTGCTAAATCTAGAGGAATTGCCCTCTCCCACCCACACTGACTTGAGGAGATTCCTCAGCAGACAGAGCATCAGGAGAATTGGTCTGTTAAAACGCAACAACACGGCTTGATAAGACCAACAATTTGCTATCAAATTCAAACAAGGGACAAAATGATGACAAAGATATCACTTCTGTTCTTCCACTCATTCAGAATGCTGTGAACATGAAAAAGTTAATAGGGTTAAAACAAAGTCTGCTATTTTTTCCTCTCTGATAAATTCACATTTAGAGTGCATATAGTAATTATACTTTCTTTGCTATCATTTATGCTTCCATTCTTTTTTTTTGGTCTTATATGTTCAATTTGCCTAGCAATTAATAAGTATTCAGATAAAACATATTTTATGCTTATGCTAGCGAAGTTACATGCATATTCTATTTTACATATATCAACATGAAATAAGCATGGACATTCTCTTCTTGCTCTGCAGACATCTTAACTACTAGAAAAACATTAAAAAAAACAACACAGAAAACTCCACTACTCTCTCTGGAAGGAAAAAAAATGTATTCCTCTGTTCAAAAACGAAATGGGAGGAGAGCACTTGGTTGTCTTCCAATGCATTATGAAAGCTATTTGTGTCTGGCAAAGCTCAACATGATAGTCAAATATGCTTTCTTTTTATTTTTTCCTTTGTTTTTATATTCACCCAGGTCAGGCTCCTGTTGTATATAGGATCTCTCTACCTTAACTAACAGTAAAGTATGGTGTCTGAAAGCTATACAGCCATCTTGAGCAAGTTACCTACTAAATAGAAAGAAACAACAAGAGTACCATGCCTCCTTAAGTCTACCTTTCATTCCTGAGTTGAACCCCAGTCTCTGGAAAAGTCCCTTAGCTCTCAAAACCTTTTGTAATCCCCACTCCTGGCTAAGGTTCACTACAAGAGCTGGGGGAGGGCTGCAACTTCTATAAAAGAACACCATCACCACACAAATATTTTATAAGGTAGTGTATGACCACATTCATGAAGAGATGAAGAAAGTACAGAAATTCTCAGATTGCAATTGACACCTGCATGATGGAGACCTGCTGCTCCCAGGGACATCTGCACATTTGTAAACACGAAGATGATCTGATTTTACATACCCTGTGACTGGTAAGTAAGGTCTTCCAGAAACAAGGCACAGTACAGTACAAACACAGAGGCCTTACTGCTTGAAAATGCCAGTGTAATCATCAGATCACAGAACTGTAGGGGTTGGAAGGGACCCCTAGAGATCATGTAGTCCAATCCCCTGCCAAAGCAGCTCCCTAGCCCAGGTTGCACAGGTAGGCGTCCAGGCGGGTCTGGAACGTCTCCAGAGAAGGAGACTCCACCACCTCTCTGTGCAGCTGTGCCACTGCTCCGTCACTGCGCTGTGAAGGAGTTCCCACACACATTTCTGGAACTTCTTATGCTTCAGTTTGTGGCCATTTCCCCTCATGCTATCACCACACTAGATGATCTTGTAGGTCCTTTCCAACCTTATGAACCTATGAACCACACATTGATGAGAAGAATTCAGCCTTGTCCCTTTGCCTCCCACTCCTTAGATATTTATAGATGTGGATCAGATCCCTCTGAGTCTTCTTTTCTCAAGGCTGAACAGACCCAGGTCTCTCAGCCTTTCTCACAGGGGAGATGCTCCAGGACCTTTATCATCCTTGTAGCCCTCTGCTGGACTCTTTCTAGGATATCCCTGTCTTTTTTTGTACTGGGGAGCCCAGAACTGGACACAATACTTCAGGTGAGGCCTCACCAGGGCAGAGTAGAGGGGAAGAATCACCTCTCTTGACCTGCTGGCCACACTCTTTTTTTAATGCACCCCAGGATATCACATAGCCATTCATTTCTACTTCATAGCAAGAACTCTATATTTCTAGAATAAAGTTAAAAGCAGAAATAAACTCATTCCACAACAGTGGAAAACCATCCAGAAGTGTAGTTTTCAAGAGTTTCCTTTAAATGTGATATTAAACCAGAAACTTCCACAGCACAGATAATTGCTGGCATTCTAGGGCATGGGTTTGGGTTTTGCCAGGAGCAAGGCTTGAGAAGATTTTCCTAAAACAAACATAATCAGAACAAGTAATTCCTGTGCAAGGTTATAATTTCATCGAATCTCTATTTTTCACTAAAAATAATGCTGTGAAAAAAAAAAGACAGCGTTAACAGCTGGTGTTTGGACAGCTTGGGAGATTTTAAAATCTGTTATAAACAGTTTCTGAGGACCTTCCACAAAATTTTCTCCCCTTTAACATCTTACATCGAATGAATCGTGCTGTTGTTATTGCTCAGAAAAGGTTGGTGTAGCATTGCGTGTGTGGAATCCCCCATCACCACGACAGGCACAAGCTGAAGCCGTACACCAGCAGATGTTATACAACATGCACAAAAGACCAAGCAGGATTTTTTTTTAATTATTTACTAGCTCCTGGTTATGCAATTTTTGTTAATATTTTTTATTAAAAATTTCACCTTACCTGGCGTTTTTTCAAATAGTCAAGTGCAATTTGGACATTCTGGAGTCTGTGAAAACGCATCCGACCTTTTTCTCGGGGCTAAAATTGGAAAACAATAATTGTGAGACTTCCCTGTCAGATAAAAGAACAGTCTGATTTGAAAAACACCACGTAAAATATTCTAAACTCCATGGTTTTAACAAAGCCAATAATGTCTTTGGTGGAAAAGTGTGCTTTAACAATTATTCATTTATTTTTAACTGTAACTAATTTTTTTAGTGCAATGGATGGAAATAGAAATCAGTGTCCCAAACTGCAACTTTGATCCACGCTGGCAGATGGCTGCTTCACTGCAAAGTAATACTTAGGCCAAGAGGGCTAAAAAAGGCCCTGTATGGTCCTAGCTACAGAAACCAAACCATAGTATATTACTGCAAACTATTTACAGTCTATTAAGCAAAGAAAAATGTCATGGGCCTTTATGTTGCTCTGGTAAACTCTGTGATGGAAAGCTTACCTCTGCACACAATGTTATGACTTTAATGTTGTTTAGTTACAATCTGACTGCATAATCACTATAACAGCAATACTTACTGATTTTAAAACATCAAATAATGATAATAGCTTCCTCCAAAAAGACATACAAAACAGATACAGCCCCAGAGTGCAAATTTAACTCTCGACTTGAGATAAACATCATAAAGCATGGGGAAGAAAAAGCTAGTAACTTTTCTCAATTCAAAATCACCCAAGCAAGAATCTGTGAAATGAGCAATGTGTTAATGGAAGCATGGCAGAACTGCATGCAGTTAGTGTAAAATCACCAAGAAGAAGAATCACACAGAAGAACACTTTACTTAGCTGTCAGAGATCAACAATGGAAAGCAGTTAATTGTTTATCATTATCACAATGTCCAAATCCTTTATATTCTTCTTCCTTATTTCAGATTTTTCACAAACTTTCACGCAATAAACTGTAGCATACTATAATTGCTCAGCCATGAGTATGAGTTATTTTCTCAGACACCTTGAAATACAAACATAAACCCAAGCCTTTCTCAATCCGTTGTTTGGTTTTTTTTTGCCTGTGAAGTATCAGAAGCTTTCCAAAGCAAAACATGGGAAAATGGAGTTGGATAAGAAGCATAAATTGAAACACAAAGAACTTTAATTTCCATTATATAACCTTTGATTTAGCTCCTTTTTCAGGCTGAGAGCCCAGGATCAATCCCTGCACCTCTCACTACTGAAAAACTTCAATGGATGGAGCAGAGAATTTCAGATCTGCAACTTCATTTTCCAAAACAGAAAGAGTAAAATAAATCCAAACTATCACAAATAAAAGATAGAGGATCTCAGAGGGGAAATATTTTTTTTCCAATGTACAGCTAAAATGCAGCATTTTTAGTTATGTTATGCCTCCAGGATAAAGCATACATATTCCACTGAAATCACAACCACAGCACAACACGCATGGAGCCAAGAACATAATTGGGCCCTATGACAACAAGCTGCTTTAGCAAACACTAATAATGCAGGTTCTACAAAAGCATGGAATAGCTTCTCAGGCTAACAAGCAAACAGCATTTTATGTTTTATTGGTAGATATTTCCCTTCTGGATGGCTGAAGTACAGCAGAAGTATATTTCAGCACTGGTTGCCAGAAAGATAAACATTCCACGTGTTTGGTAGCCAAAGCACTGCACGGAGTCGTAATGTAACCTCCACTTCAACCATCTGCTTTGAAAAAAAAACTAGTACATTTGATACATTCTGAGGAAAAAATCTGCACTCCCAAATCACCTTATTTCAAGAGACTATCCAATGTTAATGCCAAATATGCTGTGGGTGAGGTAGACCAGGGCTTCTAATTAAGACAAATTAATTTTTTGCCAATTATTTCACTAAGAAAAGCCTTCAAGTCCTTCTCTTAATTACTTCCATGATGGCATTACTGATTACAAGTGAAAATATAGAATTATTATATTTCACTAATTTAAACAAATAAATAAAAGATTGTTTTGTATCGTGTTGATAGTGCTGTAATTTTATACAGTCTAGCTAAAGTCAATTTGTAAAAATATCTTTAACCTTTGCATTTTAGCTGCTTATAACAAAAAAATAAAAGAGGCCAAATAATTTCTTCATCATACCTACTTCTTGAGCATAACCTGATTTACCACATGAGTTCTTTGTACTTGCTATGGAATTACTGCATGACACCGAACTAAGAACTGACTGACATTAGGAGACACCACACTTCAAACACTACGTTAGTAGAGTTATGGGGGTCGGCACCTACCCCCTTATCCTCATCCTCCACATCCTCATGCTGTTCATACGCGCATGCTTCTGTTGAACTCACCAACCGTAAGGTCTTCAAAAAATCTCGCTCTCTTGGCTAATGAATATAACAGACAGGAGACAGGACAGCAAAGACACAAGACAGAGCACAAATGAAAAGAAGAGCATGAAAAGAAGAACATAATGAAGAGAACAAATACCAACCAAAGAAAGTAATGCTCACAAAGAAAGGAAATGACATCTGAGGAGTGGGTTAGACAATTTCAGGGATGTTTTACTTGCTATTTGTAAGTTGCTCCCTTTAATGGGAAGGGGTAATAAGCATCCAATACATGTTAAAAGAAAAATTATAAACAAAGGATAAGAACAGAAAAATTAGTGCAATACCCTGCCAAGAAAAGACGTCTCACTGACCACAAGAAATGAAGAAAATAGAGAGCATTCCACCACAGAATTCATGGTGGAATATTTTACCAATAGAAAAATAACTTGTGTCTTTGGTATCAAGTCACACGTTACTGAAAATACCAGACATCACCAGCAGTCAACATCCGAAGAGTAAACAGAGTAAATGTATGCATAACAAACCAAAACCATTGCATTCTGATTCAAAAGCTTACCAGGGTGTCTCCAGAAAGGACTTCTAAAAGTGAGATCAAGTTATGTCCATCTCTTAAATCTTCATAGAGGTCATTCACGTGTTTTCGAACCTGCACAAATACATGCAAAAGTAAAATGTGAGATCTCATTTTTACACCAGACAATTCAGTTCAGTTAATTTCAATTTCAGTTAAGTTCAATTCAGTTATCTTGTAATAGTCATACCCATATATACCTTAATATATTTATTCCCTTTCATGACAAGTTTACAAATCTAAATCTATTACAATAACTTTTTATTTCATTTTATTGAAAACTAAAGGAAAACAGTATCAAGGTACGTGTAATGAATGCATAAAACAACCAAAAATCAGTACCTGATGATTTAAACGATAGCTGACAGCCACCTATTTTGATACAAACCATGATCACTTACAGATGGCGCTAGCTAGACTCAGTGAACCGTGAGAAAAATACACAGAGCAAAATCTTTCCTTGACATGTGTATTACCTTCAGCGTGCAAGTTCACTGCTGGCAGAACAAAAGTCAACAAGCATTCTGGCCTTAAACATATTAATAATCAAGCCGTATGGTCCACTAATTAACAGTGTTTCCAGATACCTAGGTACCAGCAGCTCACACATCCACCTCATAGGTCTTTCAAAGAAATAAGATGTTTGGTTGATTTGGGGAAGCCAAAAGCCCTTCCCATCAGTTCCAGAGATTGACTGATAGTACTAATGGCACTACAGCCGGAACCTCTGCTCCAGTGTTCCTCGCCGACAGGCAGCCCTTGATATCTGACCTCATTCGACAAAAATTGGTTTAGAAGGGTTGGTTTGCTTCCCAGGATCTCCCAGCAGATCCTGGGAAGCCAATAGTGGGCAAGGGAACAGAAGTAATGAAAAGAGAAACAGCTGAAAGCCTTAACTTTTCTGACGGGCGTAACAAAGCCAGAAGATATCTGCTCATAGGCCAACTTCTTGTGTCTTAGTGTTAGCTTAGCTAGTTCAAATGTAACCTTCTCTGGAACTTTTAACAATTTCAGACAACTGCTCATTGTAAGCAAAACAAAGGATCTAATTTCTCGAAGCAGAGATTTTTGACACTGTCAACCAGGGCAGAGGTTGAGGGCTTTTCAGCTGCAATTTAGTGTTTTTTTTCCAAACACTCCCATTAAGGCACCAGATTAGAAACTTCGTAAGTTTCCAGGTGATAAAACATGACATCAGATTTTTTTTTCTAAAGTTACCACCTCAGTAAGAGACAAGCTGTACTTCCAATACAAGAGACAATCCCCTATCTGTCAATATTTCTCTGAGTATGATGAGGGAAACAGGAATAAATCCAGATCTTTGGCCTTATGCAATAGCTTTGTTCATCTGAGTTGCAGGAAGATTTCTAGATCCATTCAGTTGAATAAATCACTGACTTAATACTGGTGATTAGATCAATAAATGCTTTTTAATTCAGGTATTCTTACTCCAACTTCTAAACACGACATTACCTTGAAACCTGTTTTTGCAAAGACCATCATCTTAACTCGGAATAACATGACAGCATATTTATATTTGTGTTGAAGACCAGCCAGAACAAGTCATGTGGAAGACTGTTCCATAAGGAATTAAAACTGATAATATTTTCCAAAACATTTATACAGACTCTGCATACGCAACCAAGTTACATACGTAATGTCATTCTAATAGATATAGATGGTTCTACACACTCATGCGCATATGTAAAAAAATTTGATTTTAATCCCAACTGTGATTAAAAATCCAGTGTGCAATTAATTTTAAAACATTGCCAAGGGAACAGTTCTCTGGGAAGAGCGAAGTGTTATTAAGCTAAACAATGAAACAGATGTTCTCCTACTATATGTGTGGTGGAAAGAAATGGAAGCTTCAAAGATATCATTAAACCCCTGATACCAGAAATGATTGTATTAAATCCTGAAAAAATGAAAAGCACAAGGGTCTTTACTTTTTAACTCAAAACAATGGTGCTTCTTTTTTTTTTTTCCCTTCCTGTTCTTAAAGAACCATTCCAAACCAAGCGCTAAACTCTTTCCCACAAAAGCAGGCAAGTTTTTCACAATAAAGCCCTTTGATAGGGTCCCCCCTCCTCCCTGCCCCTTCAGCCAGGATATGTCACTCTCCAACTCCCTTTGGAAAGCAGAATCCCAAGTCAGGGCAGAGCCAGAGCGAAGGCTGGCAGCTAGAGCCAAGGACGTTGAGTTAATGGCAGAGGAAAGGGATGTACACATGAAGGACACCTCACCAGCTCTGCTCAAGAACTACCTATGCAGTACACAAGGCAGCACTTTTTTTCAGCATAAAACTCATGACCGTGGCAAGGAGTAGAACTGTGAGATGAGGAAGTTCTACAGATTAAAGTCTATTCACTCTTATTTTCTAATTAGATGCAAATCAATTTGTGCCTTAAAGGTTATTCATCCTCTGGTCTTTCTCTCACTAAGAATATTAGTTTATCTTCTGTTTGTTCCTAATACTCAAAGGTTTCCAAAGTAATTCAGAAAATACCATCTTCCCCAATTTATCTTTTCAGAGTTTAATCTGTAATATTTTTTAGGAAAGTGGCCTAGAGTTCTCTCAACCAGCAATACATCTGAGACCTCTTTCTTAGTTCTGCCATTGACTGACAATTTCTGAGAGGATTAATTATTTAAGGACATACTACTGTGGCATGCTAGCACAGGACAACGCGGTAAGAAATCTGTTCCAATATTGTGAGCAGATGCGCACCTAAAAAGATGCATTTGGGCAACTGACACCTAGCAAGCACAATCACCCAAAGCAGCAGGCCACATATAAAAGGAGCACTTTGTGCTTTTTTATACCACCACTTGAATAAATGCTCACTAAAGAGCTCTATCAATCCTCACTCAGGCAGGTTTGCCTCTCAACACATATAATGAAATTTTAGAAGTTTAAATGAAAAAAGTGTAAGCATTACTGTTTTCCTGACACATTCAGAATCCTTCAGAAAGTGTCATATCACAGGTATTTCAGTGACAGTTCCAGTGGATACATTTGTAGGATTTGCTGAGTCCCTGAATTTCATTCAGACTTCTTGTGGCTTTTCAATAAAGCAGTAGAATTGACAGCCATACTCTACAGGTCACATGCAAAGTAGGTTATGTGCTACCTCAGGCAGCTTTGTGCAATGTAGCCACGTGAGTGTGAGAGATTTGATGACCTGGACACAAGAAGAGATTCTTTAAGGAAGATGTGGAAGGTATTTAGTGGCAATTGGGCATCTGATAAACACAGAGAAGCAAAATGGTTTAATCAGTCAAAAGAAACAGGGAGGATTTAAGGGACTGTTTCAGAGATGATTCATCTTCTGATCTTCATCTTATGGCATGTGCACTACAACGTTTGTGGCAAGCAAATCTCCATCCTTGATACAAGCATGAGATATTTTTGTATCATGCATTCCTGGTGAGCTTAAACTCTGAATTGGGGAACCCACGCTGACACTAATAAAAACAGCTTTTAAAACTGTAGCAGTCACAGAACTGCAATCCTGTCCTTACATCCCAAGATATTAGGTACTCTATAAATGAAGACCATGAAGATGGCTGCCACCTCCAAAAGCCAGAAAATTAATACTTCACATAATTCACATAGCTGTGTCATACTGTTCAGCTGACACATCTGGTTGACCTTGCAATCACGTTGCTATCAGTTACAACCTCATGTACAATTGCCCTTCTAGAGTTAAAAGCTCTGGGCTACAGAGCTCAATTTCCTCTTCCGTAGGCCGGTGTCACAACAAACTTGACACCATTGCCTTCAGTCTGGCTGGCTGGTTCTCATTCACAGTGACAGGAAACAAAACTACCATTCAACTACACGGGCACACACCTAAGACCATTTAATGTGCTGAGGATTATCCCACTTAGGTTCCAAATTCTCCAGATGATGAAGGTTTGCTGAAGCCCTCCCTGTCAGTCTCACATGGAACTGTTCTGAACACCCTAATACATGTCAGCAGCCCTAGATATCTACATTATGGGAGCTGAATATGCACATAGTGACCTCGTTTTTGCCATGGGTCATGGCTATTTTCCATATGAATCACACATGCTACAGGCTGCAACTATAGGTTTCACAGCAGTGGAGTCAACTAAAACCTCCCCCACTGATGTACTTCAATGAAGCCATAGTCAGGTAGGGAGCTTGGCCACAACTCTTCAAAAAAATAAAGTGAAATTTACTAACTTTTTTTTCTTGATATTGTTATTGTGTTGTGCTGATATTAGACAAAACCCGTATGTTTACAAAATGAAACTATAGGTCGCTTATGCTTATGGCTATGTATGTATGGCTAAAATGGGAAAGTCTGTCCACATTGCTTCTGCAAGCAAAAACTGCTCAGTCTTGGAAAGCAAGGAGAGAACATATGCTGGTAAAATTCTGTGAAAACAGAATAACCTCTTTTTTTTTTTTTTCTGCTTCAGAAGAAAATCTGGCAGGAAAATAGCATTGTGGCCCTTTTTGCATATATAGTGGATGCATACCTGGCATATGAGCAAAGAGACCTCACAGACATTGGTGTTATGCCACAGCATGCTCCAGTCTAGCGCCTAAAATGCAAGGGATCACTTTCTCAATTGAAATAATGCAGGAAGGAAAGGAAATAGCATGTTCAGAGAAGCAAAAGAGGCCAGGGTGAGCATTCGATCAGATAAGGCAGGAACAACCAGCAGCTACTCCCAAGTACCGGGGCAGCCAGGAACTCCCTCAAGGAAATGGCGCAACTGCAGTGACCCTGGCAGGCCACAGGCCTGGGAGCCAGGACAGGCTGCTGTGCTCACACACTTGAAAACGGACCCATTTTTACAGGCTGAAGAAAGCAGACTACTATTATCATGTACTTTCCTTATAATACATCTCTCTTATCTACGCTGTAGTTAGGCTGAAGAGAATTGGCCAAACTAGACCTTCTTTTACCATTTTCGGAACTGGTAAAATTAGGGAAAAAAAGCAATTCACATTTATTTCAAAAAACTGATGTTCAGCTGCCAAGCCTATGAGCAGCATAATCCCCAGGCAACACCAAGAATTAGAATATTACAGCTCCAACAGAGGCTTTTCAGAGTACGTAGCCTGGGAAAGCCTTTTCAAGTAGCACATTGTTCACTTAGAGAAGTGAAGTTAATTAAATGCACAGTTCAGATCCAAAGCATTACCAGCTCCTCCACAGGAAAATGGGAGAGGACTCAGAAGTTAGAACTGTAGCGGGTGTGTTAGGAAAAAAAAGGTCAGGCCTTAATTACCGCTGAGGTCACTGATAAGTCCAAATGACAGCTGGCACAAGGCCACAGCTGGTTAAACAATAAACTCAAGTTTTAAGAATCTGATTTGATGCCCGCAGAAAGAAGATCATTTCAGATTTGCATTCACTTCAGTACATTTTGGATCATGAGATGGGCTGCAGCTTTTCAGCTACAGTAAAGCACTTTTACTGAGGTAACAGAGACAGCCAAAAGCTGCTTCCATTTCAACATTCCACAGAAAATGCCATCAGCATTCAGACTACTGAAAAACTGTCATAGGCACTGCCTGAGATCCTGAAAAGCTTCCCTAATATTTCGGCTTCTTAAAAATGTATTTAAGCTTGTTTCTAAGAAGCCAAATTGTATGAGAAGAACTGGATGTGAGAAATGAGCTCTGTAAGTTTTAAAAACGTGTATCTTTCAGTCCTTCCACTTCTGAATGTAAAGGAAGCACACAGACAGTTCCACCTGCAGAATGACACGTAAACCTAAGCCATCAACATAGAACAAAAATCTCTCATATAGAGAATTTTCTTTATTTTTGCATACACACACAAAACAAAAAACAAAAAAATAAAAGGTTTGGCATGCCAGTATACATACAGCCTGATTTATATCTATCTTCCTAAAGTTCTCTGAACAGGCTCCAACAAAATCCTTGCTAAATGTAGCATGTAAGGTTAGAATATCAGCTTTGACAAAAATCTCTCACATAGCTGAATTACCAAGCGAGGCAGCTTCCTCAAATATCTTCAGTACTAGTTATTTTGCTCCACAGACTTCTTAGATTGTCACAGATAACATACATGAGTGTTGCTCAATAGAGCACAAAGCCTCCAGCACCCTGCACAGCACAGCCAGGAGCTGCAGTCCAGGGCCAGCCCAAGGGCATGCCTAAAGATCAAGCAGCTGAAACTGTAATGTGCAGATTGAAATAATTGCCCTGACTTTCTCTTACGTTCTTTCATCTCCTTATTTTTAGCCAAAACTTTATCTGAATGAAATTTTGGAGAAATAAAAAAAATATAATACATAATATATAGCTTTCCCATTTTTTTTTTTGAGCCCTGTAATAAGCTGCATCTATTCTACTGAAACTAAACAAACACAAATTATGGCATAATTTATTCACTGGGTAGCACCACAGCTGTGACCTACGGGTGCTTGGCTGCAGATGGTGCTGTTCCTCCATCTCTGCCTGAATGCACTGCAGCGCAGGACGTGCACGCCAGGCAGATGCCAGCTTGTTCCCTAGCTAGACTGCAACCGGCAGGCAGCCAGAGTCATCAAGATGGCACAAAGGAAAAACTTGTACTCCATCTCCCCTGTGTGCCTGCAAAGTCTGGTCAATCCACTTCTAGGTTCACTGGTCAGAAACTCACTCTCACTTGTTTCTTTTGCTCACTGGTTTGATGATCTGTCGCACTGAAAACATCTCTTGTAGTTACACTGAAAATAAATCCCTCTTTATTTCCTACTCAGCAGTAATTTTTTAGCTGTTTGATTTTCTCTTTGGATATTAATTTCCCTGAATAGTAGGCTCAATGAATGGTATTCCATAAAAAAACTTCACGATTTCAAGTACTTTTCCTAAGTTACCTCTCAACAAGTCTCCCATACAAAACAAGTTCAACGCCCCAGATCTTTCTTTATAGCAGATGTTTTCTAAAAGAAGATTCATCCTTGGCAGCATCCTTGGACTGATCCTTCACTTATTCATCAGGCCAATGCTCTGCACACCAGCATTAATTCTTTGTGATCTGAACTCACAGTGTTGCACCCCTCTGAAACCCTGTCTTTGTCTCTGAACTTGGATCAGTCACTATTTTTTGTTTACATCAACCTTCACATCTCTTCCAGAGAACCAGATTGCCTGACTAACCCACTGATTTGCATACTCTGCTTTGTGTCTTGTTCATTGTTTCATATGTCCCTGGATAACTCTTTATGAAAAAACATTGCACACACACACAGAAAAATCACTTGTATAGCTTTAAGGTAAAAATACTGTTGCTCATATTTAGAAAGAGACAAAATAAAAGGAGAAATCAACTAAGAACTCGGAGCATGGCTAAACCTTGTCTTTACATTTTTCTTCTTATGTTCCTATATTTGGTTTCATGACCTGCACTCCAGTATTACTCTAGTCTCAAATCAACAAGCATGCAAGAGATGCATGTATCTTATGTATAATGTTGCAAGACCTAGGACACAGGTATGCACATCCATGAGTCCTTTTCTGTTTTCAGTGGTTGTGTGATATCTTGAGCCTAATTACTGTACAGAGAAAGTTTAACTGAAAGCACTAAGCATCAAAAATCCTTCTTTCCACCTATTACAGAAAAATACATCTTGTCTTTATTCCAGCTCACAAATCTCTAATCTTTCTGAAGTAATGGACTATACCAACTAATATGGGTTCCCCATATTAGAACCAAGGTCCAGACATTAAGAAAACCTGCACAGATCCCATTCTACTTATCATCTTTATCATAGCACTATCTCTGTTCTTAATACTTTCATAATCTTGGTCAGCTACGAGGAACTATGTATTGGGATCAGCAAATATACCTGAGTGGAGCCTATGTATAATAGAAACACAAGCTCAGCAAAGGGTACCTACCAGTAACACAAAGTGGACAAAATTCTCTTATTGCTACAAATTAAAGTCTACAGTTACAGAGCTTTAGAACCTACTTAGCACAGCTTTAGTACCTATTTCACCTAAGAAACCTTTGTTCTACAAACAATTCACAGTGAGCATGAAGCAGCCACATATGATATGTTGGGTGAGGTGTCACACATGCTCCCAGCTCATAGTCAGTTCCTCTGCCAGTTATGACTAACTCACTGGCTGTCCATCCCTCCTCCCTTTTGCACCTCAGTAACCTTTTATGATTTTTCATGGAATGAATCATAGAATGGTTTGTGGTTGAAAGGGACCATAGAGACCATCCCGTCTCAACCTCCCTGTTGTCCACAGGGCTGCCACCCCCCAGCTCAGGCAGCCCAGGGCCCACCTAACCTGGCCTTGAATAGGGATGGAGCATCCACAGGGCTTGTCTGGGCAGCATGTGACTGTGCCAGAGAATCTCATCTAATCTTGAAAATTCTAATGACGGAAATTCTACAACATCATATGTACACCTTAGTGTTTTACTACGTTTACTCTTTCAGGAGGATATTTTGCCTTGCTAATCTTCGAACTAAATAGGCTGATTCTTTTGTTGGTCCCTCCTTAAAGCCTGACCTTGGAAAAAACTTGTTCACACCCATCTCTGTTTAATCACCTTTATAGATACTGAGAACACAGAATGAATCATAGAATCATAGAATGCCCTGTGTTGAAAAGGTCCTCAGAGATCAAGTTTGAACTCCCCTGCCATGGGCAGGGTCACCAACCACTAGAGCAGGCTGCCCAGAGCCACATCCAGCATTGCCTTGAATGCCTCCAGGGATGGGGCATTCACAACTTCTCTGGGCAACCTGTTCCAGTGTGTCACCATCCTCTGAGTGAAAAACTTCCTCCTCAGATCTAACCTGAATCTCTCATCTTAGTTTAAAACCATTCCCCCTTGTCCTATCGCTATCACCCCGTGTAAACAGTCATTCCCCCTCCTGTTTACACGCTCCCTTCAAGTACTGGAAGGCCACAGTGAGGTCTCCCTGGAGCCTTCTCTTCTCCAAGCTAAACAATCATCATTTTAGTGGCCCTCCTCTGGACCCATTCCATGAGCTCTGTGTCTTTTTTGTGCTGGGAGTCACAGACCTGGACACAGTACTCCAGATGGGGCCTCACAAGAGCTGAGTAGAGGGGGCAATCCCCTCCCTCTCCCTGTTGGCCACCCCTTTTTTAATGCAGCCCAGGATATAGCTGGCCTTCTGGGCTGCAAGCTCACACCGATGGCTCATGTGCAGCTTCTCATCCACCAGGACCCCCAAAGTCCTTCTCTGCAGGGCTGCCCTCCAGGAGTTCTTCCTCTAAGGATCTTTTCCCCAGAGGTGTTACCACATCTCTGTTCAGCTTTCTCTGTTTCAGACTAAACAAATTAAATTAATCATAACCTGTCTGTGATCTTCCCAGAAAGCTTCTTATCTTCTTATTGCTTTATTACAGATGTCTGCAAATCTTTTGTCATCGTAAAGATCTACATCTGGAGCAGCCAGACGGAGTTTCACAACCACATGCCCATAACCACAAGAGAGCCACCTGTGTCTATGAGGCTGCAGGACTGTGAATTGTCTCCTTGTCTTCTAAGCACTGTGTTGGTCCATAGAGAAGATGAGGAGTACATGTGCAGCTAGTAGAGCTCCCTTGGTACAAGCATTATCAGTCCCTCTGAGAAACTGTACCCCCTGAGACCCATAGCAAGCTGAGGACCACACATCCTATATGACACAAGGCCTGAGTCAGAGAAAGGTACAGCCACAGCACTGCAAAAAACTGTAAAAACTACAGGGACAAAGTAACAGAGCTGGAGTCCTCACCTGAGGGTGCCAAACAGAGAGGGTACCCTTGCTCTCTGGTGTGGTCTCCCAGAGCCAGGTGACGCTGTGGCAGCAACCTAATGGCAGCATGGGCAGCAGCTATGCTGATGGCCCTGGCTCTTCCTCATGCCAGTTTTAGCTCGGTTGCAGTTGTCACCAATGATGATATCCAAGTAAACTATATCTGTGAACCTCTCATTCAAACTTCTGATAGCAATCTGCTAATGAGATTACATGTGCAAGCACATAAAAACTCCAGATACACCCAGTACACAGTGTCCCCTTTGTCTGCTTGCTTGCAAGGATCAGTCGTCCAGCCACAGGTCAGATAACTGATAGTTCAGTAATTTGTTCCACTGTCTTCCTAGGGAGTGAATTACTCTGTGAGGTCTGCAATTGCCCATTCTTCTCTTCTGCCTGAGAGAGAAGCATTGTGCTTGCTATACTCTAGACTCCTAGGAGCCCCCAGTGCTTAGTGAATTCTTAAATAAAATGACAAAATGTTATAATTGACAGTCTTACTGTTAAGTGAATAAAGCTGTGCAACCAGAATTCACATAACTTATCTAAATATTCTTTTAACTTACCTGAATTTTATTGTTAAAACATGTTTCATCGAGTCAGTATTCTGTACTCTAAAGTAGTCAGAGTACTTCAGCCTTCTCCACTCCATTCAATAACATCTCATTTTCTTCCTAGATAATGCACCTGTATTTTTCCTTTCTTCTTCATGTTCTGACATAATTATAGAACTTTTCTCCTGTAGACTTTTATCTCACTCTTTCACCGTAAGTCATTTTAGACCTTTGCCTGTCTGACTTTATTCTATCATGCTCTGCTAGCTCTTTCATACAGATCTTTAGCCCTGTAACCCTTAATTCCACTTTTTCCGTGGCTTCTTTTCATTTCACACACCTACCTGTGCTGCCTGTCTGCAGCCTGCCTTTGTGTCTTCAAACACAAGAGTGTTTCCTTTCTCTCCTAGTTTACCTCCCCAGGAGACCCTACCTATTGGTTGCTTGAGTTTGCTGCATTCTCTTGCTTAGAAGCTCATTGTTGTGGGCTTTTTTCCCCCCTCTCACTTCTCTCTTTTCTTTGAAAGGTGAACCTGTGATTTTGCAATTGCCTGCTGCTAAGTTATCCTCCCCTTTTAGATTCTATAGCAGTCCCTCCCGATCCTCAGGACCCAACCAACCACTAGTTCTGATAGAAACTTTCTTAACCTGATAAAACAACTATTACTTCCAGCACAATGTGACATGCTGAAGATCTTTTTGTATAGCAGTTATCCCACAACACACATGTCCACACCAGGGGTAGGCACACACTCCTGCAACAGGTCTGCAAAGAGCACAGAGTATGCCCCAATCTGTTCTGCACCTGCTGAAGTAAGAGTTGAGTCACAGAAATAATTATATCTTGTATAGGCCGCAAAAATGCAGACTCTTACATCTGCTTTTTCTGACAGCTATGAGGATAAATATCATTAAAGTACTGTGCTTCAAATGCTAGTGAACAAAAAACTCTTTCTGTCCCCCTAGTTCCAGTTCAACACCTTGGATGGACAGCAGCCACAACCACACCTTTGTATCCTTTTATTTCTGCTCAGAGACATTGCACCATGTTCTTTTGCACAGTGCAACCAGTTCTTCCCATCCTTCATCCTTCTGGTTTGCCTTCTCCTTTCTCGCTTGTACCCCATGACACTACATAAGCCTGATCAGGGGTGAACTGTTTGAAATAATAAAACATAATGGCAACAGAAGGTACCAATCAACAGTTCCAACTTTCACAGCTTGAAACGACAGGAATGTACAGCTCAGACCAAAGGTGATGTGGTCCAAAAGTGCCTAAAGCAGGTAAGATATAAGGTTGGCAGAGTCAACACTATTCTGATTAAATTTCAGATACTGTATTTCATTAGGTACATGAGGACTTTAAAAATTACATTACTACCTTTACATTTCCCTGTTTCAAAACACCATCAATACCTGTAACAGACAATACATGCTACAGGAAAAACATGCTTACAAAGATGAGCCCTTATGTCCCTATGCAGTCACATACCTCACTCTCCCAAGCATACTGTTGTAGAATAAAATATTTTTAAATGTTTAAGACTGAACATTTGCAGTTGCTTACTGTCTGTAGTCCATGTACTGGGACAGACACTACTCCCACTGGAGCCAATGGCACAGTTACACTTGGTCCCAAGGGTGCAAGATCAAGCCAGAGTATTTCCAAGCTGACATATAAATTATTATTAAATGTAGAAACATCAAAAGTATATAGATTAAATATGTCCATGCATAATTTAACAATTAATTTAAATCCAACTCTTAATTGCAAATGGTAGAAATGTATCTCTTATGATCTCTAAGGAATAAAATCCACACCAGCTGAGGCCTAATTGGAAACACTGAAGCCACAAAATGAGAATGAATTAAACTATTAATATATTCATCTATTACTGGAAATATATCGGCTTTTGTGATGTTATCTCACTATATAGTAATCTCACAGTAGACTTAATTCTCCTTACATTCATAACCTACATAAAACAAACAAACAAAAACAGAAAAACTTACAAAAACATACACTCAGTTAGTTCAAAAGTTCTGCACGCCATAAAAATATCGATGCACTTAGGCTATATTTCATGCATATTTAATCTACTGTTTTCAATTATTCTCTTTCCTGCTCCCAATTAGGCATGAAGTCTGCATGCATTAAAGAGGATCAAATAAACTTGAAGTCTGTGGCACAGTTTTTATTGACTTGGATTTATTTATTTATATGCAGATAGATTTTGTTATGTGATTTATCATGAGACTTTAAAACTTCATTTAATTTTCTCCTCTTAATCAGCTTTCCCTTCTGGCATTCTGTTGCTACTTATCCTCACCATCTCCTGGTTACCTTCTTTCCCTGTCTAAACTTCTAATAAACACCAAAAAAGCTCTGAAGTTGCTTGGTGATCTGCTTTGCAAACTGCTTTTATATACTATGCAGATCGGAGATGCAGTGTCATTTACTTCTGCATGGAATATCTCTTAAAAATCAGTATACAAAATGTGGTACAAGTAATTACAATTGAACATATTTTCCAGGGTTAATAGTGAAATACAATATTCCTTTACAACATTAGCTGCTTTTTTTTTTTTTTTCTCCGAAAGAAAATTTTCATATTTTTGTGAAGGAGTGAATTACAAAGAAAAATACTTTCTACACAGGCAAGATGTTTTACATGTCCCGAACATGTAACAGCCACAGTTTTCAGGAGAAAAAGTGAAATATAATATACGTCTGTCTACCCAGACGCCAGCAGGTTCTGCTGAACAGTTAAAAATGAAACAGAGGAGGAAACCCTGCCATACCCAATGACTAAAGCAATGAGCACAGCAAGCTTGGAGTAGGCTTCTCCAGGGTTTGTTCTAGCACAGTTTATAGCAGCTGTCAGATTTAACTGGGAGGAACACACAGAAGATTCATTTACATGCGCTTGCACAGCAAGCAATCTGCTTACTATTTTTATTAATAGAAAAAGAAAACCACATGCTTGCTTGTTCAAAATATGCTTCAAAACTGAAAGGTGTTGAGGAAGCTTTCTTTTACATACATTATCCTGGTTAGACTAACACCAGGTGTCTCATTCCTTAAAATAAATATGAATGTAGAGCTAAAATGTCCTCTTTTCTAGAAGAGGAGATGAGGAATGTTAAATAACTGATGAACGACAAGGCTAAAAAGAAGATATTGTAGAGTAGTAGGAGAGAAAACCACTAGTGTTGGTGAAGTGCCAGCTGTCAGCAAGGGAATGACTGCACTGTATCAGAACTGCTCCTCTGCCATTAGGTGCATACCTGGACGTTTCATGAAGCTATCAATGCCAGATGCCATTTGCAAACCACAGGCTGTCTGAAGGACTCACAGGAATCAATATTATTGAGTTTTTATTCTGAATTATTCATTTAGTCTTTGCACTACAGAAAACACTTATTTCTGTAATGCACTATCAATGTACCACAGCAATGCAGTACAAAATTTTGAACATGAAGCTTGAAAACAGTCATTTTAAAAGTATTTTGTCCAGCTAGTTTTAAAAGCTTTCTTGTCTGTAACACCTTTAGAGGTGATTTTGGACCAACCAATCCCCAATGCAGAGATGCTGCCCGTTACTCCCATCACCAGCTCACTCCTTGCAAGGCCCCACCAGCTGAAGGCCCAAGATGGAAGGACAGCCTCCCTCACAGTGTGGCAGCCCAATGAGGGCCCACATTGCTGCTGGAATGTCAAGTATGAGGTTCTGTACAGCCTCTTCCATAAGAAGGAAAAAATCCTCAAGGGAAAAATATCGAAGTGCTTATGTATTTTTGTTCCCCATGAGGGCCTTGATCTGGCTAATCTGTGGTTACCGTATCATATTTTCTGCACACAACCATTTTTGATAAAGAAATTTCACATACTTCAAAATATCCTGTTTAATCTGTCCAGACTAAGATGTGGAACTACAGAAATATTTTTACCTGATTTGAAAAAGGGACTGAATAAGAAAGATTGTCTGCTTTTACATTTTTACATTTCAGAGTCTGGGATCAAAGGAATTTAAGAAAGAATTCTTGGGCTTCAGTAGAAACTGCAGTTCACTTCAGGCTCTGCAACAATGCTACACCACAATGAAAACCTTACCTTTCACAAAGGAAGGATGGTTCTGTTATGTCAAGTGCTCCTTATTGCTAAAGAAAGTCCTAAGATCTCCACTCCACTGCCACCCTACCCTGGAATGTGAATTTCTTTCTGGAAGTTCATACCATACCAGCAAGTCTGATATCTCACCTATCCAGTTTGTATATCAACAAGAAGTAAAAGACAGCATATAAACTGCAGACCAACCATCAGATGTTAAATAGTGGCACAAACGCGTGCAATACTCTTACCATCCCTAGGAAAATTATTAAAAATTTTTTAGAAAAAGATTAGCATTAAAAAAGTTGTATTGGCAATTCATTTGATCTTGAACTCTGGAATACAAAAAACAGTTGAACTTGGTAAATAACATATTACATACCTGTCTGTAAAACTGTATCTCAAGACTGCTTACAGGAAATATTTCTGCAATGACTCTGGCTCTAGTTTAGCAAAGTACACAAACACATGCTTAACTAGTCAGCTGAACTGCCAAGGGATTAATGTCATTCACTGAAGTTTAGTATGCACTCGTGTGCTTTGAAACCAACTCAAAATGGGCAGCAGAGGGCAGGAGGGTAAATGTTTCTCAGCCCTGTTTTTTGTGGTTACTTAGCAAGCCCCTTAAATGTAGAAGTTAATTAGAAAAATGACATTAGGTTTCCACACCATCCCCTAACAAATGATGGTAACCCATAAACCATAATGAGGTAGACCTAGAAAAAAAACCTTTTGCGTATACTGCTATAAAGGAATAAAAGTCCAGTACTTTTCAGAGGACACAAGGTTGCAAAAGGACAGGAGATGAATTAAAATGGGCAAGAAAAGAACTTAACAAGCATGGAAAAAATAAAAAGAGGAAAGAGAAGGAAAGAAAAATGGAAAGACAAAAAGAAACACAAAAGAGAAAAAGAAGTGGGGAGAGAAAGAGGAAAGAACACATACAAGAAATATAAATATTAGAAATATACAAGAAATAAAATATTGGAAGAAATGTGCATCTCTCCCCATGCCAGTAAGAGTGGTTCTGTACACATGCACACTCTGCTGCTCTCCACAATATTTCATAATTTCTGCATTCACTTCTTACTGAACCATAGCGCAGTGACAGGTGACACAGTTTACATCCTTTTTCAGTCTGTGGGTGGGAAGCACTTCCAGAACACAACTTATCTTTCTCTAAGGCAGATATCCAATACATCTTAGAAGGATCTGTCCTCTCTGCTAACTATAAAAAAAAAATCTAGACATCTAGCTTGTATAAATCTAGTGAGACGCATGAATAAGCTGACTCTCACCTTTTCATTTTTTTTCCTCTTCAACAAGCTATTGGGAATCAGTGAGTATGTATGAGTTGCATGTATTTTGTATTACATCCAAGGTAACAAAGCTGAAAACTATGACTCAAATTCAACTTAATGCATAGAACGAGACAGCTCTAGTGACTGTCAGAAATACACTCTTCTATGGCACTTTTGCTGCATTTCCATTATGTAGAATTTTATAAATATGCACTTGCATCTTAACAGAAAGCATCTGAAGAATTTAACTTCTATGTAACTCATAGTTTTAGAAATAATGCTGTAAGAACAGAAAATTGACAACCGTAGAACCAACTGCTTTCAAACTGACTATCTCCAAATGATAAAGTTGAGTTGATACAAACTGTATTTGTGTTAAGTTCAGAATTCAACTAAGTGATTGCTTAGTGAGCAATATAAGATGAAAATCAAGGCCAGGAATAGATAATATTTATCTCTACAACCATTCACACCAAGAACTAGCTGACAATGAAGGCCTGAGGCCACTGACCTTGGCATGCAAGCCCCAAGGATTTAACATGAACTCTTCACTGTGATTTCCTTACCCGGTTTAGATTCAAAATCCTTTCTAAGCTGATCCCAACAGGTTGAATGTATGGCAATGATGACTCTGCACTTTTTAGAAGTGGGTAAAATAATAACGTATAACATTTTCAGTACGCTGTTCTTCTGTCGAAACAGGCATTGTTTTCAACTTATATCAAAGGATTGTCCTAAAAGTTTCACACAGGGTTTTCCACATTTTGCAGAAAATTAAGCCTGCATCTTTCAAATGCGTCTTTAATATAAGAAGATCACTAGCCCCTAGAAACACAGTAACAGTCATCTTCAATTATAAAGAGAAATGCATGATGGTTAATTTGGAGATTGCATTTTGCTGCCAGAGCACTAGCAAACTTCCTGTGTCTTTTTTTTTTTTAATCTAATTTCCCTGTAGTTCTGGACAATGGATAAATTTCTTGCATTGTAAATCTGAAATAAAATCCAGAACACTCTCAGAAGGGAACAGAGCAAGTGTGCAGCATCCTTGTCTTTTGTCATTAGCAAGCAGAAGACTGCTGCAAGAGCACACAAACACCATGTATGTACCAGGACCAGGGTGAGATGTCTAAAATAAATAGGGCTCTGGGAGCTGCTGTTTCTATGGTGTGATTCCTTTGGGTCTAATAAACTCATAAAGGGAAACCTACTGTCGTGAGCACTGCTTAGTACTGCTCTGTAGCTACAGACAAGCTGCTCACAGAAAAGCGTACCAGAAAGTGGTAAGGAAATGTCCTAAAGTAATAGTACGAGGGGAAATGGCCACAAACTGATGCATAGGAAGTTCCACACAAATGTGTGTGGGAACTTGTTCCCAGCGCAGTGACGGAGCAGTGGCACAGCTGCACAGAGAGGTGGTGGAGTCTCCTTCTCTGGAGACGTTCCAGACCCGCCTGGATGCCTACCTGTGCAACCTGGGCTAGGGAGCTGCTTTGGTAGGGGGGCTGGACTAGAGATCCTTTCCAACCCCTACAATCCAGTGATTCTGTGAAAGGCTGTGCAGAGCTGCTAATGACAGAACTGTTCCTGATGGCTCAGTCACAGTGGAAAGGACAGAAACAGCACTCTAGAAGCCATGTCTCTTACTAAGAAAAATGGTGATCAGCTCCACTTGCTAGCTCCCTAAGTCATGCTACTTCCAAGAAGTACCCTGGTTTCAAATGTTTACAAGATGCAAAACTAAAATTCTGCATCCTCTAAAGATTATTTTAAATATCCCTGAATAAATCCTGTTACACTTCTGCATCCAACACTTCTCAAATATCTACAGCATAGCTACAAGAAGAGATGATTAAGTCACTTTCTAAAATATTTTATTTTTCTCTAAATATGAACGCAAATTATTCCAACAGTAACTTAACATTACACTCATTAATTAAATCTCAGCTCCGACAGCTTACAGATACGTTTTTATTTAATGTGACTTCTACATGAATTCAGCCTCTGAAAAGAAATCAAAGTTAGTTATGTTCAGTAATTATACAATCTGTTTCTCCAGAGAAATGTCTGGGCTAGACAGTTGGCGCTGAAACAGCAGATTAAATTTAGGACTGAAGGGCTGTGCAGGAAACGTGAACTCACAGGCTTTGGTTCTCTGTTGACTATGATTTGTACATATTGTTTAAACAATGAGCCCCATCCCTGAGGCCAAGTTCACTGCTATTGAAAAGAAAAGTGACTTTCAACCCTAGAAAGCCTCTGTTTCTAAAGCATGTGGATGTCACTAGATGATATGGTTATCCTTTGCAAGATCACTTCCCTGACCTCAACATGGTATTTAATTTATTATTTTTTTTTAATTTGCCTTATCTGTGTTGCTACGGGCATGGCTGTCTAATGCCAGGAAAAAAAAAAAAAGTCAAGCTTTGCAGAAAGAAGTGGTAACCCTCAAACTTGGGTTTATTTTAATTTCAAGTACAAGCACTCAAATACCCTAGATTCTCAGACAGAAGTATTTTAGCACCTTCATAACTTCTCAAAGACAAACTACATGTATAAACCTTGTGATTTAAGATCATCTTAGCTTGGCTACCTTACTACAATACAATGAAACTGCATTCTGAAATCAAACATTTAGTAAAATGCACGATCACTTCTGTAATATTCAGTCATCACGACAGCACAGAAATATCAACTGACCTTCATGAGATGTTGATTTATCCATTTGGTGAAGGTCTTCTTTTGTACTTTGTCCCGTTCATCTGGAGGGAAAAAGGAAAAAGAAAAAGGTTTTCAACAGCTCTACAAATTATGCAGACTTTTTTTTTTTAAGGACAGATTTAAGAAATTAATATTTTAATAACATTTTAAAACAATATAGCCTGTAGAAGCTCTGACATACCTAATTAAATAACAGCATCGAAATATTTTGCAGTAGATTGCCAAGGTTTCTTTAGTAGAAGCTCTAAGTGAGTTCTTCCAATGCTACAGCACCTCTGTTAGATCAGAAGCACTGCTAATGGAAATGTAACTTCCTAGATAAAGTTGACCATGCATAAAATGTATTAAAAGATCAAAGCAAACTTTTAAGAAGTATAAACACTACTAATAGGAAGTTCCTTACTTTACGAAAGCCAGATTTTTGTTTTTTTGACTAGAGTACCACACCTCTTCCAATACACTTTAGTCATAGAAAGCATCCTCTTTCTTTTCAGTCTCTATAGTATATACAGTGGTGTTGGTTAACCCTCCCATGAGACCCAGCTACTGCTACACTAGCTGCTGCTAGCAGCTACTGCTCCTTGTGACAGTTAGCATCAACAGCTGCCCACAAGACACTGAGAAGAAATATCAATAGCAATAGGGTCAGGAAGCATCCTGTTATGGATGGGATGTATGTACATGTATTCTTCAGAGCCATGCTAAAGAAACAACAGTGGCACCCCAGCTGAAGCATCCAGTTCTTTCTCCACAGACCTATGCATGGTCACTGGGTGGTACGAGCATCCCACATCCTCCTGGAGCTGCAGGGCATTAGCACCCAGACCACCTGTGCAAGCCTATAATAGCCAGATCCCTTAAGACCTTGTACAGCACAACTGCAGCTGCTTTATTGACTTGTGCTATTTGTAGTGTGGCTGAGAAAGAGCTCAGGTAGCACAACAAGTCCCTTTCTTCAGCTACTGCAATCAATAGAGGATTGAGTCACATCCTACATTTTACTCTAAGAACACTTTTGGCAGACTGGTCAAAGGTAACAGAAGAAGTTGAATAAATAAATTAAAAATACCTCATGGGAGGTCCACACCCATGGACATCTGAGTCACAGTATGATACTGAGGTGTTTCAAAGTGGCCTGAATTCACACAAGGTCGCACCCCAGGCCACATGGAGCCCTGTATACCTTTCCTCACACCATTGAGAAATGAGTATTCAGGAACAAAAGCAAAAACAAGACAAGCAAAAGCTTGCAAAACCTTTGTGTACTTATCCAGTATGTGACTCACGGACTTTCTATATGCTTACACACATTTTTCCATGTGAGAATTACAAATTATTTGGAGAACGATGGGTGGGGTGGGGGGGAGAAGGAAGAGGTTGATCATTTTAAAACATCTATAATTTTTGTGTTCATTGTGGCAATGAGTTCTGCAGTTAGTACACATAGTCTGAAGTTCACACATATAGTATACAGAACCTCTGCACAGAATAGGGACAGTTCCCAGAACAGCTTTTTCACATTGCTCCAGATCTGCAAGTTTCTGACATATTCTTTTCCTATTACAGAGCTCCACACTTATTCTAGTTGAAGACTCAAAAAGAGAATTAAGAAACTAATTTTCAAGCAAAGCAAACAGTGTTTGAGAGAAGAATCTGATATATTAAAAAAAAAACAACAACATTCTGCTTTTTGTGCTCCTATGAAGGAGGAAGCTGCACTTGTTTAGCTGGGAGAACACCACAGGAAAACCAGACTGTGGCCTTCCAGTACTTAGGAAGGGGCTATAAGTTGGAGGGGGGCTGATTTTAAGTGGGTGAGCAGATAGTGATAGGACAAGGGGGAGTGGCTTTAAACTAAAAGAGGGGAGATCTAGGTTAGATATTAGAAGGAAATTCTTTACTCAGACGGTGATGAGGCCCTGGCACAGGCTGCCCAGAGAAACTGTGGATACCCCATTCCCAGGGGCATTCAAGGCCAGGTTGGAGGGGCCCAGGGCAGCCTGATCTGGCGGGTGGCAATCCTGCCTTACAGCAGGCAGTTGCAACACGATGGTCCATTCTATCTACACATTTTCCTATAGCCTTCATCTACCATGGCAGCATTTCCAACATGAGTAATTCATCCAAGTAGGGTAGAAGCCCTGGCTTGGTTAATGTAGAGAACAGAAAATACCAGAAACGAAAAATACCAAGAACTAACTTTACCTACAACTGTTCCACTGTAGGTAGCTATTTTAAAAAGAACACAAGTTTTCCAAATTGCACAATTTATTATGCCAGCCCACAAGCATACAGTGTGTCATCTTTGCTAAGGTAACCTGGGCTAGTTTTGACTAACTACTACCAAAGTTTACATTTTGTTACTGAGACAACAGTGGAAAAAAATCACTTTCCATGCAGCCTGTTAGAACACGTAGTGGCAATTTGTTTCAATCCTACTTTTACATAAAAGCAAAAATGATGCTTATTCCCCATATTCCTCATTTATGTACACATAATGCTTTTCTACACTCCTAGAAAAAACAAAAACCAAAAACAACAGTATAGCTCTAACACAAACAAATGTGTAAAAAGGAAGAAAAATAAAAGTGTCATGTTGGAAAAAAAGCGCTAGAATAAAAGAACACTTGTGATTTTTACTCAAAAAGCAAACTCTTTGAGAAAAGAAAATGCAGATTAGGATGAAAGCGCAGTAGAACAGCATTTCATGCAGTTGACCTCCAAGCAGAGCACACCGAAGCCAAAACACCAAATGAAGTAACTAGCAGATAGGCAGCCTACTGCCAAAGTAATTCAAAACTAAGAAACAAAATCCCTTCAAAGGCTCTGGTGAAAAGTTTTCCCCCAGAGAGCTCTAACGCCCTTCCATTACAAAGCAAACTTGCTGCTGGAAGCTACAAAGTTCACTGCAAAGCTCGCTACTGACCCACGCAGCACATCAGCTCCACCAGCTCCCCACTCCATCGCTTTTCATCCTTAGCGAACGATCGCATTCTTCACTTCAAAACTTCAGAGTTCCCTCTCAGGGAGAGGTAAGCCCAGCAACGACTCAGGTTTCTAGCTGACAGAAAGTAGTAACTCCCCTTTAAAAAAAAAAAAAAAAACTACAAGCAAACAACCCATCTGCTGCTACAGCAAGGAAAAGCTGCGGACACTGTGGATTTAACTCACTGTAAGCACTCAATTCAGCATGTATGTTTGTTTGCTCTGAACTTTAAATGTTTTAACACATATCTGAGTACAAATGTTGAGTTTTTCCAACCAGGAAGTCTATTTTCTTGCCTGTGCCAACTAAGTGGCAAGGCAAGGACCTCACTGTGAAGCACACAGTGGAAGCGCTGCCTCAGCCAAAGCTGAATGCAGGCGAGGTGGCTGTAGAAAGAAAGGACATCTTACATCACCTGATCCATACACCACAACTGTGAGTCCTCAGTAGGTAAGTAACCAATCTGAGTGTCTCTGCTTTACCTCTTACTGCAGATGTGTCAGAATAAGGTCCACAATAAATACCAGCCATATAAACTAAGACTCTTTTGCTTTACACATGTTGGAAAGTACCCCAATAAAATGCCTGAAGTTTTAATAAACTGATGCCAACTTTTTATGAATCCACACCACACAGCAGCTCCAGATTAGAACGTTTGCAGGTAAAAGGTGGTTGCAGCAACTACAGTATCTCACTGTATGTTCTTAGACAACGCCCTTAGAAATAACAGGTTAACTTTCAGGTTGCCATCTGCGCAGCCAGGAGTTGATGATCCTCATAGATCCATTTCCATTATAGATATTCGACCACTATGATCAAATTAAATGGTAAATTTAGGGGCCAGATGCTTCCAACACTGATGTCTCCTTCCACAAATCCTTGACCATATGGCAGACAGTTTTCTTACCAAAATTACACCAAATTCAACACTTGGAATTGATGCCTACTGCAGTGCCTCCCTGAAGAGAAGCAGCCAAGTATTCCTCAAAGGGTAACTCAAAATCTTCATTCAAAGTCCTGTTTTCCAGATTCTTCCGCACTGCACTGATAAGTTAGGCTTGCTTCTCTGCTGATATTTTGTCTGCTGACACGACTGGCCAGATAGGCAACAGGTTTTTCTACATTCATCCTAATACAACTTATTGCTTACTTGTGTATTAACATACCAAATTTTTGCACATATTTCTTTTATTTACCATACTTGTTTATATTCAAACTAAAAAAAATATTTTGAAAGAACAATGTTAAGGTTGCAAAATTAAAAATACTCAAAAGTACAGTAAAAACTGGAATTAAGATTGACCCTCTTAGGAATATGCACTATAATATTTAATTAAACAACCACTTTCACTAGGCTATTGTCTAGGGCATACTACTCATTTACAGAGTAGTTATTTAATAATGTATTTCATGTTGCTATTGCATTCTGAACTGAATGGGTGAATGGTAAACAGTGAACAGGACTGAACCTATTCACTTTACTCTTCAAGCTCAGAAGAAAAAAATTCACTTAATTGCAGGATTTCCTCCAGTGTTCTTAAGTGTAATGATTGAGCACATACAAAATAGCTGTTCAAAATTCCTAGGAGAGGAGAAATGTATTATTTCCATTTTGTAGACAAAGGAAAAACTGAAAACTGATTAAAAACTGGGTACTGAGGGCACTGAAAATCCTGTTTGTCGAAGAAGTTGTATGTTCAGAGGTCAGTTCTTGTAAGTTCTGTTGCTCAGCACTTCCACAAACCAGAAGTCTAGCATCTCAAATGTCACACTCAGAAAATAGAGCATAATTAATTAACATCTCTTGGGAAACCACCTGTTTTACAACACCCAGAATCATGTAGCTACAGAAGACCTAAGTGCTGAAATGCTTTACCTAGGAGATCTTCCTCTCTACTCCCGTACTCAACCTTATGCTAACATGACTTCCAAGGTCTAGCCAATCAGTCATTCTCCCTCATTAATTAAGAACTGGAGGGCATCCAGAAACTCTATCAGAGTCTGAAATAGAGGGGAAGATCTCAGTTCAAGCAAAAGCCTAGCTTGGCAAGGCCAAAATACAGGACTCTCTAGGGAAGTGTTGAATAACCTTACTAATAAGTAATCTACCAGTCTTCATATCCTTATTGGGTATTCTTAATTATAGCAATTTTTAAAGTGCATCTATCTGTACACCTTGTACATCAATTTGAACTATCCGAAATAACAGTTCAGTGAAACCTACTCCTAGTATGAAGAAACAGGATTATCTTTGATTCTGCTTAGTATCCTAAACTAGATAAACTTAGGAATTAATAAAATAGATCTCTAATTTATAATACAGTAAAGTGCACGAGTAGAGACCTGTGCTAGAAGTGCGTTGTTGCTTCAAATTTTCATCAAGACACAGCATTTTAAAACCTAACATGCTTTAGCAATGACTTTCAATAATAAAAATAAAGAAATAAATTCTTTCTCCTATAAAAATTTCAAGGCTGAATTAGCATTCATGTAGCTAATAAACAGACAGCTACGCTGAGTTCCTGCCAAATTGCTAACAAGTTTCTGCTGAATGAGGTAGGTGCACTGGTAATGGAGGACGCTGAGGCGGCAGTTATTGAACACCTTCTTTGCTTCAGTCTTTACTGTTAAGACTGCCCCCATGGGAATCCCACACCCTGGAGATAAGAGAGTCTGAGAAAAGGAAGACCTCCCCCTGGCCAAGGAGAACCTGGTCAGAGATCATCTAGGCAAACCTGACAAACACAAATCCATGGGTCCCAAAGAGATGCACCCACAAGTGCTAAGGGAGCTGGCAGAAGTGATTGTCAAACTGCTCTCATCATCTTCAAAAGGTCACTGAGAACAGGAGAGAGATCTGAGAGTTGGAGCCACTCCAGTCCTCAGAAAGGGCAAGAAGGAGGAGCTGGAAAACTACAGGCCAGTCAGTCTCACCTCATCCCTGGGAAGGTGACAGACCAGCTTGTTCTGGACATCATCTCCAAGCAAGTGGAAGAAAACTAGGTTATCAAGAGTACTCAGTGTGGATTCACCAAGAAGAAATTATGCTTGACCAATCCTGTACCCTCCTATGATGTGTCTGTTGTGACTGGTTGGGTAAATGAGAGTAGAGCAGTTGTCTGCCTTGATTTTAGAAAGACTTCTGATACTTTCTCCCATAACATCTTCATAAGTAAGCTTAGAAAGTGTGAGATAAATGAGTGGACAGTGCGATGGACTGAGAACTGGCTGACTGGCAAAGCTCAAAGGCTTGCAGTGAGTGCTGAGTCCAGTGATCTTGTTCAACATTTTCATCAGTGACCTGGATGAAGGGGCAGACTGTACCCTCAGCAAATTTGCTGAGGATATGAAACTGACAGGAGTGACTGTACCAAAATACTATGCTGCCATTCTGCAATACCTGATGAGTTGGATGGGGAGAAACTTTATGAGGTTCAACAACAAATGTAAATTCTTGCACCTGGGAAGGAATAACTGCATCCACCAGCACAAATTAGGGGCTGAGCTATTGGAGAGGAGCTCTGTGGAGAAGGACCTATCTGTCAAGGTGGACAACAGGTTAGACATGAGCCAGCAGTCTGCTCTGGTGGGCAAAAAGGCCAATGGGATCCTGGGATGCATTAAAAAGAAGGTGGACAGTGAGTCAAGAGAGGTGATCCTTCCCCCTCTACTCTGCCCTGGTGAGGCCACATCTGGAGTACTGTGTCCAGTTCTGGACTCTCTGGTACAAAAAAGAAAGGGATCTCCTAGAAGAAGTCCAGCAGAATGCCACAAAGATGATTAGGGGCCTACAGCATCTCCCTTATGAGAAAGGCTGAGAGACCTGGGTCTGTTCAGCATGGAGAACGCTGAGAGGGGATCTCATCAATGCCTTTCAATATCTGAAGGGTGGGAGTCACGTGGATGGGGCCAAGTTCTTTACAATGGTGCCCAAAAACAGGACAAGGGGCAGAGGGCATAAACTAGAACATAGGAAGTTCCATCTGAACATGACAAAAACCATCTGTACTTTAAGGATTACAGAGCAGTGCAACAAACTGCCAGGAAAGGTTGTGGAGTCTTCTCTGGAGATATTCAAAATCTGCGTGGTTGCTTTCATGTGTAACCTACTGTAGAGAACCTGTGTTAGCAGGGTGGTTAGACTGGAAAATCTCTGAAGATTCCTTCCAACCCGTACCATTCTCTTTTTCTGCAGAAGCGATATTAGGGGCCTCAGAGGGAAATCTCTGCAAACCCATTCTGAGACAGGAACAGCCAAGTCTGGAAGTGTTACACTTTCAGGACCTACTTTAATCAGTGACAACTACTGTATGAAATGAACTATGGGAAAACAAGGACATCTTAAGTTACTTGCAACAGTTTCTATCTTAAAACAAATAACAAACAATCCTTCCACAACCTCTCAGACCTCTATGAAATACTTCACAATTTGCTCAGACCTGGAATGGCAGAATAAATTCAGTGTTTGTCATGATTTCTTAACTAAAGGATCTACTAAGTTACTGAAAACTCCTCCCCCCTTCCCATCCCCAGAAACAATCCTGGGCAAATGTGATAGATTCCTTATAATAATTATCTGAGTTGACAGCCTGGCTTTCTATTAGTTCCTTGCTTCCTCTAACATACTGTATTCAGCTTCAAGTTGTGTTTTACTTTATATATTTCAAAAAGATACCTCATGCATTATAATATGGAATTACAGAATTGTGCTATTCTTAAATCAGCTTTTCCCAAAGCACAAAGGATGTTTGCCAAGCTTGAAAGTAGCATTTTATATTTTACCACCTTTATCTTTTTAATTATCAGCTTCCCCTTGGATTTATAAAATCAGAACTCATAACATTTCTTGTTTATGGCTGTGTTGGTGTTCACATACCAGCACAGCTTGAGGAGAAGCACGAGCAGTTTGCTGGAGCTTGCCTTGGAGGCAGCATCACATTACTTCTTTTTTTTAGAAAGACTGAATGGAGGCCTTGTCAGCCAAATACAAAATTAAAGGATAACTGAAGATAGATTGGTAGAGTGCAAAGTTTAGGTGATACTAAGGATGACAGACAATAAAGGCATGGGGCAATGGAGAGAGACGTGAGAAAGAGAAATGTAAAAAAATTACAGTTTATGAGACTAGATGATTACATGTGGATAAGAGAGTTTGGAATAGACATAGTGATGAAGTTTCAACTTGTTGGAAGACAGTTAAATAAAAAAAATAATCAAGAGACAGTAGGACAGACATGGACTTTTTCCACAAAGAATATATGCTATTACTTAAAAAATACAATCAAAAATGAATACTGTTGAAATGCATTCCCTACCTCCCTGAGAGGTAAATTCATGAAAACATAAAACCCTGATTTATTTATTTATTTATTTATTTATTTTTCAGAAAATGCATCCCACTCAGTTACCTGCCCTGCCAAGGCATGCAGGGAACCTCAGTAAGAACCTCAGTTTTGGTCTTCTCTGTAATTTTCTGGTTGCTCAGTTTTCTCTCCATTGGAAAAACATTTTCCTTGAACTATAGGATGAATGGCCACATAAACAAGTTGAACTGATTGAAAGGACGGATCAGGATAAATTTTTTGCTCATATTCTAATAGTGGATCCCCTTTCATGCTCTGTTTCTATTAAGCAACAGACTACATGCGTGAAGAGCTGAAGATAAGCTAGAAATTATGTTACAGAATTGCTCAGGTTGGAAGAGACCTTTAAGATCATCAAGTCCAACTGCAACCAAACTATATGACCCTAACTCTAACAGCCCACTGCTAAATCATGTCCCTAAGCACCACATCCAGATGGATTTTAAATGCATTCAGGGATGGTGACTCCACCACCTCCCTGGGGAGCCCATTCCAGTGCTTAACAACCCATTCTCTAAAGAAGTGTTTCCTCATATCCAACCTGAACCTCCCCTGGCGCAACTTGAGGCCATTTTCTCTTGTCCTGTCACCAGTGAGAAGAGATCAACTCCACTCTCACTGCAAGCATCCTTCAGGTATATGAAGAAAGCAATAAGGTCTCCACTTATCCTCCTCTTCCCCAGACTTAACAGCCCCAGTTCCTTCAGTCACTCCTCACAGGGCATATTCTCCAGCCCTTCACAAGCCTTGGTGCCCTTCTTAACTAAATACCACTTTAATATGCTGTTTTTTCAAAATGGATAGAGCACACCACAAAATGTGGAACTTGGGAACATTAGCAGTACACTTGCAATGAAATTAAAAGACTTGTAAACAAACAAACAAACAAACAAAAAGTCTTTAGTCACACGTAAACTGTTATATTTGCTTTGCCATCAGCTCTTGTAAAAGGCTTCATAAGACACAGCTCTGTCTGGAAGGTAGGTTGCTACCCTGCTATAAAACAAAGTGTAACACTCGGACATTTTTCTCTCAACATAGTCTGCGTAACTGATTAGATGAGCTTATCAGGACCCAGTACAGTCAACAACAAAATCATAACTTTGGTTGCACCTTCCCCTCCAGCTGAGCTTCAAGTAGCTGTTCACTTGCTGTTTCTTAAACAAAAGACCCAATTCTATACACAAACAAGTAAGCACAGTTCCCTTGAATCAATGCAAGACAAAGCCCTAGCAGAGCTCCATGAAATGAAGAAGTACTAGAAAAGCTCCTATGGAGCCAAGGCAGCTCAAAATGCCAACACTGCTTAGGTGCACGTGGCTCCCAGCTACATAGAAATGCATGGCTCTTGTTGAGCACACCCCAGGTGCTCTTAAACAAGCTACCTTGCATACCTGCAGTAAAACAGCTATGCTTTTACCAACCTCCAAAACAATTACCTCCCAGATATATCTGATCACATACAACAGCATGATTTTTGACACATTCAGCTGTAACATCAACATTCATAACCCAGATCGATATAGATTGCTAGATTATTTGCTAAAACAGACGAGGCATAGTACAGAATTCTTTTTTTTCTGCTACCATTATAGTATGTTAGAAACAAACTAAGAGGTTTGAATATTTTTGGAAGTCCCAGTTTAAACCGTGTTGTAGATTCAGGTGCAATTGTAAAACTGATAGTGACACAATAGATCTATGACCATTTCGTGTTTAAAATAACAACCATGTGCAGACAAAATCAGTCAAAATAATCTAAAAAAAAAAAAAAAAGACTGGCTCACCATTTGGGCTTGTGATATTGCATAATGCAATGAACCTCAACTCTGTAGATTCAGAAGAATATGGAAAACAAAATAGACCACAAATGAATGCTTTGTACCCTGAAAATATTCAAAAATTTGCTAATTGCACACCCTTCTGGCTCAACAAGAAACTGCACTTAGGAAATTTCCAGCTGAACCTTTTTTTTCTTGACACTACTTCCTATTTAGCCTTGAAGAAGAACAAAGAATTCAATTTATATGTTCCTCAATTTTGTGGGGATAACTCGTCTGCATACATCTGTGCAAACGTGCCTGTGTTTACCACCCTACATAGAAAATACCATGTACAATGTTAATAAATGCAACAAGAACTGTACTTCTGAAATGAGCAACAGATAGGTAAAATAAGAATATTGCACCTGCATGGATAAAATATTGTCATTTCAGTGTGTGTACATGCATCAAAATTGAAAAAAAAAACCAACTATGAAGAAACAACTTTGTATTCAGAAATCAGCCAGCACTTAGTAATGCTATTGTAGTTAGTAGCTAACTCACATTTCAGTCAGTGATACATGAAATAAGCTTGAAAAGCATTATTCTAGTGTCTTGCTGTCTCAGCAATGAGAGTTACAATGAGATTAGAAACTCACATTAAATTTGGGTCCCAGATCCTGAAAGTTTATAGGTTAAGTATAAGGTAGGGAATCAACAATGGGTACAAACAGCCCCCAAGAGAAATACAAGAAAACAATCACAGAATCATAAAGGTTAGAAAAGATCTCTGAGATCATGAAGTCCAACTGTCAATCCATCACCACCATGCCCACTAAACCATGTCCCATCTACATGCACATGCCCCATGTCCCATACATGCCACATCTGCTTGCTTCTTGAACACCCCCAGGCACATCTGACTCCACCACTTCCCTCAGCAGTGTGTTCCTACACTTAACCACTCAACCAGAGAAGAAATTTTTCCTAATAGACAACATTAGATAAGGAAATAATAGCAGTCACTTGTAAGTCTGTTCCATTTTACAGGGTTGGATGTATGGTCAATATAGTGTCCTGTTTTCTTATTGCAATAGTTAAATTTGGTTCTTACCATTCTCTTTGCTTACAATACCCTTCGCTACTCCTTCTCATATACGAATTCTCCTCCAACTATATTCCACATAGTCTCTCAAGATTTGCATTACTAATCAATTCAGAATTTCTCTTTCCTATACCATACCAAGTAATACTCATTTTATATTCTATTTCCACTTTAAAAAGAATTGCAATAAGAAAACATGAAGGAGAAAATGAAAACAGCATTTGACCCATATAACAAAAACCCTCTTGAAACATAACCATTGGTAAATTTACTTGTTGCAAAGGCTTCCTTTTGTGCAGACTTCTCCCTCAAGCCCTAGAATGAGATAGATGCTGGTCTCTAATTCAAAGGGCACGAAAAAGCAAAATTCTCCAGACAGCAGTTGAGCATTACTGAAAAACTGGCATAAAAATATTGTTATCCAGTTCACTTCAGTTTTCAGTTTTGAGTTCTGACTTTAGAAGAACACCCATGTGAAAACAACACATCAGCTGTCAAGACACGTAAGAGCTGCACAGAGTCTTAAAAGATCATCTCAGAAGATGTTACACTGCTCTGCGAGGTGTATCACAGCACTTCCCAGCTTCTGGCTGTACCACCTTTTTGCACCACACCCTCAACCACAATTTAAAGTCATTTTAAAAAAGAGGAGTTTTATGTATTTATTTATTTTAGTGAGTTAACAGGAAGTGTTGAGGGAAATTAAAAAACTGGTTTCTAGAATGCCAGATGACAGTTTCTATGTTTTAAAATGCCAAATTGAGTTTTAACTGAAATCCAACATTGGCAAGGTGTGACTGACTCACAAAACAGCAAAAGATTCATTAGACTTATAGACCATTTCATCAAGGCAGTGCAAACTCAACAGGCAGCACTGCACTAAGAAAATTGTAAGCATTTTCTCCAAGAGCCCGAAGCCAGTGGATTTACATCGGCTCCATGCTTTCCTGTCCTTTTGCTCCAACAGACATCAAATCCTGCTCTGCTCACTGTGCTCTCCCTTGCAGAAAAGAAAACAGAGGGATAACCTCCATGAAATTCACATAAAGGTCCTGAAAGGAGATATTGATGGAGGGAGAACAGTAATGTTTGTATGTCATACAGCATGGCCTCTAAGCATCACAGCTTATGTTGCCGTTTCTTCAGCACAGGCCATGAAACTTTAATGCAGTGTACAAAGTACACGTGAACGAGAACTCTCCCAAGCACAGTATGATTTTCACACATACTAATCTACTTACAATCAAAGGAGATTAATTCACTTTGCACATAGCAAAGGTAACTAGAGCAAGAGTCAGAATCACTGGACTTCAAAAACAACAGAAAACTGCTGCTGATGTTTACTGCTCAGCTGTGTTCAGTGCTACCCCTGCCTTCATCTCCATCAGCACACTTGCCCATTGTTCTCCCTCCAGTTTCACGAACAATAACAGATTCTACTCACAACAAAGGAACATAAAAATAAACGCTTTTTCTATGTCAGCTGTCAGACTTCTGGGCATTTAGCACAAGCTCACACGAAAAAAGAAAGCATTCCAGAACAACTTCAGTGGAAGACATGTTGTGAAGAATACACTTTATATTTAATATACGCCTAAGATGATATGGAAATGACTCTGACCACTTTTACTGCTTGCTACACAAAACCAAAGTAAGCTCTTTCTTTGAGCTGAACTGTTTCAATTACATTTTGTGTTTCACTGGGAGAATCTAAAATCTTAATCCACTTTACAATGGATTAACAGTTACTAGCAAAACCATTTTTACATTCACATAAACGAAAACTACCAGTTTTGCTGAACTGTATAAAAAGATGTTGAGTAGAAAAATATGCAAATTATTAACTAAAACAATGAGATGTGACTGCTTGTCAAATAGGGTGTTGCTATGCAAAACATTTAGCTGTACAAACTTCTAGAAAAGCACTGGAAAGCAACATTAAACTGCACATGTGTTCAACGGCATGCTATGTTACTTAATTATCTTTCATTCTAGATATCAGAAGGCATGCAGACTTGCCGAGCACTTATCCACTCTCTGGATCCCTTCCCTTTAGCCAACACTGCAGGCTTACCACATCGACAATCTAAACAAGAATACATCTACATCTCCAATGTTTACAGAAAGCTGTGAAATCTCTGTATGAAGTTTTGTACGATCACAGAGTTTCTGGTCTTTATAAACAAATACTATATCTATGCAAATAAAACAAGTAAACCACATAACTTCTTTTTGTGGTTATGCTCATGCTATAAATGACACATAAGAGTTGTGAACTCATGATGCAGAGAAAGGAATAACAATGCTAATTTAGTCACACTAAAAATTATCCAGAAATAATTATCATTCTTTCTTAAAGTGAATCTCCATACCTAACCAATCAATTAAAATTGCATATTTTACCCCGCAGTTATTCCTTTCCATTATTTACAGTAACATGTAAAAAGAAAACAGAGCATCACTTGAATCATCCGTGATAATGATAACAAAATGATTTATCAGGTCCTACAGTAGCACTAAAGCTTATTGAACAAAGGGCCTGGGGTGTTTGGGGATGATGTGAATAAGGGCAGGTACATGATTCTTCATTAAGATTGTTAACCACAAAAACATCCCTTCCCATCTGACAAAAGACAGAACCAGTCTGTTAGAGATTTTACTGTGCACAAAGGCAGTGCTGGAGGAGCTGGGCTCCACTCTCTTGATCTCCCACAGTATGGGACCTTTGAACCCAACCCAACTCTTGCCCTCTCCTCCTTGACCCTTCCTTAAGGGTCCATGCACAGCAGCTCCATGCTGTCACGGAGATGAGAGAAGCAGCGTCACAAATGAGATTTGAAAGTTTCAAGGAGAAGTGCACTTCTGCACAAACACTGTCATGTGTGAAGAGCACCTCAGCAAAACAACAGGTAAAGGTAGCACTGAAAATGGTACTGCTAGGAAAAACAGAAACGATAGGGCAGAGAGGGCTGCGAGTGGGACTGAGGACAAAACAGACTGCACACATTGCATTGAAAGAAGATTCCAGTACATCAGTGTAGAAAGATTGTTGTTTTATTGAATATACAGCTGGTTGAACTTGGCACCTAGAACAGCATAAAGGTAGATCCTACAGCAGTCAGTACAATACTCAGACATTTGGAGGACAGCTTACACTGTATGGACAGAAAAGTGTTTCAAAAGTTCTGTGTGCTTATAGAATAAGAGCCCAAGTGATGGGTAGCATTTTTCTGTCTTAGCAACCTCTTAAGTGCTCTCAACAGTAACAAATATATATATATATATATATACACACACACACATATATATACACACACATATATAGAGAGAGGATTAATATGACAGGGAATTTAATTTGGCCTTATTTCACCCAAGGGGATGGTGACACAAACCAAAGCTAGAAAAGAGAAGAGACAAAACAGGTGAATCAGCTTCACCACGAGGCCAGAAGGAAGGATCAGACTGCCCAAAGGAAGCAAGGCCAACTATCTCAAAGGGGTAAAGAAAAGGTAGACAAGGAAGATTCCATTCGAGGAAAAGCCAAAATGAGAGAAAAAATAAGGAGAGAGAGTGTAGTTCGTTCCTTGAAAGTAGTCATGGAGGTCAAACAAGGTGAGGAAGCATTTAAAAAAGGAAAGTGAAAAAGTTTGGAGCATGCCAAACATTCCCTGGCACTAAAGAAAACAGTTGCACATACAGTCAACACTAAACGTTGGACTTTCAGAAAGTGTTATTAAAATATGTCTTGAATATTTAATTATTTAATCAAAATGCTAATGACTAGGAGCAAGTTGTGTAATTGTTATTTTCTTCTATTAAAAGATGATAGGATTGCAGGCTCTAAATATTATACTTAAACTAGCTAGTAAGCAGAAGGTTGAAGCCTATCATGCCCCACAGCAGAACAGTTACAATTGAAATGCATTCTAACAGCAATGATCTGCTTCACCAAAGCTCTTCAACTTGAAAGATTTCTCTGGCCAGTAATACAGTCAGAGCTGCCTTTCCCCAGAAGAAGTGATACATGTCTTACAATTGAGAATGTGTATAAGAGAATAAATTGAGAATAAATATGTATTTCCATCATCAATTAATCCAAAGACATCTGATTTTTTCAATGAGATGACTGACTTTGGTCTGAGGAAGTGTAAGACACAGCCAACATTTCTCCCAGCATTAGGACACAGAGAAGGGAGCCTTTTCCTCCCTGCCCTGGGTCCTATGATGCCCAGAAGCAGAGCTGCTAATTGCACTGATGAGCACTACCAACCTCTCTTTCCTTCAGCCCACTTTCAAAAGCTTGTATTTATGGTCTTTGAGTCCTCTGCTCTTCTGGCAATTTTTTCTGAAATCAATTTAGAAGTTAGTGCTGGGAACAGACAAAAATCTACAAAAGAAACAAAAAAAGTACATAAAAAATTCACAAAACATACTAGTCTATCCAAAACCATATTGTAGCTACAACGCGCTTGAAACAGGATTGTTGATATCCAAGGGTTAAAACTAAATATTGTTTACGACACTGCTGAGATACACACTTCAACACTACCAGAAAAAAAAAAAAGCAAAAAATGTCACTACTGTTGTGACTGTTATTAGAGATGATGTAGAAATCATAGTCTCTGCTACAAGATTTGTTGGAGAGAGAAAAAAAAAACAACAACAGCATATGTAAAAATCTTAGCCCCAGTAGTTACTGACAGCATTCATCTTGGCTACAGAGAGGTCACAAGTTTCTTCTCTAAGTAATCCTTAAAAAGCCAATATCTAGTAACCTACATAAGAGAAGAACTATTACTTAAAAAGAAAAATCAATATAATTCTATTAAATGAATAATAGTTATGTGGTTTCATCATTTCTCTGAGAGATCAAGCCATGAGAATAAAGGAACTTGTATAGCTAGAGATGTCATTCTACCTGTGGCCATAATTTAACATGTGGCCATGATTTACTGCCAACTTAGTCCTTGTCCTCCTGTATGATCACATGAGTCTCCAGAACCAAATGCCAAGCTTATACTCTGCACTTCGAAATTTAATATGGGAATTCTGGATCTCTGTTGAGGTATAATAAATCATGTATATATACCTGAATTTATCTTCAAAATTACACTAATACCATTGATCCTCACCTCCAGAAGGCAGGGTAAAGTGAAAGTAAATAAAATAAAATAATAAAAATTGAAAAGAAAAAAAAGTCAAGGTTTTTCCTTCATAAAACTATTCCTTAATAGTTCTGTCACAGAACATTGTAAAAATGATAACAATAAGGAGCACAGTTCATCTCCCATAAATGCATATGTCTATAGTGTGGGTGTGTCCAAGTAAATATCTCACAACAGGATTTCTTTAGAAGTAATGGAGAAAAATATCTATTTTCCCCACTAACTGCAAAAAGGACCTACACAGTGAGCTCATATTGAAATATCTCAATATGTTTTCATGAATTCAATCACAAGCCCGAGAGATGTTCTGAAAGCCAGAACCAACTGAAAGCCAGAACCAGCTTAGGTACTGTCCCCGTACCAGTATTTCCAGCTGATTCTCTAGCAAGCAACTACAAAGTGCCAATAAATGACCATTTACAATTAACAGTGATATGGAAAGGAAATACAACATCCACTGAAAGAAATCAAGAGAGCTGGGAAATAAAAACAAATTTTTGGTTCCGCAATTAGTGAAATTAACGCTGCTATCCACATTATATCCTTTGTTTCTGTCAGGCTTAAATTATTTAATCATTTAAACATTTTCAGTTAAAAAAAAAAGTGAAATCAATGAATTTGATTTTTAAACACTATATGTGCAGGTACCACACTTTTCAGGTGCAAAGAAGCTTCAGTTATCTGAAATGCTTGCACTCATAGGCTGGGCGTCCTCAAAGCCCTATATAGTCTGAAGGGGCTTACAGTACCCTTCTCATCTGGAGATTTGGAAGCATACAGGTTTGTGGATCTCATCATATCTTTACTCTGACAAATTCTGCTATAAACATTATCAATACTCTAGCTAACACAAGCTTAATTTTCCAACAGCATTGTACCAAAAAAAAAAAACCCCAACCAAAATAAACAACAAAAAAAAAACTCAGAAGATTCCTCTTTTGGATTCAGCTACCTAGCCAGTAACTTAACAATACTCAGATTTCACACCAATTATAACACCAAAGTAATTGTATAATTCCTCTTTTCTGGAAGAGGTTGTATTTGTGAGTTCCACCTCCTCTTGCTCTGAAATAATTAAGCCTTCTGAGCCCTTTGTCCCCAGAGGTTTCAAAAGATTTATGTAGTCAATTTTTCAGCTACCACCTCTCTCCTGTGTTTTTAAAGTCACACTCAACTCAGCAAAACATAAATTATTCACTAAAACCATGATGGCCAAGAACTAAAAATACACATACACTGACTTCAGTGGTACCTGATTTTCTTTGACACCCTAGTTCAAACTTCTGTTACATTCACCTCAGGAGCGTGGAGAACATCAGCGAGAGAACACTGGGAATCAAGATTTTCTCCTGGAACTCTGATTTATCTACAACTGTATTTGAAGCTTAGAGATAAAAATAACTTTGCATACAGAAAAATCATGAAAAACGTCACTAGAATTTAAGTATTTCAGAAAATGCTGAGCACCAGAACGGAACAGAGTCTGATCAGTAACTTGGTTAACAAAAATAAAACTATCAATTTAGATACTGTAATGACTTCATATTTCTGGCTTTAGATCATTAAATATCAATATCCAATAGGACATTTGTTCTGTAAAGGAAGATGAAATACAAACTCAAGAAGTGCACACAGGGAAAGCCAGAGTAGCAGACAGGCTGACAGCAGCAGGGGCAGCCAGACTGACGGACATGCCACCTGTCTGCTGCAGGCGGAGGGATTGATTACTACGCCTGGGGCTGCCAGTCCAAAACTTGAATCTCAGTCTAAGTTAGGATATATTTTTAGTTTTTACAGAAATTGCTGAACTATATATGGATTTAATTTAATAGCTTTTACTTCTGTCATATAGAATAAACAGGGCAAACCCACCAAGAGGCTTAAAATCCTAAAAATTGAGGTTTTATGTTCACTAAAAGCCATCACAGTTTGATGGACCTGGGCAGCGATCACCACCCAGGCAGGCACAGGGCAGCTGCCCATGCCTGACTCAAGGAGCTCGCAGACTGATGAACACAAGCTAAGGACTGGGCTGAACTAGGTCTGCTTTAGCCCTCTCCTCTCTATTTCACCATGGTATATAGGGAGAAGTCACAGTCTTGTCTAGCACGTGCAGCAATATGTGTAAGGAAGGCTGCAACCACACAGTCCAGCTGTGCAGCCCACTGTGACCTGGTCAGGGTCAGCTAGGCCACAAGGGCTGAAGGGTGGGGGTAAGGAGGGCAGGCAGCGGCTTTGGTGTCACCTCAGTGAGCTCTTAAAAAAAGAAAGAAAGAAAAACAACACAGAAAGCCATGAGCCTCAAATAGTTACTGTCTAAGATAAAAGGATCAAATGAATTACTGTCTGAAATTACTGTAACGAAATAAGATACAGTCTGCCCAGTCACAAGACACTCACGAGATGTGAACTACTTGATTTTATAGTATCGAAGAAGCTATGCAACGACAACTCTGGGAGAACACGGGGGAAAAAAAGAAAAAAGAAAAAAAAAAGATTATTTTCAGGTGAGTAAGAATTTTGTTAACAATTGACTTGTTCAATTAATTAGATTTTTTCTACACCCACTGCAGCAAATCCACCCTCATGAAATTTATATTCTTTTTGTAAGGTAAAAGCTGTACTAAAGATACAGCTTTGATTAAATCATCCACTAGAAAATCAGCAAGATTTTCTGCCAATGAAAATGAAGAAGATATGTATCAATCTCATCTTTGGCAAAGATAAACCACAGACCACATACAGACAAGATCCAGTAGCGTCCCACAATGGAGAACTGCAACTCTCCTGGTGCCAAAATGAGAATATAAATTTGTTTCGCATCAATTACCACAAAGAATATCCATTTCTCTGAGTCTCGTGAAAGAAGACTAGATCCTCAGTTACATGGACCATAAACCTTCTGAAACAAGGAGTAATTGGGGTAAGCCCTGCAGCAGTGGCCCATGTCCAACAAGCCAGAGAGCAGGATAAGCAGAAGTCCAGTGTGCTACAAAAGATATTTGAAACATTCCTCATTTTCAGGGACGCAGAGGCGCTGTAGGTGTGATGAATCCTATCCACAAATCCCACCCAGAACAGCTGCACAAAACCAGCTGACTAATAAGGGGTGAGAATGTCAGCCAGCATCCCCAGCTCCTGTTACAACATGACAATAGTGATTGTTAAAATATTCAGTTCTAGGCATCTTGCTGTGTTATGACCTGTGTTATATGACCTAGGTTTCTCGAATGGCAAATGAAGCAAAAAAAAATAATCATACACAAAGAAAAAAAAAGCAATAACTGCAATGTTAAAAATAACATAAATGAGTCGTTTTTATCAACAGCAAAAAGAAGCTCATACTCTGTAGCTAGCTTAGACAACAATCAGTAGGAAAAAATATATATATCAAAAATATACAAACACAATCAAAATAAATAAAAATAAATCTGAAACTTAAATCCAGGATAAATGATGATAAATGAAAAGTAGTCCATGGGTCTTTAGCAATACATATTTAGGTAACTACCAGTACAACAGTACTAGTTAGTGAAAACACTTCAAAATATCTGGTTTCAGGGGTAGGCAGGTACTGTGAATGAGGCATGGGGGTTGTGACTAGGCTTTCTTTTTGCTTTTAGGCAGTCTTTACATTACAAATAAACTGTTTCAAAATCCCCACTGAGGAAAGGTTAAAGTAGGTAAATGGAAATAATCTTCCAGCTCCGTTTGTACTTCTTGTACCACTCAATCGATTGGCAATGACTATAGAAAGCAAAGCATGATGAAGGAACACTGAAAGAACAGTTAGATACCTATAAATAAATAATCCCAAGTTGTTATGCAATGGAATCATAGGAGAGAAATGTAAATTCATCACAAAATAGCTAAGCCCATTCTACAGAAAATTTTCACAAAGTATCTCTTTTCAGGACTTACTTTAGCATAGGATTTTATAAGGCAAGACCCACTGACATACAGAAAAAAACAAAAACTGTTTTGGGAAACAAGTGCTATAGAAAGCTCTGGCTCAGCCATAGATAAACACTTCCTCACTCATAAGACACCTACAGTACCCATGTTGCACAAGAGAACGGTGCAACTCCTCTCAACTCTCAAGTATTGATTTCAATATTACCAGGAGCTTCACTCTATTGTTTTTTTGTCTGTTTTTAAAGAGTCTCTCTAATTCTCACAGCTACAAAATTAGCCGAATATAAGGACCATCAGTTCCTGAAACAATCTAAAAATCAGCCAAATGAAAAAAATTATTTTTAAACTAATCTCACTAACAGTGATTAACACCATCACCTCACATTATTCCAGTTTAAATTGGCAGAACAGATAGACTAGATTACAATGGATTAAGATGAACAGAAATAAAAACACTCTTCTGGAAGCCCCTCTACCCGAGGAATCCTAGAACTGCATGCATAGAAAAGCCCCTTAAATCCAGTAGTTAAATTTTAATGCGTGCTATTAACACCTACTTGTTCTGTTTTAAAACCTTGCTTGTGAACAGTTTTGGCCAGATCTACCTATAAAACTTTGTTGAACTTCTTATCTGGGATTTGCAACTTTAATAGTATCAATTCCCATTCCAATTCAGAGCATTTGATTTTGCAATCATATAGTCTTCTAGAGAGGTCTTTAAAGAACCGGAAAGATAAAAGAAAAAAGAAAAAAGAAAAAAATACTCTGATTAAGAGACTTGAGCCTACCCTTTCTACCACTTGTTTCAGTGAAGCAAATGATGACAATAAAAAGATATTTATCTTCCAAACAGAACAGCCGCTAAAGGAGAATGACACACTCCGTCTGTAGCTTCTACATATTTTTGGACCACAAACTCACGACAGATCAAGTATTCTTGGTGACAGCTTCCAGCACGTGTTCTCCTGAGCCCTTTCTATAGTGACTATTCCAGTTCTTGTTCCTCGTCTGGCCCTTTGCAGACTTTCTTCCTTTCCTTCGTCACTTCCTCATCCTTCCCTCCTAAATGTCCTATTCTCTGTCTTCTGTTCTCCTCTATTCCACTGACTATCCTTCCTTTTATTCTTTTCTTAACCAGCCTCCATTCTGTCTTTAAGTTTCCATCCTGCTCCTCCACTCTCACCATTGTCTTTCTCTCATTCCTGTTTTAAACTCTTAGTCCACTGCACTGCTCAGTCTGTGTCCCTCTTCTTCCACACTACATCACAGCTAGCAAAAGGAATGGATCCACCAGAGAGAATCCTGCTAACATAACGTACCATAATTGAGATGCTCAGCATCTAAACACCACAGCTCCACCTATACGGTATGTTTAAATACAGCTCCTAGAGGTATGTGTGAGAACAGTCTTGTTTGGTCAAAGGCAATGGGGAAGCTCTCAGGGACGGACACATCTTTGTCCTACATTTTATAGACATAAAAGAAAATAGTTAACTGTTTTACAATAATCATTCAATTAATTTTTTAATTAGCTGCAGCACATAGTGCTTTTTTCTGGTTTTGAGAGCCAGTACTCTTTTATGTAAATGCTTTACTGTTTACTGTCTGTTAACTTCAGCTGCTAATTTCAGTTCATTTTAACTGCATGTCATCTGTCTTTTCCTTGCATGCTGTTGTTAAAGATGACAGAAGCAGTGTTTGCCACTAGGGAAGAAAATGAATTGTTTATAATCCTTGTCACAAAAGCTTAACTAGTCTAAATTTTCATCAATCAAGGCCCTCAAGTTCTCCAAATGCAGTTCTCCTATTTGCAGAACCAACTAACGGAAATTTCTTTGCATTTTTCAACAGCTTTAGTTTAGTAAACATATTTATGAATGTAAGTTACAGTTTTCTTGCACTTTTCCAGCCATGCAATAGCCTGCATCATCAGAAGACAAGGCTTTTGCTGTTATTCCCAATAGCTCACAACCATCAGAGAACTGGTACTGTACTGATACAAGGAGTCCATAACATGGCCCATCCAGTGGTCTCAGCACCAACTACTGTCTCTGTTGCATGACAGAAAATAGTTTTAAGTTTAAAGTACATATATATATAAAAGACATTACATCAAAGCCATTTTTCTTGCTAGTATGACCTGAACTTTTTTAAAGAGACGAGCACTTGGAATCATGAAGGCTGCTCCTATTTTATGATATTGGTGATCCAACAGTAGGGACTGAATCTTCCCACTAATATTCCGTTGCATTTTGTTGCCTTGTGACAGATGTCATGAAATGCCATAAGACATGGAAATGCATATGAAGCAAAGAGGCATCACTGTATTCTTCCATGTGGAAAAAAATGACACCCCCGTTGTAGTTTTCATAGAAATAAATAAGATGCATTGCTTTCTGAGCAACCTGCTCACTTCAGAGCACCACCCTAAAGGCGCATGAGAAACTGCACCTGTGTGCACCTTTCACGATACACAAGCACAAGGCAGTCATCAAAAAAGGATGGGAAAAGGAGCTTAAAAGGTAAGGGTGCTTTATCATCCAGGGCTGATAGGGTAATAGGGTAAGCAAACCACCCAAAGAGTAACAGGTTCAAGTGACTGTCTCACTGGAGCTGAAAGGCAGATCATGCCTGACAGAAGAAATTAAACCGAATGGAAAGCTATTTGGGTTGAAACAGTCCATAGAAGAAATAACTTTATATTCGTGCCAGAAAGAGCAGGACAGGGACTGCTTGAATGATCACATCCATTTTGAGTGAGACAAAACAAGGGAATCTAGATGACTACTGCAGAATCTCTGCATTTGTCTTCAGTGGTGCAAAAGCACTGCAGATGACTGGTTTAAGGAAAGAAATGAGGGGGGTGGAACTTTTTATTCTTTAAATGTGTCCTTGCCATTGCAAAGCAATGGAGTCAGGAGTAGAGGGTGCTCCTCTGGCTGTCAGGGCAGGGCCTGGCACTAGGGCCCATCCCACTGCTCTACCAAGATCAGGACAGCCCCAAGGAGCCTCCCTGGGGATGGGGAGAGGCAGAGATTGGGCCAAGACATGGGTCTGTGGATGAGCTGACAGGCTGAAGGGGAGCTGGCACCCCAGGGCTGATGTGGAACCCTGGGCTGTGGGCAGATGAGTGGAGCCCCCAGGGCTGGGCAGGGACAGTCAAGGCTGGTGGCAGCCTCAGAGCTTGGATGTTTGATAGGTCCTGCCTGAATATGCTCCAGTAAGCTTGCGGCAGATGAAGGTGACAGAGGGTCATGAATCCCGAACACCTATCACTTGATCTCAGCAGTTTTAGTGAACAGCATTCAGACTTAGAGAATACAGGAAGTAGCATAATTAACAGAGCCAGAATAAGAATGTAAACAGCTGTTATTCAGTGAGTAACTAAATGGGCAGCTGATGTGGAATTAGCTTTAGTTATCCTATAATAGGAAGCTGTAAACAGGGACAAAGCAGCAGAACTACGCCAGTGAGATTTCAGAAGGGAAAGCCAGAACAAGCCCCACAGCAGGGCAGTTCTCAATACTACTATGATATAGGGACCCTTCTTGCATCATGTTACCAGCAGGACAAAGCAGACAGTACTTGTATGGGCAGGGAATCTATGCTACCACCTGTATATACTTCTTCATCTTTCTGACTTAGTCTAAGATTTAATTTTATAGCTCCATAAAATACATTGAGAGACTGAAAACTTATTAAGCATAGTCAGGGGTCCAAGGACAAGCTGAGTGCAAATGTGCAGAGACAATTACTTTCAAAATTGTACTCTAACAGTTGAACATCATCATATATGGGCTTACTGTGATTGGAAAACAGTAGGAGTACGGATCAATGATTCACCTATACTGGCATAAAAATACTCAAGAAATTGTTTTGTTAGTATTTATGGAAGTAAATTTATGGTGCTCAGGAAGCATCATGGAAATGGAAATCGTTTAGAGTTAAAGCAGATAATACTTTTCCTTAGATGCATGTAGATTTGACGTTATTCTCTACTCTTCTTAAATCATGTGGTGTTCAAACAGGAGGGAAAAAAAAAAAGGCCTGACAACTGTATTAATTGAGAACATCAAACATTCAAAACAACCAGAATGAAACCCACTTCTTCAGCTAGAACATACTTGTGAAATAATTCTCAATTTAGCAATCAAAAATCTGTAACAAATAAGCATTCTAACACATACTGTATATAATTTGCTATAGATAGGAGTGTTCAAAGTATTTTTTTTCCCCTGTTGATGCTTATGGCCTAATTATTAAAACTCACTCCTGCTATTTACCTTGTAAGTGCAATAATACTGCCCTGGCCCAAATTGAGTTACTTAAAAATATAAAATTATCTTTCAAGTTCTGAATACACAATAAAAAAAGGAGATTCCCACAAAGCAGTGATAAAGTGTAGACAAATTACTTCATGTTTTACAGAAAACACACAAAGAGCTGTCTTTATGAACCAGCCCAGTGTTGTATGCAGCACAGCAAACCCTTGGGTTCAATTCCTTTCCCCAAAGCAGTGTGCTGACCTTTCCACGTTGCCTAGCAGAAAGACTGAAACTTCCTCAGCCAACTTTCACTCAGGCATGGAATAATCTGAATGTATGGCTCTGCGCTGGAGCATGGCCAGGGAGAGGAAAAGTGCCCACATTGTACAAAGATTGCCTTTTCACAATCATGAAGACTGTACTATAGAAAGGGAGTTTCTAGAAGAACTTCAGTAAGGAAAATGAATGTTCTCCCCCATTCAGATAATTTTATTACATTTTCTAAGGCTTGATACTAGTTAGATACAAATGGCATTGAAAAACAATATAAATGAGCAATAAAAAAAATCCCATCATTTTTCCTGTAGCTCCCTATGAAAGACTTCTATTCACATACTTGAGAATAGAAAAAAAAACCTTCTCTTATTATGAATGAAAAAAAGGCTAAGAATTGTTTTCAAAGAGATAAAGACCAGGAGAGAACAGTTTTGCATTGTTGTATCTACATAACCTTCATGTGCGTAATATTCTATATTGCAAATAAATGGAAAAGAAAAACTGCCAACTAGTTTGTAACTTAATTGTGTATTAATGCTAACAGTTCTCAAAGCAAAAATAAAATAAAATAAAATAATCTATTCTTTATTTGAATTACTGCAAAATTTCCATGTTGCAAAGCTGTTGTCTGTGTTTCACGGTTAAATACACAGCACAGGATTCCTCAGGTCTCAGAATTAGTGCAAATGGTATATGAACAAACAAAAAGAAATTTTACGATTTATTTACTTTGTTTTCATTCAAGAAAGGTGTCTCGGTTCAAAAACTGTATGAACAATATTTGTATATACTATTTGTGCAATTACACGAATAGCCTGCCAAAACTTCCTAGATCTTTTTCCAGGTTGTCTTTTATCCCTCACTCCACCCATTCCTAGGTACTGTATAGTTTGTACAGGACACAGATGCAACTTCACCTCCTACCTAACAAAGTGCTACTGCAACGTCAGCACTTCTATACTAAGGATGGCAAGTCCTGCATCCACACAACTTTCATTTGCCAAAGTTAACTCACAAATGCACTTGCATCACAACAAATGATCGAGGTCAAAAATGATGAAAATAAATGACCATCATGCTCCAAGTACAACAGCTATATTTTTTTCTCTGCGCTCTCACCTAAAGACATGAGAAAGCCTAATAGTTTTTTTTTTTTTTTAACTATTTTCTGCTCTCAGTTGTACTTCTTAAGCTCTTCATTAAAGCCATGGCCTGCAGCAGATCACGTGCCTCTTCTCCACGTAACACATTCAGCACTGCAAAAGAAACATACTATGTACAGTGAACTATGTCCTTCTCCTTCAGTATCAGGGCTCAGCAGTAATTGTGTGCTATGTAGAATATGTTGATCATGCAAAGTAAGATGGAGCCGTATCATGTCACTGCTATTATTTTTGACCCAATCTTCCCAAACTTTTTTTAGCAGTAAATGATTTGCCCAGCACAAAGGATTGATCTCTATAAGTCAACACATTCAATGCATCATTCTGATCATGGGGTTGAGATGCATAGGAGCTCTGAATGCACACATACTTGTAAGACATTACAGTCTTAAAAGCACAACTTCCAGGTGGCTGCTGCCAACTCCATCAACTGAGGTGTAAATGAACATTACTTCAGGGTAAGTTTAGTGCTGATTCCAGCTGCAGTGGAGCTGGTCAAAAATAACAGGATTCTGACTGCATTTTTTGCTACTCCAGAAAGCATATAAAAAAACTTTTATTCCTACATAAGTGAAAAAAAAGCTTTGATTGTTAATTCCCTTTCATTTTCCAGCAACATATTTGAAATATTGCACTACAGCTTAGAAATTCAGAATGTAGGTCATAGGACTTATCCAAAGATCAGTAAGTTTCATCTCTTCATCTCTTTCCAATCATATACTGGAGGTACTTTTCATGCTTTTAATATCACCTGTTCAAATCCTTAATAACAAATACAAGTCTATCCTACACAGCGCATGCTATAATGCTGTGTACGCAGCTCCTGCTATTCAAATAGTCTCCATAGCAAACAGTCATTTCAGATAAGATTTTTAATAATAAAAAGGGTTAAGATACCTTTCTAACTGTTTCTCAAAACTTTTCAAACACTGTCAATTTTAGTTATTTGCTACAGATGAGAAATACAATACACTTGATCCCCAAGATATTAAAACAACACATCTACCTTTGGTCTTGTCATCATCAATAGATGTGCACTCTACCAAGTCTTCACAGTTAACCTAGCCTTAACTTTCAGTTGACATTATACAAATACTCTCATAGATACCCAGACAGTCTCTTTTTTTTTGCTATTCAACCTAAACTGCATTTGGGGGATCTCTTTTTCCCCACTAACTCTATTTAAGCCATTCCAGTTGCCTGTGATCTGCAGCTAAAGTACCTTTTGAATTTCATTTTTTTTTTATTTTGCCTATTCCCAACACCAAAAAGGGCTGGTTTAAAATTCAGAAGATTGCTCCCCTCCTCCCTCCCTAATAACCTCTATTTCATTGCTTCTGGTTTTTGAATCTTTAGGATTGATATTACCAACAATTTCTTTCACCCAAGTCAAAAAACGTACTTGTGAATATAGACCATAATTCACATGAAATAATAGGTAAGCTTGTATTTTTGTACTTTTAATAACAACTAGGGTTGCAAGTCATAAAAATAAGATCAGTGATAGTGCTTTTAAAAAATTTAAAGAAATACTTACAAAAAAAATCTGCGTAATTCTCATTCCAACAGATGAAACCAAGTGCCACTTACACGTGTGGTAAGCACAATGGAAAGTAGGATAGTCCTGACACAATTCTGTAGCTAAGCACATCAATTTTACATTGGAATAACTCCTTAAACATCAATGATGTGAATGTTAAATGTAAACAGTAAGCACTTCTTTACTTGACCAAATACTGAGCAATGGGATTCAAACTGCTTCAATACTAACCTAAGTACAAATAATTAAATCCTTGTATGCTTCTACCTCCTTAAAAGTCTAGAGTCTGAACAAGACTATAATCAAATGGCAATACTTCCATTAACCTCTGTGAGAATAAGGCTGGTATTTCATTATGTTATTTACAAAAATATTACTGCCTGGGAGCTGAGTGTGATTCAGAAGATTAAAATGCCACCATCCATGTAACAACAGCTGGGTAGCTACCAAAACCGAAATGCCCAGAAGCAAGATCCCACTCCCATGGCCACAGTATGAGGAGCATGCTAAAATGCTTTGGCATTTTCAAAAGGGTCTGATGATGGAGAGGGAGTGACTAAGAGGGAGAGTCCAAGTGCTCAGTATCTGGCTTCAGTTGCATGAAAACTCTTGGGAAAACAAAAAGGTATGCTTTTCAGTTACTACCAGAAACAGACTGTGACAAGCAGTAGGGATTCAGAACAAGAGTCATATACATATATAAGCGGAAAGTAATAGCTTCAATTTTTAGTAGTACTTTTTTCAAGTAGCTAAAAAGTGGGATGATGACTACGGTAAGAAAAAGCAGTAATAAGTATGAATCCACCATGGATTTCAATGTTCATTTAAATTATGTTTTTATGGCAGTAGAGTAATACAGATGAAAATGATAACCTTTCGTATTGCTTCAGAGTAAGGAAAGATGATTACCTTCATGATAACGAAAGTTAGGATCCAAGTTAGAAAACTGAAGGCTTCAAGTCCTCCAGCTCCCACTTCTCTATTCCATACACATTTAGTATCTCAGGAGATAAATTAGAAAGATGCCAAAATGCTTTCTGACAAAGAGTACTCCTTGCACAGGTACACCTTCTCCAGAGGCACCTGTAGCACTTCTACACTGCAAGAGCAAAAGACCTTGCAGAGACAGATTTTCCAAGTGCTTTGCAGAATATCATTTCCTACTTCTAATCTGTGATTACTATTATATTTTTTACACCCTGTTTAGATGTTATTGAATTGCTACCAAAATTTAGCTATCTATCTCCAGTCAGAAATAAATAATCACAGTAGATGTTAAGAGGATATGAGCTTCAGAGCTGCCCGTCCTCTGAAGCAACAATCTTTCTAAAATCATATCAAACAACAGATAAGCAACAGTTATATACCCACCTACTTCTGATCAACGTCTAGTTCACATGAAATGACCTTTTTAGAAATAGTAGACAAGGAGCAAACAACATATGATCTGACTAACATCAAATGTTGTCGCATTATCACAGAATTCATGCATGTGCTTCTTTGCACATAAACAGTTAACTGACACACAGAGTTACAAATGTTTGGAATCTGTTACAGCAGCCAAGAAGGAAGCAGGATTTGAAAGGAATCTTGGAAGATTTAATCTTCAATATTTTTAAGGCTCTCTTTGGAGCATATAAAACACCGATGGCCAAAGCAAGCACGATTGATTCAGCAGTATGTATTTTTGTTTAAAAATAAAAACAGAGGCAGCTACACTTTAATGTATACATGTGTATCAACTCAATGCTTAGATTTTAGAAAAGAAGTCCTAAAATAATCTTGTGATATAATGACAAAACTTTTAAACTGGATAAATTCATTTTCTCTGCTGTCAATCTCAGCACATTCCACAAATTTTAAGCTACCAGACACTGACTAACAAAATCCCTAAGTTTCACCATAAAGACAATTGCCAAAACACATACTGTTACTTCAGGAATGACTTAGTGAAGAAAATATATAAGATTATAAAGTTTGTTTATAAAAAAACACTCATGGACTATTTCATGGTCATCTAATAACATAACTAACTCAATCTTTCATTTTCTAGGAATGAGATTCAAAAATACTGCTCAACATTTTTAATACAGAAAGCTGAGAAGCAGGGTTAATATTATTAGACTTGTCTGTGTTTTAATCCTGTGGAAACCTGGCATTGATCTGATACAGTTCAGGATGATGGAAGGGATGCAGAAATAGCCAGAGAACGAGATTAATTCCATGTTCAGAAACCTGATCTGAGCCTCTTGAGCCATATGTGAAGCAGCAGTGCCAGAGGATAATACTCACTCTCACCAAGAAAATGGATTTCACATATAAATAAATCAGAAAAGAAGTTAAAATGGCCAATTTCAACTTCTCTTTTCCAGGGATGAGAAACTGGAAGGTGCTGAGGGATTGTGACTCATTACCTAATCACTTTTGAGAGGCATTCCATTACAGAGCTTCCAGAACCAGAACTGGAAATGGAAAGCACAACCTCTAGAGAAGTCTCACTGCTAGCAGCAGCAGAAATCTTCCAGCTGTGCAGTATGAACAACAGAGATGTTTTCCCAAAAGCTGGCCATCTTCCTGATTCAAATTCCCTCAAACTTCTCCCCTAGTTCTTGAAAATCACTCTCCCAAGGAAGAAAACAAGTGAAAGCTAGGGACCACATTTGAAAGCTTATGCTTTTTTTTCTCTTTTCTATTAGTATTCAAATTCCTTTCAAAGCATAACTAGTATTCTAATCCAAATTGCCTAAAAGATCGCCATAGAGAATATGTTACTGTTTTAGTTATTTCTCACTAAGAAGGATGGTATCACAGAAGCACCTGTAAAATGCCTTCAAGCAGTCTTCCAATGCAACTGTGCTCCTAAGGAAAAAAACAAGAACCATCAGGAGAAAAAAATGTAGGCCTTCACAATCAGCACTAATGAAGAACTACATTATGAAATAAATGACTTTGGGGAAATAGTAGGAAAATAAAGGTTTAATATAGCGTAATTGCTTGAGTTTAGTTCTAAGTTTATAGGAGTTGCACAAGTGGATGCAACCAACATCACTCTGAGGTTTAATATCTGCACTCTAAAACACACCTGAAAGGGAATGTCAAGTTTCTCCAACTTTTGTAGAATTAGCATCTTATCCAAATGTCAGTTGATATCATAGCTATCCTAAGTAGATAACTTAGTAGATAACTGCATCTTTCTTTAGCTGGAAAGAGATATGAAGGCAGGGAAAAGGCCTGCCTTTTTCACCGTCTCTGAATCACAAGTTTAAAGAAAACAAACCCAGAAAGTTACAAAATCATATCAACAAAAAAAAAATAAATACACCCTCCCCTTTGAAGAATTGGCTCTATTGTTTTTTTTTCTGTAATAATCAATTATATTTGCATAGTCAGAAAAAAATATATCACCTCCTAAAAATTATAGTCAGTACTAAAAAGAGCCTTTAATGAAAATTGACATTCATGCTATGTACTAGGTGAGCAGATTATTGATACTACTACTGATCAGACATGAACAAGCATATTTAGGTCAAATAAATGTAGTCAATAATCAGGTGAAACTATGTATATTGAAACACCACAAACTTTTTTTCTTTACTGCAATTCACTAAATAATACTCACGGTGCATTACTGTTCTGCTTAATAGAGAAAAGAACTTTTATGGTGGGTTTCTCCCCCCTTAATCTGCTGTTTCCTGAATAACAAGAGAAGTATCTTGCCTCCTCCAGCCCATTTGGTCTCTCAGCTTTTCTGGCCCTTCAAATAAACTGGCAAAAGTGTGATGAATAACAATTATGTCACGAGTGATTTGATCACAGTGTACCTGCACCACAGCAATAGACACTAGACCCTGCAAAAATATTTAAAAATGCAATACTAATAGATTCATAAGAGTATTTTATTTATAACCTTAAAATGAAGAAAGCAGAACAGGCTCATGTTACTGGTTTTGAACTTTCTGAAACTATTATTCTGCAGTTCATTTTGTGCTACTGCCACAAGGCCTAAGAAGACCTCTTACAAGGTGTTCAGCCAGCACCAAGTGGAATGTGAGGAGCCAAGGTTCATCCAGGAGACATAGTTACTAAGGAAATGGAAAGCAATAATTAAAAAAATAATAATAATAAAGGTTTTTCTGTGAAAAGACACCATTTTAAGTCTAAGTAGTCAGAACAAAAAAAGATGAGTATCACTTACAGCTTTCTATGTCAACTTTATTTATTGCACCTTAGCCCAAGATGTAAATCAGTTGCAGAGACAGGAACAGTCTAGTCTCCAGACTGATGGTAACTGGCTGTAAATGATTTCCCAGATGCAACAAGAATTAATTTTGTATCACATCAAGTCATACAGAGTGCTTTTTCCGAAGGTATGAGATAGGTCAGTCCTCCTTGCCAGGAAGTTCTGTCTGGCAGCCTGTGTATTCCAGCTCTCCTCTAGTCAATGCTAAGGCCAAATCAAATTTGTCATATTTACCTGCCAGCTCCTGCCTTCCAATTTTCCTAAGCTTTTCATTAGCAGATTGGAAATTCATTACTGGAGACAGCATAATGGGAAAACAGAGTGCCAACATTGTTCTCTTTACCCCAAAATGCTTAGTCTTAATATGGAACAGCGGGAAGCTGTGATCTTTGCCATCCTCCACAGGCACAATAACAGTGTCTAATATTTAACTGGATGACTTCCAAGGTTACTCTTTCAAAAATTACAGAAAACATATGCATATGTATATAAAATATACTTTGGGGTTAGGTTTCTTTGTTTGGTGGGAGCCTTGAGGGGTTGGGTTTTCGTTGTTGTTTTTTTTTCTCCAGTTAGTTGATATTTTTAATCCAACCTGGGAATCAGAAGCACATGGTACAGATGAATTTGGTAACATTTTCACTCAGTGTTAATTAGACAATAAAGCATGTTTCTCAGAACAAAACAAAGAGGCTTTTCCTCACTATGCAGGAAGAAAGGATGTGGTTATGAATCAAATATTGCACATGACAAAAGCTGTTTTACTCCAGTGCTGTCAAACCAACTGTAAGAAGGGAGACCGGTCATTTCACCTCCAAATTTAGTGGAAACAAACCTATGATTTTAGTGCAACTCACCCTATGTATTAGGACTATCACCATTACAAGAGGCGAAGATGTTTGTTGCAGGAGAGAAGAAAACACCCTGGGAGCACTGCAAGCCCTGATACCTCAGTCTGGACAGTACAGATTTTCTATTATTTCATTTCAAGAGCATTCAACTCATTTTTCCAGTTTTGAGAAGCCAATCGTTTTAACAATCATTACCATTCTCAAAATATGACATTTCTCAAACTTCTGACTATCAAGTACCATTAAAATGGTATTACTTTCAGACCATTTAAAAAGAGTAAAAAAAGACCACAGCTTCTTGTAAATAGCCTTAGCAGAATTAAAGAGTATCATCCAGGATTATCACAGTCAGATGAAATACAGACTAAATAGGTCAACACTCTGTATTTGCTCTCTCTGCTTCACTGTACTCTACTTTTCACTATGAAGCTACCCCTCAAAAAACATCCAATAGGAATATTCTTTCAAAGTTTTCCACTTCTTTCTCTCTAGAAATAGAAAAAAATCAAATCAAATTTTGCTTCCAGGTGCCAAGTACCTGGGCTGTCTGTCAACTCGCTAGAAAAAAACCTCAAAATATACGTTGAAAAAATTTCATCTGTCAGAATAAAACTCAGGTATTTAGAAGGTTACATTTCTGTTTCAAAGAAGGTAAAATCATAACAAATCCTTTCAGTAGAGACAATGGTCAAGTAATGATCTATTTTTTTAAGAGTATAATGCAACCGCATTATAACACAACTAAGGGAAATTACTTAGTGAGCCTCAAAGCTGGCTACTAGAAAATGCCAGTCTTTAATAGAGTTTGAACTTGAAACATGTTCTTGTTTCACAAAGGTTTCTCTCGGGTTTGTTTATATCAATTTTCTTCTGTTTGAGACATTTGAGGAAGTTTAAGAAATCCTCTTTTAGAAAAAAATCAGATATAACTTAGGAATAAGATTACCAAGCTATTAGTCTTCCCGTGAAACACAAGTGAAAATAGTTGAAGAAACAGACAATTGTGAGTACTCTTTGTCCAGAGTTTGCTGAACAGTTAACTAAAAAGGTCACAGGTATTAAAGACGTAAAGGAGCTTAGCTATTGCTATATGTTGCTGAAACAGACTGCCACAGAACCCAGTGGAAGAATTTGTTAGCTGAGAATATTGAAATCCCTGGCAATTTCTTGCTCTGACAGCTAATGAAGGTTTATTTTCATAAATTATTTAGCAAAAATCTTAACCTGCTCAATCTGCTCAAACGGATGAAATGTAGAAAGTGGTTTGTGACAGCAGCAGACTCCAAAAGGATTCCCAGATGCCCTGGGCTGTGGATATTTCAGGAATATCATGTGTGGCATCACTTAGTTTCTACAAACTCCTTACATTTTATTGTCCCTGGCTACACTTACCTTGGTTGACTTTAGATCTCAGCTAACTTGAAATGGAAATAACAGTGGTTTAATAATAACAAGTGGTTTCATAAACAAATGAATCATAGTCATGTGGTAAACATTTCAGTACAGAAAAAATCTGTAACTACGGAAATAGAGACGTATCAATTTAAAAAGAGCAACTCTAGAATATAATAAGCAAGAAGCACCTGCTAGTGTTCTAGAGAAGATGAGAACTCCCCTCAGCATTGGTCCATTGGCCCGAGGAATTCAGACAAGCAGTTCTTGCCTCTTTGCCCTTATCTAATGCTAAGCCTCCACTTGAAGCACATTTTTTAAATTTGGACGCTAAAATAGATAACCTTTTAATCCAAAAGTATTTATGAACTCATATCAACTGTTAGATAAGAATCAAAAGAAGTACAAAACAAGTGGTTTCAATGCAGACTAGCTCAGGTGACACACACATGAGGTCTCAAGAGGCCTCGTTCACCTGTGATGTGTTGCAGAAAAGAGAACAAAAAACATATGTTGTACCCTGCCGGGTAACCTATTTCAGTAATTTTTACTATTTGCATTAGCTATATTTTCTTCTGTTTCAAAATTACCTATTGTAAATTTTTACATTAGTTAAATTCGCCTGGGGCTTGATTGTATACCCTCTGTGAAGAGAATCATGAGCCAAGAAAAAACTGTAAGATCATAGCAGCTTTCTATACACACGAGTGGTATTCTAAACCCCAAACGCAGCGCTTCTTCCTTTGGAACTAGGTTTTCCCAAATCACAAAAAAAATTCCTGGTTGTTAAAATTTTCTGAGCTTGAACAACTTCATCTTACTTCAAAACAGAAAAAATCTAGTAATTTTGGATCTTAACTAAAGCAAGAGCTTTCTTCACATCTCTTCTACTAAGACACAAACAACTGTAAAGATGAAAATACTGCATGCAGCTCTATTCAGCCTTAAGTTCTTCTTGTCTCCATCTTACAGCTTTCAGACAAAATAAGCCTGTCATTACATCATTACAGTTTTTACAAATTGATATTTTATCTCTTTAGAAGAATATATATTATTTGATTTGGTTTTGGCTGATCTAAATGCTGTAAGTCAGTAGTTATATGACCTCTGCAGTTGCATTCTGCATTTTCTATACTTGACATCACACGGCTGATGCCATACGAAGCATAAGACAGGCCAGATTCCATTGGCAGTAACTTCTGTGCAAGTGTCATGGCTTCAGAGTAGTTGTGCTAAAGATAAAATGGAAATGTACCAGCTCTCAAATTGTCATCCACACTTTTATTCCAAAGGAATTGGCCAAAAAATTGAGATGGACAATGACAGATTTTCAAATGTTACCCAGTATTGTGCAGGAAGATTTAGCAATTACAAGTTAAGTTGCAGCACTCAAAATTGCTGCCGGTGCTTAAAAAGATACAGGGACTTAATAACATGAAACTTAAACCTTACAAAGATCTTTAGAAAGATGATACCTCCTCTGCTTATAAAGGGAGTGCAAGTATGAAAAAAAAGCACGAGGAAGTAAAAGTGTTTGTTAGCCTGCAGAGGTTCACATTCACATTCACAAGGACGAGCAGCAAAATTAACTGTTCTATGCATTCAGATTCTTTCCTCCCACATGTATCAGTCATGATTATTAAAGTTATCACAAGAAAAAAATCAAAGTAGGCAGAGAAGATAGTATTCACAGGGGCAGATTATTCTCAGGAAGACAGCAAAATCAAAACTGTTTCAGTTAGCAGAGAAATATCAGGTTTTCAGGGCTCCAGGCTTCTGTGTTGGAGGGCGGGTTCATTTTATTACATTTCTATAATAGATAACCCAATGGTCTTTGAACATCAGCTGCTTCCTGTGCTTAAAATTCACCACCTACTTGTACAGCCCTTCTCTTTATATGTTCATCAGCCTAATGAAATAAGCCTAGTGGACATCTGGTCCTGACCGTCCTAATTGAAGAACAACCATGCTCTTACATTACCTCAGAAATAACATGCGAGATCACTTCCTCAAAATAACGATTCTGATCTTCCATACTGCTACTAGCATAGTTACAGCAAGTGCTGCAACTTTTAAATATATTAAAACATAATATGAAAAAACTAACTTGCAATTAAGTGATTTAACATCAGTTCTTCAGTAACAAGTATCACACAAGTATAAAAAGTCCATGTCTGAAATGGCACTTAATTAATTTATTCATTAGTAAGGACCTTAAAAATGTACCTCTCAGCAGCACAACTTAGCATAACTTCCACTCAAAATAAAAAAAGGTTGGTTGCATTTTTTCACCAAAGCGTACATTGCAGAGTAATCTTACCGCTATCAGATACCAACTAAAATGATCTGTTATCAGAGAGAGCAAGAGCTATTTGGGGCACTTCAGTCTTTAACTACATATGACCAAGTTCCATAAGGCATCAAAAGAAATTTCAAAGGCAGACAACCGTTTTTAACTTCAGTTCAAATACCAACTATGTACACCATCTTCAAAACACTTGTCCAGAAGGACTTCTAAGGCAACGTCTTCAGGAAATCAGTCAACATTCAATGGCTAGACAAGGGAAGTGAAGCTGTGTTAACACCAGTCTTGAAATTCTCGTGAAATTCTTCATTTATTTACATAATCTTCAAGCTCTTTGGAAATATCTAACAAAAATATATCTGATTTTTATAGGTAGAAATACATTTTGTTGTGGTCTACGCCAGGAAGGAGAAAGCATCTGCTCTTCTCTCCCCTTTCTTTGTGAAACAGCAGTCCATGAGCAAGCTGCATGTCTGTAGCCCTTTTTAGATAAACAACATAACCCAGTTCTCTTCCCAGACAAGCTCAGTTCCTCAAGAAAAGTATGATTCCAAACTTGAGAGAAACTCCTTCCTTTCCTTAAAGGAAGAAAAACAAAGTAAAATCAGGAATTCTACTAACCTTCTGTATTATCTCTTCCATTTTCTGTACAGCTGAACACTTAATCAACATTCCAGTGATCAGGACAATAAAAGCCTGTATATACACACATACTCATCATTTCACACTCCCCGTGGTTTAGTTCTTGGTCAGTTGCAAACTCTCCGTGTAAGGATAATACTTTTCCTCTTTGCAAGACATGAAGCAACAGTACTATGACATCTATCAAGGTCTGCAAGGGATGACTGAATTTAAATACCTCATTACAACAGGGAACTGTTCAGCCCACAGCGTGGGAGGTATCCACACCACCTGACAACTATATGCATACTGACAGAGCATCTTTCACACCTCCTGTTAAAGCCAAGAACCAGATGAGCAGAAAAATACAAGCATAAACTTACGCAGAAATTCTCTCCATCTGGAAATACTCTCTCAGTAGATCACACTGAGAACACGTGTGTCCTTAAAGAAATTCAGATCTATCAGTACAGGTGGACTAGATGTCTGTTCCAGTTTCTAAAGTGAACTCCATGCACTTTTTCCACTAAAGATTTAAAAAACTTTTTAATTGAGAAATTTTTTTAACCTTTCTTTCTCACATGAAAAGCCTCCCAGCTGCATGGTTATCTTCTCTTCAAACAATCTTGATGAACTACAGAACAATAATCAAATAATTTTCCTGTTCTTCCTACAAACTATGCATTGAACACGCCCTAAGGATTTCTCAATTATACGATGCAATTGTACATCCAATATGGGAGAAAAGTCACAAAGAAAAGATTATTCTTTATTTTCATGGATTTCTTGCAATCACTAAAGACAACAGCTCTCCTAGAAGTATCTGTAAAAAACTTTACAGTGGGTATCGTGTCAGCAATCAAATGTGGTTGCATGAGGTCTTCTAGGGCTCAGTAATAACACAAGCTCACATGCTTTAGAGTATTCCCCTTTAGGAAGGAATTAATTATCAATGAAGACGTTTCTCGTGCTCCAAAAAGGTTAATCCAACCCACAAAATACAGGGGAGTATAAAGAAACCATTGTGACTTTTTCAGAGTTAGCACAGCCTTTGATCTTATCTGATGCGAATGCAGTTACCCCGCAGAACTTCTGGAGAGCCTGTTTCATGTTGCTGGGAGCAGGGTAATGAGCTATTCATGTGACCTCAGCTTTTCATCTAGGAGGTGATCTCTGCTGCGTGGTGAACACAAGCATCTGATGCTGCTTCAGCTTACAGAGAACTACTGAGCAAAAAAATGAATGCCTATTAAAAGAAATAAACAAAAGCAAAACTACAAATTTAAGATACATGTTACTTCGCACTGAGGTTTGCCCTTCCTAATCTGCCACGTTCACAGTACGTTTTTAAATGGTTTTACTATTCTACAACACCTGCTACTAAATACAGCTCTATAAGCACAAGTACTCGAGTAAATTTTAAGCTTTTCAGTGTACCATGATATTCTGAGCTCATATTTGCTTATTCACTATAGCTTTCAGCTTTGGCTGCTCTTCTGATATTTCAAATGGATCCCATTTTACTGAAAAAGCTATTTGTGTATTCACTTCCACTTATTTACATTTTCATTTCCTGCTTATTTTGCTACATCTTTATATTGCTCACAGTACTGGCAATTCCATCTAATTTAGGGCTTTTAGTTGCCTTGAATAAGAGCAGCATAAAAATTTTCCCCAGGCTAGGAAACAACCAGCAGCATCTAGAGCTGAATAAATGGATGATTTTGCATACGAACAGATAATACAAAGCTGTCCAACATTTGAACATACATATTTGATGCACTGATAGCAATAGGCTTTTTGGTCATCTTTCTGCTCGGCTCTACCATAGCATTAACTCACCTTGAAATCAGCATTAACCCTAATTGACATCTTAAGTATTAAAAACACTGCTTCTAAGGGTTTGATACTCTCTGTTCAACTTCCAGAGAGTACAGTGCAAACCATTACAACTCATTAGCTCCTGACTCATCATCCCCATAGCAAAGTGAAAACAATGTCTCTGAGCAGTCATCCTATTTCACTCTCTGTCACATATACTACTATTTACTTTGGTTGTTCTCACTTGAGCTAGGCTAACATGAAATAAGGTAACGTGAGCAATTTAAGTTTTCCTCTAAAGTTATGTTTGGGGACCAATGTGTAACCTGACCTAGAACAAATTACCTGTAACCTGACCTAGAACAAATTACCTGTAGCCAAATAAGCTGGGTCAGAACCTAAAATTAGGTATCCGGAACAAAGTTAATGTAAATAAAGTCTGTATTTCCTGTAGGTGAATGGCAAATAAATTATGAAATATTACACAGTGCACCAGCTGCAAAGCAGTGGCACCAAATAAGTTAAATGCAATAGCTGAAAATCATGTGTTAAATAGTTACTACACACTGGTGAAGTAAGAAATGTCAGCCAAATATATACTCTTCACATATCAAGCTTATACAAAGCCAATAACCATGGCACACGGAGCACACTCCTGTGTTAATTTATGTACACAGTACCAAAAAAAAATCTAACCAAACATAAGAAGGCCCCTTCCAGGTCCTTTTACAGCTCTGTCTAGTTACTACACATTTGTAACACATGCTGATCACCTTTAAGAGTTGGTCAGTCATAAAACAAGCATGTACCCATCTTAATTTGCTACTTCATTATATAGAAAGAAATGAGTTTGACATTTGCTTAATTGTACACATCTGCAGCCCTGATTCACTGTATGCACACAGGAAAACGGCACAGCAATCCCCCATTACAGATGGGCCACAAAGCATTGAGTCACACTGTTTCTGCAGATCGATAGATGTATTCCAGCTCTAAAAATAAACCCACCCCAATCTCTCAGCATGTACTCTTCTCCATACAGCTGAGAATACCCTGTTTACGTGGCACTCAGCCACGTCACAAAACCACAGTCAGAAGTCAGAGTGTGCTACTGAAAGAAAGTGTGAAGGTGCAGAGGGCAATAGGAATGCAGATCTCTGCATTCCAGGTGTGCCCATGCTCTCTTACCATTCCCTGCGACCCCTGGCTGATTCCCATGTCACCTTAGAAAGGTCACAATGTCAGGATCCCACAGGCTTGGTGGCTGAAAATACATCCATAGGCTACTGCAGGATTTCCAACAGGCTGTGAAACCTCCATTGATGGCAGACATTCATTTTCCTGCCTCATTCTGTATCTCTGTGTAACAGAGTGACTATGAATTCCTGAATATTGGTGACTTCTTCATGGATATTTTTTATGATTTCTTTTAATTAGCCTTTAATTTTCAAACTAAAAATTCTATTGGTGCTGAAATGCTTAAAGTAAGTGTTCTCTGAGGAAGCCTTAAATTGCAGTTACTCTGTTTTAAAGAGATAAAATACTTTTAGAAAAAAATATGGCTTTCCATTTCCCTCAAGTTTGAGAAACAAAATTAATTCCCTCTACATGAAAAAAGATACAAAAATAAAAAAGTATAAATCTTCAATCCAAATCACTGGTCTTTTCAGAAGTAATGTCTCACCGGAGGGAAGAAGGTATTCCACACTTCACAAACTCCTATTTAGAAAAATATATGAGGAATACAACATTCCATCGACAAAAAATTTTCCACATGTTTTTTGTAATAACCAACCCTGTGACAGGCCAGAGGACAGACCACAACAGACCTACAGGTAAATATTTCACTCTCCCAAATTTTTGCTACCTTACAATTATGCAAGTATTTCATCATCTGTGAGGCCTTCATTCTTAACTTCTTTTTGGATTGTTAACTATTTCCTATTCCCTTCTGAACTATTCTCTTTTCCACTCTGCTAAGCTTTCTCCAGTGTGTATTCAACATATTTCAATGTTCATATAACACTTCTATTAGTGGCAATATCAATTTTTATATATGTAGGTATGTTTACTTGGTTCACATACTCCTTTCCCATCAAACCTAAGAAAGCTAACGCTTCTCTTTGCTGTAAATCTACACTTCACAATCTTATGAGTTTCTCATCCATATATACCCAACTTCTCAATACTCATACATAACTTTCTTGACTAAGCATTAAGCTTACGCAACGCATTTGCATCCCTTATACAACATTTATTTTAAATGCAAACTAACTGAATTCATAATTACAGATATATATTATATATATATATACTTTTAAAGAGGTCAGAAGTATAGGAAGCTTCTTATTCAAACAGAAGTAAAAAAAAGGTAGATGAAATACCTTATCAAAAAATAAATTTCATAAGTAAATAAGGATTTTATTAACTTCAAATGTTCCCTACAGCTTGCTTTCAGAATAAATGTTTTTGCTTTAGTTTTTTTTCCAATCCTGCCATCATGAGTTTTCCTAAAAATATGACATCAGAATTTAGATTACTTCCTTAATATGAGTAGAAGCCAACATTCAATCATGACACTAATTACAGCCTAATGATTCTTTAAAAAGTGAATTAGTAAAAATCTTTTTTAGAACAGCTTTCGGACTACATCTATTCTAGCAAACCTGCCTGGAATTTTACTGGGCATTGGAATTACATCTCCAGTTCCCATAATTATTTGTAATCTCTTGCTTGCTTTCAGCCTATGTCAACCCTCAGACAAACCTCATGCATGGCTTAGATAGAGCACGGACACATGCTTAGCACCATTCTCAAGAAAACAGGAATGGGCCTGCAGTCCAGCCTGGAGAAAGATTATTTCAGAGTATGGATGCATGCTTTTGAACACCAGTGGCCTTAACTATCACAGAATAATCCTGGTCCTTTTCATTGACAACATCGAGGTATCCACAGGACGAGAAACTTTTGCCTCAAGTTTTTAATCCAGGTTTCAAGATATCACATTGACAGTCTTAAAACTTTACTTCTAATCATTATAGATATCAATCATGTTGTCTGCTGCATTCTGGGAAAATAAACAGTGCCTTTTGAAGGCAAGCGAAATCCTACAGTGTCAGGCAACAAAGGGCTATCGAGCATATCAGATATACTGCTGTTACTCTGAGGCAAATGTCAGACCATGCCTAAAAACACAGTTCTCACTGAGAATACAGTAAGTGAATCACTGTGCATGACCAAACACACAAGGCAGTTCATACAGATTAGCCTACATGCAGGAAGCTCTCATTTTATTCAACTTGAAAAAAGGGCAAGTTGCTCTCAACACCATGCAGACACCAACAGTAGGTACGTAAAAGCTGAAGTGATTGTGAGGCTGGCTGTTTCTAAACAGCTTGCACACAAGTGCATCAAGAGAAGCAGCAACAACTATCGCTTGGTCTCTTCGTAGCTCAGAGCCTCAGGATAATGGCACACAAGGTCATCCATGCTACATTGCAAGTGAGACAGCACAGGTCCCACAGCACATGACTGGCAAATAATGAAAGAACCATTTCAGTTGCACTGGTCAAGCAGCAGTTGAAGCAAGGCCCTCCTGAACCCAACATATGATTTGGCAGCTAAACCCCAAGCACACTGCTTGTGCTGCTTGGCAACCTGCACCACAAAGCTGCTGTACCACCTCCAATGCTGGTGGTCTGCCCCTAAAGCAGGCAGAGGATACAGCACACTGCTCTCATGGAGTGAGCCCTGATGTTCAGCTGGAGGAAAGGTTACCAGACAGCTGCTGTCTTGGCAAGATTAACTAGGTTATCCACTTTAATATTAATCTGTGAAGACACAGCTGCGCCTTCTTAACTTCCAGACACCACAGTAAATAGATGAGGCAATAGGCTCTAAAAGAAATCAAAATCCTGGTAACGTTAAACCTGCTTCTATTCATTCTGTACTAAACACGGTTCTTAACTGAAGCAGAGTTTTAGACAAAAACACGTCTGAGAAATGAACCATGGGGGAAATGCACAATCCTGGAGAACTGCTTTTACTTGGGAGTTCAGATAGACAGAAACGTGTAGCTGAAATAACAGCTACCAAGAATAGCTCCAGTGGTATTTGACTCAGCATAAGGTCATGAAGGCGATGCTCAGAGACAGATGAGAGGAGATTCATAAATCTCAGTCACTGAATCCCAATCTGACTTCACAGCAAAGGTCTTTTTGATGGTTAAGAGAAACTTTAGTTTTGTGACGTGTACAGGAAGCGGAAGTCTGTTCCTTTGAGTGGCAAACCAAAATTTAATCTTAAAAATAAGAAGGAGAAGAAGAATTACAATTTGCTTCAAACACAGCAAATATTCAAGGTCTGTCAGTCTGCATTCAAACTAGCCTATGTGAGACCATGCAAGACTTTGCAAGAATCACTTAGCTCACTTGTACATCTCCAATTTGCTGCGAATGACCTCCTCTAGCAGATAATCTCTCCTTTGAACTAAAGTGGGCCTACACGCAGCAGGATCTTTCTGAAGGATTTAACCAGCCAATAGCCAATGCCAATACTCCAGGTCTGGTTAAAGTACCTTCCACATCAAGATGGGATGCCAGGTCATGTTAGTCCAGGAAGCGTATGGCTGCAAGGGAAAAAGAGACATGGAAGGCATCTTCTGTTTACTTCTGTTATTCACAATCAATCCCATAAACTTTTCTCTTTAAAGAGACAAGAAGCTGCAAAGAGTCTTGGTTGCTGGTGAATGACAGGCTGGCCATGAGCCAGGAGAGTGCCCTGGTGGCCAAGAAGGCCAGCATTAAAAAGAGCATGGCCAGCAGGTCAACATAGATGATCCTGCCCCTCTACTCTGCCCTGGTGAGGCCTCACCTGGAGTATTGTGTCCAGTTCCGGGCTCCCCAGTACAAAAAAAAGACAAGGATCTCCTGTAAAGAGTCCATTGGAAGGCTACACAGATGATAAAGGGCGTGGAACATCTCCTTTATGAGGAAACTTGCAGAAAATTGGAAATGAGCACTCATTATGGAAGAAAAGATGACTTCATATTGGACAAGGAAGGAACAACTTAGTGCATGCAACCAGATTCAGCAGTGAGCTGCTTATCAGCCTGTACTGAAGGCCAGCCAACAATGGCATTACTGGAGATGGGTCATCTTTGTTAGCTCCATAAGGGCCCTGCACACATACCCAGCAAGCCAGAGGATCTGAGCTGTTTTAATGAACCTGCTTGCTTGCCCCAGACCTGCCCAGCCCACTGTGCTTGGAGGCTGTGGGGCCAGGCCCCTGCCTCTGCCAACTTTGTTATCACACTGGGCTTCCATGTCCCTGCAGAGCAGCCAGCACTTGCTGCTCCCTAACAAGCTCCTCAGAGTTTCCATCCTCTTATCTGGATGACAGATTAGAAGGTATTACAAAGAAGGGAAAACATGGTTATCTTCCAAATCTTCACTATTGTTTTTCTAAAAAGTTCTCCAGCCACCTGCTGCAGCCCAAATCTGTTGGAATTAGTTTCCTGCCACAGGTCATTGTGATTCCCCTGCTATCAAAGGAGCCAAGGTCATTATCAGTACTTCTTATAAAAATTTCTACCTACTTGAGTGCTATAAACCTACATTGGCATTCCTGACGCTCACAGCACTACATTTCATATGGGTGGCCAAGCTTGAATACATCAGCAGAATTTCCTTGGCACCAGTTCTTCATGGAAGCTTTACCATACAGTAAGAGTTCAGCAAGATGTTTCATCTCATTTGATATTTTTTTTTATGTTTATATATATCAGTAAAATAAAAGCTATGACATCCCTAGAAGCAAAGAGCAGAACTGACACTTTCCTCTCTTTCATGCCAATCTAGAAATTGCTTTCCTTTCACCCTCTTCTTCCTGCATGCTTGCACGTTAAGTCAGTTTGAACTGGGAGAAAACAAAATAAATGAAATAAACACAGTATATTCCTAGTCAAACATCCCAAAATTTGTGTCATTCCAGGTTGCAGATAATCAGAATTATTCAGGTTATAAGGGGCCTGAAATTAGTTCTGATTCTCAGGCAAATACTCAACTCAAAGCTATGCAAATATACAGAGAAACATTACTGCAGTATTCAAATTTAGCTTGGATTTCCCTATTTAGTACACCAGAAAAAACAATCAGGTAGGTTTTTATCTGGCCCTTGGCATACAGTGGACCTTGGGCAAAAGCTGAGAGCATAACCCCTGACAATTCAATCCTTCTGAGAAGACACAGATACCTATGGGCCTTTTAAGCCAACGCTAACTCAGATCCCTAAGGAATTGGCATCATTGGAAAGTTAGCTTGGACTGCTGTATGGAACATCTTAGTTTTGGCAGGGTTTAGCAGAAGATTGTGCTCTCTGTCTTGTGTATCATCATGTCACATCAGCCCTTACTGATGGACTTCATCCAGTTTGCACTAAGGCTTAATATCCCTCAGCCACCATTTCTTGGTTGCACTGGACAAAGGAGTTTTCTGTAGAGTAGGTGGTCTGAGGGCTGGGTATCAAATTACTATAACATACACAGCATTTCTTCAAAATATCATGCATTTCCCAAACACTAATTATTTTGCCAGCTAATTTTATGTATTCATGAAGCACAAGGCCCTCCTAGCTCCTCTAAGAGAGAGCTATCTTCTTAGCTCCTTATATTCTTCCCAGTTATTTTAACTGGTGCCATGAACTTGCTCTACAGATCATCCATCTCCTGGGTTATTCAGGCTAGGGACTAAAGTGATTCAGTTTCAGTAATAACAACAAAAGACGCTATCTGGAAGCACATGTTATACTGATCTTCCTATCCAAGCCTCCACATAAAAGGCACTGTCTTTATCTCAATTCTTGCCACTCCAAGACTTTCATTGCTTCCTAATTTCCTAAACAATTTTCTGAGATCCGGAATGATTTATTCATTTATTTTACTGGTGTTACCATTTAGTCCACTTGGAAATTGAAAGAAAAAATAAAATAAAAAATCCAACACCATAAAGCATTAAACCTAATTTACTTCAAGAAAAATTTCATAACTATTCCTACAGTACCAAATAACAACAGAAGCCTCTGACTGCAGCCATGCTGCCCTGCACGCTGCACAGCAAGCACTGAAATCACAGATCAGCCTTACAGCTGAACACCCACCCCCATACTCTTTTCTCATCAAAAGCTAAAAAAAAAAAAAAAAAAGCAAAGCGAGAAACCCATTTTTTATTTTATTTCTTTAAAACATCCATAGTGTAGAAAATGCTATGCAGACAACTATCAGAAAATTTGAATCAAGCTTTACCAAGGCTGTATAAACAATTTTACACTCACATAAACTGCACCAACAGTGTTTCCCTAACAGCAAAAATCATTTCCAGAATGGCAGGCACTAGCTGGATGTGATAGATCACAACTAGGTACAAACTTGTATGAACCATACTCTTAAAAGAGAAGTTGCACATGAGCCTATCACGAAATCAGAGACATGTTTATAAAAAGAGGAATTCACTGGTAGTGAAAAATCAGTTCAAGGATGAGAAGGTGAAGCTAGTGCAACAGGCTGCCCAGAGAAGCTGTGGAGTCTCCTTCTCTGGGGATATTCAGGACCCATCTGGATACTTTCTTGTGTAACCTACTGTAGGGAACCTCCTTTAGCAAAGGCGGTTGGACTAGCTGATCTCCAGAGGTCCCTTCCAACCCCTATTATCTGTGGTTCTGTAACAGGCCTGTACAGAATTGCTGTGGTGCAGGAAGGCTGTCAGGGCAGGGCTCATCCCACTGTCCCATCAGAAGCAGGGCAGATGGAGGCACTGGGACAGCCCCAGCCAGCCCTGAGCACCTCCCTGGAGATGGAAACAGGCTGAGGCCAGGACAGGACGTGGGTCCATGGGTGGGCCCAGAAGGGCAGGGCTGTGAGGAGCTGGAGACGGGCTCTGCTGTGGCCTCACTGGGACAGGGACTTGACACTGACCCTAGGCAGGTGTGGGGAGCCCCAGGGAAATAGATGGTACAAGTCAGGCCCATGATTGCCCTCAGAGTGCTAACAAAACAAACAAACAGACAAAGAAAAAGATGCTAACTCTAGCCGAGATAACAATTAAAATAAAAATTTCTTTACCTTGATGTAAAAAAGACAAAAATAGCCGAATGGGTAAGAGAAAAAGTTATGCTAACAGATAAAACTGATATCACAGCAAAAATACCAGCAGTCATATACACAAAAATTCCAGGTTAGAAGCTTCACAGGAAGAAGTAGTTGGATAGTGAGAGGACATCATTCTTCATAAAGTATTTATCGGTATCACTGGAAACAGTTCAACATGAGGACAACAAAGCGTGAGAAGGAAAATATAAGTGTATATAGTGACCAACGTTAGTAAAATGCAATTAGTGCCTTCCAAATCAGGATATATATATATCAGTAATTTTAAAAGATTAAATCTTGACATCTTCCTTCAGCCTTCATTTTAATTAATTGCATCAGTATAACAATTAGCAAATATGTCATGACTGTAGAGATCACTGTCAACATCTTGGACTAGTTTGGGGATCACAGTGAGTAAGGCACTTCTGAATTCACCTTGTTCTAGTTCAATAAACATTGAAGAAGATCAAATATGATCCAATAGCTGAGTAGCCTTAATGCTTTTAAGATTTCACTGAATGAAACCGTAACACTGGAATTCAAAAAGGCAAATATTAGTGTCTTTGTATTACTTAAATTAAAAGTAAATAAGATTTCTTTAGCAGAAAGTAGTATAAAGCATAGAGGGTAAGTCAGGCGCAATGTTGATCATCATGGATGAAAATCAACTTTGGTATCAATATGCTAGTAATATATATGTCCAATCCCAGCAAGTAAATAGGCACGTGATATTCACTATGTCAAAATATTTCCTTAGCAAAACAAACTCTACTCAAGCACTGGTTGGAAAAATCAGAATAACAAAACAATAAAGCAAATAGATGAAGTATATGTGTTTAAACAAGTAGGGTTACAGTGTACATGCTAGAGGATAATCAAATCCAGTGAGGCAGAATGATAGAATCATCCTGAATGGAAAAGGACTTCAAGATCACCATGTCCACCATCAACCTGATCTACCAGTTTCCATCACTAAACCGCTTCCCTTAGTGCCATGACCAGGGATGGGGAATCTACCACTACCCTGGGCAGCCAATTCTGCTGTATGTCTACCTCATCCATGAGGAAATTCTTCCTAACATCCAATCTTAACTTCTCTGTTTCATCTATCTCCAGAGAAACTAAGCCAGCCATTACAATGGCTAAATATCTGAATAAAACTAACACGTAAGGACTCAGAAGACAATTTGAGCTTCTTTCCCCACAGCACCTTTACAGAAAAACTCCCACGTTCCTTTACAGGAAGGAGCCTCGAAGAAGAAATTATGAAGTGACACAAAAACCAGAACACAGGCATTTCTAAGCAGTTTACATAGCCAGCTACCATCACTTTATTACAAATTCAAAAAGGACTAAGACATCACAGAGAAAGACTGCTTATAAAAACAAGCCCTGTAATTTATTGCTGTTCACCAGATTATTTTCATTATAAATGAAGAAGCTTGAGAAATTACTGGTGTAGTTCATTTGTTCCTCTAGGAAGTAACAGGAAAACATAAATGAAAACAAAAATAAATAAATCTACAACTAGGAAAGATATTCAGAATATAATGTCAAACTTCCATCATTTCTGGAGTAATAAATCAAATTCTTCTAATTGCTTATCCTTCTCTGAGTTAAAAACAAAAAGGTGTGAGTATATATGCATTCATACAGACACACACAGAGGTTTATATAAAGAATTCCCAAAGGCTTTGGAAAGATATTTTTATGAAAGAATGGCTAAAAGCAACTCAAAAACAGCATGTAATCCTTTCATAGTCTGAAAAATGACTTTCAGAATAGCTACCTTTTGAATCTTGTCCGCCTTCCAATGTGAAAAGAATGATGTGGTTTTCCAGAAATCAATGCGTTCTGCATTTGGTTTGGAGAAGGAAGCAAATGAAAAAAATTGGATATTCTCTAGTGATGCAAATGTATTCAGACAGGAGGAAGTCCAGAATTTGAAGTCTCATAAACAACCTATGAAATCTGAAAAGACTGATAGACAATGACTGGAAATGAAGTATAATTTGAAAAGAAAGTAAAAAAATATTTGGAAAAAAGAAAAACAAACAAAACCAAGAAGAAACTAAGCTTCACTAAACCACCAAGGCCAGAAGTAGAAAATCTCTTAGTACCTGCAAAGAGAAAAATAAAATCCTATGCCTACAATGTTTGAACTATTTAAAAAGAAAAAATAAGAATAAAAATTAGAGTGAGTTCTTAAACACTTGTCAATAACATTTAATATAAAACAGTAACATAACAAAAAGTAGCATATGGATTCATGATGCCTCATCTCACAAGGTATGTCAGTAGAAGGAGCATTAAAGGGCATGTAGTCATTAAATGCTTACTACTATGATATCAAAGAACTGAGATGCACAAAGAGATTGCAGAAACTAACATTTTTAATCATGACTAAAAGCATTTGATGGAAACACAAAAAAAATTTTAAAAAAAATGAAGGCGCCTAAAATGTTAATTAGATTCTCTTTCTCTTTTTTGCTACCCTGACAAAACCAAATTGTAGAAAGAATCCTCTATCCCACATAGCATCTAAACCATCTGTCAACACTAAATGTCATAGTGATTGTGATAAATACTGTAAATGTTTATTTACTGAGCAAAAAGAATGAGCCAATAAATCACCTTACAGTCATTTATCAGCTGACTCCTTAAGTTAATACATGGAAAACAAGTCTTGGGTATTTAAAACGCAGTTAAGATGCAGAAGAGCTTCCAAGGTAATTCCATAATTACTTGTCCTGGTTGCACACAGCAGGTGAGCTGTGCTTATTTTCACTGGCACTGTGAGGTGCACGCACAGAAACAGAAACTCTCACCCTGAAGAGCACTGGTCATACAATCAAGTGTAGGTCATCAGAGCACTGAAACCACCAGCAAATGAAATTCAATAATTTCAAAGGAAGTGATGATGTTAACAATGTTCCCAATCATGTCTGTCACCTGGATATGCTCCCCTCTCTTAGCACTTTCACTGACAGGGATTAAACTCACCACTTGAAATGCTCCTGCAGTACAACACTAGCCTGGGACTTAAGTCCCAGCCAGCTTTACTCAGGCTCTAGAAATTCAAGTTCACAACAGGAACTAATGCATAAGCACGTAACCTCAGAACTCTTGTCCCACATGCACACACTGTTTACATTAGTTTGATGAAAAGCTCAAAGATTTCTCTCCAGCCTGAACCACAATTTGGGGAGGGAACAAACTTCCAGTAGCAGCGAATGCCTTGCTGCTCCCCTGGTGCTCCGTGCTCCAGCAGTAGGCAGAAAGGGATAGGAACTGAGGTCTCCTCTTTTTTCACCACCAATGGGTGAAAAAATCTGAGGTAAAAGTATGATTCACTGCTCTGTGAAGTGGTGCAGTGGGTGTGGAAGCTTGTCCCAAAAGAAGTCTCTAAGAAAGAAAGCCCATCTTTGGTCTATGCCTGGTACTAGCCAGCCCACAAGGAGCACAGCCCACAGCTAAAAGCATAACTTGAGAGTAATGACAGAAGGTAAAAGGGAAAAAACAAGGGTAAAGAGCATTGTATCTTTCATACATATTACCTAGGAACGATGTTTTTTGCTGTGAGGGCACATTGCTGGCTCACGTCCAGCTTCCTTCCCATCCACCAGTACCCCCAGGTCTTTTTCACAAGGGCTGCTCTCAATCCTTTCATCTCCCAGCTTGTATTGGTGATGACGGTTGCCTCAACCCAAGTGCAAGAACTTGAATTTGTGGAACCTCATGAGGTTCACCTGGGCCCTCTCAAGCCCAACTAGGTCCCTCTGGATGGCATCCTGTCCCTCAGGAGTATTGACCACACCCTTGCTTGGTGTCATCAGCAAACTTGCTGAGGGTGCATTCAACTCCACAGTCAATGTCACTTATAAAGCACATTGGCCCTAGCACCAATCCCTGGGGGACACTTCTCTCCTCTCAGCCCTCAAATATTTTGTTTGGAGGAGGGGATTGGGAAAGCAACATCCCTCCCACTGTAAGCAAAGATCATGTTCATGACCACTTGAGGAACCTGAACATCTGGATAAGGCCCTGGGCAACCTGATGTAGCTGTGGAGGTCTCTGTTCATCGAAGGGGAGCTGGACTAGATTGCCTTCAAAGGTCTCTTCCAACTCTAAGGATTCTATGCTTACATGAATCAACTAGATTTCATTTAGTACATTTTACAATAGAAAGAAGCAGCAAGTTAGAATTTGGGTTGCTATTCCCTGGGGTAGACTAGACCTGGCCTCACAAGGAGCGTATAGATTCTATTAACGAGGGCTCTATTTTAACAAATGGAAATGGGGCAACACAAAAGGATCCTGTTGAGCATGATAAAATTATAAGGTAATTTCATCAAGGGACCTAATCAACTCTGGCTTTCTTCCTGTAGTTCAGCTGTGTCTGTTCTTCTCTCCTTTAAAGAGATGCTGAGCCAAATTCCACTTGAACTCTACTGCAAACTGGAAGTCAACAAAACTTATTTGCTAAAAAAAATTTAGCAATTGTTCTCTAAAAACTGAAGAGATAAAAGTCACAGAGCCTGAGAAAAATGTTTGCTCTACAATACAAAGGAAGACTCTGCGTTTTCAAAAATGTCCTTTTTATTTCTAAAACCGATTTCCCTTCTGAAAATTACAATGAACTTTTCTCCAGATAGGATACTGTATTAACAATTCTTATGAAAACTGAGCTTGAATTTCAGAACTAGTATGTAAAGCATGGTATGATGATTCAGTTTCAAGCATTAGGTAACTTAATGCCTAGTCACTAGGAGAGAAATTCAAAGGTACAAACAGCAGTGAGGCTGCCTAATGTAAAAGTCATTTGGGATAGCTAGGTGTGCTTTCGAAAATATTTTACACCAAAATCAGAAGCACGTTAGCAAAAATACCTTTTTCCCAGAAGTTACGGCCGCAGCTTCTCAAGACGAACGCTTGAGTCATTTCCTAATTTCTAGGACATAATGTAAATCCTTTTTCTCTAGATTAAAAATTTATCTAAAGGAGAGGTAATTCAAAACATTAAATATTGATAAGCACTGGTAGCTGAGTTCCCAACTCCTACCAAATTTAACAGAAGTCTTGTTCAAGCAAAAAACCACAGTATCACAAGTACCATTTCACTCTAAAAAATTAACAAAAAAAAAACCCTCTTATGCAATAACTGCTCAGGAAGCATTACTATTATTATTATTGCTGTAAATCGTCCTTCCAAATTACCACGCACATTTTCCTCTTCTACTGTGCCTAAGAGACCTTGTCACATGAGGAGTGCTGTGGCTGTAACCTGATCGGGCAGAACAAAAGTCTGCAAACAGGAGGTAAGGGTACACTTTTCAGTACCCACTAAAAGACTTTCAGGAACTTCGCTGTTCACTTATATTCCCAGCTGTATCTTGTCTGTAGTATCACTCCGTAAATTGTACAAATAATCAGACTTCTACCCATTTTACGACCTAAAACATATATGCTTCTCTCTAATCCCACTAGAGTAGAGCTCAACTAATTTTAGATCCAAGCGGTGTAAAGTGTCATAGCTGTCAGATAGCTGGATACCCAAATCTCAGTCCAAAGTAACTTTGTTTTCCAACGCTATTAAAATATTAACCCCACTTAATTGCCGATCTGTATTTATATGCATTGCAGAACACATTAATTAAATACTGTAATTTCATGTATTAGCTATGAAGCTGAACTATAAAAATATATTGAAGAGCCAATTGAGTTCAGGAGGGCCATGTGGCTATAATCAACAGCAGATTTTGGCCTATGCTACTGAAAAGCCCATCAGAGGCCTAATCCTCCTTGTCTTACAGAAATAGTTACACTAATTGTGTAATTGCAATGTGCAGAATTTAACCCTCAACATATTTTGTTGTCTTTTGTTGGATTTCTTTGCAGCTATTGACCGTTTAACTGTACTTAAAATGCACATAAAAATAAAAGAAAAAAGAAAAAAATAATGCTGGCTGATAATATTCCACAAAAAATGATATGCACGCAAGCATAATAAAATTTAATCAGGAAACGGGATAACTTAATGTAGCTAAGGCTAAATTCTAGTGTCCTAAAGGATTACCAAGCACGGGTACGAGCCCCAAAATCCTCAGCCCTGGAGCTGGGAAGAGGCCTGTGCAGGTGGATGGCTGAGGCCACTTCACTCCCAGAAAAGCCCAAAGCCTGCCTACACAGATAACTTTTAAGATCTGCTACTAACATGCCTTCAGGATCTGACCCAGGGACTGAAGCGTCTTTGTGAGTATTGTTTCACCTGTTTGAAAGCTGGGCTGACTGCAAGCATTCAGCACATGAATATTTTCACCCACCATAGAAAAATCAAGGCTTTGTTAAATCGAACAGCTTTAATGATGTTTTACAGGAAACATTTCAGGCATGCAGCAATAAGCTGCATTCATATTTGACATTTACAAATCTTTATTCTTCTAAGCCTGAACTTCTAAAATACTTGTGTTTAACTTTAAGCATGTGAATAAGCCCATTTTTTATTCTACAGAGTACTTCATTCCAAGTCCATGATGAAGTTCTAGCAAAATGGTGGAATAAATTCTCTAAATTATGTATACTTTATACAGCATGGAGGAAAAGAAAAAAGAAGGAACACATGATCTGATTTTCATGCAAAACATTGCTAAAGATTAGTGAACTAGATCATGATAAAAAATGAAACTCCCCTTACCCAAAAGGCTATCTGGCCACAACAAGCCTTTTTGTACAGAAATGTCTGAAATTTACTTTTCTCTTAATTTTTCCATGCTTCACCAACTCCTGGCTTAGGCCATAAAAAAGCTGTAATGGAATATTCCTGCGATCACTACTTAAGATGTCGCTGACTCAGCGGGAATTGGGAAGTACCAACAAAGCAATTTAGCAGACCTTTATTTGATCTCTGCCCCAGTTCTCATCTCAAAGATATTTGAACTGATACAAAATCCCACCTGCCTTAGTCACCCAAGCAAGTATCTTTTAAAGCCAAGGAGACAGAGCCACAGATCATGTACACCATCCAACTGAACTGCAGAAGCCATCCTGAGACACTCACTCAGACAAAGCCTCACTGAATGGGTTGACATTTGGGTTCTCAGTATTCTATTCCAACAAAATTAAGACTTTATTTCAAGCAAACCACTCACACAACTCAAATCAACAAGATCTGGTTCATATTTCGGGTGAAACACACAAAATAATCCCATCCCTAAACAGTATGAACCAAAATGGCAGCAAGAACTTTTTGCTTAAAGGACTATTGAAAGGCACAGGTTGCATGTTTTACATGGCCCAAGCAGTCCATTAATTTTGCGTGACTTCATAACACAAACACCATTACTTTTCCATCCTTAATTGAACACACTTTCTGTCAGCTCAAATACTTCATATTCCTGGGAGGCTGACATGCTGAAGGCAATGTACAAGGAACAGGAAAATCCACAGTGCTGAAATCCTGGGTGCTGACACAGGACTGAGTGATGCACAGCCAGGTAATCTACATGTACCTCACTGAGCAGCAAATGGACGATCCTATTTCTCTGAATGCCAAAGTGATCAGCTCCAGAGCTTAAAGGTAACAGCACCTGAGGAGAGGTGAGAGAATAATACCAGAGATGGAAATTCCTTATACAGGAAAACTGTATACTGCAAAACTGACACCAATATGCCAACAGGTTTTGTTATGCCGAAGAAGTAAGAAATCAAAAGTATCAGGTCAATTAATCATGATTATTTCTTTCTGAATGCAAAACCCAAAGTCCCAAAGCAGAAGCGCTGATTCAGAGCCCAGAACAAGATTTTTGCAAGTTGTCATTAAGGCCCTTGAGTTCAGAATGTAAAGAAAAAGCTTCAGAAATTCACTGATTTCAGAGTCAGGTGCAAGTCTGACAGTGAACAAATGCCAGAGATTCCAAATTCCTAAAACACTGAAGCATCTTCATTTTCAGCACCTGCTCTGAGCAAATGGTCCCTTTTTGAAGGCACACTAACAGAGATGGATGATAAGCATTCAAATTTCTGATATAAATTCAAAAAGCATACCCAAATGACGTGAGGACAGCTTTAGCTGAAGCTACCCACAATGGAGCACTGCAGCACACAAGTGACATTGCTCCTGAACCCTGCTCAGGCAACCAAATGCAACAGATGACCCACCAGCTCTTGCCCAACACTGACTTGTTTCTCCATATATAGAAAACAGAGCTGCTCACCATGCTTCAGCTGGAAACAGACAATGACATTTCTTCATCCAAAAGAGAAATGCTGCTACTGAAGCAGAAAACAACGAAGTTGAAACCCAACCTAAGTTTTGCTCTGCACAGCCCCAGACTTGCTCTTTCTACAGCAACAATCACAGAATCACAGAATTGTAGGGGTTGCAAGGGACCTACAGGGATCATGGAGTCCAACCCCCTGCCAAAGCAGCTCCCTAGCCCAGGTTGCACAGGTAGGCATTCTGGTGGGTCCTGAACATCTCCAGATAGGGAGACTCCACCACCTCTCTGTGCAGCTGTGCCAGTGCTCCGTCACTGCACTGGGAAGAAGTTCTTATGCACATTACTGCAAGCTGGCAGTATTCTAGAGAAGCAGTGGCTGGGCACCCAATCCGAAGGAAACATTTATGTGATACCCTTCCTCTCATCAACAACAATTCAGATCAATTGTATTTGCAGATTCACAGCATTACAAGGCCTGCACGGTCCAGAAAACCTCATGTATTTTAAATTTCTATAGTTTACACAATTCTAAGAACACTGTTGGAGAACGGTAATTTCTTTCATAGTTAACTCTGTGAAAGAGCTCCAGAAATAACAATCTTGTCATCGTTAGGCGTTTCTGTTTCAACAATGATGTTAAAGGGAGGAAACTTTGTTACATAATTGTTCAAAGTTTTGCAGAAAAGAGAGCTGTTGCAACTGGAATTTAAATATTTGCTACAGAAACAAAAAAAAAATTTCTTGGAGGACTCATATATATAAATCTTGATCTACTACTTATGATCTACTCCAGAGTAAATCTAATGGAGGTACTGTACGTAAAGACATCGATCTTCAGGTCATTAATGCTCATATCACGTTGGAATGTAACAACACACACCATTTTGGTAGAGATGGCATCTAATATTTTTAAGCTCAAATGTACAGAAATGCTAATAGACATTTTCTTATTGATAAATCAGGAGAAACAATTTATCAGGAAGGCTGCAGCTAACAATAACTTCATTATTTTTAGTTCCAGGCAATGGTGATGTGACAAAGTAACAGGCTGATTGTTTTTAAAGTTCATTACAACCACACAGAGGAATCACACACATTTTGAGATAAAGCTGAACTCCTAGCTACATCTTTATTACACCTCATCTTCATGTTCAGTCATAAACAAGATATGAAAAGTGTCAAATACTTCAGACAAAGTATGCTGGATATTTCACTGCCCACACTGCAATAAAGGCTTTGCCTCTATAAGTAGCACCTGTAGGAATTCAAAGCAGCAATTTGTGCCCTTAAGTAGCGCATTGGATATGACTTCTGAATACTCTAAGATAACATGGCTCTTTTTTCTACTGATTAAAATACTTCAGAAATACTGCCACTGAAATATTATGCCAAACAAGAAGAAAAACATGATGGCCAGCAAACAAACTGACCAGGAGTCAGAAACCAACAATGTTTTCTCCCATAGCAAACAGCTCCTCTGTGCTATCTCAGACTTAGCAAACAGTTGCCTCATTATTTACTGTCATAGCCACAGACTGAATTTGGAAACACAAATACCCTGCTTTCTGATGTTAAAGCAACAGAATCTTTGAGACTGCACAGTCTTCCCACCCTGCAGCCTATTTTGGCCAGTGGAAAAGACGAGGAGTGAAATCTGAATTTTCTACCTTTGAACAGGAGCATTATTTTATCCCCCGAATCAAAAGGCCCGGATGTCTTAATGATGCAGCATCACATGATCCCAGGCCTCCCAAGGCAGGCGGTGAATCCTGTACAGCTGACTCTGCTAGTTACAGCACTCAACAGCTGGGGCACAGATAGTTTGGCACCCTGATAACGCCCAAAATGAGCACAAGAGCACTCTGCTCTTGTGAAGAGGAAATAAATCCCTAAAAAAAAGAAACATTACCATTAACACCGCTGATAAAACCATGCCCACCTTAAAACCATGAAGGCAATGTGTTTGGCATTTGGTTAAGAAAAACAATAAAGGCAGTGTTTACAGAACTGGGAAATTTGGAGAAATGGCACTCCCTCTTCAAAGCATATATTGTAGCAATTCTTTTCGGATTAGGTCAGCTCCCATAGCAAGTCATCAGCACAACAATCACTGCAGTGAAGTCATACCACTGGGACTCCGATGGGAAATCACGAGCAGCTTGGAAACACATTTTGAAAAATAATGCTTTCTCCAGGTTTCCGATATCATCCAATATATCATCATTAAAACAAGTCCAAATCTTCACCTTTGCTCCCAATGGACGAATAAAGTACACCTCAAACAGCAAAGCACACCGTGCAGGTACACTCAGCGTGATACTAAAAATTAAGGCAGCAAAAATCGGATCCTTCGGAACAATTTCAGGATGCAGCCATCCCTGCAAACAGCACTTCAACAGGCACGGTGCAGCCCCCTCAAATACTTATAGAATTTATCTCTAATAGAAATGTGGATTAGTTTCAGGAGTTAATTTCAATGAAAATCCATTTGCCCACCAACACTGAAAACACAAATCTCAGTCCCCCTTCATGCAGTTAAGTCCTCTGAAATAAAGGAAATAAGGCCTGCTGTCTCTCCCAGTCATGTAAGCAAGCAAACAAGCTGATGGGAGAACAGACATCACTAAAACTGAGCTGAACAGCAAATACAGGGTGCCGTGAAGCAGAATAGAACTGTTTTAAATTAGAACCAGAACAGGAAAATAAGTTCCCTCAGTGTCATTTCAATGGGGTTTTGTTTGTTTGTTTACAAAGAGAACAGTTCATCCAATTTAAATTTTGGCAAAAATTAATTTAGCTATGTACAAAGTAATTGGTGAAAAAAAAAGAACTGAGCATAGAATAAAGGTGCCCTTTTGAAGATGACCTATTCCAAACCTTGATTGTTCCTCATTTAAAATGCACTAAAGCATTTCAGTATCAAAGTGGTGCACATGCTCCATGGCTGCACTGACACAATGGGCAACAGACACAAAGGAGTCATTAGCCAACGCTGTTAATGACACGTGAAATGCAAGTGGCACAGGTACCAGGCAGGCTCAGACCTGGCAGGTCCCATTTCACAGCAGCCATCTGTAGCCTTTTTATTTTTCAAGACTTTGCCACTGCCAACCAGGATTAAATAAAATCCACTAGCAGCATCGACAAATCAAGCTGCCTTACATCATGCCACTCCCTTTCCCATCAGTGGGAATCATTTAACCAAAACCTTTAGAACTGAACAGAAGCGTAGGGCTGAAAAAACACAACTCATCACAGTAAGTACTTCAGGTAAAAAAATGGAACCAGTCTTGTTCCCAAATATCACTGAAGGACTCCACACAGTAAATGCCAGTGTGAGCTGTGACGCTGTAACAACTATTTCTGGGACAAGGATCTGATCCGTTCGCTCCAAACGTTTTCACTTAAATTAAAATCAGACCTGTAACACTTTCAAGAAACATTTTCAGATTTTGTAGTGGTCAATGCTCTGAACAGCACTCTCAAATCACATCTCCCAAACTGTCTCTTCTAACCCAATTAATTTCAGAAAGCCGTGTAATTCACACGCCTAATGAGCTCAATTTAGTTGAGCACATCTTTGTTGTGCCAAGTGCCTCTTTTATTATTATTTTTTTCTGTATTTGCTCTGCATTCAATTGCAAAACTCAGGTGCAACGTGGGCTGAGATCCTCCTTTGCTACAAAAACAAGATTAAAAAAAACGGTGGAAAATCAGCAGAAGCTTTAAGGATAGCTAATGGACACGGAGACGCAGAATGCTGCCCGCATTTCATGGGGGAAGGTGTGTGTGTTGGGGGGGAAGAATAAGAAAGCAAACCCTTGAGCACCAGTCATCGCCTTTCTCCCCACGGCAGCAGAGCGCGGTGCGGGATCCCCTGTGCCCGCTCCCTCCCGTGGGGTCACCCCGCATCGCCCGCCCTGCACCTGCCGGGCCGCCCTACCTTTGTATCTCTCCAACACATCCTCGTAGGCTTGCAGGTACTCCTGCTCCTCGGAATAGAAATAAGCTCCGGGGGAGAGGTAGCCAGCCATGGCCGTGGGCTAGCGCTGCCCGCTGCCCGCCGCCCGCCGCCCACCGTCCCGCTCGGCTCCCGACGGCAGGCAGCCTCGGGAACGGCCAAGGAGCGGAAAAAGAAATAAAAATTAAAGGGGCGGAAAAAAGAAAAAAAGACGGCCAGCGGGAGGGAGGGGGGGAGGAGGCGGCAGAGGAGGGCGCTGCCGGCCGGGCCGAGGAAACGCCCATGCTCGGGTTTCAGCAGCCGCCCCTCGCGGCGCTCAGGGGGCGGCCCCGGCCCGGCCGCCTCCCGGCCACCTCTGGCCCTGCGCCTCAGGGCGCGCCGCGAGCGCCGCCGCCGGCCCTGATTGATTTCCCCCGCCGCCGGCGGAGATCCGGGCGGTTCGGCGCCTGCTCCCCGCGGCAGTGCCGTGATGGTCCGCGTTCCCGGCCCGCGGGGGGGGGGCTATAAGCAGGGAAGGAAGGACGGAAGGAAGCAAGCGCGGCGTCCCCCGGGAGCCCCGCCGCATCCTCCCGTTCACGTACGCGCTGTTCCTGAGCCCCCCGTCCGCCCGCCTTCCCACGGCCCGGGGGCTGCGGCTGCCCCGCCCGTCGGGAGCCGCGGTAACGCCGCAGTCGCGGCCCCTGCGGCTTCGCATCAAAGTTTAATGCGCGCACCTGCCCGCATCCCGGCCGCAGCGCTTAGTCACCGCGCTCGGGAGGGGGTCCCGGCCGCCTCTTACCGGCGATGCGCAGCACGGCCCGCTCGGCCGGGTCCAGCACGGAGCCGCCGTGGATCTTCCGCTTGGAACGCTCGTGCTTGGGCAGGTTCCAGGGCAGCGTGTCCCCCGGCGCCGGCGACCCCGTGCCCGTCTTCTGGCTGAGGTCCTCCTCCTCGGAGAGATCGGCGGAGGACGACGTGGAGCAGCGGTAGGACGCGGTGCCGGAGCTCTGCACGGGGAGACACAGACACGCGGGGCCGTGGGTACGCGGGAGGACGCGATGGGGGTCCCCGGCCCGGACCGCGTGGTCGTGGGAAAGCGTCCCCGGGGTAGAAGGGGGCGGCGGCGGCCGGGGTGGGGGGACGCAGGAACCGGGGCGGGGGGAGGGGAACGCCGCTCACCATCGCTGCGGAGGCACCGCTGGGCGATCCTCCGAACCCGAGGCGGCCTTCGGGGGCCGCGCTCAGACGGATGGATGCCCGCGGCTCCGAGCCCTCCGCCCGCTGCTCCCACAATGAAGCCGGCGGTGACAACAAACCCTCCCCGCTGCCAACCGGCGGCGTTTGGCTCCCCCGCCCGGACGAGGGGCAGAGCTGCCGGCGCCGGTCCGAGAGCGCGGCAGGAAAACGCCCGCCCGCCCCCGCAGGGCCGCCCGCACCGCACGGACCCGGACCCGCACCCTGCTCCGGTGAGCATCGCCCGCACCGCGCTGGAGGCGGCAGTTTCCCCCGGGAGTCCGTTTGGAGATGTAAATAAGCGTGGATGCAGCGCGGGGAGAGGCTGCTGCCACCCTAGCTGTCCTTTCTGAACGGTGAGGGAAGCGGAGGCATCGGAATGGTGGGGTTGCACGGCAAAGCCGAGGACGTGCGCACCCTTATAAGTCACCCTGGTGGGAACGGGGGAGCAGCTGGGGCCTCTCTGTGCCTTCTCTCTGCAGAGATGTGATGCTTTCATCACAGCGATATCTTTAATTTGGGGTTCAAGATGGGCGCTACTGTGTTCACCTTTTGATAACACAGCCTGATGCTGGCCCAGGCACTGCATTTGGTTCTCAGGCTCGGTTTGGAAAGGCTTGTGTCTTTGGGCACTCGCCTTGGTCCACACAGCCCTCATCCAGCCCATGTGGGCTCCAGGCTGTTGGATACCAAAAGTGCCTATGTTTTAGGCCTGTCTGGGAGCCCTCTTATTAAGAACATGCCTTGAAATCCACGTATCTCTTCTTACAGAAGAAATCTGTGCTATGAATGAGTTCTGTTAAAATTCCTTGCTGCAGTCTGAGCAGTTATCCCGTCAGCTCTCATGGGATGGGCAAATGCGCCATTATTATTACATCGGAGACATTTATCCTTTAAAAAAGTACATAACTCAGAACAACAATGTGATGCGCAATGTGCTACAGACAGAACTGCCAATAAATAAAAGATCTGCTCAATATGGTTCCCTTATTTAAACAAGAAATCCCCCCATATAAATAATGGGATCACTGGATGGCAAAGTCCAGAGAGCAGGGAAGGAAGGAAGGAATGAATTCATACAGACAACTGACTGAATTCTTGATAACTGCATGGCAGTGAAGGAACAGCATGAGGCAGCACGAGAAAATATGGTTCCTGTGGCCTGTCCACAGCTCCATGTTGTGCAGCAGCAACGTTCCCTGCAATCCCAGCGTCCTGCTTTGGGTGTGCACCTTCCTTTGGTGCTTTGCAGTCCTCTGTGCTTTTTGGGTCACACAGGTCCGTGAGGATGAAGGCAGATTTTGCCTTTCAGCATTTTCACCTTTTTCATTTCTAGTTTGTGACAAACAGGAAGTGATACTTTGTTGATATTTATATAGCAATGGAAATACACAAAGTAGAATGGCAGCTGTTACTGAAGCTTTGAAGAAAGAGATCTCAATCCTACATTTACCTCTCAAAGTACATCATAATTTTTATCCAGAAAGTTTCCCTTTCCTCAAAGGAGACCTTGGTAGCTGTTCTCACTGATTAAATAACTCCTTTCATAGCAACTCTTACCCTTAGAAACATACAGCGCTGTCCAGGGACCATTCCCTATGTAACACTGAATGTGCCATGCCCTCTATCAAGACATCCATTCTAAGAACAGATGCTGTCCCTCTGCCCGCTTTGGCTTACTAACTCTTCAGGAATCACGTTATGCTCATTATCACTAAAAAGATAGCATGCTTAGAAAGGAATTTTTGGTAATAGGAAGACCTAGCAAACTCACAGCAAAGAAGCCACGCCAGTGCCAGCTCCTATGGTAGTTACAGTCAGCTTTGTTCCCCAGCATCATTTTTGAGTAACATGCATACAGAAGTGTCCAACACCAAAGAGTTTTTATGAATCTGGACTTTGCTGTTCCAGAAATGCGTGTAATGAAATTGAACTGCTTGGTTTTAGCTTGAGCAAATGAACAGCTTTGATAAGAAGTCTCAATTGAGTATTCCATGATTACAGCAGCTTAGTGACCATTTTGAACAGAAAATAAAAATTGAATATTTGTAATATCCTGAATCAGGCCCCTCCTGCCTGCCCTGAGACACAGTAACATCAGGGCTGACCCCTCTGTGCGGGAAGGCCCACCGGGCCCCAGCCCTGACGCTGCCACTGCTTGTTCTGCACCTGTCCCTCACCGTGCATCCCACTCCTCCCTCGCTAGGCTCATCTGCCGCCTCTTGTTGGGCAGGCGCGGGGGGAGCCGTTGGATTTGCACAGCACGTATGCCTAGAGCAGCTTGTGCCCCGAAGCCTGCGGGTCGTACACGAGCACAGCTAAGCGCAGCTCTGCCTGCCTTAGGGCGTTAGTGCTGACGCACGGCTTCCCCGCAGCCCGCCCCGCTCCCGGAGAGCAGCGCGCATCGCCGCCGGCACCCGCGCCGTGCCCGGCCACCAGTGACGCAGCGGCTGTCGGAGTCGGGCGTGATGCTGTGACTGCAAGGCGGTTTCCAGTAAGGGGAGGGGGGGTTAGAAATTTCAAAGAAGTAGCAGGATGCTTCTTGTAAACGGGATTTGGCGAAGGACCAAGTCCTGATTCTATTTTGAGGGGAGAAAGGAGGGCTGCCTGTCAGGAGGAGGGCCCTCCAGGGGATCAGGTGGAACGCGGTCGGAAGAATGGAGCCGGCAAATGGTGTAAGCTGACACGCGGCAGCACCAGGCATCAGATCAGGCACACCCAAACGGGATCCGATACCTCCAGAACTCTGCTGGGTTTTGCACTGTCATTCCTCAAGGGGGAAAACGAGCTTTGCTTTGAACATCAGCAGACTTTGAAGTGCCACACAAGGCAGACAGCAGGAACAGCCGGGAGGCTGAGACAGAATGATCACCGCATTGTAAAGTCCCCCATCTTCCTGTCACTGGGGTTTGTGCTGTGCAACTGAATCCTAATACAGAAGAATCTTATCTGAGAAGAAATTCTGTTGCAGTGGGTCCTTTCACTTTCTGGAAGCTTTTGGGAAGCAGAGAAACAACACTGCTTCATGCTTCTGACTGAGATTAAATCCTCGGTTTAGAGTCGAGTTCTTCATGCCTCATTCATACTAACCTATGTCAGAGTTTATGGAATAATTTTCTTTTCTTTTGTGGTGTTCTTTGTGGACAGTGAATAAACATGAGCAGATGCAAAATGCTGAATTGTGGTTTACTGAATGTGTTTCAACAAAACTTCCTCTAATTTAGAATAATTTAGAGTATCAGTTGAACGTAACCTTTTTTCATCCCAGATTGCATGATAGATCAAATTTTATAGTAAAATAACTTAATATATTTAAGACAAAATCTAGGGCAAGTGGATGTTCCCATTAGTAAATCTTTACCCCTTTAACTTGATTAGATGGTAATGTAATGCAGAATACAAAACACCCAATGTATGTAATCAGGCTGTGTGGGTCCCTAGGGACTGCATGTTGTCAGAAACCATCAAAATTCAAAACAGACACAGAAATAAAAGTGCAAATAAGAGCAATGTAAAAGCAACCCTGCTAAGTTTTTTTGTTTTGTTTTTTTAAAGTTGAAATAAAGGAAAGAAAGAAGGAAGGAAGGAAAGAAAATCCACCAAAGGAGACTCAGCTCTGTTAAATGAAGTATTTTTTCCTCTGGTTCTGTGCCAGTCATTTAAGAGGACATCCATACTTAAAGTGCCTTCATTAACAGGATGTGCAAATCCTAAGGGCAGAGTTTCTGACTTTTTACATAATGTTATAGAGCAGACAGCTAGAAGGCAAATACTCTAAATATAAAGCCTTTGATACTGTGCCCCATGACATCCTCATAGAGAAGCTAGCTCCCCATGGTTTGGATGGACATACGCTCCACTGGGTGGAACACTGGCTGGACAGCTGGGCACAAGTGCTGTCTCCCAGAAAGGACATTGAGGTGCTGGAACAGATCCAAAGAAGGGCAACAAGGCTTGTGAAAGACCTGAAGAATATGCCCTGTGAGGAGGGACTGAAGGAACTGGGACTGTTTAGTCTGGGGAAGAGGAGGCTGAGGAGAGACCTTATTACTCTCTTCAAAAACCTGAAAGGCAACTTGCAGTGAGAGCAGGGCTGGTCTCTTCTCACTGGTGACAGGTCAAGGGGAAATGGCCTCAAGTTGTGCCAGGGAAGATTTGGCTTGGATTTAAGAAATACTTTCTTTACAGAAAGGGTTGTTATGCACTGGAATAGGCTCCCCAGGGAGGTGGTTGAGTCACCACCCCTGAATGTGTTTAAAATCCATCTGGATCTGGTGCTCAGGGACATGATTTAGCAGTGGGTTATTAGGGTAGTATGGTTAGGCTGTGGTTGGACTTGATGATCTTGAAGATGTTTTCCAACCTGAGTGATTCTGTGACTCTATGAAACAAGCATCAGGGATCTGATTCTACATTAAACACCTTTGTGAACAGTTTGGGTTCTCATGAAGACTAATTAGTACCTTGTGAGAATAGTTTACATTGTCCACTTGTCCTTCTAATGGCAAGAGAAGATAGAAATAAGCATTCATTGTTAACTTCTGGTTGAGACATGAAACAACACAGCATTTGTACCACTTCAAGCACTTACTGGTCTGAAGTGATACCATCTTCTGTAACTTAAAAGAAAATAAATTAGTAAATATTACACCACAGAGAGTAGAGTTTTTCTTTCGCTTACATCAGGTAAAAGGTGATCTCTTTCAGGAGCAATAAGTTGAGAGATGATCCATATTTGTAATTCCCTGTTAACTGTGAGGTGAGCTGAGGAATCAGATACTGTCAAGAAAATTTCCATAGGTCTCAGCCATTTCTACCAATGGCAATGGGCTAAGAGAAAAATAAAACAGAAAAGTTCCCTGGAGTTTAAAGTATATTGCTATGCAAGGAACACCTGCTTGTAGATTTTATTTTTCTTTCTTTTTCAAAGGAATAGATTGGAAAGCAGGGCATACTTCATTCTTCGTAAGCAAGACCTGGACATAAGCAGGGCCAAATTCATTCAGGTTAAAGCAGCCATGTTGTGCCAAAGCCTTCTAATACTTTGCTTAGTAAAACTGTACTAATGAAGGTGTGTGTTTTTTTTTTCTGAACATAGCTTGAAAATGAATTATATTATCAGCACGACAACCCTGATATGTTCCATATTTAATCCATTCCTCTATTTCTCATCCACTTCTCTTTTCAGTTTTCCAATATGAATTGCAGGACTTAACCCTGAAAAAAATGTACCTACACTTGTAGAAGAAGACAGGAAGTTACTGAAAATTTCTCAGAAGGGAAAATAATAATTTGAGTTTGGAGCATCTGTGAAGCTAACAGTACACACAAAGTATTTTAGTTTAGCTTTATACTAAAGCTGTCAACAAGTGTTATTTCCATGGTATTTCAAAATCAATGTTTTTGTAGTTATTAATATGAGAGGTGCCTAAAAGGTCATAATTTCATGGCCTCAAAATTCAGTCTCACGTGAGTTATTTTTTGTAGAAGAAATGCATGAACCACAGCTGACTGCTGTATACAGCTGATGCAAAAACATCCCTTAACTAAAACAAAAAATAATTTTTAATTACAACTCTCTTGCATTTACTTACATCCCCCTCATCTGCTAGACACCAAAGAGAATAACATGACAGATAAACTTAAGGTTTGAGGGCACAGATAGTCTTATCTGCTTATTGAGACCACAAGGCAATCATGCAGCAGAGGAAGAATCTGGAATAAACTCATTTAGCTTCAGACACCTTTCTCAGCCTTCTATACTTCTCATTGTTGTTTATATATATAATGAAAATCTAATGAAAACCAAATGAGCTCTAATGAAAAACGAATTACTCAGCCAGAAAATCTTTATCAGACTATGAAAGCACTCTGGATTAAAAAATAAAATAAAAAAGCAAATTGAAGTATAAAATGAGGCTTTAGAATCTCTGATGAACACTGATTGCTTTCAAAAGAAAAATAAAAGGAGGATTTAGAAGAAATCTTTTTATACAATGAAAATCTAAAATTGTGGTATTGATATACTGGTGTTAGTAACAAATGCTAGCATTCCTGGCTGATACTCTACCCTCCTTTTACAATTAAACATTCATTTGTTCTTTTCCAGCTATTTCAATCCAGTTTTTTAAAACAAAGTTTCAGAACTTGGCCAATTGACATTTAACCATTTGAAAATATAAGCTCTTATAATTACACAGCATTAGTAAAACTGAGAGTAATTAAGTTGCCAAATTGCTTTTAGTTATAAAATCTATTTTCGGTGCCGTTATGTTTGGCTGAAAATATTCCCTGCTCAAAGCTGAATTTTCCTGAAAATGTGGAGACAAAGGCTGACTCGGAAGCCTGAGAGCAAGACTGAGGAAAATATCCAGCAGTTCTCTGTCAACACTAAGAATTAAAAGAAAAAAAAATGAGAGGACCCTAGGCTTTGGAACAGCTATTTCAAGTCAAGCTAGACACAGGGCTTTTGTCATCTTTGTTAAAAGTTTGTCAACATTTGCCAGTGATAAGTCTTTGAAATATAAATATCATGTGCTATCCCTGGCACTGGGGAGTATAAAGTAAATCTTTTAGAAGTGTGTTTTTGATCTTTCTGCTCTGACTAGGAAGCTGCTGCAGAACCTATCGTTCTCTTGATTAGAAGTAATTTTCCTCTGCTGGCACCTGAAATTTACACCTGGTTTTAGTTTTTGCAGTAAGAGTTCATTTGCTTAAATATTCATTTTGCTTCCCTGATGCAACAGCCTGCGTTATATTTGCTCTTGGCACTTTTCAGTTCTGCTGAGCATGTCAACTTCTTAGGGATTGGAGTCGACCACCTCTAGTGGTCCCTTCCAACCCCTACAATTCTGTGATCCTTTTCATCTCTTCTTATCTGCTCATCTCTGTCATCTAGTAGCCCTTCTCTGTGAAGTTAAGAAGTTTGATGGTTTAGGTGACTACCAGTGTGATTTTTTCACACTGGGTTTTTTTTTTTTTTTTTTTTTTTATTTCTAAACAAGGCCACATTTGAACTTGCAGCTAAATCCTCCGTAGGTTGGCACTCACAAACCAGAGATTGTGCCCCACCACCACAGACTGACCACACAAATCCCGTCCTTGCAGGTCTTACCTCCCACCTCAGGACACCTATCATCCTCTCTGAAGAGCCCGACAGGATACTTCCAGCACTGAGATATGCAGACAGAGCTGATCTGCCCACCTAGTAGTTGCCTGCCTCAGTTGCAGGCTGATGGCAACGTGGGCAAAAAGCATGGAGAGCGAGGGTGGGCAGCACCAGATCTGATGGGCAGGAGACTGTTTCTTAGATGCTCCTGGTGATTTGCTTGGCCGTGTGCAGCCAGCGAAAGGAAGAAGCCACATGATCTGAATGCAGAGAGGACAAACACCGGAACCAGCGTGCTGGAGGAAAAGGCAGGAGAAATACAGTGGGACTGACAGCCCGAGGGACAAACGCTGAACTGGCTGAGGCCGGAAATACAGTCTTGGGGGCTGGAGCTGAAGAGAAAAAACGTTTGAGGGTTCAACAGCCTGCATTAAGACTTGAGGAGAAATGGAGCTGCAAGACAACAGCTGGGACAAGGGACTGTCTGTGTTGGAAAGAGTGGAGCAGGGGAGAATGGATCTGACATGTTGGTGTGAAACGGGTAGTGCCTTAGCAAAAGGCTGTGGATGAGATGACCTGATGAACAAGGCAGGCAGGAGCTGAGGAGATGGTCTCCAAGAAGAGAAACAAACAAGACTCAAAAAAGGGAACAAGGGGGCCTCAGGGAGATGCAGAAATCAAAGAGCTGGTTAGACAAGTACCTCTGAGGTGGCTGAGCCTGGGGCTGGCTGCAAAAGGGGCTGAGAGACAGGAATGACAGCTGAGCAGGCAGGAGAAAGGAGCCAGTGGTGGGTCAGAGGCAGGCCAGGAGCAGGCTAGAGGGTACTGGGCAGAAAAAGTGAAGTTTGGGAAGAATGTGCACGAAAAAGCACATGCCCCTGGGAGGGGCCTGTAGGAAACTGTAGGGAGCTCCACCAGCAGCAAAACTCTGAGAGTTTCTCTATAAAATTAACTCTTCCCCTGTAGTATTTATTCTCATGGAGAAATACAGATAATACTGTCAGTCTCTGAGTTTCAATAGCAGAAATTTCTGTGGCATAGTTCAAGTGACAAAACCAGCAGATGACTAACACAACTGGGCTTTCTTTCTTAACAGTAGAATCTTAAACACCAAGTTCCTGCTAAAGTACTGTTCTTAAGGTTGCAAAATTAAGCAGTAATATGTTAGCAAATCCCTCAGCGTGCAATCTGAATTCAGCATTCTTATTTCCACATCATGACACAGTCATAACAACCTGGTCATATGCTATTACGTCCACAGTCTCTAGCCCCTGTTTAGTGCAAGTGATGGGTGATATTCTCTCCAAGAACAGTTGCTCGATATTTGGTTTTGCCATACTCTGTTCAGTGGGTGGCCCCAGAACTTTTTTCATGCTACTGAAATACTGATGTGAAGAAAAAATGATTTCATAGACTGTTTTGTGGTGCTCTTCACTACAGTAGCATCTGACTGCTTCACAATTAATAATGATCCTCTGCATTACATAGGGCACAAACTGAAACCAGGAGGTCAATTTGGATACCTGGGGTCAAACAAAGGCCAGGGATCTCATTTTTAAGAGTTAAGTGAATTAAGTATTGGTAATACTCAGAGCCTGGACGTGTGGAGTTCTGTGGTGAGTGGCAGTTTGAGAACTTTAATAAACCTGACTACATGCTGTAAGTCAGTCACTTAGAAAATGGAGGATATAAAGTGTTTTAAGCCAGTTGTTCAGCAAGTTCATAATGACCTTGTGCCCATCATTTTTCGAGTCAGCACTCACTGCTTTTTATAGAAATAAAAGATCCTTTCTCTTCCTGCAATCTCCTGTTTTATTCATTTACACACTCTACAACTTCTCCAGTAAGACTCACATATAAAAGCCATCTCAAGAGCACTTCCATCCTACAGTGGATGTTCAGAGTACATCTTGGAGTAAAAGAGTATGCCATCACATATTTGCAGTCTATATGGCAATGCAGATGCACAGTCAACTGAAGTAAAGCTGCATGAGTAACATTAATTCCAGCATTCCCTAACACTTGAACACCTGCCTTACCAATCGTTCTCTTAACATAATACCCAGGTGCAATGCTATATATAAATACTAATGGATAATGGAGGCCCTTGCTATATAAAGATGTACTGTTTATGTTCTACAGTAGGATGTTATACAATACAACTCTGAAGACTGACTCCTGAGGAAGAGGAAACATCTGCATTTAGGGTATAATTACAAGGCGTCTGAGAGACAATTACTGGTCATTTTAAGTTGTGCAGACAACACGTCATGACAAAATCATAGCTGATGAATGATGTTTTAACCTGCCTTCTGCTACTATACAAAAAATAGCTAGAAAAACAATAATCATTTTGAATCTCAAATCTTAGCACTTTATTGTTGTCTTTTAAATGAAAAGCCTTTTAAAGTTTGAAATGGCATCACCTCTATGACCTACAAGTAAGAAACCTTTAAGAAATCCCTGTAAAATCCTAAACTACCTAGGAGCTGGGCAAAAGGAATAGAAGAAACAGGCAGCTGCAATAGATGAGCTGCAGGGTGGAGAGGAAAAAGCAGCCAAAAGGAAGTCAGGAGCAAGCAACAGGGGAGGAGGTCACAGCAACTAACAGAACAGTGGGAAAGAGACTGTGTAAAACTGCTTCACGAGAAGTTATGAGTGGATTTATCTGCAGTAAGAAAATCAGTGAAACACAGAAGTCCAAGAAACAGGTGCAAACAGTCTCTTGGTAGGCATGTGTCTGTTTGGAAAGGAAGAGAGACCTTTAAGGTCAACCTAATGTCCACTGAAGGCTCTCCGTTCATTTTGAAGATGACATATGCAAGCTACACACTTACAATAGGCACCTACAGGTATTTTTCAAGACATTCACATGACTAGATGCTTAAATCTTGTTAAAATCTTTACAATCTATTCACCTAATAAACCCTCCCAAGTGCTTCTCAAAATTAACATCAATATTACTTAGATACTGAAGCAAAAACTACACTGTTTCCTTTTTTATGTTCATTCATATGTTCTTTGTGTTTACTTGCTCCTTGCATTTTGTCACTGTGGTTACACTCATCCTGAGAGATTGTGTGTGCCTTGTGTGCCCAAAGATTTGTCACACGTTCTGAAAGCATTAATAGAATGTTTAAAAACTGCTGAAGATGAAAGAAGATAGGGTTGTGCTTTGCTATACTTGCTTCTAAATGTGATTCACAAGAGACACAATCCAACCCAAGCAGATGTCTCCACTGGAAAGCAATGAATGTAATCTGTAGATTAAATAACTAGTAGTTGGAATTAACCACATCTTCTGCAGGGTGATGAGTAATTTTGGTATGATGTCTGAATTGGGTCACTGAAAATATCAAGTAAAGTATGTCTTGATATTGGAAAACCAGTAAATAGCATCAGATTAAGAAATAAATGGAAAATAGCAAAATCAAATTAAATTACATAATGAGACTTTAAAAAAAATCTAAAAAGCCCTTCAGAACAACTTCACCCACAGGAAATATTTCATCTCAAGTAACCCAGGTGTCAGCTAATACTTAGACTTCTATGACTGATCTGGTATCAAACATTTTTAAAACCTCATGTTTTTCTTATAGAATTGTAATACTGCTGTTTGTTTTTTTTTCCCTCGTAAATCTTAATGTTTAAATACCTAAAAGCAAAAACCAGGATAGCTGAATAAGATTGGATGGGGCAGTTCACAGTCTTAGATGCATTATAAACTGATTAACTTTGCTTTCAAGCCTGCGTCATCAGACTCTTTACAGTGTAAGCTTCACCTCAGTCACAGGAGTCTCAGTGGAGCCAAATGAGGTTGCTTACATCAGTAGACTTTTAACACATGCACCTGAAAGTGAAGGAACACGGCTTACTTATGCCCCAGACTCTGTAGTCTCATGTGCCACTTGCCGTGATCCTGCTATGACAAATGCAAGTCTAAATTTTGAAACATTTCATCATCTTAAATAACCTGGGTGCTTGAACGAATCAGGTAGTTTAGAAGCCCTTCAAATGGTTTAACAATGAAGATAGCAGAAGGTGCTGCTTAGAGAGCACCTCTTTTCAGCTACGTATTTAAACACACAGGATAGGTTAGAACTGGCAGAGCTGTAAGCCTACTGACTCCACAGCACAGAAGCTAGGTACCATGATGCTAACTGATTATCTGTTAGGTCCAGGCCACCACAGACAAATAATTATTTACAGAGTGCACAATATTATGCTGATGTTTCACTGCAGGAAGATGAATAAAGTCAGGTGTTAAAGGGTATTAAATCTTCCTTGTAAAGATCAGTATTAGGCCAAAGTGTAGGAAGGTATAAAAAAAAAATCAGAAGAAACAAACGTTCTATTTCTGCAAATGTCTGCTCATGAACATTTTCAGAGAGAAAACTGTATTCAGGAAGATTATTCCCATACATACAATTACTCCTAATTTAGTTATGACACGATACTCAAAAGATCTCAGTTTCCAACAAAGAAAGTGAGAAGTAAGCCAAGCAAATTGAGATAATTTTGATCAAGTTCAGGGAACTGCAAAAAACGAGATTTACATGTAATAATGTCAATTAATACAAGATGATCTAAAGTAGCAGAAAATCTAGCATTTAAACATCCAACTACAATTTTGAAGAAATATCAGAAAAGTGATTATGTCTATATCTTAGCAGAGTAGCAGCACAGGCTAGCATAACTCTAGGGCTGATTAAGCAAAAATTTCCTGGAGTGTAGATGTTTTCCACAAGGCTGTTCTGTAATTGCTTTGGAAATACCTCTTATCAGAATACAGGAACAATGACAAAAGACAGTCAAAAAGCAACAAAAATAATCATAAAGATAAATGTTTTATGAGCAGAAATTATGTCTTCTGATTAGCAGACATCACACATCATTTTTTCAAGCAATGACTAAGCAGGATACGGACGGAACTGCCTACAAATAGTTCCATGGTGAAAACATCGAGGCAACAGATCATTTATTCAGAGAGTCTCAAGTGAGCAGAGCTAGGAATAACAGGAAAAAATAATGGAAAATGATGGAGAGTTATGCAGACTAACAAGCATTTCTGGCATTAAGTCATGTAAAATTGCAGAAAGGCAAGGGCCAAAAGTATCATATTCGAGATGTCAAGATTAAGTGGAACAAAGCTGCACTGAACTGAACGATGGATGACTTTGTGATTCTGAGGAACTTTACAATGCTTCAATGATTTGTCATGGCATGAACTTTACTCACACTGTCACCATGACATCAATAATGCATTGAGAATAACCTAGAATGTCCATAAGGAATGAAATTGATGACTTACATTTTCTGGATTGTAGTGTAATAACGATAGATATATTCTTTTCTGAATAATGTGAGTTCATCAAGGCTTTCAAACAAAAGACTATCAGAAGAAATATATCACATTGCAGAGGAGATATGTGCCAAAAGCTATTTCAAAATACTGACACATCGGTGACAGCTTTGAGAAGTTTTCTCTAAGCCTGGGATTTATTATTTTTTCAGTGGTAAGTCTTGTCAAACACAGCAGATCTGTGAAATGACATGAAGCTGAAGTTACACAGTAACTCTGCAGGTTTTCTGTTCTTTCACTTATTTTTGCTGGTCTTGAAGTCTCTGACATTTTTCTGACTTAGGGGAAAAACAAAGCTATGTTAGCTTCACTAAAGCCTATTTTGCTGCTTACACCATTTCCACAGTTTTAGCCCTTTAATTCAGCACTACCTGTTGCTTTTTTTTTCATGATGATAACCAGTAGCAGTTGGTAATGCCTCAGCAATTACAGGTGAGCCTACTTTCAGCACAGGCATACCAGGGAAGAAAATGAGACCACATCTTAAGTATTGTATTCAGTTTTTTGCCCCTACAGGAAAGGCATTGAGGCCCTGCCAAAAAAAAGGGCAATGAAGTTGTGAAGGACCTGGAGTACAAGTCTTATGGGGAATGGCTGAGGGAACTGGGGTTGTTCAGTGTGGAGGAGGCTGAGGGGAGACCTTATAGCTCTCTATGATTGGCTGAAATGAGGTTGTAGTGAGGTGGGGGAGAAGGGGGGGTGTCAGCCTTTTTTCCCAGGAGATAAGTGATAGAACAAGAGATAATGGCCTCAAATTGTGCCAGGGGAGGTTCAGGTTTGATATTAGGAAGAACTTATCCTCAGAAAGAGCAGTGAGGTATTGGAACATGCTGCCCAGGGAGGTGGTGGAGTCACCATCGAAGATGTTCAAGAGAAGTGAAGTGTAGATGTAGTACTGAGAGACGTGGTTTAGTGGGCATAGTGGTGATGGACTGATGGTTGGACAAGATGATCTTAGTGGTCTTTTCCAACCTTTATGATTATTTGAAAATTAAGAACAAACAAATAAGAAAGGGAATTCAAAAACCGTGGCTGGAATGGAAAATAATAGAGGAGGTGGAAGAGGGAAAAGAAAGAGAACAGAGTGGGTAAGGATGAGAAGTAATAAGCAGACAAGACCAGGTTTAAAGATGGAAACCGAACAAGAATAACAGACTCAGATGAAGTACTCTGGAGAGCAAGGTAGGATGGGAGTCAAAGAAGTAGAGAAGAAAAAAATATGAGAAGACCTATCAATCAGATCAAACTAAACAATAGGAACAGCAACAGAGTAAAACAGAGAAGTAGAAACGTAAGAGAACAGAGGAAACTGGGGAGCAGTGAAGTAAAAGCAGAGAAACTAAATGTGTTGGCTAATAGGTAAAAAAGTGTGGCAGGTGTTGGCAACTTTGGCATTCTTTCCTGTGCAGAAGTTTCTTGCTCTCAGGCAATATACTTCCACCAAAGAACGCTGTCTTTTAAATCAGCTTCAGATCCTCCTGGTAAATCCTGGTGGTTCACTAATAGAAATCCTGGAAGGTTCAGTTAGGCTGGAGCAACCTTGAGACAGTCTTTAATGGGATAGGCTCAATGGCTACCTTTTTCATAATACGGTCTTAATGGAAGTAGTTCAAGCCCCTTAACAGAGATGCAGTTAGGTTAGTCATCAAATGCATCAAAAAGGCGAATTCTTATTAAAAAGGGAAATGTACTGTATCTTCAGGAAGCATTTACATACATACACATTAGGAATGGTATGAATACTTCAATGAATAATCATATTTCCTTCCTAAAAGTAGGATATTAAAATTAAAAGAACTATGTATAGATCAAGCTGAAGAGCAATAAGATTTGATGCAAATTTTGATAAGCAGAAATATTGTAAATACTGTATAAAGTAGAAGAGACCTCAAGAAATGTGTGCAGTAATGAGGTTTAATATAAATTTGGCTCAGTACATAGATTCTCTGATAAATCTGAGTAAGGAATTTCAATAATATCTGATTTCAATTTCAATTATATGCTATAAAAATCTGTTATATAGTATCGATGTAAAACTATCAAATGAGATATGTGAATATTGACTGAATACTAAATAAAAATCAAAATTCAAAAAACCCTCTTCAGAACTGTATTTTTTGGAATTATGAATCAGCATTAAGTCTAACGCAGTTATATCTAGAGTCACTGACCATGAGAACTGAAAAGCTCTTTAAAATCGAGGAATAGAAAGCAGATGGCCTAAAAATCAGAATCATATTACATGCCTCCATAGTATACTTTCATTGCCACTTATCCCTATGGGTAGAACACTTACAGGTTTTCGAGTTGGAGTAACTTGAACAGAATGATAAAATTCTGGTTGCACTCGGCTGCTTTTCTTGATTTTCCTTTTTCTTACAGAGGTTTCCTGCTCGCTTAGGTGGTGAGTTTCTACTAAGGGCTGTGTTTCCTCAAGGGGAGGTGCTACACGTCTTCTGACATGACGAGGACTTGATCTAAAGCCCTGCAACAGAAAAAGCAATCATCATGTTTGACATCTCTCAGAATAGAGCCAGGTAACAACAGAGAAATCACACAGGATCTTAACAATGACAATAACTTGAGGTATGAGCATGCTCAAATTAATGTAATGTCCATATATATATACAGTGCCTGTAACAATAAAGGGATATTGCCAAGTGATGTGAATATCACATTTGTTTCATGTATTTCAATTATGTATGTTACTGACGCAGCTAGTAGCAGTAACTCCTGTTGCATTTCTTTATAAGCTCACACTTAGTTCTGAGTAAATAATGATGATTTAAAATTTATGATTAAATGTTTCAGATTCACTCATGGCCTCATGAGATATTGCTTTAACGAGTGCGAGCAGAAAATATGTTTCTAGCAACACAATGATCACTACCTGTTCTTGTTAAGAGTTCTGACACTGCTAGATTTCGGAGATCTTACCATTTGGAATAAACTAGTTGTGAAAGAAAGCTGTCTTTTGCTTATTATCTGGGAAACACATGCATATTTGGCTAAAATAACAAATTTGGGAAATGCCTGCTGTGAAAATATCTGAACACTAACCAAGAACATCTTACAGCCTTACAAGAATTTCATTTATTTAATGTAACAGATATAATGCCAGCCCTGTATTACTACCTGCAGAAATTCACACAGAGCATTCTCATATTTTCCTGGGTTCCATCCACACTAAACATCATGAGCATGCCATGTGTCATTTGTACTGAATACAGCATTGGTTGATATTACACCACTTTCATTTCCTTGCTCCCATCAGCTTAAGAACAAATGGTCCAGATCCACGTCCTTAGTAATAGTCTTCAGTTTAAGGACTTCATCCCCTTTCAAAACAAAGAATAGATGACACTTCCTGATTTTCTACCTTTCTTTTCTTTCCAGTAAAATGTTTCTACCAATGTCCTTATTCAACAAATCCCGCACTCAGAAATGACCTGTTCATTCTACAAACTAGCATTTTAGTTAAAGCTGCTGCAGTCCATGCTGTGAATCTCAATGTTCTGAGCTCCTGTCAGTTGAAAACTAGTGGGACCAGTAAATTTCCTCATAAATTTGAGTTCTTAGTTGCCCACTACTTTTTGCTTTTAAATTACAAGTCTGCATAGAAAAGTTATGCTAAAATGTTACTATGTTCATAGACTGAGGTAATCAAAAGTCAACTGGGTGGCTTATTGAGCAAATTGGATTTATTCTTCTAATGTTCATGCCACTGCAAGGAAAGAGACCTGCATTCTATTCTGGGCACTACAGATGGAAAGTTATTTTAGCTCTTTAAGGAAATGCTCCTAATGCCAAAGCACACAAACATATTTACATACACATGCTGGTACCTACTACAGCAATATCTTGCATGCAACATGATGTGAATAGAGTGAATTGCAAAAATGAAGTATTAGCACCTGTATAAACTTAACTTTTCATAGTGACCTTCTATTCCTGGACAGGAATGGACCCCAGCTCTACTTAGTCCATGCAGGAGGCTGAGTCTGTACATGTGGTGCATCAGGACTATGAAGTATATACAACAAGGATGCAAACCAGATTTCCTGAATCTTTATTTACAATCATACCTAAACTACTGAAGCAAAAGAATTGTTCAGGATGTATGTAGGGGTTGACTCCGATTCCCCGGATCTTAATGGAAGCATATCTCTGTATATCAACCAAGTCATCCAGCAGGGAATCTATTGCAGCCAGTAGACCTGTGCAGATTTAGGAAAGTCTCTAAATATTCCAAGACACAAATCTGTGAGATGCTCCATCATGCTATTGCCATGGGAGAAGCTTTTGTCCCATTTTCTCTGCACACTGTAAAATAGCTAACATATTTACAGTCATCAATGATACTAAAACCAGTCAGGATAACATGTCAAAATACAACACAAGGAACCTACTATTACAGAGCTTACTTGTAGATTTTTATTTATTTATTTATTTATTGCAAAAAAAAAGTTACTGTGCATTGAGGATTATTCCACAATAAAAGAAAATACTCTTTAAAAGAGACCAAAGTACACAGCAAAACTGTTTTGATTTTCTAAATGTTAAACAGATTATGATTCATTCACAGATGATGGCAACTGGGGCTTTGTCAGGGGAGGGTCAGGCTAAGTACATCACACTTTGGTTGCTCCCTTACCGCATTTCTCATCCTGCTAGCAAGATATAACTCTTTAGAAAGTATGTTTATGTAACAGAAGAATTTGGTAGAAGCTAAGCAGCTCTGAAAGTGCTTACAGATGCATGCCAAATAGAGTTTTAAGTACGTGGGTCTCCCATCGAATGACTTCACTTCAAAATACTTCAAGATTTACTAATTGAATATTATGCTTCAATACTAAAATGTCACTTGTGATTTTCAGAAAGGTCTGTTTATGCACAGTGCTTCCCCTCTGTATTTGATATATAATTTTTCTCTTTTGCTGTTTATTGCCAGCAAGAAAATGAAATCTTTATCTCTTTAAGAGCTCATCTGCTACCGAAGCTTATTCTTCACTTGAAGTCATAATCTGTCTGCACTGCTATGAATGGTTACTCTGGAGAGGATTATAATGCGATGAAGGCAGAGGATCATGATTTCAGGTGGAAAATTGATTCCTTATCAACAAAGATAATGTTACAGGGGCAGAGTCCTTAGACCAAAACCTGAAATGCTTACTCATTCCTGCAACGAGACTTCGGAGAAAGGACTTAAAAGTGATGTAATGTATGGGAGCTGCTGTTCCAAGCTCAGTACAAAAACAAGATCTGCCAGAGATTCACTCAACAGTGAAATGAACAGAGGCATGATCTGCCACCTGTGTTACTTATCTTTCAGTTGAGCCCAAAGTTGAAAACTTGCCAAACTAACATGGCAATCAATTAAAAAAAAAAAAAAGTAAATGACAAAAATGAGGCCTATACTTAGTGGTGCTCCTCAGGGGCCAGTGTTGGGTCCGGTTCTGTTCTACATCTTCATCAATACTCTTGATGAGGGGATAGAGTCCACCCTCAGCAAGTTGCTGATGATACAAAGCTGGGAGGAATGGCTGACACACCTGAAGGCTGTGCTACCATTCAGTGAGACCTGGACAGGCTGGAGAGTTGGGCAGAAAGGAACAAGATGAAGTTTAACAAGAGCAAGTGTAGAGTCTTGCACCTAGGGGTGAATAACCACATGCACTGGTAGGTTGGGGGAAGACCTGCTGGAGAGGAGCTCTGAGGAGAGGGACCTGGGTGTCCTGGTGGGTGACAGGCTGGCCATGAGCCAGCAGTGTGCCCTGGTGGCCAAGAAGGTCAATGGCATCCTGGGGTGCATTAAAAACAGCATGGCCAACAGGTTGAGGGAGGTGATCCTCCCCCTCTACTCCACCCTGGTGAGGCCTCACCTGAAGTATTGTGTCCAGTTCTGGGCTCCCCAGTACAAAAAAGACCAGGATCTCCTCAAGAGTCCAGCAGAGGTCTACAAAGATGATAAAGGGCATGTAACACCTCCTGTATGAGGAAAGGCTGAGAGACCTGGGTCTGTTCAGCCTTGAAAAAAGAAGACTCAGAGGGGATCTGATCCATGACTATAAATATCTAAGGAGCAGGAGGCAAAGGGACAAGGCTGAACTCTTCTCTGCAGTGTGTGGTGATAGGATGAGGGGAAATGGCCACAAACTGAGGCACAGGAAGTTCCACAGAAATGTGCATGGGAACTTCTTCCCAGCGCAGTGACGGAGCAGTGGCACAGCTGCACAGAGAGGTGGTGGAGTCTCCTTCTCTGGAGACGTTCCAGACCCGCCTGGACGCCTACCTGTGCAACCTGGGCTAGGGAGCTGCTTTGGCAGGGGGTTGGACTCAATAACCTCTGGAGGCCCCTTCCAACCCCTACAATTCTGTGATTCTATGATTTGTTTGGTAAAGAGAGCACTATTTTAGATGGCGAGCCACAGGCTGAGAGCAGGAAAGTATTACCTAGCATTCAGGGACACACAGTACACAATCTGAGACAAAGCCACTGACGAAACACTGGAGATTTTAAGATCATGCAGGCAACGAGAGGTTGCTCTAACAATGTTAAGCAATCTGTACTTTCCAGTGTCTTGTGAATGGTCACTGGTCAGCGACAAACCTTTTCTTCCTTGCGTTGACTGATAGCTGTTCCTTCCTGGACCCTACTGCTTCATCCATATCTGTGAATCATATAATTCGTATTCATTTACGTATCAGAGAGAAAGACAAGAAAAAAAATGACCTGAGATTATCTTTTCTCCAAAAATCATTCATCCTTCTGGTTAGCTCCCTAAAGAAGTTGTCTTTGGAAGAATGCTGAAAAGATCTACCTTTTAGCTAAGATCTGTGAATTATTCCTTTTATGCCTTCTCTAATGGTTGTGGGTGTTTTTTTTTTTCTGGAATGAAATGTGGTAACATTGAATAGACCTGTTGTGTCCATCATTTCATCTAAACTAACAATGAATGTTCCAAATTGGCACCATGTGCCAATGAGCACAGCTGGCTGGTTGTATAAATGATAAGTAAGATGCTCTGATAAAGAAGTACCTTCCTTATCCAGACAAATTTTAGGATCACACCTCTGATTCAGTGCCTCATTTGTATTTGTGGGCTCCCTCTCACCAAAGCTCAGCAGATTTACACCTCTATAACTATCTGAAAGGAGGTTGTAGTGAGCTGGGGACCTGCCTCTTATCTCCTGTAACTGTTGATAGGATGAGAGGGAATGGCCTCAAGTTGCACCATAGATTCAGGCTGGAGGTTAGGAAATACTACTTCTGAGTGTTCAGGCGCTGGAGCGAGCTGCCCAGGGAGGTGGTGGAGTCACCAACCCTAGAGGTGTTCAGGGAATGTTTAGACACTGCATTGATGGACATAGTTTAGAGAGAACTATTGGTGATAGGTGAACAGCTGGACTAGACAATTTCGTAGGTCTTTTCCAGCCATGGTGATTCTATGATTGATTCTATGATGTCCTCAGGCTCCCTTTGGAACAGGTGAAGTCAGCAGGTCAGACAAACCTGCAACAACTGCTTTTCTCCACTAGCCATAAATGAAGCCCAGGCTGAGTCCTTCACTCACAGACGGCTGTGCACTAAGTGTCCAATACTAGACAGCATGAATCTGACCCACAATGAACATGAGGAATTTGGTCTGCCTTGAATACAATATAGATGGAAGGATGAATAGTGTATTATCAGGTTTCCTCTTATTTTCCTCTTCTGATAGACATAATTGCAGTCTTTTCAGTCAGTTTTGTGTGAGTTTTGTGCGTCCTTATTCACTAACATAACTCTTCTTGGATCCACACAATTTAGCACAATATTCTTATTAATTTCTATTACTGATATACATATATTAGTATTGTCTGATTTTTAATATTAAAAACAGGATTTTGAACCTTCTTAAACAACCTCTATTTTTGCTTTTATGAGGACATATTGGATGTTTAAACATTTTTTCTTTTACTTTCTTCATTTTTCTAATTTTCTTTCTAATTGTTCATTTGATATTTTAATAGAGCCTGATGAACACAGCACTGTCTCCTATGAGTGCATTATTGCTTTGGTGACACTAATCTGTGCTCTGTTCTATAGTTACACTGTTTATTAATTCACCAGGTCATTTTTTCCCTTCATTCTAGCCTTCTACAATCCCTACTGCCTTCATCGTTCATTATCTACTATCATATTAATTCTTTATTTTTTTCTAATATGAATTTTATATAGAATATATTGGGAGTTAGAATTCTAATTTTGTAACTTAACCTTCACAGCAAGCACGTATTTTCAGAGTCATCAAACTTTAAGAGATGTAAGAGTGCCTTATCTGATGCCCAGATGCATTAACTTCAGTGAACTGCAACTCATTTTACCTTCTGGCAGAGCTTCAGTAAACTACAGAAAAACTGCTAGTAAGCAGTAAGCAACATTTCAGCACACCTGCAGGAATAGCAGCTGAACTCATTTTCATTTGCAAATGCCTTTACAGATATTTGAGTGTGTTTCTTAGCTTAAATGGCAAGGGCACCCACATAGTGGACCAAGAGAAGTCAGCTGATGAAAGATTTGCTGAAATCCAAAAAGATTACAATAATGTTTCTCACAGTATCCTTTTGGACAAAGTGTCTGCCATACAGCTAGGCAAGTACATAAAATGATGGGTGAAAAATGAATTGAGAGGTCTGTTGTCACCGTCAACAGTTGCTGAGTTAGACGATGCTGGTTATGTATATAAGGAACTGTAGTGTCTTATTAAATGCCATTTTGCCATTTTCTACTCATCCATATGGGTGTCTGTGTGCGTACACACGTACACTAATGCATATCAAAAACAAAGATATCCAACCCTGCCTGCTTTTAAGGTTTTTGACAGTGGATGTGTGTGCACGAGAATTGTCATCTATTTATCCCTGTCAGTTAATGGTGTCAATAAATGGTCTTCAGATTGTCTTGAAGCTTGGAAACTTTCATATATATGCAACCTAGAACATCTTGCAGCCTGGAGACATTAGGGTACACAGTACCAGAACCACTCTCAAGACTCTGGAGTTCTAAGGTGTTTTGCAGACAGGCTGAAATAGAGCTAAACCCTAAAGCTGAAGTACTTACTGGAACAAAAATGGCAGGCTTAATTAAATATTAAATCCATTAATTGTATCAAATTCCCCTCCAAGCTGAGAGAACTTTCAGAGTATTTCTGCTACACCTATTTAAAGATTATTACATGCACCTGTATTGTAAGACCAGCTTTAATTCTGATGACTCAAATTGCATTACACAGTGACTTCCATGCTAAATGTGCTTCATTTACAAACTAACAAAGAAACAAAAAATAAATACACTATTTAACTGCCAGTCCTTTAAGTTCCATTCAAAATTCAGGATTCATGTTAAGTCCTCCAAATTACTTATACAATAATGATTGTTTATTAAAGGTAGGAATTAATTTTCTATAGCAAGAAGACTACCTACATTCACTTGGCATATTACTTCACAAACACACAAGAAGGAAACAACTGTATTTGCTCTTTCTTGGTTCCATCAGCTCCCAAAAATATACACTGCCATCTTTTTTTGTTGCTGTTTTGTTTGGTGGGTTTTTTTGTTTGGTGGTTTTTTGTCAGGGTTACTTCTATAAAGATCTGAATCAACAGCTAAACATCAAATGTAACATTCCATGTTCAGTTTTCACTCTCTCATTAACAAGCTTTCACTGATGCTTCTTTGCACATATTCTATTTATCCTGTGTGATTTTATTTTTATCAGCTAAAGCCTAAATTCCAAACACTGCAGGAATTATTTCTTAGATACAGAATTAGAGTTGTACGGGTTGAAAGGGGCCACCAGAGAACACAGAGTCCAACCCCCTCCCAAAACAGCTCCCTAGACCAGGTTACACGGGTACACTGAAGACTATGGCCAGACTATGTAACTATGGGACCAGGTTGCATTGAAGACTCTGATTTTACATGTGCCAAAACAATACTATTTTTTCCAAGATAAGTCCAAACATTCAAGACAACTACAAGTAATTGTCTTTTATGTAACCTGAGCAAGATTACTTTTCCAAATCAGTTTGTGAAATACAATATCAGCAGCCTGACTTCCAGCTTCTAAATGAGCACACAAGTGTACAAATACAAGCTCTCCTGTGATCTTAGATGGATAAATGAATTTGGAGTATAACTTTTAATAATCCATGCTGTATTACATTTCTCATTGGCTTGTGCTTGGTTGTTATGGTTTTTTTTCTAAAAAAAATAAAACTCATAACAAACAAGTAAGATTTAATAGAAAAATTTGATTACACGTAAGCAAATAACTGGTGTCCCCAGTTATGCCTCAAAGTACCTTTTAAGTACCCTTTCCTGTCTAAATCTATAAAGCACAGAAGCTAGCCTGCTCTTTAAGTAGTCCTATGATTCTCAACAAGAAGGCTGGCAGTTCTCCACTGCTGTCTTGCCGTTCTTAGCCTCTATGTTGCTTGCCTCAGTTCCCTCACTATTACCTCAGGACACCACAACCCTACAGGAAGGATGGAAAAATTATTTAAGAACAAAAGCATATTGGAGTACTGATTGATCTGCAGAGCACAATCACACTTCAAACATACTAGCTTGTTCCCAAACATTTCTCTTTCGCATGATCAGTATATGGTGTAGAACCTGAGTCTGCCATGAGGAAATAACTACCTAAACAGCTTCTCAAATATTAAAAATACAGCAAGAAGGAGAATAAGACACAAACACCACTAAACTACACCACTGCTGCCCAATCTGTAAAAAGAAATTCTCATCTGTCTAGTGCTTTTGTTTGAAGTGCAAATTGGAGAATTGGAGAAAGAATTTACACCACCTCAGAATGTGAAGATACCCACGTAACCAAAGTAGACACACAACTGAAGAGAGTTAACAGGTGTAGGGTAGGAAACAAAATGAATAATACTGAATGGTATTCTCAGTCAAGATACCTAATAGATGGCATAATTTAGAAAGATTATCAAGATGGCAAAGAGACAATCAATAATAAGGGAAATGCTCAGCCACCTCCAAAGCCCAAGGCTCACAGGGGGAAACTCCCCAAAGGAGGATCCTAGTGGTGGTCAGCCCTTAAATGGGGTCTGGGAGAGGTGGAGTCAGACTCCAGCCCTTCCTGTCACACAGGTGAGTTGCCTTCACCTGTGCTCCCACAGCTGACTCAGTGCTCACCTCAGGTGATCAATCAGTGGTTCAGGCTGTGATTCAACAGCTCCCATACAACATGCATATATATACATACATATGGATTCAAGATGCCTGGGGTGGAATTCAGGTATCTGTTAAGATATGTGGATTCAGATACCAACATTTGCATATATGAATGAGTGTCTCCTTCTGGAGCTAGTCTAGAGCTCCTATTATAGTCAATGAAATTTGCAGGCAATACAGTCAGTGAGGCTTGAAGAACTATTCAGCTCATCCTAAAGCAGACACCTACTCTAGGTCAGCTGAATAGCTCTATAGTCTATAAAACTGTAAATGCTTACAAAGAGCTTGTCTTGCTGTATACAAAGATACTGTTTTTGCAAAGTCACTTTTCAACTCTGGCTACACTTCACACGTATGAAGGTGGCAGCAGCAGATCAGAAAGGAATGATGCCTTGACCTAGTTGTATCATTTTGTTCTCTAGAACAAAAGAGGAGAAAAAATGTAATACCTCAATCTGACATGATTGTGCATTTCAGTTTAGTTCAGATATCCATAAATAAAGCTTTGTAAGAATTGTGTTCCAATTCCTGTTTGCTCTGTTTAACTTGCCACCCTGAAGCTGAGAGCTGTTGTTCTAACAGCTGAGTGGACAGCAGCGATAAGGACATTGGCACAAGCTGCGAGAAACGTGTCTGCCCAAGTGTCAAATGTAGCCAGTTTCCTCAGCTGATGTAATATTTTTGCACTTCAGCCATAACTCATGTTTCATTGCCACTGATGAGTCAGGAAGAACCAACCACAAACTCTCCTTGAGACAAGGCCATAGGGCACAAGGAAGCACAAAGCTCAAACGCTTTGGATAGAAGAAGCACCCAGATAACAAGTGCCCAGGCACATAGCTCACGCATGAACTAGAAGCACAAGGAATCAGATCAAATACAACCTGTCACGTTTGCACTGGATCAAGATAATTCATACCAGCAGTGAGTGTAAAGACCTAATCAAGCATCTCTGCAACACAGTGCTAAGTCCTTGTCCAGGAGATGTGGAGGAGCCGAGCACTCTTGTGCCAAGTCTGGGGCCACACAGGCCCTCTAGACTATGGAGATTAAGGACGCAGGTTGAGAAGCCATGGATCTGTTCACTTTTGATGCGGCTGAGCCAAGCAAGCCAAACCCAAATGAACCTACTTCTGTATGACAACAGTGAGGTGATCTTACCCTGTGCTCAGCATGGTTCTCCCACAGCATGCCCAAGGTGCCACTCTTCAAAACACCTGGGAGTTGCATTTCTATGCCCTAGGACAACACGTGCAATAGCCCAGGAGCTGAAAGAGCCCTGAGGGTAGTGCAATCATGCCCATGCACTGCTTTCTTTCATTAAATAACCTAAAATGCTGAGTTATTTCTATGCAACCTGATCTGCCATTTTTGCAATCTAATCACAGTAACTGAGAAATCACTGCAGACAGTTAAGATTTTCTGAGCTATACGTGGTCTGTGGACCCCTGCACAATCCTTTCCATCTGTAGAAGAGTCATTTCTGCTGCTGATGTGGTAATACACATGATTACTACAGGTATGGCCTCAGCTATTTTAATTCACAGTTTCAATCTGAGGTTAATTTCAGCCAGTAAATAACAGCTAGATGCTCCTACTGAGTACATGGGTAAGGATAAACACAGACAAGCTGTGCCCCACCTATATCACCTTGAAACAACCACAGCTTCACTTTCTTGCTTGCAAGCAACAGCCTGTATGCACCAGGATTGTAAACTGTAAACTGGCATGCAACACAGCTGAAGCTGCAATCAGAACTAAGACATACATTTATAGAGATAAAAGGAGACACTGAGAACTCATACTGTAAGTATCTGAATACTTTCATGATAGCTAGAAGGCTGTTGGCACGACTGTAATAACGGGAAATTAAAAAATAAGAATTTGTACTATTTGCCAGATCATTATGTGGTGATTTTCCCTATTCTAACAGAGAGCTGTGAGGACGTGTTCACTTATAATGCAGGTCTCAAAATGCAGTGTGTTGAGACCATGTCTTACCTATTGATGTGGACCGTGACACTATGTAAGCATTTTATCAAATGACTGATGGAGCTAAGAAGGAAATCCCCTCCGCATTTCAATGCTCTGCCTTCTGTCAGAAGCTGGAATAGAGCTACAGGAAACCAGTCAGCTATAGAAATATATAGGGCATTTCTACACTGCACTGTAGCACAGAGCAAAGGCACCTAGGTTACCTCATCTGGAGTTAGCTCAGGAACCCAAGCGATCTTGCTGCAGCAGCTGGGGAATTGCCATCTATTTTGTGATACGATTGCCAAGCAGGCTGTTTCTCAGCATAGGCCATTGCTTGCTGGGCTACCTAAACACAGTACTGCAGTAAATAAAACAAACACTCACGGACAGACAAAGTACTATATGCAGAATCCCAGTAGTACCTCGCCTGCAACCTACTGTAGGGAACTTGCTTTAGCAGGGGGATTGGACTAGATAATACCCAGAGGCCCCTTCCAGCACCTACATTTCTGTGATTCTGTACTGTGTTACAGCACAGTGTGACATTCTGCTTGGGCTCATGTCACCGGACATTATGAGAAATGGACAGAAGGACTTGTCCTTATACAGTATAACCTATATTTACAGATCTCTGCTCATTCCTATACATTAGTGCTTTCATGCATCCAAGAAAACAATTTATTTTTGTTTTTGTCTATGATTTATTTTTCCTAAACCCTGTTCCTTAACTCTTAAGGCCACTAATGGAAAAACAGCTTAGATATCCTGGGGGAAAAACATGTCAAACATAAAGGTAAAACATTTCCAGGCTGATGAAGCTCTGTAAAGATGAAGAGACAGCCTTTGAATAGGTGCATGAATGTATTTTTCTGGCTAGTCCAGTACATTTCTGTTGCTCCTTCAATGCACTTCCTCCAGTCCTTTGGAAGAGTAAATTCTGCTTGGAGGGTCTGCCCATTTCTCTTTTCATTGGAGCAGTGTATATCTAGAACAGTTTATAAATAACTCTACAACGCTTGGGATGAGTTATAGGGCAGGTCTTCAAAGACTATTCATTACCACTTAATAAGATATCAAGAATCGTATTTTTAAGGCCATTGTCTCACAATTAGCCTCAGAAGGGAGACAGTTATGACTAAGCTATGCTTACAGATAAATACATGACAACTTCTGGGCATCCGTTATTGGCAAAGTCAACACATGCATTTACTGCAGATTGTTCCAGTGTATACATCGTATGATAACGGAGGATTTAGCAAATTTATTTGCTCTTAAAAATTGTCGTTAGATTTAGCTGACCTATATATATTTATATATGGTCTATTCTACAAATAAAATGAGAATTCTGCAAAACTCAAATGACAAAATGTTATTCGTTGTTTGCTACAGCTATGGTTTGTATACGCTGCAATCCCTTCACACACTCTTTCCACACTGGGGCAATTCCTGTTTGCCTTCCTCATGTGGCCAGTCCCACCAGGCATGCACCTGTTTTTAAGTGAAGTCAGAATTTAAAGTGGACTGTGAAACTTAGATGGATTTGCTTCCTAGCAGGATTATACCTGCAGGTCACAGGGGAACCATTCACATAAAGCTTGCCCAAAATATATGAGCCAAAACAAAATAAATGCAAAAAGATATAGTGTTGTTCCTGGCTACCCACAGACAATGAGACCTTCCAATCCTGAGATAGTTGTATCTTTGAATTTAAACTATGAGATAAGGGAAAAGCTGTAAAGCTGAGGGAGAATTTCAGGCAAAAAAAATATATAAATCTTTTATATTTTTATCTCAATAAGAACCATCACGTTAGCAAATTAGCAGTTAGTACAAATATCCCTTCACAATCTCATTTAAATAGAAAACAAAACTGCTTAACAATTTTGAATGAGAACTTGCCTACTCATGAACACTCAAACTGTGAAATTTCAAGAACTGTCCCCCTTAGATTACTGCTATAAGGCAGTGATTTGCAGCAGGCTAGTCCTCCAAAGCTTGTGAGAATCACAGAATCACAGCATTGTAGGGGTTGGAAGGGACCTCTAGAGATCATCGAGTCCAGCCCCCCTGCGAAAGCAGCTCCTTAGCCCAAGTTGCCCAGGTAAGAAGCCTCCAGTCTGCATACATTAAGATTGCACTGCAAGAAAAAGAGCTAGTAGCTTCTTTTTTAATTGAAAGGTAAATATCTTGCATAATACTATGATCCCAGAAGCTTAGACAATATGGAGAAATAACTCAGGAAGAATTTGAAATCACAAGAAGTGGCAACACAAACACATTAACAGTGTTTCTGAATTGTGAAGTATGGAAAACATTCAAACCTCTTTGTAAAGTGTATGCTGCTGAATACTTAAACCTGCCAAGCCCTCAAGTACTCAGAGAAAATTAATATACTCGATGAAAAAACAAACTCCTACAGAGAGCGGAGGAAGCGCAAGCTAACTGAATTACTGATATCACGTACATTTTTCATTATACAAGGAATAATCTAAAAAACCCACAACAATAATCCCTATTTTGGTAACACTATCACTGAGTTACACTGTTACTTTGATGTAGTTTTTTGGTGCAGCACAGACATGTAATTCTACAATTAATTCTCAAAGAAGGGAGGGAAGAGTTAAAATAGCTACTCATCCAAGTCTGATTTGCCACGCAGGCAATGAATATTTCTGCAGGAAATTCACTTGTTTTCTTTTCTACAGCCATGGCATATCTAGGTCTACCTCAGATTAGAAATATTAACTATTCAGGTTGCGATTCCTTTGTTAGTTCATGGAGTATCTCTAATGCCTGAGCAATCGAGGGCATCCTAAGAGCAGTTAACTTAAAGAAGCATAACAAAGAGTATATGAAAAGCAGGTCTGACAAACTTAAGATAGCACTACATGAATGTTAGTGGGACGCCACTGCGCTATCTTGTAAACTCTCCCATCTTCTTGCTGGTTAATTTTTCTGCCACAAAGCACCACTAACAAAGACAGGCTTTAACCTACTTTATATTCATAACGATTCATGCAAATTTACCTCCTTTTGAGGCAGGGGGTCAAGTGTTTCAAGTTCATTCTACAGTGAGGAATATCTGCATAGACTTTTGCAGTATAATAATGAGGGGTTTTGCAGAGACGTTATAAATAGCAAGGCCCACAAAAGCAGACAAAGCATTTGTGGATGAGACCCACCACTAGCATATAAAACTCACAACAAGGTATCTGATAAGGATCGTAAGTACATTTGCAGATTTAGTATTTGCCCTCCCACTGTGAGTCTTTTCTTTTTGTTTTGTTTTAATGTGGGGTTCAGCACTGAAGTCACTGAACAGCTCTCTGCTGGGGACAAAGACCATGTAGGCATGCACCACGAGAGCCACGGCTCCGGCAAGGAACTTCAATATAAATTTGCTGCTGCACATCTATTTTTCCAAATAGAAGGCTTTGCTGGCTGGCAGCCAATCGTGCAGGAATTGCCAACCGCTCTGTAGATAGAGCAATTATAATTCTCTGTGCAGTGCCACTAGACCACCTGCACATTCATGTGGGATGCAAGTCATCTTGAACCCAGCTCTCAGGAGATGAATGCTATTTGGTATCAAACTCTTCTTCGTTATCTTTTATCATCATAAAGGAACAGCATTTATAATTACACCTGACAGACAACTCAGCATAGAGAAAGCCAGCAGCTGGACGTGGTGCTGTAAAATGCAGAGCTGATGCTCTGTTCATTTTTGGAGGAGAACATAAAGCAACTATACAAAGCTTCTGTTTCCATGCATCATACTTTTCTCAGCATCCTGTTGGAGCTGGAAGTGCATAATGCTTTGTGTTGATATAGATTGAGAGCATCAAATTCTGTTCCAAATAACGTTGCCAACATTTTCATGGGAGCATATCTGTAATTTGCTACTAATCCATCCAATCAGATTCATTAATAGAAGGTCTTAAAATTTTTAAAAAATTTAAAAAATACATATATGGAAAATAAAAATTTAATGATGTCACATGAGTCATCATTTTCTCTTAAGAATCAGAAGTCCATGACCAGAAATGAGGGAAAAAAGAGCTCCACCATTACTGAGATGGACAGCTAGGACCAACAGCAGGTGCCTTACTCTGTCTAAACATACATGTAAGAATCTGATATTCTTTTTGTTTTGTCCTAGCATGTAGAAATTTCCATTTATGGAATAGGAGATGTTTTAGGAGCCCGCTTTTAACCAGGTGATGTACAAATAATCACATGGTGGTTTTCTGCAAATGAATGAGTCACTTTGCAAACTTCCCTTCCAAGAGTCAACACGTACTTCGACACAGAGTAACAAAACCTCAACTTCTGTCTGGGCCTAATGGCAAAGTAACTTTGCATAGCAACCAACTGTTTCCTATTGGAGGAATGAAGCCATGACAAATGCCCTGGCTCCTGGAGGGACATCTCTGTCGGCTTGCTTAGCACAGCACTCAGCATCCAGTCACGAGTACAACAGAACGGACTTCTCAGGGTTAAAGAGAGGAGGTCTCTCTGCTAACTACACTCCGTGTGTCACCTCTTTGCAATAATGTGAAACACCAATTTGAACATAGGAGCTTAAAACTGATTTCCAACAGAAAGCACAATGCAGCAAATGTATCACATGCACACTTCTTAAAATATTGGTCATAATCTTTTTTTTTTTTTCTTTTAATGATAATTAGGTATAGAACATGTAAATTATTTAAAACAGAAGATTTTAGCGCAAAACTCTCTGATGGTTTCTGCAATAGCGGGCAACGGCATGAAGGCATGGCTTTAATGAACAGCAGGGAACCAGGCAGGAGAAACACCAAAGCAGCACGGAGACCGAATGATACCCAGACGAGCATCGTTCCCCATCTTCTCCCAGCAGTTCCGCTTCAGGAGCGCTGGGGAAGCGCTGGCGTTGGCATTTCCCGTCTGCTCTAGCCCCGGCCCCGCTCGGCAGTGCTGGGGCCAGGCGGCACTTCCCTGCCCGCAGCAGGTGAGCGAGGGCGGCAGCTCGGGAGCTCTGCACCGCAGCCGTAGTGGGTCGGGCAGGGCGGGCTGGGGCCGCCTGCGGTCGGAGCCGCTCCGGGCGCACAGAGCGCGGCTCCGGTGGAAGCGGACGGCACCGGCAGCGAACAGAGGGTGCGGAACGCGTTGTTTTAAGCACACGCCCGCACACACACACACACACACACACACACACTCATAAAGCAATAGAATACAAAACAGGACAGCGTGGCTCTCGTGCAAAATGGAAAGCTTGCTACGTGATTTCGTGACAGAAAAAGGACGAGGACAACAATAAGGACAAGCACTCAGGCAAAGAGAACAACTTCTGACCTTGAAATTGCGCGCTAAATAAATTACATCGGAGCGAAAGTGGTGCGTTCTCATGACAGCATCTGTAAGGAAGCAGAGGTCAGGGCTGCGCTCGGGCCGCCGCTCCCCGCCCCCCCCCCACCGACCCCACATCCCTCCCTCCGGCATTTCTCTTTCAGACACCCCGAGAAGTTGGGCGCGAAGTTGCGCTCCGGGGGCCGCCGGCCCCTCGCCCCCTCCCGCCGCGTTACGCGGGGATGGGCGGCGACGGCGGCGGCTGCGGCAGCGCCGGGCCCTCCGCGCGGCTCCGCCGGGGCTGTTACCCGCCCTGCTCACCTCGGCTTCGCGAGCGGCCCGAGAAGACGGATTTGATGGGGTGCCTGCCCTTCTGCAGCCTGCGGCGCCAGCAGCAGAAGAATAGAATGGTGGCGATGGTGCCCAGCAGCAGCAGGAGCAAGAAGAGGGCGCACTGGATGCTGTAGGGTCTCAGCAGGACCAGGAACGCCGCCGCGATCATGGCTCAGCCGTGCGGCTGCCGCCGTGTGAGCGCGGCGGTGCGGGGAGCCGGGCAGCCTCTCCCCCCCGGCCGCGGGGCGGGCTTCGCTGCTGCCGGCCCTGCGCCGCTGGAGCCGGAGGGAGGAGGGGGCGGAGGAGGAGGAGCGGGAGGGCTCAGCGCTGTGACTCAGCGGCGGCGGCTGCGGTTGCGGTTGGGTTTCCCTTCGCGCGGCCCTGAGAAGCGGGCACCGGAGGAGGGGGGGGGGGGGGCGTGCCCCGCATGGCGGCCGGGGAGGGGGGCAGGAGGAGGAGGAGGAGGAGGAGGAGGAAGAGGTGCGCGGCCGCGGCGGCCCGTGACATCACACGCGGAGCCGCTGCAGAGGGAGGCGGAAAATGGCTGCTGCCAGGTACCCCCGGGCGGGAGCGGGAGGAATGGGGCCGGGGGCCGGCGGGCTGCGGGACGCGAAGCGGCGGGAGGAGCGGAGCGAACGCTGCGTTAAAGTGCGTAGCCGCGCTCAGAGGTGATTCCCGTGCTGAATAGAGCCGTGCTGGGCGTGAGCGCCAGAGGAAGGAACGTAGAATAGAGAATGAGTGGATGCTGGAGTAACGGCGAGGTGTCCCCGCGTTGGCAGGTGTCAGGTGCGTGGTAAAGCGTGCGGGAAGGACGGGCAGAGAGAAGCGCGCCGTGCCGCCTTACATCACAAGGGAGAACGTGGTCTTTAAGATGCAGAGTTTCCTTTATCGCTGAGCGATTGGCATTGTCGCTCCTTAATGTCAGGGAAACACGTTTTCAGTGGGAGATTCTTGACACTGGCTGGGGCAGCCGGCAGAAGGAGGAATAACTTGACCGTTAGGTCTGTGCTATTTTACCCGAGCGATTTTGTATTATTTCGTAACATACACCGCTTTATCTCAAGAAAATAGTCTGCCATCTGACTCCGTAACGTGGGCAGTTGCAGTTTGGCAGCCTTTGATTTAAAGCTTCCCTTCGCTTGCTGCGAGCTGACATATGCCGCGGGGCCGTGTTGTGTCACGTGACGCGGCGCTGACGGCTCAGTACCGCAGTACGCTGCAGCAGCGCGGCTTCAGTGCGGGTTACCTGGGGAGCATCGTGCCGCGCCGTGTCACCCGGCTGCGGGGCGGCGGGAAGCGCTGTGGTGTCCCCAGCCTCGCCGCAGTACCTTGCAGCAGCAAGGAGCTTCTCAGCACCTCTCGCTCTGCTAAGATTCACATTGCTTCATTATGGGACATTCTGGGGAGCACAGCGCAGAGGTGACTGCGCAGGAAGTTGCAGAGAACTCATCTGGACCGATGACAAATAACGCTAGGCTGCTTCCTTGAAGTTTTCCTTTCTAAGCCTTTGAGCACATCCGTGTCCCCAGGACAACATTTTGCCAAGAAGCTGTGATAAACTACATGGCAGCAGTTTAGTTTTTCTTCACATTTAGTAGAGAATTCGGTCTGGTGCAAGAAATGCTGATGTGTGGCATTTCCAAGAGCCACTACCCCAGGCTTTTGGATCTACAGTCTCATGCACGCCACTCTGCTGCTATGGCTTTCTTTATGCTTATTACCAACATCTCTGTTAAATACTCTGGGATTGCAGTGTGTGGTTAAAATGTTACTTTTGTAGTGAATATAGTTTGATGAAGTGTTTTGGCATTAAAAATATGCAATACGTGGCTAGATTATTCCAAACAGTAATAAAGACAAATTTTAGTAATGATTTACGTTTAGTGTTTTTTATTATGAACTTCTTTTCAGAATGTTTTTCAGGGAACTTTTCATAAGTCTTAAGAATGACAAACAGAGAAGAGAAAAGGAATGAGGAGAGAAGGTTAAAGCAAGGCTGTTGGCTCCCAGATGAGATTTGACCTCAGAAGGAGAGTCCCAGAGGTGAACAGGAGGTGATTCAGACAAGAAGAAGTGAAAGAAGGTAACCGAGTTTTAAGGTGTCTGTGGAAAGGACTGATCAGAACAGAGATCCGAGTTGTTGTGAGGTTCAGGCAAGTCTGAGGAGGTCATACAAATTAAGAACTTAGATTCTGCAGTACGTATGGGGTTCTGTTGCTATTTCAGGGTATGTGTGATATGGCTGTGTTGCTGCAGTGATGTGAGATGATGAGAGGCAGCATCCTGCCATGCTTGTTTCGATAGGGCTCAGAGAGCAACCAAGCAGCTGCAAAGTCACAGTCATAGCTGAAGTTTGCAGGAGGAGGCTTGGAGCAGACTTTTGCTTTAGCAACGCTGGGGGAGGAAGCAACGACAGGAGCGTGGGCAAGAGGGGAGGAGGGGAAAGGAAGGTTCTGCTTCACAGGCTCCTCTGAAAAGAAGTGACTTGCAAATATTTGTGGTGAAAAGGGACAGGATAGTACAGGAGAATGTTTTTTAGGTTGCAGTCACTCAAGCCATCTGCTTACCTATTTTAAAAAGCTGTGGGAAGCAGAGGAGCAGCAAACTGTACATCCAAGTTCTCCACTTTAATGGGAGAACTGAGCAGGGAATGGGATGCAGCAGCAGCTGTCTTCTTGCCGGGAAACAAGTCCGTGTTGACCTAAAATATTTTTCCACTCTGTCTCTCATGGAATCCCATTCTGACTTAGCAGTCTTGCCTAGCAAGGCTGAAGGCAGGGATCCCTTCTTCCCTCCCCCTTGGCCCATATGCAGAATTGCAATGAAGTCTGTTGAGTACAGTGTATTTCTTGAGGTTCAGCAGCACTTAAAAGGAAATTAAGGATCATACCTGAGTACAAGGGGTTAAACTAAAAGGAGAAAACAAATTGAAACCAAACAGTTGAAAATATCATGGCATTTCAGGTGGGGAAAGCACACAAAAATCTGCTGATCTCCTTCAGTGTGAGTTGTGGCACTCAAGGGCACAGAGGAGGCACCATTGCTCCTGCTGCTTCGGGCCTTGTGGACTTGATCTGACAATTGCAAGGCTCTCTGTATCAGCAGGCCAAAAGAAGAAGGTCACATGGTAAATCTGGTGATGCAGACATAAGAGTAGGAGATGACATGTGATGTGATTTCAGAAGAGTAGTGAAAGAGTAAATTTTTAGCTGAGGAACTAAGTGAAAGGATAAGATCATTTCCTTTCACTTTTATGTGGATGTGCTTCAAGGACTGTGTTTCTGCTACTTAATTATAATTAAGTAAAGTATTCTGCTTAAATGACAACTGGTTAGAAGGATTCTCTAATCATGTAATACTTCTTAACAAAATTTGTAGTAATTTTCTAATCAAGTAGGAACACAGGAGCAACACGATTAATTGGGAAAATATAATAGTGTGTGTATTAACAACTTCATTCAAAGGCATAATTGGCCTTTTCCCCTCAAAATTGTTCTTCAGGGGTCACACACTATCTTCAGTGTGCTCTCCAGCAGTTTGAGTATGATGTACGAGTGTATGTTGCTAGGGTTTCTGGTGGGTGACTAAACCTTCTAAAACAGATTCTTCAGCTGAAAGAATATCAATCTTTATCTTGATAAAACATTCCTCAGTGATCTCTTATGCGATATGATGTGTCCTAAATTCACCAAAGCTATTGCAAATCTTTGTTCTGCCAGACTGGTTACATTTTTTGCTCTGTACAGTGCTTTGTGTATTTGGTCAGCACACGACTGTTATTTAACTCTTGCACTGTCCTTGAAATTTAAGTATGTATCATTATTTCAAATAATTTGAAAAGAGAAGCCAAACTGTAAAGATTATGTGATCCACTCAGGACAAGTCGGTATAATTTAAGTGCTGCAGAATAGCCCCCAAACCTGACTGGGAAACTGTGCAGTCTGCAGGCGTTTCAGATGATGGTGGAAAACCAAGTTCCTATTTCCTTTATATATGCAGATGTAATTGTTCTCGTATGAGCTAATAAACCTTCAGAACTTGCTATTTTATCCCTCTGTTTATTAGACTGGAGGTAATCGTGTGGCATAGGAGTCATGCAGCTGTTGACTCACAGCATAAAGCATTGCTGGGAAGATGCTGGCAAGGATTCTGTGGGCAAAAATTGACTTTGCAGATAGGCTGATTTTGAGCCTAGGTAGAAATGTATGTAAAGCTCCTACAGCTTTTATTTATTTATTAATTTCCTATTCTGGCAGTGGTATGCCCGTATGTCCTTGGTGAAAACCTGCTCCCTTTTCACTTTTGGCAGTGTCTAACGTAGAATATGATATTGAATATGATATTGCATCCCATAGGGAATTGCATTTTATCAGTATTATGTGTATACTTGGAAGTTGTTTAAGGATTGCTTCAGACCAATATTGGAATTTCAGCTATTATATTAATGTATAAAGGTAAGTTGAACTGTGAACATTAAGATGACATTTGATTTTACAGAAAGAGAAAAAATAGGTATAGTAATTTTTGTTCTGTCAGGGAAATACCTTTCTGTAAATTCTCCTAAGTGCATACTCTTGGTTGCATTAATGTTGACTGAAGTAACTGGACAACGTATATTTCTCTTGTTCTAGCTCATGACCTTTAATAGCAATAAGGATTTTTATTTTCATTTTTTTAACTGTAGAGCATCAGCTTCCTTTCTTCCTACTGGTACGCAGTGAAACCAGAACAATTGAGAAAGATCTTTGGAGTAAAACAGTGTCATCCATATGACTTTTATTCCATTATCACTTACCTTTGGCAGCCAATAAAGACGTATGAATAGAGTTAGTTAACATGACACTGGATTTTTACATACTGACCAGAGATCAAGCACGGAATTTCTAGCTGCTGCTTCATTTCTATGCTCTTGTGGTTGAAGGGGTAGATTATCTGATAGTAATGTTTTGGGACAGCACAGTAAGATCCCTCCCCTTACAAACTCTCACACCAGATTACTAATGAATTTGATCACTGCACAAATATGTATGGAAAGTACTACTGATACTTTTTATATGTTTATTCAGAATGTGTTAAGAAAATAGTATTTGACTGTTACACAGAGCAAGTGTGCAGCTTATGCTTCTCAGCACAGATGTGTATCTGATCAAACTTTCCCTAATGGCATTGTCTTTCTGTAAACATATTTAGATGAAATATGTAAATTGTTAGCCTTTAACCTTTATAATTTGGGAACTGTTAAGATGCATTGTGTTGAATTATCCAAACCAGATCACAATGAAAAAGTCAAGATGTAGACTCTGTAGAGCCATGGTGATTTGTTTCTCTTCCCAGGCTGATTACTGCATCCAAGGGTTTGGGCACATTAACTTACATGAGAACCTTCATGTGACTCTTCAAATTCCAGTGGCTTAAGTATCTCCTGTTCAATAAATAAACTAGTTTTTGTTGGTCTGTGTGTTGGTACATTCTACTTCATGTGACATTTGCAAACAAGCAAGTGAAAGCAGGTATTGGTTTTTGTAGGTCAGCTGGGAAATAACTATTTAGTAATCATACCAATCCATGAGGTTGAATTAAGGCAACTTTTGCATCTTGTTATTTGGCATCCTGCTATCTTTGCATGGATCTTTAACTGAGGTGTGATTCCGTTCGGTTTGAGATACGACAAATAAATATATGGCATTTATAGGCTTGTAAGGCATCTCCTGTTTAAACTTAGATCAGTAATCGAAGCCTAGAGAACAGTTCTCTTATTTTTTTACATTTAGTGCCATTTGAGATGTCTGGAGTTAGCAACTGTCCTTATGAGCCTGGAAGAGGGTCTTGGCCCTGTGTAAGGTATGTGCTCATAAGAAAGGTGTAGTTGGAAGCCAGGCATAACAATGTTGGAATCTAAGATAGCTCCATACATTTATTTTTAGGCAACTTAACTGGACCTTTGGGCATTTGAAATAAGCTGAATTGCTTTCCTCGTTTGGTTGAATTAAGTAGGGGCATGGTTTTTCTGCTGCTCTAGGCCGAGGCTTCTGCACAGGGAGTTGTGATGAGAGACCCATGGAAGGCTTGTGTTTCTGAAGTAGTATGTGAAGGCTAAGCACAACACCACAGAGCACTGGCATTAGTCACCTACATTTGGGCAGCCAAGTTGATCCCTAGTTCTCTGGTGATAACAGTGATAACTTAGATGCCTGGTGCACCAGTGACACCTAAATGCTAGCATCATAATCTAGAACTGAATCCCATCCTTAAAGCCCAATAGTGATATCAGATGGCGTTTTAAAATATTTAACTAAACTGTTTTTCACTATTAGCTGAGTAAGTTGTTAGAACAAAAGTTAGGTACTCCCAGAGGTATTAAATATATCTGCTTGATAAATTCATTATTCTTCCTTCACTGTCACTCAAAATTATACAACAAAAGTATGTGATTTGATGCAGAAATTAGACCATCTCCAATAACTTTCTTCAAAGTTCTAATTTAAGCTGCAGTTCTGTGAAGGTCTTTGGCACATGTGAGTGTTGATATTTTATAAAACTTCTAGGTTTCTAAAATTGTCAGCACAAAGGGAGCTACCTTGAAAAAGAATAATCGTTTCATTAAGTCTGTGGGCTAAACACATGGATTTTAGCAAATGGGACGAGATACAGGCCAAATTCTGTATGTGATTTTGTGGATTCCAAATGCAACTGTGGCTTTAAAGTCAATGAGACATTCTGTGTAAATAAGGCTAGATGATGTTGCTTAACTATGAATGGCATTGTTTCTTAAAAAGTATCTGATTATTCTGAGGCTAGTTATACTAGGGTAATGATCTACACCCTGGAGGTGAGCTGCTGGTGGTAAGAATCACACAGTTTTGTCTTTCCTGTCAGTGGAAGACAAGTAGGGTCATTTCTGCCTATTTACAGTCTTGAAAGTTACAGAAATGTTCTGATTTCCAGCTGATTTTCAAATGGAGAAACACAAGAAAATCTGTACTATATATTTGTACTTTTAAGTTACTCTTTCCCATAAAATGACTAAGATATTACACAGAAAATATTTTGAGCAATAACAACTTTTCTGTATTCTTCCAACACTGTCTAATTCCAGTGAAATCATTAGTAAGTCTTCCATTGGTTTCAGGGAAGTAAGGTAAGAAGCTACAGAAAGTCATATAATGTCTTTAAGTAGGGTCGTCTTTTTCACCATAAATTTGTTACAGAGAACCAGGAATTCTACTTCTTGAGTGCAGACTGAGTTTTGTGTCAACAGTGTGTTTAATGTCCTGACTATAATTATGTACCATAATCAAAGTAACTCAGACTGAGTCTGATGCTGCTATTTATCATGCTGAAGTGAACTAAATAGTGAGATAAATTAATTTCTAGTCCAGTAAATGTTTTGGAGTTTGTTTTGTTTTGTTGTTGTTATTGTTCCCCCTTTCTCTCTGCCCTCTGAAAAACTGGGATGATCAATGGCTGAACTTAGAAGGTAAACCATATAGAATGCTAGCATGTTATTATGAGGCTGTGCTTGCACAGTTGCAGTGGAGTTTCTTGTTTTGCTGAAATTAGTGGCAAAGCTCTATTTTAAGCCATAGTAGAATCAGACCATTGAGTAGGCCTACAATCTCATGTTGTAAATTTGCCATACTTTACACCGCATTACTGAAAGGAAAGAGAAATAATGATCTCAGCATGCCATCTGCCAACTCAATCTGAATGCAACCGACTATGTCAGTCAAAGGGTGAGATATGCCTTTAAATGACTTTTGTGGGGATTTTTGTTGTTCTGTCTTTTGGGGTTGCTTAGCAACAGTATTCTGTGTGCAAATTTGTAGCATCTGTGCAGACTGCAAGATGTTAACATGTTTGTTAAAATTAAGTCCAGTTAATGTTTCCTCTGCAGAGCTTTACAATTAAATGGCTGCTTCTGTATTTTTTTTCCTTCTACGAATCACTATTTTAGAGAAAGATAGGTGTCTTTGAACAGTGTCAAATTGTAAGTTAATGTTTCAGTACTGTTCAAATAAGTTGCTTGTGTTTTCAAATTGAGAACACTGCAGAGTTAAGCAGCTTGAACACAAGTAGCTTTGAAAGGCTGTGCAGTTCTGTCTCTGTGGTCAGTAGCTGCACACTGGAAAATGTCTGTGAACAGTTATATATTTTCCAATTAAGCCACTGATTAAAGCGCTCACAGTCAGAAATCTTACTTGATGACTTGCAGAACTGCGTAGGAAAGATTTAAAACAGAGAACCAATCAGATACGCTTTAGCAGACTTCATACTTCATCCTTTGAGCTTCATATAGCATGAGGTCAGCTGGAATCTCCCTGAGCTTCAGAAGCAGAAAACACTAATATAGAGCGGGTTGGAGCAAGCCAGCTTCTGTAAAGGTACAGCTTAGCCCCATAAGGTCACTGACTGATAGTCAATGGAGAGAAGTAGGTCCTACAGACTGTAGGTCATCTGCTCTCTTAGGGTGAGATGAATCCCCTCTCTTTCTGCAGGGGTGGGGAGAGCCAAGTGTGGCTAGACAACCTCTCATTTTTAAGGCTACTGAAAGTTTGGTAAAATGAATCTTGCTCCACATTGTTATTATTATATATATATTTATTATTATATTTATTATACTTTTTTTTTTTTTGTGGTGATACAGTATATTTCACCATTGATCTGCTTTGGAAAAGGAAATGTTTTACAGGGAGGCATCTGCAGACCTTAGTCTGACACGTGAGAGGACAGGGTGAGAAAATGCTGCTGGACTTCTCTTCCAGTAATTGAAATATTTTTCTGTTCGTTTTCTTCATTAGGGATATTTTGTTCTACCTTTTCATTCTCCTTAATCACAGGCTGGAGATGATGCCAGCAGACAGTCAGATATTATCCCCATGGTCCCTGGGTTGTTTGCGATAAATTCTGTGAAAATATATAGTTTGATTAATGTGTACTGGGGGAGCTGAAGCCATACCTTCAATAACAGAAAATGCTAACAGTAACTACTGCACTATTCCTTTTATTTGGCAATGTAATAGTTCTGTCATTTTATGTGTAATGTAAGCAGCTAATCTAATGCCTGGAGGAGCTGCAGCAGAGGAGGGACACCTGGCCAGCCTCTTTTGTTCCCTACAGCTGCCCTCCTGCCTTAGCATCTTCAAAGCAGCAGGAGTAGCAGAGCTGAGAGCAGGCCTTGTAAAGCCTCCAGGGAGCTTTCTGACTCCTTCCAAGAGCTAAAGGAATGGATCTGTCCCATTCCTTTGACTCTGTGAAATCCATTCCTAATTTCTCTCAGAATCCAGTGTATTTATATTTTGACTTGGCAGCTGTTATGATGCGTAGTGAAATCAGTTTCGCTGTTTACTGGTACACCCTCCCACCATAGGCAAGAATCTTGACAGCTCAGAATTGCTTTATAGATGGTTTAGCCAAATTACTGAGCTCTGAGCCCTGCAATGTTCATGGTAAAAACTCTCCCTAGTTTTGACAAGCAGATTGGATTTGACAGCACTTCCTGTTTGTCCTGCCACCTTGCCCTGGAGCTCTTTTCATGGATCCAGATGTGTGAGACCCATGCATACCTCTCTTCTCCTCAATCTTGGATAGGTTGTTTGGTGTACGGACTGACAGGGATTTTACATGACACATTCTACATAGTGTCCACAGCTGCCCCATGCAGCAGCTGTGGGCTCTGAACATCCAGAAATCCACATATCCATTGACTTTACTAAGCTGTCTAAGGCATAGATACTTCCTCAAAACCATTAAGAGTTCCTATGGATGTTGCTTCAGAGCTCCAGGCAATCATCACTACTCTTCCATGGTTACAAAGAATCACAGAATTGTAGGGGTTGGAAGGGACCACCAGAGATCATCTAGTCCAGCCCCCTGCCAAAGCAGCTCCCTAGCCCAGGTTGCACAGGTAGGTGTCCAGGTGGGTTCTGAATGTCTCCAGAGAAGGAGACTGCACCACCTCTCTGTGCAGCTGTGCCAATGCTCCGTCACTGTGCTGGGAACACACACACATTTCTGTGGAACTTCCTATGCCTCAGTTTGTGGCCATTTCCCCTCATCCTGTCACCACATACCACTGAGAAGAGTGCAGCCTCGTCCCTTTACCTCCCACTCCTTAGACATTTATAGACATGGATCAGATCCCCTTTAATTTTTTTTTAATCACCTGTGCATTTGGTGCTTACCTGGAAGTTGCAGGAAACTCCTTACCAGCACAGACCACAAACATCAGAGAGTATTTGTCTCAGTACAAATTAAGGGACACAACACAGCTACTTGCTGTTAAAAGGATGGCAGGGAAACAAAAACTAACACAAGTTGGTTAATCAGCTGTTAGTTTTAGCAGGTTGGCAACTCCAGCTTCGCTGCAACTCTTGACATGATTTAGGGAAGTAATGAAGGAGCTCGCAACTGTCAAGGGCCAAACAGCAGAAAGGAGTAAAAGTCTATTGTCTGAATCTGCCCTGTGATCCTGGAAGCTAATATTGACGTTCCATATATGGTTTGTTTTCAATCTATTATATTGCTGTTTGAACAAACATCCCATTTGATTTTGGATCTTGCCTATTGAAGTCAGTGGTGCAACTTTTCTTTCCTTGGCTTCTGCCTTGTACGTATGTTTATTCATTTGAATGATTCCTTTCTGTGCGGTGAGAATCCACCCAGCATGGGTAGGTGACAGAACTGGGCCTCTGGTGATTCATGCTGGGCATAGGCTTTCTTCTCTCCAGAATTTACATGGGATAGATTTTTCTTTAAACAAAATTAATGTGAATTCTTGCAAACAGTCTCCTTTCTTTAGCAGTTCAGTAGTTAACAATCCTGCTGTCACACTGAACACATTTTGCAGAAAAGCATGATTTAATATTCTTCTTAATGGCCATTTCTTACGCAGTTTACCTCTTTTTATCAGTAAACACGGTGACAAGTGCACAGCAATCTTATGCAAATTAACAAGTTCACCTCTGTGTGAACAGCCAGCTCTTTGGAGGCATGGCACAGACATCATGAATAGCGGTGAGCTGGGCTTCTGTAGATAAGTTGTCATTGCTCCTTCCAGCACTGCAGACAATTTTTCTCACTTTGACATGTCAGCCCCACCTAATTCTCCTCTCCTAGCTCTGAGTTCCCTTTTTGACAGCGTCTGTGTGAAGCACTGTATTTTCTTCTGACTGATCGAGGCCAAGTAAATCACAAATCCCACTGTCACATCTGGGAATTCATGAGTTTGCAGCTCTATGAACTGACAGGCCAAATCATGTTTGCTAGAAAGAAGGCCAAGGTTTGACAAAATCAGTTTCTCTGTTGGCTTTAGCTGTTTCAAGAATTTTGAAATAGAAGATATCTTCTCTGAGTATAATATGAGCTGTTTACATTTTCAGTAGAGTTTAATAATATATGTTACAATATCCACTTCTATGTGAGGCCTATCAGCTTCATTAGAAAAACAGAACACGAAGTATTTCCTTCTCCCAGTGTACTACATCAAGTGCTTTAAAGAGTCTTAAAAATAGCCCTTAGCTTTAACAGTATTGTTTCACGTAGGCAGAGGATTTATCTGTGTATTTGGGTCTGCGTTCTCATTCTTGCTGTTATACTTGATGAAGCAGCAGAGCTGACTTCCAGCCCTCAGCCTGTAGTTTCTCCAGTACATCAAGTTTTCCGCTGTCAGAATGTGTCATACCTCATGCAGTCAGTTGTCCTGGGTTGTTCTGGGTTATTTTTCACGGGGCTGCAGTTGTCAGTTGTAGTGCCACAAGATGACTAATGCCATCCTGGGAGTCACGCATCCCTTTTAACAGCACATGGAGCCAGTACTTTCCTTCATGCTAGGGAAGGTTTTGATCATACCTGTATCTTTTGGTCTGAGGCTGGATGGTCGCTGACAGTGAAAACTTCTGTTTTCACTGCTACTTAGCTAGTTTTCACTTCTTTACCCAAAATATTTTTATATAACAGGGTTATCACAATCCAGGAGTGAGACCTTTTTGAGAGGACAGGATTTAAAGTATTCTTGTAACATTCCTGTGGCATGATGCAATAACAGTTATTTTTCCTGTGACATCCTACAGGCCGTCTTTGGATGACAGCAAAACCATTTACAATGAAAAAATTCACACTGTTTGATTTCATAAATGACAACTCACTGCAAATTGGAGAGACTTCATGGATTCAGGATCTTCCCAGTGATGACAGTGAGCTAGAAGGATTTCTGAAACCAAATGAACACGTGCTGGTGAACTGGCCTGTGGGAGAAAGAAAGACAGAAAAGTATCTAGTGAAAGTTGTATACATGAGTGGTGAGTGCAAATGCAGAGCTTTTGATTGATAATAGATTTTAATCTAATTGTGAAGTTTTGCTACATAATTTCCTGTGCTTTGGTCTCTTTTTCAATTTGCTTCAGATGACCCCCAAGAGCTGGTGGAAATGATGCAAAAGATACTACAGGAGGATGAAATTACAAACATACAAGTCCTTGGAAAAGGCAAGAGGAAGAGGATAGAAATGATATTCTCAGAAAGTGAAGACAGTGACCTGGATGAAGAACAGGTCGTTTCTGCCTTTTGTATGCCTGAAATTGGTCTGCCCATAACATAATGAATAGACCAAGAATATTGATTCTTCACAGTATAATACAGAGTAGGCATAGTAAAGGCAAGGATAAAGGCGGTCTTCACGTGATACCCCAGCAAAATAACCCATTGGAGCAGTTAGGTCCATAGATTTTCTCTTTTGCTCTTGTCAGTGTTTTACACGCTGGTTCGGCCCGGTTCCATGACAAATGGGGCAGAGGAGCCCACAGACCCACGTCCCAGGAAAGGGGAAGGGGGAAAAGGGAAAAGGCAGGGAGATGGTCCTGAAAACAGAACAGCAGCAATGGTCTGAGGAGGAAAGCTAGTTTACTAAATAAGATATTGAAATACAAAATAACACAATATAATACAATATAATTGGAATTGAGGCTAATTAGTCAAATAAAATGAGTGTCTGAAAACCGAAAGCCTTACTCTTAACGCTGAAGGTGAGACTGCTAGGGAGCTCACACACTGCCAGGATGAGCAGAAAGGGAAAAGAGATGACATCTCATGACATGTGAACAGTTTTATCTTTCCCTTTGAGCAGAAAACAGAAAACTTTCCTCTGGGGTGCATAGTTCTTTTTGCCTTCTGAGGCAGGTATACCTGGAACTATTGACATCCACGGAACTGAGCACTGACTCTTTAACTCCCAGTGTACAACATCATGTTATGATGTGGAACACTGATAACAAAAAAATCATAAAATCATGACAGCTGTTCAAAGAGAAAAGTATCATTCAAGACTTTGGGGCCTACTGAAGAGCAGGAGAGGGACTTTTTACAAAGGCAGGTAGTGATATGACAAGGGCTAATGGTTAAATTGGAAGAAGGGAGATTTGGACGACACCTATGGAAGAAATTCTTTACTTAGAGAGTAGTGAGGCACTGGCACAGGCTGCCTAGAGAAGCTGTGGATGCTGCATCCCTGGAAGTGTTCGAGGCCAGGTTGGACAGGGTGTGGGTAACCTAGTCTAGTGGAATGTGTACCTGCCCAGGTAGGGAGTTGGAACTGGGTGATCTTTCAGGTCCCATCCAACCCAAACCCTTCTGTGATTTTGTGAATCTGTTCACTCCAATAGGACAGAGGTCTGACCACAGCATAAGAAAAGTAGAGACCAGGTTCACTGACCTTTGTGTTGTGCTGAGATGTGCAGTGACAAAATGTGGGGAAAAACATGTATTACTGACTTTCATTAGGATTGGATCACTGGCACAGGATGCCCAGGGGGGTTGTGTTAAAATCCTTCTCAGGATATATTCAGGACCTGCCTGGACGCCTACCTGCGCGACCTGGTGTGGGGAACCTGCTTTGGCAGGGGGGGTGGACTCGATGATCTCTTGAGGTCCCATCCAACCCAAATCCTTCTGTGATTCTATGATTCTATGATCTGTATTTCATAAATACTAACTGTTGATGTTATATGCAAAGTTAATAAAAGCCATGAGATTCCATTCATACAGAAACTTCCATTGCAAAGATGTTATTATGCTTTTGTTAGCAGAAGATGGTGGAGCATATAAAAAGGAAAAAAGCATTTCAGGCATCTGCTCCTGCCAGCATCCTGAGTCAATTTGAAACATCTTTAATTAGCAAACAGGTAAACATCTCATTTTGAGCAATTTTCATCTATTAAACATAAAGCAAACTGAGATGTTTTAGTAAAGTTAACAGTTTTAAAAGATACTGCTATAGGAAAGTGGTGAATGAAGAACAGAGAGAATAATACTTGACAGTTATGTGCTATTTTAACATTTCATTTTGAATTTTAATAGAAATGATAATATTAATATTTGGTAGCGATTATAATTTTAATATATCTGCGTATACACTCTGTGTACAAAGAGAATATTCTAATTTAGCTAGATATTTTAATGTTAGGTTTAATGCTTTAATTTTATGTTGTGGTCGCTGTAGAGAGCACTAAGTTTGCTGTTGGGTTTTTTTCTTTTTTTTGCTTGTTTGTTTCGTGTTCTTTTCAGAGAGAGCCATATTCAGGAAGCAACTTCCTATGCAGTGAAAGCAGCAGTGATGATGAAGAACCTTTATTTCAGCTATCCAAGGTGGAACTGTGTGCCAAAATAAAAAGTCTCAAGAGGAAGCTGACAGACACCACGAGGGAAAACTGCCGCCTGAGGCAGTCCCTGGTGATGCTTCAAGGTACAATCAGGAGAAACTTTTTGATGAAGAGGGGAAGCCTGGAGATCATGAAAAGCTTGATTTATATGAGGCTGTCTGAAGGGAAATTGTGGCTGCTTAAGCACTTGACATGATCAAGGCCTACTGTTAGCATCAAAGTCTTTAATACATAGGAACATTCAACTCCAGCAGCACTGGTATTAAAAAAAAAATAAATAAATAGCCCTGTCTTCTGTGGAGGCCATGCAGTTATAGAGTTGGAAGTGGAAAAACAGAACTCCTGTCAGTTCTGAAGAAATCTGTCTGCATGCCATGTATAACCATCAAATTAGCTCAGATACTCCACTGACCAGTCCAACAAACACTGTTTTTAAGCAGTTTTTCTTGATCTACTGAGATTTTCTTAATTCTGGAACAATTTAATTTCTAATTTCTGTAGAAATTCCTCATCACTGATAGTCTGAATTCATTTTGGTACACAAAATTTTGTCCTTTTCAAAGTCTAGGCTATTTTATTTTTTTTTTAATAAATGAACCCTTAATCACAGCATTTCTGAAATCCCTCTTATTTCATCTTGTCCTTTACTCTGAGGCAGCCAAAACAGGATCTGAAATTCTAATCCATCAGTGGAGGAATAAGGTTTAAAGGTGACTTACTGCTCCCCTTGCCAGCTTCATTACAGCATCCTTAGGCTGCCTAATTTTAATTTGTCATACAATTTTGCAAGCACTTATCAGTTTTGTTGACCACCTGATTCTATTGGATGTTATTCACCTCGACATGAATCACTCATCTCCACCTTTCTGAATATTATTTTTAAACATTTTATTAGTCTGACATCTTTCCTTATATATTTAGGCTCATTTCCCTTGCATCTTATGCAATTATATTACTCTTTTAATTTAGTGATTCTTTACCCCTTGCACCCTTTTTGTTCTGCTGTATTGATTATTAATGAACTAAATAAAAGTCTGTATTTGAAAATAAATATTATTCAGAAAAAGAACATGCAAAGTATATTTTCTATAGTTAAAAAATTAAAGAAAAAAGATTGCAGTTATGTAACTGCTTTGAAACAAGCCAAAAACAAACAAACAAACAAAAAGAATAGCAAGCTTAGTGCTCTGATGGGCATGAGCTAATGATTCTTCTCAGCAGAGCAGAGAGCTGGCCTATCATATTCTAAAAGCAAGGCCAGATCTTCCTGGATGGGGACAGCAGAACAAGGAAGTATTTGAGAGAACAGAAACTGTGTGTGTTAAGGCATCTTTGCTGACTAGTTGGACTCTTTTGCAGTATGACAGGAATCTAATTGCAAATATATATGCTTGTATAACGAGTCTGACAGTTTCAATTATCATTTTATCCATCACTTTTGATTTTATTTCAGTGTTGCCACAGGCAGTCACCCATTTTGAGGAACTGGTAGGGATGGCTGAAGCACTGCTCAAAGGGGGAGTGACAACATCTACATCCAGTCTTCATTCACATGCTGTTTGGAAAGCACCTAACAACTCCTTAGCTGATGTGTATGCAGCCATGCATAGTAACTCCAGCTCACCAATAACTTTAAATGTGGAAGATGAGGAGCAACCGACTGAAAAACAGGTTAGTTAGAAGGCAATCTCTGGCATAAACAACAAATCTCAACATGCTACAAACTTTACTGCTGCACTATAATGAAATTAGGCATCAGTAAATGTCATTTTATCATCAGGATTCTTTTGAACTGATGGCTCTTTCCAAGAGGAACACTAGGATGCTGGTACACTCCTGGTTCAGCATGCTGGTACACTCCTAAACTGATGTCAGAGGCTTTGTGTATCTGTGACTAAGGGCAGAATGTGGATGCATGAATTATATACTGAGATCCAGAGATAACTTCCTGCGTAATGTTTTGGATTCCAAAGGGGAATCAAGGTGCTTCAGAGATAGCCTAAGAAAAATGCCAGCAATTTGTCTAAACTGTTAATAAGTAAACAGAGACTTGCATGTTACTACTTTTGTTCCAGACGGTTAAGTAGAAATATAGATATATACACAGTTGCTGAATAAAACTGTTCATCATTTCTCCATGATTATGGCCACAAACTGAAGCACAGGAAGTTCTGCACAAATATTTGTGGGAACTCCTTCCCAGTGCAGTGACGGAGCAGTGGCATAGCTGCACAGAGAAGTGGTGGAGTCTCCTTCTCTGGAGACGTTCAGGACCCACCTGGACACCTACCTGTGCAACCTGGGCTAGGGAGCTGCTGTGGCAGGGGGTTGGACTCCATGATCTCTAGAGGTCCCTACAACTGTGATTCTGTGTGATTCTGCGTAACAAAGTATAGCTGAGAGCTCTGAGCCACAGAGGCTGTAAAGGATAATACAAAGACTCAAGAGAAAGAATAGTTAATACTTAAAAACAATGAAATCTGTTAATAATCAAGATATCATGCTCTGACTATATACAAAATCTGATCTAACATCTCCAAAGAAATCTAAATTTTCTAAGCAACCTAGACTTACCTTGATAGAAGTGATTCAAAATTGCATATTAGAGATTTCAGATACTTTATCTGTACAACTGTGGTGCACAGAAATTACTCTCAAAGCCTAGGACCAGATGTCACAGTTCTTAGGGCATGTCTACTCAGAGGCAGAAATATTAGTTGGGCATAGTGCCATGCTCCCGAAGCTGTACAGATTGCAGGCCAGAACTGGACCGTATCCAGCCTGCATGGAGTGCAAACAGAAGGATTTAGATATGTCTGAAAATGTCTTGTCTCCACTAGTGAGTAATAAGGACTGCTTGGTGAACTGTTTGCTGTTATGTATACAGATCCCACACTTTTAAAAACTAAGAAAGACAATACTGTATATGATTTCTAGTGAACTGTAATAGTTATGTCTGTGACCAATTTTGTTTTCCAGTTCAAGATTGAAAAGTGGCAGATTGCACTTTGTAACAAGAGCAAACCTCAGAAGTTTATAAATGACTTGATGCAAGCACTTTATACACATGAATACATGGCTACGCACAGTCTGACAGGTGCAAAGTCATCCTCTTCAAAGGATAAAGCAGCAAAACCAGCTATGAATCAGAATGAAGTTCAGGAAATCATAGGTGATAACTTGTTAACGTTACTCAATATGGCTTTGACAGAGGGCTCTCTTTTGATGGAGGGTCACTTGTACTTAACAGCTGCTCTACTCAGGTTATGTGCTATTTTATATTTCCTTCTTTGTCTCCATGGTTTTTCCAGCCCATCTGTTAGGAACTCTGTCTGTGAAATGCTAAGTAGCAGCATTTCTGCTGAATAGATTTTGTGTTTTAATTGACTGTTCGGGAACAGTGATATTATCACTTTCTAGGTTTTAAAAGACTAACATGCAGTGGTTGAACGTGGACCATAGCAATAACAGATAAAGAAAATGGAAGGTGAAGAGAAAACAAACTCAGATCAAATTTAAAACAATGTCTACTATATTCTGAAGTTAGTGAACATTATAAATTCTGACATTTTAGATAGTGCTTGAGGCAGAATGAGACACTAAGTATAGGAGACAGGAACGGTGATCAAAGAAGCAAGGAAAATTTGTTTTATGCTGAGGTTTAAGGCAGAAAATGTTTGGTGAATAGGATAGAGAACCATTTCAGATGCATGTATCTGCTTTAAAAAAAAATAAACAGTGTTTGGGGAACATATGAAATCTGATTTTTACTGGATTCATACCTATAGCTTAATACTTTAACAACATAGCCCAAATTCCTGTAGCAGAATCCCTCCCCCATGGCAGTTCCCTCAGATTATGCCAGTTCAGTCAGCCCTTCCCAGTTCATCTTCGTTTCCTGTACCTTAGTCCAGTTTTGTTGACGTTGGCCAGCAGTTTCAGAAGTTACCAATAGGATACTGATGATACAGTTGTGTAAGCCTCTTCTCCTTGAAAATACACCCAGAGAAAAAGGCCTAAAATTAGAAAAGTGAAGGAAGGAGTGTGTGTAATAGTGAAAATGTAGAGGAGGTAAGATGAGACAATTTCAGAATGAAGTATGAGAGAAAATGAGTAAGATTTACTGGGAAGATCTAATAGTAACTTTTCTAAAGGGAAAAAGCTAAGTAAAACTGGAGAGGGAAGACAATCAGAACACTGAATACTGTGTGCTAGAGAAGGTTCAGTGATGAAGGGAGCCTAATAGAGAAATCAAATAGGTTTGTTAAGGGAAATGAGAACCTTCCTGAATTCAAACAGAAGAGTGTCAACATTATGGAGGAGAAGAAGAAAAATAAGAAAGTATTTCTGGGAATTCTATGAAATGAAAGAAAATAATCAAGGGAAGTGAGGATGATGAAGGAACTTCATTAATTCCTGATGTTAAGTCCTGCTAGCACTACATTCAAGAATGTTAGATGAAAAACAGAAGGGAAAATGGGGGATGAAGGAGGCATTATCTGCAAATGCAAAATTAGTGAACAAAATCTGTCAGATTCAGAGGTGTGATAACTCACATGGATGGTCTCTGATAAAAACAAAGCAAAGTAGAAGATGAGGACACATATTCTGGAAGCTTTTATTCCTTTTGAGTAAGCCTAGAACGAGCACAGAAATATGGAAGGCAGAGAGAAAAGCAAAACAGTGAATAAGGACAGGAAAGTAACTAGAGCTAAAGCTGAAGTAGCCAGAAATGTCAGAGATGCAATAATAAGTGCATTTTAGATCATGCATCTGTGGTTTCCCTGATTTGGAGGACTCATATATGCCATCTATTTACATATTTTGCAGGAATCACAAAACAGTTGTTTCCAAACACAGACGATGCTTTAATTAGGCGAATGATGGGACAAAAACTGAACAATTGCACCAAGAAGCCAATTTTAAGCAAAGATCTTAACTCAGGTGCTTTTCAGAAGCATGGTTTTTGGTAAGTCTTTTATATATACTGTAGCCTGCAATGTAGAATTCCATGTACTGCCCTGTAGTAACACAAAGTAAACCTTGTACACATAGTACATAATTCTAAAGCAGTGCAGCTTGGCATTACAGCACAAAAAAGTTGCTCGTTCCACGTATATCATCACAAATTACATGAGAAGACAGAAGTAAATGCACGAGTTTCTTTGATCCATGTGTATTTCAGATTTATTGTTATCTGCCTTATTTTCTACAGATTCTTCATAGTTCAGGCAGTGCCATTTTCAAGATAACTGTTGTGCCTTAATTAACCCACAAGTAAAGATAGAGAACACAGTTCTCTATTTAGTGCCTGCTGATAAAATTACTGTATGAGAGCTGAACTAACATTCTTTTACCAACAGAAAAGTTTAAATTATCAGGGTAAGAAATTATTAATTAACATCTTTCTTATTATAGGCATATTTAACCTTGTGAACAAGACTAATCCTAAATTGCTGAGCTCATCCCTATTGTCAGTCAGCTACTTGAGTAGTACTCTTTCCATATATATGAAACATACATATCACAGTAGCTGGGGTTGAGAAGGACATCTAGAGTTTGTCTAGTCAAACCCCTGCTGCTCAAAGCAGGGTTACCTAGACTGGGTTGCTCAGAGATGTCTTCAATTGGGCTTTGAATGCACTCAGAGTACTCCCCCACCTCTGTAGGCAACGTGTGCCAGCGCTCAGTCACCTCTCACAGTGGAAAAATGCTCATAAGTTCAAGTTGTCTATAGATTTTTGTAACAAAAGCCTTATTTGGTGACAGTGTGCAGACATCTGAAGTCTCTGTAGAGAGAAATATCCCATATGTATTAGATTGGATGTATACATAAACCCATGCATACACCATACACACAACACTGAAAAAGTATAGATAGCTCTTCTGGGAATTATGGGGGGAACAGTGTAAGAGATTAAAATTAATGGGACAGGGAGAACAGATTTTTCTTAGTCTTTCAATTCTGAAATAATATATATATATATATATAGTTTAGTTATAGTATGCATGTTTCAAATACAGATTTACAACTATAACATGCTATATAACAGAAATAAAGATAATTGGCTGTGTTACAAACACAGTTGTTTGAAAAGTAGCAGCACTTGACTGTTAACATTGTTCTCCTAGCCACCTTCTCTGTGAACAACCAGAGGGCTGTGAATTACTACTCGAGAAATACTCAGATAGATAGTATCTGTTGGGAGAATGCACACACAGGTTTTCTTACTGGAAACAGTAAGCAAATGCACCAGCCTAGCTAAAGTACAGTTTACAATGTTAATATTTTTCTCCAATGCTTCATAAAACAAAGGTCTTCTGTATTTGAAATGTACAGAGTGCATTGATTCACTGTAGTACTCGTCCTTGACCCAGAAGATAAAGATAACAGCATAGAAGGACAGACTTAATCTTCTCTGAAAATATTAAATGCTACATACATTATATTTATGGTCTCTGGTCGTCCATAAATGTTGCTAATTCTCGTGTCTTCCCATGCTGTACAGTATTCCTGGAGTCCTGGCAGAAGGATCTTGAGCTAGCACAGATATAGTTCTGCCTTGCTCTTAAATGCTGCCTGAAGACTTTTCAATTTAAACTTCATATCTTAAAACAAAAATGTATTTGTCTGTTGTTTATATGTTCTTATGTAAAATTCATTCCAGTATCCACCAAACCCAGTGCAAATACTGCCTGCATAGTCTCTCTTGAATGGATGCTTTTTACAATGCATTTGTAAGGGTTTAATTTTACACCTGTTCAGAATTTCTTCACTCTAAAAGCATTTAAATACTGTGCAACCAGTCATCCCCATGGTAATGGTGCTGTTTCCTTTAACTCAGCTGACATAAACTTTCTCTGTAGGAAAATCATGAAAATTTAAGTGCTCACAAAGTTCCACTTTGATTTGCTTCAAGAAAAAATCCTGCTGTGCAGGCCCTTAGTGACAACTTACTTGTTAATAACAAATTGGTTATGAACTATCAAACTGGTGATACTGCAGTTGGGATCTCATTCCCTGTCTACCTTTCTCCAGCATACAGTTATCATTCAGGAAAAAGAATTTGGATTAAAATCTGAGATACACTCTTGTCTCAGATCCATTAGGCTGAGATGAAAGAAGGAAAAAGGGAATGTGTGAATGGAGAAAACTAGTTAACTAGCTGATAAACTCTGCTGCTTGGCAGCTAAGAACAGTAGTAATTGCACATTTGATGTTAATATTGCACACTCCATTATAAACTGTCTTGACAGTGGTTCAGCAGCTGCTCCTCAGGGCATCATCCCTTTGGCTGTTCCTCCCAGCATGCAAGACCAGCAGGATGATGATACACCAGCTGCTAATGCACAAATTCAGCAAAGCCACAGCCATCTGACTCCTCCACCTCTCAGCACCCAAGGTGAGCAGGAGTGTTTCAAACCTATTTCTAAGGAGGAGTCTCATCTCTCCAAAAGCTCACAAGCGCCCTCTGCCAACCAGGGTTGTGGACAGGACCTCAGGAGTTCCGGCAAGGAATAACAGAATGTACTTCGTGCCAATTCATGTTGCTGCTGGAGATGAAGGAGTAGTATAAAATTAAAATGAAATAATACCTATTGGGCCTAGCACTGTTGGACAGAGATACTGCAAGCAGAGTAGAAACTTGGGAGCCTTTTGCTCAAGTGAAAATCCCTCAGCATAGAAAAAAATGAAGGCATATTAATATCTTTGGCTTTAAGATATTATTAAATATATGCATGTTGTACTGTAATTCAGAAATATATGAACTTGACCCAAAGAATACAAGTACTGCTCCCTTTAGTTAGAAAAACACCGCATTATTTGAAGTAACACTAAGAGAATTTGTAAGAGAATCCTTAATTCCCTTACTTTTACCTTGACTGCTGATGGAAAACTGCTTTGCTGATCAGAGAAAGCTATTACATATTGACACAAAAGAGATACTGAAGTATGAAAAGAAATACAATAGATATTTGTGGATGCTGTTAACTTAGAAGGAAGAATAAAAATCTCAGGGCAGTGAAACTATACTTCCTGAGATCCCTACAAGAAAGTAAGCTCATTTTTAACGTCCAGAATTTGGAAAGGCAATGAAAGAAGCCTCATTCCTTCTTATCTCAGGGGAAGAGTCCCCCAGGATAGCCTGTGGGGTTGTGGAGGCCATGGCTGCTCAGAGGCATTTTGCTGCTGATGCTTTAGTTTGGAAGCTCTCATTCTCTTCTCCCCAACCATTGGGTCCGGATAGGGGTAACAGTTCTCCCAGCAAAAAAATGGAAGATAATCTCTGGGAAGCAGCTGGTAAAGGACAGAGCTCTTTCTCCCTATGTCTAGATTTTGGTACAGTGCTGTTGGATTAGAGAGCAGGTGAAGAGGTAGAGCTCGTTCCTCGTGGGGCTGGCACAGGAAGTCCCCTGGCTGCTGGGCAGTTCCTGTTGAGCTCTGACACCATTGTCCCAGTGGCACAGCTAGCAGTCGTGCACGCTGTAATTGCCTGAGGAGGATGAGGAGTGGTACTTTCTTTTCCTTTGTGGACTGATTCCAGTTTGTTTTGCAGTGTGGGAAAGAGAATACTTGGATTATAGCTCTCACATTTGAACATATTTCTTCCAGAACAGAGAGTACTAATGGTTAAATCTATTTCACACTTGGCAAACAAGCAACAAATGAATCAAGATGGGGAAAAAGAAGAAAGAAAAAAACAAGAAAACAACAACAAAAAGCAAACCATGACTAGCTTCATTAGAGGATTTCTAGAGCAAGAAACAGTATTAGGGTGAATGCAAGGGAAAAAATCAGAAGGTAAGGTTAGCAACCAAATACCTCTGAAGAAAAGTGCTGCAAACCTTCATTAGAACAATGCACTAATAAAATACACTGTAGAGAAGCCTGGACTGAATGGGGGAATAACTAAAGTGATCTACTATCCTCATTCATCTCTCATGTCTATCAATTCCTTGCGAATAGAATAAAGATGAAAGCAGATAGGACAATATGATGCAAGTTCCACCTCACTGCCATCTGTAAAATGTAACTGCAGGATGTTTGTTATTATATATATTTTGTATATGTATCTGTATATACAGCGTACAAGAATGTATATAATTAATCATATTTTTGAAACAAATTTCTATCAAATAAAATGAAACTATGTCTTAGTTCCTTTTTTAAAACCAAAGGTAACTGGAGAGTCCATCCCTCCCTCTCCTCTAAAGTGTTTGACTGATGTTATTCTGTGACATAAAGCAAGATAAATAACTTTTACTCAAGTAACAGAAAACCTGCACTTGATGCAAGATGACTGCAAAGGAAGAAAGTATGACTGGTCTTCCAAAACAGCATGGACAGACTTGGAGAACACAAAACTGAACAGTTGAATACTGCTCCCAAGTATTGCAGTACAATCAAAACTAATTGGCAGTGTGTAAGTGTGTCATGTCATATAGTGTAAAATTCTGATATGTGTGACAGAGGACATGTTCTCTTCATTACTCAGCTCAGAGAATGCTGACAGCTACTGCAGAAAAGCATAATAGCAATACTACTGCATAGCATTTAGTGAGACTGCTGGAGATTCAGTACTGAAAATAAAGTAAGCAACACTAAAAACAGTCACTTGAACTGTTTGCTTTTATTATTGCATTTGAGATTGAATGTGAAGATTACAGTAAAAAACAAGTGGACAGGTGTATGTTATGAACTGCTCACTAAGAGCACCTAACTGTTCAACAAGGAAGGAAGATACTACAGTATGTGAACAATGGAACAAAAACCTTACTGTAAAAATACACAATATTATAAGCAGTTTTCTCCATGGTCTTCATGCATGTCAAGTTCATATCCCCTCTTACTACGGTATATAGGTAAGGAGTCAGAAAAAAATATCCCTATTTTACCTATGAAGAGTAAATGGTACTATGCAATGTTAATGCTAGAGGGAAATGAATGATTAAAAAGGCTATGTTTCATTTTAAGGACCAAGGAAAGAATCATGGAAATCAAAATCTGTTAAAATTCTATGAAAGAAAGCACTGATTTTGAATGCATATAATGAGTACATTGTTGCCAGAGAATATTACTGAGTCTCTCTGAGAAGGTCTGCTCAGGAACAGCTTCCAAATGCTCTGAAATCCCAACTCTGTTTGAAGGTTTGGACGTAGAGATTTTAGCTCAGCAACAGCAGACCATGAGTACCTGTGCTCTCATAGGTTTGTCTGCTGCCTCTTAAAAAAAATAAATAAATACTGGGTATACTCTTGAAAGTGAGACAGTGAATGTGCCTCAAAGATGGCCCAGTAGCCAAGAACTTGAGCAGCCCGCCTACATCCTTCTAATGTGTGAAAAAAGTGCATAAGAATTGTTAAAAGCTCACCCAAAACAGGAAGATTTTCACACTAATTACCTAAAATACTGTAGTTTTTGAATCAGAGTTTTGTTAGCATACTGCAAGAGCTGACATGATCGCATGTATCAGTTCTCATACTGTTCATATTCAAGTAAGAGTCATTTCCATATGACATCAGTTTGAAAAAGCACTGCCACCTTGCTGTTCTTCTTGTAACCCACTGCTACTGCACTTCGTATTATCTATACTCATAAATAAAAAGTAATTAAGTGCAAGCTACAAATAGAGTGGCTGCTACCAACTACCTGTTAGCACACTGGAGTTAGAAATGCAATATATGGAAGTCCAGGCATCAGCAAGACTTCAACATTGTAAGTAGTGGTCAGTTTTCTGTTATTTGAATAATGAAATAAAACTGATCAAATCAGTGTTGTTTATACAACCCAACAAAAGTTATTAAGCTGCTAAATTTCTTAGCTAGTATATTATATTTAGCAGTCAAACAGGAAAAAAAAAGAAAAAAAATTGATCATTTCTTATAGGGAAGGATAATTTTGAGTTCACAGAACAGCAAATCCAGAAAACGTACAGAAAAAGTATACATATTTCAGCCATTGCATGAATTTAAAAATACAGATTCAGAGAATCTTTTGAATTATTTTGCAGTGAACAGCTAGGTCAGGTTGCTCAGAGCCTCGTCCAGCCTGACCTTGAATGTCTCCAGAGATGGGGCATTTCTGGGCAACCTGTTCCAGGGCCTCACCACCCTTTATTGGAAACACTTCTTCCTTAATCCAATTTGGATCTCCCCTTTTTTAGTTTGAAACCATTTCCCCTTGTCACAACTCTGCTAAAGAGTCTATCCCCTTCCTTCTTACAACCCACCTTTAGATACTGAAAGGCCACTATCAGGTCTCCCTGGAGCCTTCTCTACTCCAGGCTGAACAGCCCCAGCTCTCAGCTGTCCTCATAGGAGAGGTGTTCCATCCCTTGGATCATTTTTGTGGCCCTCCTCTGGATGCACTCCAACAGGTCCACATCTCTTCTGTACTGAGGACTGCACATCTGGACGCAGTACTCCAGGTGAGGCTTCACCAGTGCAGAGTAGAGGGGCAGGATCACCTCCTTCGACTGCTGGCTATGCTTCTTTAGATGCAGCCCAGGATACAGTTGGCATTCTAGGCTACAAGAGCACACAGCTTATTTCCAGCTTCCCATCCACCAGTACCCCGAGGTCCTTTCCAGCAGAACTGTGCACCATCCCTACATCCCCAGCTTGTACTGATTGCAGGGGTTGCCACAACTCAGGTGCAAGACTCTGCACTTAGATTAATTGAACCTCATGAAGTTCTCTTGCGCTTGCTGCTCGAGCCTGTCTAGGTCTCTATGAGTGGCATCCCATCCTTTGGGTGTGTTGACCACACTTACACAGACCGATGTCATTCATAAACTTGCTGAGGGTGCATTCAATCCCAATGCTGATGTCACTGATGAACATGTTAAAGAGCACCGGTCCCAGCACTGACCCCTGAGGGACATCACTCATCACCAATCTCCACTGAGACACTGAGCCACTGACCAGCACTCTGGGGATGATCTCAAACCAGTTCCTCATCCATCATACAGTCCTCCTATCAAATCCATATCTTTCCAATCTTGAGAGAAGGATGTTATGAGTCAGTATGTCCACCTTCCGTCATAAAGCTGTTTCCAATGATATATGAAATTAAGCTTTAAACTAACAGTGTAGTAACTTATATTGTGCACTACAATAATGCTGACATTAAGTACCATGTGATGCGTTATTTCTTCACAAAGCTCCCAGAACATCAAGCTTTAACATTGTACCCTGAATTCTTTCCCTCCTCTGTACATAACAAGAACTGAAGGAGTGCTGTGTGACATCAGCTTTTTTTGCATAGACACGAAACTCAAGGGTGACTCCCTTACGAGGAAAGGCTGAGGGACCTGTCCTTGAAAAAAGAAGACTCAGAGGGGATCTGATCCATGTCTATCAATATCTAAGGAGCAGGAGGCAAAGGGGTGAGGCTGGACTCTTCTCAACAGTGTGTGGTGATAGGACGAGGGGAAATGGCCACAAACTGAAGCATAGGAAGTTCTGCACAGATGTGTGTGGGAACTTGTTCACAGTGCAGTGACAGAGTAGTGGCACAGCTGCACAGAGAGGTGGTGGAGTCTCCTTCTCTGGAGACGTTCAGGACCCACCTGTACACCTACCTGTGCAACCTGGGCTAGGGAGCTCCTCTGGCAGGGCGTTGGACTCGATTATCTCTGTAAGTCCCTTCCAACCCCTACAATTCTGTGAATCTGTGACATTGCTCACGTCAGTTTACTCAAAGGCAGTGAATTGAGCAAAGGTGATTCATACCAACTTTTACTTCAGGTAGATCAAAGTAACTACGGGGTGATAGGAGGATGGTTGGGCTGGGTGATCTTGAAGGCCTTTTCCAACCTTGGTGATTCTATGAGAGCAGGAACAGATAGAGATGCACACCGAAGAGGCAGAAAACAAGTTGGGGAAGAAAAAACATAGTTTTAGCTGCATTTATTTTGGGATATCATCATGAAATTATAGGCTTTCAACACACCCACATTTAATTTGTTAATCCTCACAAGGCATTTCTGGCCATTTCTTAGCTGCAGAACCCACCACAGACATCCCGAATGCCTACAGACAGCTCCCATCCCATTGCATCCCATCCTATTCTGAACTCTTCACCCCCACAGAAGCGAGGCATGTTCTGAGCCCTGCACAGAACCGTTCCTCACGAGGGCAGCGAGCGCCCCGCGAGCGAGCGCGGGTCGGCAGCAGCAGGCACCGCGTCCCAACGGCGGGGCAGGCCGGCCGCCAGGAGCCGGCGGCGGCCGGGACAACGCCACAGCGCGGCGCTCACGGGCCCGCTGCACCGCCGCCTACGGGAGCGCACGGATCCACGGTCGGGCGAGCTGAGGGAGGAGCGCGAGGGATATGCGCAGAGCCCTGGGAAGGGAGGAGCCGTGGCGGCAGCACCTGCTGCGGGGAGGGGAGGCGGCAACTACAAGTCCCGGCAAGCCGCGCTCCAGCCCCGCCTTTCCCGTCGCTGCCGCCCCGAGGGGAAGAGGAAGCGGCGGGAAGGGGTGGCGGGGTGAGCGGGGCTGGGGTGGCGTGAGGGTGCGGGGGGGGGGGGTGTGCAGCTGTGGGGTGCAGCTGTGGGATGGCGGCGTGCAGGGTTAGCGGTATGCTGGGTTAGGCCGTGGTTTGCGTGCTACTCCGCGGGAGGAGTGAGGCGATCCGGGTCGGAGCTGCCCGCCCGCAGCGCTGCTGGCCTGGATGCGGTCCCCGAGTGGTGACGGTGGCACGGGCAGGCTGCGAAGCCCTAAGGAGATGCGGAACTGCAGGCGTTGTGAAGTTAAACTTGCTAAAATGATGAGGCGCGTTTTGGCTTGTTTCTGTGTAGGTAATGGAGTCTTGCAGCTCTGCCAGCGTTTCCGAGAACAAATCGCCGACTTCTGAAAGCGAGGATGAGATTGAGTTTGTTGGAGTAAGTACATGTGGAAACGTGCTGCCTGCAGCAGTAAACATCCTCAGCAACGGGACCAAACGTGTGCAGGCCTCTGAGAACCGTGTTGCTTTCCTTCATTTTATCTCAGAGGAACACTTCCGTTTTCAGATGCAAAGATTATTTCATTTGGAAATCTTTTGGGCTTTGTGTTGGCTTTAAAGATAGTTTCATTTGTAATTATTCTATGTTAAAGGGGCTGTTGGCTATTATGTTGTGAAAACAGCAGGTGACATCAGTTGGTTCCACAGAGTAGCACCTGTCATGAGCGGGGATGCAGAGCGGTCAGTAGGAAGTATGAAAAATCCTCTTGGATGGCTTTTCTGGCAGTTGCACAATGTTTAGTTTAATGAGTGGTCTCACTGAAGTTAATGAAATGAAAGTGCTGCAAATTCTTCAATGTGATATCCAAAACACTTTATTTATAGAATTCCATAGAATTGTTTGGATTGGAAGGGACCTTTAAGATCATCTAGATCCAACCCCCTGTTGTAGGCAGGGACAGCTCCCTCTAGACCATGTTGATCGCAGCCCCATTAGCCTGGCCTTGAATGCTTCCAGGGATGGGGGATCCACAGCCTCACTGGACAACCTGTTCCTGTGTCTCACCACCCTGGCAGTAAAGAATTTCCTCATAATACCTGATCTAAATCTACCCAGTTTAAAACAATTTCATCTTGTTCTGTTGCTACCTGTCCCTCCTCAGCTTTCCTGTGGGCCCCCTTCTGGTACTGGAAGGCCACTATGAGGTCTTCTTAGAGCCTTCTCTTCTCCAGGCTGAAAAGCCTTGGTTCTCTCAGCCTGCCTTAATAGGGGAGGTGCTCCGCTTCTCTAATCATGTTTCTGGCCCTCCTCTGGACCTGCTCCAACAACTCCATGCCCTTCTTGTGTTGGGGGCTCCAGAACTGGATGCAGTACTCCAGGTGGGGTCTCACAAAAGCAGAACTGCAAGATTTAAGAAATTATGGGTTAGAGGCCTTATCAGTTTTCTCAAACTGTGAAGCACTGTGTGGCTACAATACAGCACCTGGTTTGCATTATAACCTTAAGATTCACGCGCCTATTAAATATCCAAGGAAAACAGGATGTTTCTCATGCTGCCAGTGTCTGGCCTCTGTCTGCTGTCAGTGAGGTGGTGCTGGGTGACAGGCATATATTCAAGAACAAGAGGTTGGCTTCCCCTAAAATGTTAGTCATGCCAATAAGAAATAAATTATCAATTGCTGCCAAGATTGATAACAGGTGTCTTCTTTTGGATTTGTCTTTACTACTTAAAAAAAAAATGGCAGTAATTTTTTTACCTGTGTCATATGGTGTTAAAATAAAGTGTAAATTCACTGTACAGACTTCCTTTCTGAATGGATATTAAGGTGCTCAAGTATGAGGGACACATGCATATTTTTGCTGAAACTTTAAGTAGCTCTGAGACTTCTGTATCTTTTGGTTAATGTGAATGAAAATTGGATCAGTGAGCTGAAAGTCCTTTTTATAAACAGTCAAGTGTTCATGCATAGCATGACTGTATAAACTTCAGGTCCTCGGGTTGGCTCTGTCTTTGCACTGCTTTACTGTTTAATCCAGTTGGAAATAAAAGAAGTAATTCTCCTAACTTTCCATTTGGAGGTTGCCATCTACTGAGGTGAGCCAGCAGAGCAAGAGCTAAATTCCTGCAGTTCAGACCTTTCCCTTCACGTGGTGCCAGAGTATTAACTGTGAATGTTTACTAGTATTGTGCTCTGTGTCTGTTTAAAAAAAAAATAAAAAAATTCACCTATCACCACTTCCCCTAACAAGCTAAAAAATACAAGTCCATCTGAAGCTATTGCTTGCATGGAGTTCTCAGAAGACCTCTGTGAACATTTGTGGGAAGAAGAGTTCTAGTCTTGATCTCCTTCCTTGAGAATGGTTTCAGTTTTGCCACTGAAGTAAGAGGTTTTGATGTCCAGTTTTCATTCTGGTACTGACAGCTTCCTGGCAGCAGTAGGGATCAGCTTATGCTGAAGTCACTCTCTCTGTAGAGAAACTGTTTGAAGTTTCTAATGCATCATGGTAGTAAACTAGGATGGATCCAACCCAGTGCTGTGACGTGTAGTGATGGCTTTTAGTCGAGGGTTTTCATGAGTTGGCTTCATCAGTTGCCAGGTGGATGGACTTGGGATTATCACCATTTTTCCTGATTCTTTCTCATAATGTCTGCTGTGGTGCGTTTGGCACTTGTATTGTTATTTGAGTGTGTACACAGGCACGTGGCTTTCCACTCCTTTGGTGGGAAGTAAGGATGTTCATCTTTGAGAAGTCATGTTAACAGTTTGCCATATTGCATTTGTGTTCAAACTGGAATGCAAACCAACAAGCACAAAGAAGTTTAGTAAAGCGTAGAAAGTATGGAAGGAAAAAAGGATGTTTCATGTATGCAAACAACACTAAATACTACTTACTGTTAAAGGAATTTGCTGCTCTGCTCATTCTGCTCATTAGGCTTGAAAGCAAGTATAAGAAATAGAATAGTAAGAAACTGACAACTGAAAAGCAGAATTAACTCTTGATTAGTTTATTGCTGAACTGAACCGAGGGATTCAAATACACAAAAATGAGGAAAACTTTTGCATTTAAGAAGCTACAGCTGTTAGGTGCTTTGAAATACTCGTGTCTGCTTCTTACTGATGAGATGGTCAGTGCAGTCTCAGTGTGTCTTTGGACTGCAACGTGCCAGCACCTGTTGTTTCTTATGAGGATTTAGCTTCTTACAGATTTATAGAAGCTGTCATTTTTTCCCAAATGAAAACTGTCATGGATTTTTATGGATTTAGGAAATCAAATTCTCTTTTTTTTTTAATTGTAAAAAGTTAAGTGCTTTTGTGGGGATAACGTAGCTTAATTCATATGAATTTTGTCATCTCTTTCGTCTCCTCGGGGTCTCATTTCTCATTCTTCCTAGTGATAGAGTGAAGACTGCTTATGCTGGCTAGCTGAACAGCTTTATGGCCTTGAAAGGTGGAGGAATTGAAAGAATGAAGTGCAGTAAACACTGTGGGGAGAATTGCATGCTTCTGCAGTTCTCTCTGCTGCTTCTCATGAGGCAGTAAATCTCCATAGCCTGCCCTACTTGGTCCATTTTTAAGATGTTCAGGACACTGCCAAATACATGACGGATGGTGGATACAGTACTGCATCTCTTCAAGGAGTCAGTAAATTGCTGGCTCTCTCAAGTCCTTCTTCTGCCTGGAAAACTTAAATAAGGAATACCTCTGGAGTATACAACAGTTCTGTGGCATCTGGCAGCAATATTGCCAGACAAGTGGCTAATACTGCAGTTCAGTCAAATACTGTCATGTGATAGAGATGATATTGCACCTGCTGACTTAAAGGAAAAGCACAGCTGCACAACAAAAGCTTATTGGTTTTGCTTATTGACTCTGAGGTTAGGTAGTTACTTTGAGAATCTATAAGGCTACACTCTCAAATTTGGGTGGGAAGCTGTTTACAACACGTGGAGATTTTTACTCAACTTTGCTTCTCTTTTGTGCCTATTCTTCACAAAAATGAGTTACCAGGGAAAATGAATAAGTTCCCAAGCAGAGACTGTGGATGGAAGTTGAAGTAACTAGGAGTATTTCTGTTTGGTATTTGTGAACTTACTGATTGCACGTTTGTTATATTGATTATTTAGTTGACACATGATAATGCTGTAGTGTGATACAGTTTTCTTTGTGACATCAGACTCTGGACATAGTGTTTGTTTTTTTTGCCTTTAAAAGTTGAAGACTTATCACAATGGATGTGTGTGGAACTCTAGATGTTATTGTCTATCTTCTTTTAAAACACTTATTTGTTTAGTTTGAGTTGCTGACTTTAATTTTTCTGACCTCAGAATCTCATGAAAGTATGATTTATTTACTTTTTCACATAGGTACCAACATTCTTCTATCTACTCTACAGCTGATAGTAGGAATGTTAAAGTTGGTCTGCATTGAGAGTGACTGGGAGTATATATGTGTGGAAATACCACACAATGTAAAACTGAAGGGATTTTTGAGGGCTTGTAAATCGTCAGGCATTGATATTGTTTAGACTAGCAGGTCACTGAGGTCACAGGCAGTCTGTGTGAAGTTTCTCAGGCTGCTCATCAGGACAGTATTCACACGGATTAAACCTCTTATAAAATGATAGCAGAAGACTAAGAACAGGCCTTAGAGCATCCTAAGGCAAATCCCTTAAATTTTAGTGTCTTGTGGAGAAGCAGCGTGGAGGGATGGAAGAGCTGAGATGTGCAAGAGAACATGACTGCTTAGCTGGGAGGAAGGGAAATGGCATGACAGGTACTGGATAGCCAGGGATACTCCCCCATGTCACTGTGTGCTATCCCAGCCAGTCTGACGGGGTTTGTACCTTTTTAAATGAACACTAGGCAAACAATTAGAACATGTTTTCGTGCTTCTGAGGATGTGGTATTAGTATGACTGGGTGAAATGTGTTTTCTTTTAAAATAAAGTTAACTCCCCCACCTCTGTGCAGAACAAATAACCTGCTTGTGGAATACCTGCAGAGAAGGGAGTAGTCTTCAGGGTGCAAATACGTATGGAGCTATCTTACACTTCCATAATGTTTGAAGTTCCTGAGGAATCTGATTTCCTTTGGACCTGAAATTAAAATTAAACAGCAATCTGCCATATAGCTGTACTTAGTGAAATCTAAGACTAGTCCTTTCTTGACAATGATCTGATGTCCTAATACTGTTGGAAATAATGGCACAAGTTCAGCGTTTCTGACTAGAAATGTAGGTTTTAAATTCTTGGAGAAGATGATGAGTATAATGTTACTAAGAAGGTTAAGGTTTTTAACTTTTCATTGTTGATATTAGGATATTAAGTTGATATTTATTTGTACAAATTATACTTACATGCTTTACCAATTCTCTGCATAAGTCTGTTAAGGTTCCCTTCAGGAATTTTGTTAATATACCCTCTTGAAACTTTGTTGGTAAAATTCCCCTTAAGATATTGTTAATGCTAACAACGTGCTATAATGTGTGTAATATTTTGCCTTGAAGGAGAGCATTTTATTGTTTTTGTGTGTGATTTTAACACTTTTTTTCAGGAGGAACCCTTAAGACCTGTACTTGAATGCATTGATCTTGTCAGCAGTGATGATGAAGAACCTAACAGCAGTTCTTATGCTCATGTGAGTATGTTGTGATTTATCTCTGGACTTTCCAGTTGCAGGAAAAAAAAAGTAGTAACTACAGTCTCATTTCCTGCCAGCCATTTTTCATGGGAAACTTCTTAGAGGCATATTTTAACAAGTGGTGAAAAACAGAGAGCTTCTTAATACTAGCTTATTTATTTACCTTGCATTAAGTGGAGGGCAAGTATGCCAATACTTCATTTTTGTAGAAACAGTTCTTGCCTTTCTGAAATGAACTTAGAGCTTTTATTTGTGTATCAGTGCTTTAAGAAGCAGAGCAAAGAAAAGGAGAGAAAAACATCACTTCTTCAGTGACCTCAGAAGTCAGATAAGCCAAGTTCCAGTCTCTAGCCTGCAGATGTGTCTGACTACTCAGACCTTTTCCTTCTTGAAGGACTTCTTAGGAACAGTGCATAGGCCATAGAATCCTGCTGTGATGTCATCCTGCTCTTAACTTTGTTTTGTCATTCGTAAACTCTCCTAGGAATTTTAGTCAGAAGCAGGCTTGTCAACTCATGTGTCCCTCAACTGTACTGTGCTCACTCTCTGGGACCTTGAGAGGGACAGTGCCTGAGAGTGAGCTACTGGAATTAGTTTTGGCAGCAGCAGCCGTTCCCATGCAGTGATGCTGTAGGAGATTTGCACAGTAAAACTGGATCTGAAGGAAGGGACGATCTTCAGTATGTGTACAGGCCTCTACTCCCTTAAGAAACCTTGTGGAAACTAGGGTTAAAGTTTCTGTACAAATTATGTCCTGATGAACATAAAGGGCGTTACTTTTTACTGTGTTTTAGTTACTAGCCTGTTACTAGCTTAACAATTACCAAATCAATGTTTTAACTTTATAATTGTAGAGAAATACGAAGCGTAAGGATTACATCGACTACCAAAAAGAAAGAGTTGCATCAACCCTAGATCGCCTGGCACGCCATGTTGAAGTAGAGAAACAGCAAAAGGAAGAGAAAAACAAAGCCTTTAAGGTACTGTGTGCATTTTGTTTCTGTAGAAGCGTGTAACAGAGGCCTCCTAGTCATGTGTGCTTCTTTTCACTACAAAGTAAATTAAAACATTGGCCATTGTTTTCCATGAAAACAACAATAGATACCGTGAGCACAGTAACACTGATAGAGCAAATTCTCAGCTACAAAACGCTATTTTTCAGCTTAGTCATCAATGTTAGCTCTGCAGGTTTGACAGGGATGAACCTGCATGTTATACTTGTAAAAGCCTGTACCAGTGGAGGTGACCCACTGTCACCGTTGCCACTGCTGAAGCACAGCACCCACCTCCTCACTGTGCTTACAGACACTGTTTGGTCTCCATAAATGCTCACAGGTGTTGATGAATGCCAGTGGGTACTGTTTTTTCTGCAAGGATGAATTCAGTGCCACAGCTTTGCTCCATACACGCTTCCATGTCTCATGCTTTCTTGTCAGACTAGCCCTCTGCTGCCATCTGGGTTAATGTGGAGGGACAGTGCTGCTGTGATGGCACTGTGTGGGGGCCAAGCTGCATTTCAAGCTGTACCAGGCCACATACAGCCCAGGCTGTAGCCTATATGTCTGTGGATTATAAGGAGATGAGTGGTCCTTTCTGATGTTCTCAGCTGGCTGAAACCATGTCTAGTATTCAATCAATCTGCAAATTTCTCCATGGGAGGGAGTTGCTTTGGATTTCTGCAGCTGTGTAGCAGGTTTTCTTCCAGCATCCCTGAACATATTCTGTTTAAAGGTCTCCATGCCAAGCTTAGTAACTTTGCTTTCTGTCCATAAGAGGGGTATTCTGTGCTTTCCACAGAAAAAACCCACTCCAAATGAGAAATAACAAAAGCCACCTCTTGAGATAGGTTGCCTTTGGCCACCTTCAGTGAGCAGAGTTTTTTTCATTTGTTTGATAGTTTTGAAATAATTAGGAGGGGTTACTTTTCAAGCAACCTACATATTTAACATGGACATGGTTTCTTACAAAAGAGTCGAAACTATTATGATGTCAGAGGAGGCCTGTTCTTAAAACATATACAAGGAAACCAAGCTATTCTGTCACTTGAATGTTGCCTAATAGGGGTGAGGGGGCAAAAGACTTTTGATCTTTATTGCTAAGAGACAGTAGGGTTTATCTCCTGTTTTTCTGAAGGCAGTAGGACACATAGCACTCTCATTTTTCAGTACTTGGGGCATTTAGTTTTTGGCTTTAAAAGTAGACTTTTTCATGGTTTATTACAAAAGTTATCCATCATTTAAAAAAAAAAAAAAAGAAAACCTTGCAGAGGAGCGTGAAGCAATCTTCATCCTGCTTTGCTCTCCAGATGTCTTCATTCATCTCTTACTTGAATGACCACATTCTCTATGAGAATTTCCCTTGATTTGCTTTTAGTTCCAGAGCAGTCAGGTGTTCAGCACCTCATCTGGAGACAGCAAATGAAGCCTTTGAGATATGGAAGCTGATACATTTGTGCTGTGAGCAGGTAGCAGATGTGACAACTCAGTTTCAGCATATTAAGTTCTCTTTTCTGTTTACTATGTGTTTCTGATGCTGTAATCTGTTAAGTAGAGTTGTTGGGTTTTTGCTGGGTTTTTTTTGTATATTTTTATTCAGCAACATGCTGTGCTGTGAGGTAATGCTGTCTTTATTTATATTGATGTTGTAAAAGGTTTGAAGATCAGACCTTGAGGTGTAGCACCGTCTTTGTGAAGGAGCTGGTGATTACTCTTTGATTACTGGTAACAGTAACCAAACTCTGGAAGGTATAGGGATAAAGCTGACCAAAAAGCAGAAGGTGATCTCCTCAGTGGTACAATGTGCACTGCTGTTATTCTGTGTGGTACCACACAGGAGGTTACTGCTGCAGAGGTTAATGCTGCAATTTGTGCACTGCTCTGGGAAGTGACAGTACTCTCCAGCCTTGTGCCTCTCTGAACACTGGAAGCATTAGCTGCTTCTGCAAAATATGCCACGAATTTTCATCTCACGCAGCAGAAGCTGCTAGCAGTGGATCCCTGTGCAACATGCAAAGATTTGTGACTGCAGTGCTTGAAATTTGAGGTGTTTACAAATGTTGCTGTTGTGTATTTTCAGGAGTTTTCTCTGATCTGGTGTCTTTTCAGGGACTACAAGTATGATAAATCCTATACCTCTGTGGTTGTTCAGGCAGTGATGGAACTGTGGCTTAGTGGCCCTGGCCACTAACAGATAGCATACTGTTTTTATTATAGCACTAATGTGTATATATTTGAGTGACGCGCGTGTTTTTTTCCTTCCATTTTCACATTTTTTATTTATCACGTTGTGGTATCTGATGCACAGAATAAGAAGCTTAATGGGTGCAGAGCCCAGAGATTACAAAATCTCAGTGAGCATGGATGTGTATATATATAGCATAAGTAAAAGGGAAAGTGCTGGCTAGGCTAAACCGTGTTAGTGCTGCATGTGGATCGTGGTCCTGTGCTTTCCTGTAGACAGATGGTCTTCTAATTGCAAGCCATCAGATAACTGGTGTCTGGGAAAAACAAGTACACATATATGAGCTCCTACAGAAGTGAGACCACTGGATTAAAATGCAGTGTAGCTGATTCAAGCTGGCGTTCTTGTTCAGTACCTGGGTTTCTCTTAGAATATATGTATCTTAGTTAGCTTTGACATATCTTAACTAGCTTTGATCCATCTATGAAGAAGGAACTAAGTGAATTTGGTAACACATAGAACTTGGGAATTTTCTGTGGTTTTCAGTGCAGGCTTTTTTCAAGTAGGTAACTGAAACCTAATGTCAGCAGGAATAGGCTGCTAAGAAAACATTAAGAAAAGCTGCTGTGGGTTAATTTTTCATTCCGTTTTTGTTTGTATGACCTTAACTTGGTTATGCATGTACTTAAGAATCTTAAGTGTGATAGAATAAAGTTAATTGCTTTCCCTGCTTCCCCTACAAAGGAACTGTATGTTGTGAAAAGGCACTATATGAAAGTATTTAGCTAGAAGGTGGTGTTCCTGTGGGCTTGGCAGTCTGTATGAAAACCTGAACTATGTTGTATTAGTTCTCTCAGCTAGAGTTTATATGAAAAGAAAATGCTTTTTTAGACTTCCTGTTTGGTTAGTCTGGTCAAGTTTTATTAGCTGTATTTCTCAGAACATAAAAGTACTGAGATACATTGTAATTGATTGATATTGCTGACAGTTTTCTGTATTGTCAGAGCCAGTGTTAATAAAAAGGGAAAAGATCGACATTCATAGAATCAGGGCTTAGGTTGGAGGGGACCTTAAAGATCATTTAATTCCAACCTCCTTGCCGTGGGCAGGGTTGCCAACCACTAGATCATAGGACCTGGGGCCCCATCCAGCCTGGCCTTGAACACCTCTGGGGATGGAGCATCCACAGCTTCTCTGGGCAATGTGTTCCAGTGCCTCAGTACCCTCTGAATTAAGAATTTCCACCTAACATCTAAATGTAATTTCCCCTGTTTTTGTTTAAAGCCATTCCTCCTTGTTCTGTCACTATCAGACTGTGCAGTAAGTTGGTTCCCCTCCTGTTTATAAGCCCCACTCAAGTACTGGAAGTCTGCAATGAGATCTATTCAGGGTCTTCTCTTATCCAAGCTGAACAAACTGTCTTTTTTCATCTTGAGAGATCATCTGATCATCTTCATGACCCTCCTCTGGAACTGATTCAGCAGTGCATCATCTTTCTTGTGCTGGAGGCCCCAGGCCTGGGTGTGGTATTCCAGATGGGGTGTTGATGAGGGCAGAGCAAAAGGGGGCAATCAGTCACTTCCCTTGTCCTGGGTTTTCAACCACCAGGACAGTTAAATTCTCATCAACAGGGATGCTCTCAGTAAGTTCTCCCATTCTGTATGCATAGCTGGGATTGAAGGTACAACACCTTGCACTTGGTCTTGTTGAACCCCATTTTGTTCATGTGGGCTTATTTTTCAACCTTGGATGACTTAGGTATTTTCAGCAATCATGTTTCAAGTGCTGTAGCATGTATGTAAGTTACAGAAATCAGTACTCGGAATATAACAGCGATAAAATAATACATCTTTGTGTGATATAGAAGCCAGACATTGTTCTAAGGTGCTTTGGTTTTTTTTAAATGTGGAAAGTTGTGTAAATTTTGACAGTTTTACTTGACTTATGTATTTAATCCTGAACTTAAATAAAAGTTGTTGACCACCCTTGCCTTATGTTTTTCCCATCAGGAGAAAGTTGATTCCCAGTATGCTCATGGGTTGCAGGAACTAGAATTAATTCGGGAGCACAGTGACACAGAAGCTGCAAGATTATGTGTGGACCAGTGGTTGAAAATGCCAGGTAAGAATAGGAAAGATGAGATTATAAATATGTAGTAAGGAACCAAAGATTAATAGTAAATAAGTGGCAGGAGAAATAAATGATTATTTGATTATATTGAAAAGAGGTATAAGTGATATTATTTTGAAGATGCTGCTAATTCACTTAATGTTATTTTTAAGATTTCACTTATTTCTGAGTGCTGCGTTACAGAATTGAACATCTGATAACTGCATTAAGCAGTACTGAGATTGAGCTTGCAGCTGCCTTGTACATGTAACCAAGTCTTAGAATGTTAACTTCATTAGAGTGTGGCATTTGAAATTTCTTCTACAGTAGTTTCCTTAAAAGCTAATCTCATGTTTTGCTGCTTGGGAAATTAACTATATGAAATGTAAAAGGCATTAAGGCAGTGAAGAAACAGATTCTTTAACTGAAAGAGAAGACTTCTTGTTGTAGAATTGCATTACAGTCACTGCCAGCATGCTTTTAAGAATCAACTTAGTGTTTTCTGTTTGTTTTTAAGCCTCTATAATTGAGACCATGGTCAAGTGTTGTGTTTTATAACACAGGTCTCAAACCAGGCACTGTTAACAGTGGAAGAAGGGGTGTTTGTCAGAGAGCAGGTCAGATGGAACTCAACAGAAATCCCATTTCTTGTCCTGTGATGCACTGCAACAGAAAGTTTGATAATGGACAGCTGCTCCTAGGTCACCTGAAAAGGTGAGGATGTATTACAGTAAGTAATAGTGAAAGAGTATGTTTGAACTTAAAACATCTGCCAGTAGTAACAAAATTCCATTTGGAGAGCAGAGCAATACGTTGCAGATTTTATACAGGTGATGTAACTTACTGATTTTAGGTTCTTCTGTTGTTGGCTGTTTTTCTGTTCATTTTCTTTTTTCTTCAGTCAGAATTGTTCTTTCCTATTTGTTAAGCATTTCAATATGTGGTTTTCTGAGAAACAGGATTTAAGTGCTCCATCTGTGTTGCTTTTTTAAAACTTGAAAAAGAGGTAACACGCTAGGTACATATGAGCTGTATAAAACTTGGTGGTAGGATTAAAAAGATGTTCCAAAGGAAAGATGAGCAATGAGCTTTAGACCAATGTATTCATAGCTGATTACTGCTAATCACCACTCACTGCATCTGTGTTCAATTCCAGCATATATTGTGTTTCAGCTTGTGTCAGTGTTCCAGAGTAGATGGTAAGGGAAGAAAGGTTCCAATGAATTCAGCTTACCAGATAAAGCAAAATCTGTGCTTGCAAGCGAGACAAAACAAGAAATTCATTCACTACTTCCCATCAGCAGAAACATGTTCGGTCATTTCCAGGAAAGCAGGGCTCCATCACAGCTAGTGGTTATTTGGGAAGAGAAATACTGTAACTCTGACTGTCTTCCTCATCCTCCTTCTTTTCCCTAGTTTTTATTCTGAAGCATGCCATGTGGATTGGACATCATCCTGTTGGCCAGTTGAAGTTAGCTGTCCTGGTTCTGTTCCTTCCCTCGTGCCAGCTGTTTGCTGGCAGGGCAGCATGAGAAACTGAAAAGACCTTGATTCTGTGGAAGCATTTCTTAGCAACAGCTAAAACATCCCTGTGTTATCAGGATAACTTTGCTCACAGGCCTGAAGTGTGGCTACAGTGTAGGAAATTAAATCTATCCCAGCCAAAACCAATATGGGCAAGTTTGAAAACATAAACATTAAAAAACCCACCAAACAAACAGAAAAGCTCATACAGGTTTGTGGTAAATTGAGACTTTATTAATTCTCTTACTATTAAGTAGTGTGATTCCTCTACTATAACTCGCTAGCTGCAGAGAGAATTGCTTTCATGTGAGATATTTCAACTGTTGAACAGTACAAGTATAAAAGCTAATGATTGACAAATTGAGGAATCCTGCAGTGCAGGTTGATTTGGCAGGTTTTTGTCCAGTAGTTTCAAAAGACCTATTTTTTCCTTTAAGAATGTATATATGTATTTTTTAAGCTGTCAAGAGGGTACTGGTTTGTTAATTATTTCTTCCTCTCTAGGTTTGATCATTCTCCCTGTGACCCAACAGTCACTTTACATGGACCTCCAAATAATGCTGTTGCCTGTGTGATATGCTGCCAAACATTTTCAACCTTTCAACAGTACAGTGATCATCTTTTATCTAAGGCAAGACCATAAGGATAAGTAACTCATATGACTGAATATGATAGAGGGTTATCAAGACATGTTATAAAAAGTGCATAATTACAAATATTGTTGTTTACCCACCAAGCCTATTAAATTCAAGGGAAATATTAAACACTGTGAAAAATCAGACTAATTTAAGGCTATAGCAGTAACTCCTGATATGTGATCATATCTGACAAGCTTGACGGGTTACATCATAGTTTGCTCCTGCTCTTTTTCCTTTTATTCCAAGTCTGTGCCTGTGGTACGTATGTCCACGGGCATTTGCAGGAGTTACAAGCAAGTTTGGTGAAAGGCACTGCCCCTTGCAGCAGGCAAAAGGATGGAATTGTTTTGGGGCAGAAGGAAGGGGGAATAGTCCTAGGAAAGCAGAAACGTGTCACAAACATTCTTCAGGGAGACAGAAGAATGAAAGAGTAAGCAAAAAGAAACTAAGTAGAATTAAAGGATTTTGTCCCTGGAAGCAGAGATTTAAGTTGCTGTAGAAGTTTGGCCATTCCACTTGTGTCTCACAAAATGAAGTGCAGAGCTTGGAAATAAATGTACATGTGGCAGGTGAAAATCTTAAAGTGAAAAAATTGCCACAGAGGTGGAGAGGAATGGAAAGACATGAAAAGAAATGGGACTCCTTCATTGATCTGATAAGAAGAAACACCAAATCATTTTATTTTCCAGCTAAATCAAAATGACGGGCATGAAAAAGATCTCCCTCCACAACATATTCAGTGTTTTGCATGCCCGTGCTGCTTCCTCCTCTTCACCAAAAGAGATGAATGCTTGAAGCACATGTCAAGAAAGAACCACTTCTTCCAGCTTTCTAAATGGAACGGTGCGTTGCTGCTAAATGTACTTAGTGTGCTTCTTATTCCTTTTGATAATTTATACTTAGTGTAATATGACTTATATTTTTCTGCTTAAGGCTTCTAAGTTTATTGAATAAATTCTTGTTTCTCTTTTAAGGCCTTGTATAGTCTATAAGATCTTAAAGATTATTGAATATGTGCCATATAAAGTTAAAAGCATCCCCTCTTACAGAACACTTAATCTTAGGTAAGTGGCTGAGGCAGATTAGATGTAGGTGGACTTGACTCATTATTCAAGAAGCTGCCATGTTTCAGATAATTTAGCTTTAGGGTAAACCTTATGTGGTCAGAGGATCTGTATAGTTTCTCATCTCCATACCGTATCTGTCACTTCTGCTCTCTCCTGGGGTGGCTGCAGGAAGTGCACGGTAAGGATGGGCTTTGAGGATCTTCCCTTGGTCTGACACAGTGCTGTAGCTTTCTGGAAATGTCCATCAGCTGTGTTGTTTGGAGTTCTTGTATATTGCCCATCTAATTCCTATTCTCAATTAGGATGCTAATTATGAATTTGCTGCCTTGGAGGTGCATTGAAAATCAGGTTGTAGGTTTAAAATAAAAAAAAAAAAAAGACTGGTGACTTGTTGCTTTGAAAAGATGAATAACACAAAATAGAGACATGGATAGTGCTTAAAATGTTCCTTTTTTTTTTTCCCTTTTCACTTGCATTGGAATGTCGTTAAGATTAATGTTGTCAACAGGGGCTGAGCTTTGAAAGACTTATTTCCTGCTGATGATTACATCTTACTAAGCAGAAAATTAAAATAATATTTGTAAGTAACACTGTACAAGGGAAAGAGAGATGGTCCAAGTATGTGAGACTTGTTAAATGAGTAGCATACCTTTTTTTTTCTTTTTTCATAAACACACAGTGACTTTAAGCAGAAGTGTACGTAGTAGGAGTAGGTTGGTACAGTTGAAGCAGAAAGTCAGAAAGTTAGAAAAGAGCTGCTCAAGAGAGAGATCTGACCTGAACTTGTAGAAGAAGGGAAATAATCTGTTGCTGAATATGAAAAGCGCATTCAGATATGAGATTGTTATAAAATTTTAGCAAATGATTGTAATTGTATGCAACGTTTCCATTGCAGAAATACTGGAGCTCCACTGACACATGGTAACCTGAGTTCTGAACCCTTTGACAAATAAGCACAATTGTAAAAATGTCTGAAAGCTGAAATACTATGAAAGGACTCTTAGTGTGATTGTGTTTTCTGCCATTCTGTATTACAGATATGAAGGCTGGTGTTCCTCTACCTTTCCCATCCTATGCAAAGAAGCTGCTGATATCTCTCTGTAAAGAAGTTCCCTTCCAAGTGAAATGTATGTCCTGCTTACAGATACTACGCTCCCATATGGAATTAACAGCTCACTTCAGGTTTGTGAGAAGCAGCTGTCATTATAATGTGGACATCCATAACTGATAACCAGTGTGTTTATATAACTGACACAGACGTGCTGTGCCCTGGTGCTACTGAAATTCAGGGCACCTAGGACCATGTTCACTTACTGGCTAGACTAACCAAAACAAAAGCCTTTCTGTTCCATGTTTCTTACTCTTGATCCATAAAATCACCGGTCAATGTTTCTGTTCTTTTTGTCACTTTTTGTGACAGAACAGCAGAACAACAGAACTTAATTGATCTCTGTTGTGTTATTTCTAAGTTTTCAGCATTTGATTTCTAAGATGTGTTGCATGATCAACACAGGCATCTATCCAAGTGCTAGTGCTGGAAATTGATACCTAATTCTCTTTAAAATGCAGACTAGCTAGGCATTGCACATTTTTGTTGGCAAGCTACTAAGTCAGCTGAGGTAAATCGGGGGCACTACTCACACATGTTGTTGCTGTAAATACTAGGCAAAATTTCAAAGTATATCTGAAAGTTTAAAAACATTTCTGATTATGATGTACACCTTTATGATATATGTATGTATATTTTTAATACTCATAGAACACGTTGCCGTAATTCTGGCCCTGTGGCAGTGTCCAAGAAGAGGATCTCCCAGGTTGCAGAGATATTCAGAACAAAAGGTTGCTGTGAGAACTGTGATAAGCTGCTTGCTGATGAGAATCAGATCTTTCAGCATAAGCAAAGCACTAAACATAACGTTAAAGTTCTTACTACAATGGAAGAGTCCATCTTGATGTTCTGTCATATCAACGAAAAATATAAAAATGCATCTCATTTGTGCCATTCTGAGGAGTGGACAAGACCATTGCTTAAGAGACATCTGAGCTTGAATGAGTCAGCCAGTGAAAGTGAATCTACTCCTTCAAAACGGAAGAGCGATTTGAAAAAGAATAATGAAGGTCATGTAGGGAACCAGAGCCAAGGCAGTGCTTGTAAAGCGAAAGCCTGGTTTTGTGAATGCCTTCAGAAGTTTCTTACAGAAGAGTCAGTAGAGAAACACATCTTGTCAGCAAATAGGATCTGTCACAAATGTGCTGTATGTGGGAAGCTTGCAGAAAACTCGAGTATCATCCGCCTGCACATGAGCCGATTCCATGGAGGGGCACACTTGACTAACTTTCTTTACTGGTGCAGAGCGTGCTCAGTAGATCTCCTCAAAGAAGAGGATATTATGAAACACGTGACTGAGTTCCATGGTGGACATAGCTACTATTATGAACAAAAAGCACTAGAAGATGAACCTGTGCCATCAGCTTCTGACACAATGTACCTTTCCAAAGCTGAAAGGAAGGACTCCATTCCTAGCCCTATGGAAGTCTCTCCCAAAAGAAGTCCTACTCTGGGAAAATGGCAGTGCCACATCTGTGAGGAGATGTTTGAATCTGAAGACAGTGTTAAGCAGCATTGCATGTCCCTGGAAAGCCATGCATTTCACAGATACTGCTGTGGATTGTGCAAAAATCACTTTCGGAAAGTAGGAACGCTGCAGCGACACTTCCAAGAGCATCATAACGGGGAGATAAAAATGAAATACTTCTGTGGCCTTTGTGGTGATCTCTTTTTTGACACGGATGAAGAATTTCTATCCCATTATAAGGAGTCTCACAGCATGGACTATGTATTTGTGCCTGAGCAGGTGGAAATGTCAATAAAAAAAGATGATGACTTCCTCCCAGAAGAAAAAGGAGACTTTTTAACTTGTGGTTGCCGTACAGCTTACATCTCCAAAGTGAACAGGAGGAATGATTCCTTGAATTGTCAGAAAGCCATGCTGCAGGAAGGAAAGTTATGGTTTCGCTGTTGCTTGTGTTCTGCAACTGCACAGAATTTTGCAGATTTGAACAGTCATCTCAACAGTCACTCAGCAGTGAAAAGTAAGCAAGAGATGTACGTTGTTAGATGCGCTGCATGCAACAAAAACTTTGATGATCTTCAGAGTGCACATCAGCACTGTCACATGAAACACTGCTTCTTACAGAAACCTGATTTATCAAGTTTTGCATCAGAACCAGAAGATGCTGTATTCAGGTTCACAGCAAGCAAGGCTTGTGTGGACAAAAAACCCCATGAACTGAGATTTCATGCAAATTCACCCAACCCTCAGGGAAAACCACAGTCTCCTCCCCTGCAGAGATCAATCCACGGCAAGAAGGGAAACACTGAAAATTCGTCATGCTCCAAAGAGTCTGGTGAGGGTCTGTAGAAATTTAAGGTGCTTTATATTAGAAAAATACTGTTTTAGTGCCAGTACAAGTATATAACGTATCATTTGACTGTATCTGGTCCATAAATCAGCTCCACATTTATTTATTTTTATTGTTGAAGCTGCATTTTCAGAGAATCACAGAATTGTAGGGGTTGGAAGGGACCTCCAGAGGTCACTGAGTCCAGCCCCCCTGCTGAAACAGCTCCCTAGCCCAGGTTGCACAGGTAGGCGTCCAGGTGGGTCTTGAACATCTCCAGAGAAGGAGATTCTACCACCTCTCTGTGCAGCTGTGCCACTGCTCCATCACTGCGCTGGGAAGAAGTTCCCACGCACATTTGTGCAGAACTTCCTGTGCTTTGTGACCATTTCCCCTCGTCCTATCACCACACACTGCTGAGAAGAGTCCAGCCTCATCCCTTTGCCTCCTGCTCCTTAGATATTAATAGATGTGGATCAGATCCCCTCTGAGTCTTCTTTTTCTTTTGAATACTTGAGATCTAAGTCTATTGCTATATATTTTATGCGTGAAGTTTTAAAAAGTAAAGTGGACAAATGTTTCAGTCCTAAGGCCCTCACATGTCATTTTTTCGAATTGGAAGTATAATTTGATGATAGAAAAAAATAACAATTCAGGTCCCTAGGTGGAGATCAAACTAGAAATGTGAAAGCGCAGTAAAATACATACACAAGGAGACTTAGCTCCTTTGAATGTATGAGTTGATGAGGCTGGTAGTGCTTTCTGTGTGGGCAGTCCTGTTATTTCACTATCTTTTTGTTTGCGTTCAGCTTGCAAAGAAATAATCTCAGCTGAGAATGTCTGCTCACAGTATGTAAGGGAATGGCTTTGCCTGAAGTGTCCATTTTTACTTTTTTAATTCACATCACTTCCAAGAATGGCATTGAAAATGCTGAAGGTGTATCTTTTGTGTTCAAAAACTGGGAGTGCTTTTTAGTTTCTCATGGTTTCCTTACTACTTATGATTAATATACAGCAAGAAGTATTCTTCTAAACATTTTATTTACTATTATGGCTTTAAGCAATGAAATGTCACAGATGTGCCATAGTAGGGAGCACCCAGCTGAGTGTTAAGTGTACTGTTAAAGACATCAGTGTCTTGGTAAAGTAGCTCTCTGTGACAGCTGTCCAGCTCTACAGCATCATGCTCCCAGATTCTACTGTCTTTTATCTAATTTATATATTACTGAAGGCTTTTTCAGTTGATTTAAAAACAGTGCTGAAATAGTGCATGCACTAAATAGGATAAAGCTTTATGACATCTAGTTTATGTAATAGTTTAATACATTAATTTTTCAAGATAGTATCTGAATTGATATATGTTTGTTGACCGGAAGGTTGAGTAAAATTAAAATGTTCCTATTTATCTCACTGAAGATGGTGAACTTCCTGATCTCGATTACCTGAGCACCATGACTCACATTGTGTTGGTGGATCTGGATAACTGGGGAAGCTTGTTCACACAGCTGCCAGCTAACCTGAACCAAGGAACATTTATCTGGGGCTTTCAAGGTAAAGTGGTCAAAGGAAGAAAAGATTAGTGAGTTTACGCGTGTTATTTGAGCAGGGATTCTTTGAGAGAATAAAGAGTGGGGAAAAAAGCAGCCACTGGGGCCTCTTAAGTCGTGACATCACAGAAATCGAGGAACGGAAATGTTCTTGAACTTCTGTAACTCAGCCTTAAACTCTGCTGCTCTTACTATTCCTTATAGAATGGTTTGGGGAGTCTCTTTAGCTTCCCTGCTGAACTTGCTTAGATGGTATCGTATGAGTTTCTCGTAGTTCTCAGGACATCCATAATATGCAGAGGGAAGAAAAAAAATAAGGAATTTCTTTCTATCTGTTTTCTGACTCCCAAGTCCTTGTCTTATATTGTTTTTTTCCTTTTTAGATCCAAAATACATAATTTTTTCATTCCTCTACTTCAATTTTCTTTGGTCTCTGGTCATCCTGTGCTAAATTTTTTGCTTTCCAAGTGGTGTCAATGCATTCAGGCTGTCTATTGGGAATGTTTGCTGAAGATCTTAAACTGGAAGACCATGATGAAGAGTTAGCGGCCATTAAAATGGGTCCAATTTGTATTGAAGAACATTTGGGGAGTTTATTAGTGTCACAAGGATTGTTACAAAGCCTGGAAATACAAAGGTTCATGAGGACTGTAACAGTAGTTTATGGAGTTATTTAATGCATGCAATTCCTGTTTGTTTAGCTTGTGAAAATAGTGCCATCCCTATCCCTTGTTTTTCTGTGTTTCCCACTCAGCATTACTGACTGTTATTTGTTTTTAATACTTGTTGCATTAAGTCTCTCACTCCTGTTTTTTTTTTTTATTATGAACTTAGCTTTTCCTTCAGTTCCCCCCGCTGTTATTGACCAGGTTCTATGTTGTTTCTGTTCTCAGTCATTCAGTTTTACATCACTCATTTTGTGGTCTAGCTCCAGTAGAGTAACTACAGCTCCGTCAGCTGTTCTTGACCCCCAAATGCTGGAGTTGTTGATTTTAATACTTTCCCAAATAACAGTGGCCATGGCTGTCGTAGCAGATGAGAACAACTTGGAAGGACCATTTTTCTCAGCGACAGAACACCCCTAAATCCTTTCTGTGTGGCCTGTGACTAAATCCTCGAACTTTGTGGTTGTTTCTGATGCCCTCTTACAGATGTTAGGATAGAAATTAAGAGAAGAAATCTGCAGGAGTCTGCTTCTGCTTCTTTGGCAGATTTGGCACAGTCCTCTGTGGCCTGTTTCTGTGAGTGTTTGTTTCACATGTCCTCACACGAAGTGCAGTCAGTAAGTGGTTTCACTTCCCATTCAAAATCCTTTCTTATATGCAGCCATTATAGGTTCATAGGTTCATAAGGTTGGAAAAGACCTACAAGATCATCTAGTCCAACCATCCTCCTATCACTATCCCTACCCAACTACTAAATCAAATCCCTTAGCACCTCACCTAAACGCTTCTTGAACATTATGTTACCTGGCAGATCAAGCAACACTTTTTTTTCCTCCCCATTGCACACACATTATTTCATAGCATTTGGGAACATCATGAAGTTCTTTTTTGCTGCCTTAAATTGTCTTTCATTTGTTTTTATGTTGTCATGGTAATCTCAGGATCCTCTGGTCTTTGCCTCCTTCATGAAAGGACTTGCAGATCTTCCCTTTCCCTTGCAACCTGCTTCAGCCTGTTTTTCTTTTTACTGTTCTGTTAACTATTTTCTCAGCTAGTTACTGCATGTTTTAGACTACTCTTGTTTAGAAAATTCCAGCTTTATTTTTTTTAATGGTTGTATCATTTTTCTTGGATCGCTGACTGCATCCAAGTGTTCATCTGTCTCCAGCTTCTGCTGCAGTTCTTGGATCTTCTCTTTAGAGAGTTCTTACAAGTGACAATCTAATGATAAATTCTCTTGGGGACGATCATGGCATTGCATTAGTAAAGGGCTCCGTAAGAGAAGCACTTCTGTTACAGTACTGTTTTCCTAAAGCTCCTTTGCTTCTGCACATTGACGATTATCTGTGCTTAAAACTGGAAAAGATGCATTACTGTGTATAAAGATACGTGATTTCTGTAAGGTAACTTTTCAGAATTATTAGAAAATCATGTAGAAAACTGAATGAGAGGCTTTGTGTAGGGTCAGGCTGGCTCTGTATTCATTTTTGGCATTCTAACCCAAGAGGAAGGGCTTTGGGGCTTTCGGTAATGTGTTTTTTCAGCTGTCACATTTGTAAAAATAAATCCTGTTTTGAAGCCTGTTTTACTTTCGCCTTGTGATTTTGATATGTGGTGACATTGCTATGCTCCTTTTTTCTTTTTTTGGATGGTTAGGAGGATACAGTAACTGGAAACCTCCTGTGCAGTGCAAAATTTATAATTATCTTAACAAGATTGGATGCTTCTTCCTTCATCCACGTTGCGGTACCAGAAGAGAGGCAGCGGACTTTGCACTCTGTGTTCATGTAAGTTAGTGTGTGCTGTCTTCATTGTTGTTTTACTATGAAAGAAGGGTGGCAGGTGATGTATGCCACTGATGTTAAGTACTAATTAGCTGTGAGATTCTTAGATTCTCTCCACACAACTTCACACTCTGTCCACCAAAAAGTATTACAGAAGCATCACTGAATTGAGTGGAGACAACTTGTTGAAGTGATTTTGAAGGAACCTCCTCACACCTTTGGGTAACCCTTAATGTCATAGGTTTTACTCTTGCCATATGGGTTGAATTATGGGTCACATGAAGGCCATACAACATAAATTGTTAAATATAATAAATGTAGCTGCTGTCATCACTGCCCTGTGCTTTACATTTTTATTCTTAAGGAATACAAATGTAATTCCAAGTAAGACATGTAAAACGTCAGTCTGTTGCAAAAAGGTTGGGAGCTGGTTAAGAAATGAAGAATTTAAATACATAAGTACAGCAAGCGTTACAGTTTCTGTTCTAGAAGGAAGTGTAACTTTTGCCTCTCCCTTCAAGTGGCCCAAATCTGGAGCTAGGTGACTGTGGACGAGTGCCAGCTTCAGAGACCCTGCTGAGCTGACAAAGAACAGTACCTGTGTTCAGTAGACAGTGGGCTTTGGGTTGGGAGATGTATAGATAAAGGACAGGAGTCACCAGTGTAGTGGTTTACCAGTTAGTTTTATCAGGCAACCTGAGTAGAAAACATGGTAGTATAGATTCCATCTAATGATAAAAGTAGAGGTAGTTTGCTGTAGATTTTCCTATAAGGAGCTCTTTCACGAAAAGCTAGCCAAAGCCCATCAGGCACAAGTGCACTCTCAACATTTGTCTTTTGTTTCCATCCAGGCTGGTCGGCTAGATGAGCACCTACCCAAGCAAATTCCTTTCACTGTACTGTCTGGAGACAAAAGCTTCCTGGAACTTGAAGCTCAGTTTAAGATGACTCAGCGGGCAGCTCGCATTCTAAATCCCCATCACATTGAAGGAGACATGATGTGTGCCTTGCTAAACAGCATTTCAGATACCACAAAAGGTAGTCAACATCAGACTCAGTCTTCCCAGCAGTCTAGGCATCAATAAAATAACTGAGCTCTTGTGCTGATGAATACAAGTTGTTGCTTGGTGCTTTTTGTAATGTGTTGCAATGAAATGCAGCTCAGAAGATCAGTTTGCTTGGTACATGTTTTGATAGCAGACTTCACACATTTTTGTTCCAACAAAACATGGAACAAACAACTGTTTCAGTCTGAAACTGCCTTTCTACCTGAAGAACAGCTGCTTAGAGTGCTGTGACATGCTTGCTTATTGATCCCTACTGAAATCTGCTTTGATTTGTGTTGTCTGAGACAGCTGTGACCCTGTTAAAGCTGTTGTTATTTCCCTAAATCTCGGCCCATTTTAACTCTGATTGTCACTTGTTATTTGTCTTCAGTGGCACATGGCTCATGCCTCTGTTTGGAGAGGTACCAGAAAAATACCTTTAACACTGCATTCTAATTAATGTCATGCTTAAGTGTTTTTATACAGAATATTGCTCAAACCTCTGATTATAATTTTGATGCAAAAGGATATTGAGGCTGAAATCTAGTATTTTATTTTTTAATACTTTCTAGTATTTTAAGACTTTTGGAGTTTTCATAGAAGACCTGAATTTTCCTTTATAACCACCTCAAAATATGTTTCAGTGTGTGGGTCAGAAGCCTCAGCAGTCATTTGCAAGTCTTCCTGTATGTTGCAAGACCGGTATCAGAGGGCTGAGGTGGAAAGTTGTGCTGTGTATCGTGGGCTGGTCTAACTTGCTGTTCTGTTACAGAGATGCAGCTGCATATGAGGAGGTAGAAACAAGGTTTGTTGGCTTTCCAATGGTCTCAGACCCGTAAGCATGATTGTGGAGGGAGGAAATAGGTGAAAAAGTTACCACGGAGAGTTGTGTTGAAAAATGAAAACAGTTGCTAGTATTGGATGAGCTTCAAAATGAAAAGGCAATTTACCTGAATCATCTCTGTAGAGCTGCTATTAGCTTGCAAGCGAGCAGACTGCTCGGGTGGGTGGCAGTGTGACTGCTGTACCTACTGAACCGTTCTACCACTTCAGCAGAACTGCTCTGGGAACTGTACCACATGCAGTCATTTAAACAAAAGCAAAAAAATTCCTGTATGGATTGTGGGTTATCAAATGTTCCCATAGGAGACCATGAATTTTCTCTGAGGTATGAGGGGTAGGCAGGATTGTCTGCTTTATTTTTGATGTTAAAACCTGAGTTCATAATTTTTTAATTTTCTTCTATGCTGGAGGCACAACACATGATGAGAGATTCTTTCATGTTGATAGAGGGTTTGAGTAAGGGTAAAACAAGTTATTCCTTTACCAAGAGAGGCTTATAGCATGCAGAAGAACAGCACAATCCCTCTACTATATCTTGACACCTGGTAGCTAGCCATGCCAGGACCGCTACAGAGTGCTCTTTTAGTGAGTGCTGGACAGCATTGAGGGCAGAGCTGATGGTGGGCTGGGGGTTGTCATGCCTATGCTGATAACCAAACAAGTGCCAGAAATTCTGTTGACAAAAGTGATTCTTGTATAAGTTGAGGACTTTAGCTTAGCTGTGTCTCTCAGAAACTCAAGTTCAAATTACTTGATTTTGCAACTAAGTCAAAGGACTTTCTTCTTTTAGGAGCCTGGCTGCCTTGTGAGACTGTCAGAGCCAAAGACGTAGCGATGCGTGATGCTTTCCTGAATTTTCACTTCACACAAGTGTCAGACTGCAGATGATCAGGTTACAGCCTCCAGCTCCTCCTGTCCAAAGAGGCTTAACACGAAGGGCATGAGCATCTGTAGCTGCACTATGCCTACTAGAATAATTATAGATTCATTTACTGCTTTATTTACACAGTTAGGCCACAACCTGCAGCAGTAGGGACTGATAAGAAAGTCACCCTTGAATTGTGGCCTTGTGTTTTGCTACCACAGGAAGTTGTTACTAGCTTTGGTACATCATCAGGATCCCTTAGATGTATATTTGAACATACATATGCATGCTGTAGGGAGAAGGCAGGATGTTAAGATAATGAGCCTAGACAAGAACTCTAACCAAGTGGATGAACTGGGAAAACCTCACCACCCAGACCATCCAAACAAAGCTTTGAGGTTTAATTTAACATGATTGTGAGCTTTTAGAGAGGTGGCTAAGATGAAGATCAAATGAAAGTCTGTGTGACCACCACAACGTTGGCTGCAGCTTCCAAAAAAATGCAATTGGAGCAGAAGTGGGGATAGAGCTTTATTTTTAGTCATGCTGCACTTGAATGAGCAGAGGAATGAAGGTCTGCAGGGAGAGATAGGCAGAACAAAGCTTTAGTTTGCATAGAGGGAGAGATGGCTGCCTGGGTTTTTGAGCCCTCAGCAGGGAGCAACTGTACTTGGGTTTATGGATGATGGCACCTAACAAAGAAACGGAGATCAGAGTAATAGATATAGAGGAGAAGTATGTGGGGAAGAACCTCCAAGGGTTTAGTAAAGAAGGAATAAATGAAAGGATTATGGAAGCCAAGGAGCATGGTGTTAAAGGCAAAACGATCACGAACCTTGTACGTGATTGATATAGCCATATTCGTGGCTAAATAGTCCTTAGGATCCCAGATGAAGTAATTGTAATGATATTTTTATAAATCAGCACTAAAACTTCACACGTCAACTGTAAAAAGCAAAAGGGACAATGGTTGGAGAGAGTTAGTTTTGTGGTATTTATGTCACTGGGAATTGGGATGATAAAGAGGCTGATGAAACAAGGAATTACTGAAAAAACTAAGAGAGCATTGTAGGAGAGGGGAAGGGAGGTAGAGTGCGATTAATTAATGTGATTCATGTGTGAAGCAGTCACGTGGTGTGCTTTTATGGTAAGGCAAGAGAGGAGGATGAAAGCTGGGGAAAGGAAATCCAGTTTTCATCATGATGGGGGTACCAGCAAGCCTGATGGAAACTGTTGAGGGAGTGGTAGTAACTGGGGAGGCTGTAAGAGAAGAGCCTCAGAGGAGAGGGCTTATTCTGAGACATGTGGGCAGCTGATCCAGATTCAGGCTGACACTTTGGTTTCAAGACAAGGGGTGACACTTGTGTTCTGTGGCAGTTAAACAGTCCCTTTCCAGAGCAGGTTTCTGAGGCTTGGGAAGTACTGCTGTACTGTATCTTTCAAGGAAAGTGACTATGCTTGCTCCCATTTTTAGGGTTAATCTTCCTGATCACTGAGCTCTATACTCATACAAGATTTGCTTTCCTGATTTTTTTCCCTCTATCAGGAATTTGGCAATATATGAGAACAGTAGAGAGCAGAAGGATTTGGGAGAATGGGTACAATTGGGGTTTTATTTCTTAGCTGTTGCTTATTTAACAAAACATACTTGAGAAGAGGCCATATCTTAAGATGTCCTGACTGATAAATCGAGCAATTGCTGCTCCTCTGACCACAGAGGTTCTGGGAGCTACGGAGTGTGCTAAGCCTTTCTTGCAAGAGAAACAGGAAATGCCTGATTTCTTTAAGTTATATATTCTTATTTATGCTGTGTCTTCAAAGGTGCCAGCAAAAGCAGAAGTGTATGCTGGTGAAGTATGTGAAAGCTGAGGAAGTATGGGTAGGATGAGCAGATGGTGGGATGGGCTGGAGACCAGCTGAGTGGCCAAATCCACAGCGTGTGCTGGTGGTCAGTGGTGTAAAGCCTATCTGAAGGCTGGTAAATGGCAGTGTACTCTGGGAATCAGCACTAGATCCAGTCTTGTTTAACTTCTCCATGAATTAATTTGATGATGAGACAGAGTGTACCCTCAGAAAGTTTGCAGAAACACAAAACTGTGTCTGATAGATCAGGGGGACCTGGGCAGGCTGGAGAAGTGGGCTGACAGAAACCTTGTGATGTTCCACAAAGGGAAACAGTGAAGTCCTGCACCTGGGGAGGAACAACCCTGCTGCATGCTGAGGGTCAAGCATTTGGAAGGCAGCTCCTCAGAAAAGGAGCTGGGTGTCCTGGTAGACACAAGTGACCATGAGCCAGAAATGGTCTCTTGAAGCAAAGAAAGCCAACAGCTTCCTGAGCTGCATTCAGGGGACTGTATGGGCAGGTCAAGGGAGCTGATACTTCTGATTATTCAGCACTGGTGAAGCCATCCCTGTCCAGTTCTGGGCCTCCCCAGTAGAACGTCTTCTTGGAGGTGCCTCAAAGAAACACGGGCACAGCCCTGGGCATCTGTGGTTCTAAATGACTATAGTTGAGCAGGAAGGGGACAAGGTGGCTTCCAGAGGACCCTCCCAACCTCAGCCATTCTGTAATTCTGTGATGCTTGCATGGAGCGTATTGACTGGAATCCGAGATCTCCTGAAAGCAGAGTTCAGCCACAGGGTACAGGTGTCTACAAACAACATTAGATCAATCACAGTGGCCTGTACACTGTGGAAAGTCAGCTCAGTTTCTTCTGACTTAAAAATGCATCTGTTCAGTCAGTTGATCTGTCTCTTTGATTGATAACTGATGAGTTCCATACTTAGTTCTTGCTGTCCAGCCCCTAAAACAAGCTAAATTCCTGTCCCTCTTATGTCCTGTTCCCCCTCCTGTGTTGAAACGTTCCTGCTTAGGATTTTATTTTGCCTATAGGGAGCTCTTTATTCTGATTGTTACAGTCTTATTCCCTGTTTCAGCGGGGACATATTAGAACACCATTAAATCCTCTGGTACTTAAACATGAACTTCTTTTGTGCCTGCTTCATCAGACAGCCAACATGGTACCACTAATCTCTGCTCTGCTTAGGTTTGAGTATGGAGAGTGACGCTGGGGGCAAACATCGTGCTTTGGTTTTTGGATAGACAAAGTCAGTGCAATCTGAGATGCTGACAAGACTATGCATTAAAGACATCCTAGATAACGTTTGGCCATTCACTTACTTCTTCCTGAGTTAGCTGTTATGAACTCAAAGATTTAAAGGAGGTGGAAGTCTGTCAAATGGTGGCCAACCTGGAGATCACTGGAGGCAGAGTGTAGCTCATGAGACTTCTAACGCACTTTAGAGTCACCCTTGACTCTGAGCTGAGTTTTTCCCCCTTACAACTAGTAGTAATGATAAATCATGGAACAGGCAACTTGTTTTTAAGACATTGAGGTATATATGCAAACTGGCATGCAAAACCTCCATTCCAATACAGATGTGTACCCCATGTTATTACAACAGTATAATCAAGGTGGTGTGACTGGTTAAAAAAAAAGAACAACCAGAAAGGTGAGGCCTGAATGATTACCTAAGATTTTAAACTTTCTAAGTGAACTAAAGTAACTCATCTATAAATTGTTTGAATATTCAAAAGGATTCTAATCCACTTCAGTTAGTAACGTGCTATATTCTAAAAAAATGGGTCTCAAGCTTGCCTACTGCCTGTGTTGGCCAAGTCAGAAGTAAGCAGGAACGTGCTACGCTCCAGCACTGTGTCACTGGGTTGCCACTGTGATTTCTCTTGTAAATACTCTCTGATTGAATGACCAGTTCCAGGAAAGCCGACTTCTTTAACTGATATCTGAAATGAGCTACTGAACTTCTGACTGATTCTATCCTTTGCTATTTGACCAGCTATGCAAGTTGCAAGCTAAAGAACGTTGCCTTTCCAATCTGCCAACTGCTTTTGTCTGATTGCCTGGAAAAAAAAAAATATCTCCAGAAAAGTGCTCTGAATGCATATTTTTATTTAAAATGGCAGCAAACCAGAGAACCTCTTGTACTGTGCCTTGCTACTTAATGGTCTCAAGATCTCAATTCTTCCGTTATACTTAAGCCAAGAAATGAGTTAGGGAGTGATTGCCTCGTTATATCTCTAACAGATTGTCATAGGTGGAATTATCCATTTCACTTGTAAGAGAGAAGTGGCAATATATTTATTGATACAAAGCAGTGACTTAATAAAGCTTTAAATATGAGTAAGATGACAAGATTACAGGTGGAAAAGTATATTTATTTACAGCGTAAGATGGCAGGGGTCAATATGTTCAACCAGGATCCCTATTATATACCATTATCCCCTATCCCACTCCTATTGAGTGAAAGAGGTCAGGAGCCCAGCTGTGCCTGGATCCACTGCCAGTCCCATACTTGGGTCAGCGATTTATGTCTAAGGAATCATATGCGTGCATTCAATCTAAGATGCGATCTTAGTGAAGCTTAAACTGCCTAATTTCAGCAGCACTCAGTGATGGAAAAGCAGCAGTGGACACAAACTAGAAGAGGGGAAGTTCCATATGTACTTGAGGAAAAAGGTCTTTGTTTTGAGAGTGACAGGGCGCTGAAACAAACTGCCCAGAGAGAGTATGGAGTCTCCTCAGCAGACATTCAGAACCTACCTGGAGGCTTTCCTGTGTAACCTACTGTAGGACAAGATACTGGGAATACTGGCTGGTGGCAAGCTGGACATGACCTAGTGATGTGCTCTCACAACAAGGAAAGCCAGCTGTATCCTGGGCTGCAGCAAAAGTGTGGCCAGCAGGTTGAGGGAACTTATCCTGTCCCTCTGCTCTGTGCTGGTGAGGCCTCATCTGGAGTACTGCATCCAAACGTGGACCTGTTGGAGCGTATCCAGAGGAGGGACACAAAAATTATCCAAGGGATGAGGACAGCTGGGAGAGCTGGGGCTGTTCAGCCTGGAGAAGAGAAGGCTTCAGGGAGACCTGAGAGCAGCATTTCTGTATCCGAAGGGGTGCTACAGGGAAGAAGGGGATGGACTCATCAGCAGGACCTGTTGTGACAAAACAGTGGGAAATTGTTTCAAATGAAAAGAAGAGAGACTTAAATTGGATGTAAGAAAAATGTTTTTTGCAGTAGGGGTGGTGAAACACTGGAACAGGTTGCCCAGAGTTGTGTTGGGTACTCCATCCCTGGAGACATTAAAACTCAGGCTGGATCAGCATCCTGATAGAGCTGTACATGTCTCTGCTCATTGCAGGGGAGTTGGACTTGGTGACTTTGCTGTCACCTAGTTTGTGGTGATTGGTCAAACTGGGAAAAGGCCACAAACTGATGCATAGGAAGTTCTGCACAAATGTGTGTGGGAACTTCTTCACAGTGCAGTGACGGAGCAGTGGCACAGCTGCACAGAGAGGTGGTGGAGTCTCCTCTGGAGACATTCAAGACCCACCTGGACACCTACCTGTGCAACCTGGGCTAGGGAGCTGTTTCAGTAGGGGGGCTGGACTCAGTGACCTCTGGAGGTCCCTTCCAACCCCTACAACTCTGTGATTCTGTGGCTTAGGTTCCTTTCAACTCAAGATGATTTTATCATTCCATGAAATGCTGCTGTACTGCCCACTATCATGCAGGAGAGATGAAGGGGCTTGTGGGCTGCTCCCTATTTATGGGGTAACTGGTTGTCTCATAGCCATACTGCTTATGTCTAGCACTAAGGTTATGTTGTGGCTGGGGCGGTGCTGGATTCTCAGCAGCCAGCCAAAGCTGGAAAGCAACCAGTATGGCAGTGAAACGGTCAGGCTGGAGAAGGGAGAATGGGGGGGCACACCATCGTACTTCAGGACAATCTGGAGGATTAAAATGGTCATTAATGAGTGGGAGAAGCCACTTGTGTTGTCTTTTTTCTTTGTATTTTCTCTTGCTTTCTCACTTGATTTTAAAGGTGTTTGGTTTGGTTTTGTGTTTTTGTTGTTGTTGTTTGTTTGTTTGTTTGTTTTTCTTCTATTTTGTTTGCTTTGGTTGGTGATATACAGGGAGGTATCTTTCTACCCAGTAGTTGGCAGCTCCAAAAAGGCTTTGCAGGCAGTCTGCTAAAGCGACTGGAGAAAAATGTTTTTAACTGCAGTTATCCAGAGGTTTCTGGTATCTGTGGATTCATGAATTCTGTTTGATACTGGCTGCTGGGCTTCATTCCTGGAAATAGAGTCAGGAGTGCTGCTGCTCAGACGAGGTATATGTGTCAGAGGCCTGAAATTTTAGGAAGTCACTTTAAACACTTGTTTCAATGAAAGTCACACCGTCGGTGATTTAGATGTCTGTATCAGAGTGTCCCTTCAGTGCTTCTGCTGCTGTGGCCGTAGAGGAGACCTAGTTCGTTGTGAGTGTTATGCAACCTCATTACAGAGACCATCTCCCGAAACAGAAAGAGCCTCCAGGGAGAAATGAATACATGATGGGACTAATTGACTTGTTTGGGTTTTAACCCTTAGCTTTCTGAGACCCCATTTAAAACAAGTGTGAGAAAAAAAGAGTTTAGGTGCACCTAATCCCTACTAGACACTTCAAAATACAGCTGTATACCACATAGTTGAACTTGTTTTGCCGTGATTTCCGGATATTAACAAATACAGTTTGTATACAACCTTCAATGTTGTTACAGTAAAAGAAATGTGAGAGGTGTCTTTGTTTTCCTTCAGAAGCAGTGTTTAATTTATATTTAATTTGTGTATTTAAGATTCTGATAGTGAAGAGGATGACGATACCAAACAAACACTGAAAAGGAGTTTAGAAGAAACAAAGAAACAAGAAGGTCTGTTTCAATTTTTACTTCCTTTTCAAGAGTGCTATTATTTACAGAAGATTCAGAAGCTAAACTTAAAATCATTTTTATGTCAAGTGTCCTCTTAAGAATGCTCTCAAAAATATTCTGAGGAATCATGAGTAGTTAAGAATACTGTTGAGTTAAAAGGAAAAAATAATATCCTGTCTTGGAAAGTATGCCAGCAGACTCAACATTTATTTTTACTGTTTCACCACTGGGTATTGTGCAGTTAAGACATGAGCGAGCTCACTTGATACCAGTTAATATTAACTCTGACTGTGAGTAGCACTGTAGTTCAAAATAGGATATTGTATCTAAACAAAGCCCTGTTGTCTCCTGAAGGAGAGCTGCAGATGAATGCATGGGTTTGAATCAGCAGTACAGATATCTGCTCACATCGTATCTTTCCTTATTTAAAGTATTTTCATCCTTTTGCTGCCGTGCTTAATGCTGTGCTTGTACAGCATGGCCACTTAATTCTGATAACAGGTTACAGTGCACTTTGTCAATAACGTATTGCTTAAAAGGGTTGACTCTCACTTTCCACTTGATGGAAATAAACAAAAATAAATACTTTGTACAAGTGCAGTGATAAATAGAACAGAATCCCCCCAGAATGTATTCAATTACACATTTACAAACTGTTAATCAATAGTTCTTAATATGACATATTTTCCTGTAGTCCTGAAGGTGAGCTGTGCTCAGGTGCCCCCAGCATTGGATATTCCCATAAGTGGGTGGCATTTGGTACATACAAGTTGTCCCAGTTCTTCTATCTCTGTACAGAAGACATCTGAGCTTATGAACCAGTCTGGCTTCAGCTGTGTGCGTGGCTATAGCTTTGAGTAAGAGGGAATGAGGAGGCAAAATCAACCCCAGAAATGGATAAAAAAGAAAAAGAGCTTAGGAACTGCTGAGAGGAGAAAGTTGAATTGTTGGGGATAGAAAAAGTTGCTTCAGCAGCTCCAGGGAACACAGGACAATCCGGGTATCACTGTGAAATGAACTGTATGACATGAGTAACAGCGTCACAGTTTCAATCTTACTCTTTTTAACTGAACAGTCTGAGCGATTTAATGACAGCTTATTTTAATGTGAGCAGTTGCCTGTAGGTATGGCTTTGTTTCCGTGACTGTTCAAAAACTAACTTCACTCATTCTCAGTAGTATAAGATGTTGCTTACTGACATGAGTGAGCCTTTATTGATACCATTTCTTTTTCAAAACTAGACCTTGCAAAAAATCTTAAATCTGAACTTCAAGTTCAGGTGCATAACTATAATGGCAGTTTTTAAAATGTCTGTATATGTAGGCCAAATGTCATCCTGGAGTGCATTAAAAAGAGTGTGGCCAGCAGGTCAAAGGAGGTGATCTTCCCTGTCTATTCTGTCTCTATTCTGTCAGGCCACTGTGTCCAGTTCTGGGCTCCCCAGCTCAAAAAAGACAGGGATCTCCTGGAAGAGATTAATTTTTTTCTTTAATATTTCTGCCAGTATCAGTATCATTATTCACCGAGTTAACTTTGGGATATTTAATTCACTAATGCCAAACAGTTAGTGCCAAACACAACCTAAAGGTAAGGCTGAAATAGGGTTTCTGTCTGGAGAACCATGAAGAGAAGTTGTTAGTAAACAGGACGAGTCCCATGTATAAGGCTTGTTCTCAGCATCAGAAATGTTAGAGCCCTGAACATGACTATTCTTACTGTTAATGGCTTTATCTCTGCTTCCATCCTCCTAGTAGGAGTGATAACAGTAGTGTTAAATTACAATTTAGATAGCAGAGATAGTATTGATAAGGAACTGGAAAACACTGAAGCCCCTCTGCTAGTCTTGTGTGTCTGTCTTTTTTATCTCAATATTTTACTTCTAATGGTGCATACATATGTGTGCTAGTCTTGATATTTGACCAGTAAATACACAGTTACATTACAGTCTCAAACTAATCAGCAGACTGCCCCTAGTTAATGCAGTAGTAGTTTGTACAGGCTGTTTCTTTATGCTACCTTTCAAACATACCAAAAGAAGATGTAGGAAGGGAAATAATTCTCGTTTTGATTTTGTGCCTTTTTTTTCCAATCTGCTGATGCTGCCCACAGAAGCAACCTGTTGCTTTATGTAGTAATATTAATGCAGTTGTGTCTGACTAGTTATCAGCCATCGTTTGAAATTGCCATCTTTTTTTGTATTCATACAGAGGACGATGCAGAATTAGAAGAAGCCATCAAGAGAAGCCTTGAGGAAATGTAGATGAAAGTACTTCTGTATGCTCATACGATGTCATCAGAGCTGCTCATGGAAATGGAAGCTTGTTCATCTATTTACAAAGGCTTAGAAATTCTGTTTCAAAACATCTCTGTATCTTGAATTGTTACATCTACGTCATGTTCTCTGTCATGCTTATGGGCAGCTGGAGTTTATGGATCTCTGCTGCAATGTATTATGTATAAAAATACATTTTTAAGCCTTTTCATGTTCTGTTTCTAATGAATGATGGCTGAGTCTCACTGGTCTAGCTGTATAAGTTGTTGCCCAGTCAGTGGGCTGACGTTACTATGTGTTGTTTTTTATTTTGTTTTAATTATTTTATTAATTGGTTCTTTATATTTAGCTTTTCTGTCACAAAATGTGATTGTCTTTAATTTTCATGTGGTCTTTGCAGCAGATAAAAATAGAAAACTTCAATTGTCTCAGGCTGACATGCTTAGCTAATCTTGTTATAAAGAGAAGCTTAGTTCTCAGATGTATAAATGGAACAAATAGTCTCAAATCTTGTATGGATGGTCTTGCCTTATAGACCACAGTTTTTTTCTATATGCCGTCTGTTATGAATGGCAGAATTAGGACCACAAACTGCACAGAGTTTCTGTTATCTTTATTTTTATAAATGTGTCTATTTTTTCAATGGTAGCATGGAAGTGTTGGATTAGGTGGCTTAAACTTCACCGGGTTTCATACCTCTCTCTGATCTAAGGAAGGAACAGATTTGTAAGTGAACTTTCCAGTTCCAGTTTGAAATAGATGTGAATGAATTTAGGACGTATAATTCCTATATATTTAATGAGGTCCCTTCTGTTTATGAAGACGTGGCCTGGGATAAAGAACTTGTGTTCATTGTTTTTGTACTGTCCTTTTTTTTTTTTTAGGTGTCTAATTCTTTTCATGATTAAAATGTAGCTGTCTATGCCACCTTTCTTATTTCCTGCTTTTGAAATACTTCTGCAAGCTGTCCAGCTTTGCCAGCTTATTCAACTTCATGATGATTGTTGTCAGTCAGTAACAAGTCTCGATGTAACAGAATGCCAGCTTTTCTTTTTATTCATTACTCTGTGTGTTTGCTTGCAGCTGCTGTAAATGTAAATATTTATTATGCAAAGGAATACTTAACTTTTGGAGAGGAAGAGGAAAACTAGATTTTACTTGCCAACAGTTCCAAAGAGTTGGAATAACTACTGTATGCCATCATGATTAGAAAAGCTGAAAAACTGACACTGATTTTCCTGATGTATTTGCTGTCTCTCAAGCAACTTACCACATTCTGCACTAGTTTCATCTCTGAACTCATTTGCAGTCATTCAGCCTGAAGAAACGGTTGAACCTCCAGGAAACGGGTTGAACACCTTCAGTGAATTGGCTCTCAAAATGCTGCAGAGCCATGAGAATCTCGTGGTGTTTTTCCATGGCGTCAGCTGCTTGCTTTCCCACTGTACATTTTGAACTAATAGTTCAGTTTGGGGTGTGCAGCGCCATTCTGCTGCTGAGCAAGCACTATTCCAGAAGACACTGAGCTGCCTTCAGCTGATGACTCAAGCTAAATCAATTTCAAAAATTTTCACCCTGAAGTCTTCTGATATAGAGTGGAACGAGATAGAGTTTTCATTAGCCCAAGAAAGAGGTGTAGGGAAGATTTCTCCAGCACAGACAACTGAAGTTGCAAATTCTTTTACCATTAAAAAAATGTTCCATCTTAAGAAAGTTCTTCGCTTGACAACAGATGTCTAAATCCTTGCTAGATAGTCTTTGCTAGAGTCTGCTGTGTTACATCCTGAATATAAACTTTATTCCTCATGATACTTCATTCTGTCGTAGCATTTAAGGTTGATTTTACCTGACGAGCCTTGACTTAATAAATTGCATTAAAAAAGTTGTGTGCATATTGATTCTCTATCCTTGGAGCTGTAATTATTAAAGTTAGACTTGATGTACTGGCCTCCTCGTCTGCTTCCTGAAATGAGTAGTGAATCCCAACCTCGACTCCCGTGGCTCTAACAAACCAGCTAGAATTCTGTTCTGTATTCTTAGAGTAGTAGTCTGTAGAATTATCTGCATCTTGAAATCTGTCCTTATGTTCTTTGAGACTCAAGCTCTCTGAATTTTTTTTGCCAGGTTTTCTGCCACTGCAGGCCTCTGATAACTTCTGTTTCCAGCAGAAGAGAAAATGAGGATTCTTAAAACTCTGCATGCACAGACGTGTGGCTTGTTAGTCACCAGCTTCTCATGGTACTGCACCTTGTTCTTCAGCTGAAATAAGTGTCTTGTAAACATTTCTGCTTTGGAATTTAATGTTTCTGACTGGGAAATCTTGTTCAACTGGCTGAACTCTTTGAGGTTTGCCCTGGGTATTCTGTGAGATCCGTCTGCATTTATGAGCACAACTTGTATGTCACAAGAAGCTCGCCCAGCATCCCTTTGTTCTTTCTCTATTTAAGATAATTGGTTCTGTGCTGATGTTTATGTTACTGAAAAGTAATCATATGATGCGTTTTTACGTTTATCTATAATGAGGGAAAAATCTCATCTCTACCTGGCAGGCACCAGCAGCCCATTAATGCTCTCGAGTTCTGCTTCGTGCATGCCTAAGTACAACAAAACTCATACCATAGCCAGTCAAGGTTGGTACAAGGTTTTCATGTTGGTGCTGTACTACCCTATTCTTTCAGCTGAAAGAATACCACAATTTCATTCATATTCAGAGACAAGTTCAAATACCAGATGAATTGGTGCAGCTGTAACACGCTGGAGCCTCGAACTTCGTGTCTGCCCAGTTGCTTCTTTAGAGCTTAATAATAAATACAAGAATATGAAGGGATGAGATTAACTTACGATAAGCTACTTGCTTTGCATAGGTAGTAGCGGTATGTCTTTGGGTGATAACCTGATTTTCTTTGCTCTTCAATATGTACAGGAATGACCTCTCTTGTTCCTATAGCACCCGCAGAATGCAAACCTTTACCAAATCTTGACCAAATATGGTGAAGTTTTGAAGAGGTATGAAGTTACGCTGCCGTCTTTCTTAAAAGGAAGTGTTCTATCATCTGCTTACGCTGTCCTGGCAGTGTTTACAGTGACTGCTGTAAATTGGGAAGAGGTGAGGATGGATGATGAATTGTTTCAAAATTCATTTAGAAGAATTGGCTGCCATAAACACTGAGATGCATTCTGACAATTCTTTCCAGCTAAGTAGCTTCAATAAAGTCTTCATATTTCTTTAACGTTTCTCACCTTCCCCAACTTTCCTCTAGAAATTCTAATTCCAGAATGTTCTGGGTCAAATAATGTGGTCCAAGGTATTATAAAAGTGACAAGTATACAAGTGTGCACTCAGATGGCAAAGCTGGGCATACAGAGAACGTTAGATTTGAAGTTCTCTTTCTAAATTTGCGGACGTTTTCTTTCTCTGACTGCGGTATTGTATTTCCCGGGAGCTCCTCAGCTTGTGTTTTGCTCAGAGCTCTGTTGAAAACATGCCTAGCATCCGTGGCTGCACAGAATTCTCTGGCTCTTTTTCTGAGCTGTGTTCCTCTCCATGAGAACGAAGTGCTGCATGCCCTCAAATGGTCACACCAGCCTGGAGATGGATGCTGAGATAGAGGACCTCACTCAGACTTCTGACAAGCTTGGGACCGCAGGGCTTGCTTGCACAGTGAAATGACTGTGTGTACAGGCAAACACGAGCTAGCTTTAATTAGCATTGGTAGCAATAGCAGGAGGCACAGTAGCAGGTTCAGCAGGTGCTAAGTGAGGGGCCAGCCTCCTCTAACAGGCAGCATGTATTTTGATTGAAGACATACCCTAACAGCTCATGTTGGCCCATCTTTTCTCCTGATTCCTGTGCTCCAAACTAACTTTGGCTGGCTGGCCAAGGCTGCACCCCCATGGTGTGTATGAGGGTGGTTCTGTTTCCATAGCACCTGTGTATAAAGAAGTTTCTTCAGATGACGGTCCTGCATCTGAAGGGAGGAAAAGGATCTGTCGTGGCATTTCCATGGGTGTGGACATTCTCTTTGATCCTCTTCCATGACAGCTCATATGTAAGCGGTCAGGTATGTGACAAGGTATGTATCAGGTCTGGAATAAGACAGTGTTGGAATGGGATGCTGCTGTGTGGATCATTGCATGGCCTCTGGACTTCTATAGATCACATGTGTGAGGCCCAGGAAAGTTGTTCTTTCTGTTTTTTCCTCGACAAGATCTTGTGTGAGTGAATGAAAACCCTCTACACATTGCTTTGTTTTGTAAGTGGCATATCCTTTCCATGATGCTGTAGTTGTGAAACAAGAGAGCTGCTACTTCACTGTGAGATGCACACCTTCGTACAGACCCCTCCCTGGTGCCCATGGGGCTGGGTTGTGCAGGTCAGTCACAAACACAGCTATGGATGAGACAGGGACAGAGGGACATCAGCATGAACCAGCCCCGACCTGGCCATCATCTGCTTCATCACAGACTACGAGGAGTGTGAAATCTGTGCTTGGATTCAGGTGTGTTCAGGGCCCCTCCTCCTCCTATGGTCTTTTGGCCCTGCAGGGTCTAATTACCACCTTCTGTATCACCACACTTGCTTGCCTCCCTTTCCTCACAGACTGGCCCCTGCTTTTCTGCCCAACCACCTACAGTTTTTTAAGAGTGGTGACAACTACCCCTTTCTATATGTCACCATGAAACAGAGCACCTGAGGAGAAAGGAGGACATCTTCTCTCAGGGATAGGAAAAGCGGTTTCTAAATGGGCAAATACTGCAGGCTGCACAGACCACAGTCGTGAGTTTTGTCAGGAAGACCATTTCTTGCTTTTAATGCACATTTTGTTTCCATTGTTCTCTTCTCACTCCCAGGGTAAGAAGTACATTTTGCCAATCAGAGGTCACATGGGGTACGTTTGTACGCAGCTAAGAAGCCTTCTGTGCATGGATTTCATTGCAGCTCCTACCTGCAAGGAAAAAGAATTCCCAAGTATTCAGCTCCCAGTCACTTGATTTTTACTTTTTAAATACATAATAATTTGGTATAGAAATAATAGCAGTATCCTATGAAGAAATGATTGCAAATTGTGTCATGGCTTTCTGTGTTTTGTGTTTGGGGTGTGGGAAGTGGTATTAATCTCTGCTACAAAGACTGCAGTCAGATGGCTGGAGTGGTTATTCACATAAGCTCATGGGTTACGAGCCTCACTTATCCACCTATGTAAAACAAAGAAACGGGCAATTAATTTAACAAGAGGGACGAGATAGAGCTCTGAATGGACAAGCCTGAGAAAACAGCTATTTGGATTCACACAGGACCGACATACAAAGCAGTATGACTGCGCAACCTCCCAGCTGGGTGCCAAAAACTGGGCTGCTGGAGCCGTGCAGTACTTGCCCAAATCTGGAGCTAGGCATATGCAAATCCCTTTTTAAAGAGTCACAGCAATGGCGAGGAAACCTTGGGCTGCTGCAACTCGAGGAACAAGGGGTTCCTGTGGGAGCTGTCCCACATGGAGCAGTGGGTTGGACTCGCAACCCCTATGATTCTGCGATTCTGTGTAGTGAAATGTGGTCTCCCATCAGCGTCATTACTGACTGCGGTTCCACTGTGTTTCCTACCATTAAATGTACATACAGCTCTGCTGGGCATCCAGGGACAACAGAAACGATTTCCAGCTGGAGCCTTTCTGTATTAGGCTGCAGTGGTTGGAACTGCAAGGCAGGGTCTCCTGCAGCCAGCAGCAGCTAGGCGTGCTGCGCTGCTCACGGGAAGCAGTGTGGTTTTAAGTCACATTGCCAGTTCTTGCTCTGCTTACAGCCCGATTTCCCTGCCCTCCACATCTGCTACACTCCTTGTTCAAAGAGCACGAGACAGACACGAAGCTGTGCGAGCGGGTCCGGAGGAGGCCAAGAAACCATCAGAGGGCCGGCCCACAGGCTGAGGGAGCCGGGAGCGCGGAGAAGCCGCACTGGAGAAGCCCGGCGGGGCCGCGCCTCGAGGCGGGGCGCGGAGGCGGAGTGCCGCGGGGGCAGGCGGCGGGCGGGCTCCTTCTTTGGCCATGAGCGGCACGCCGCCATTCGTCCGCCGCCTGCGGGACGCGGGGAGGGAGCGGCCGCCGCCGCCGGCAGCGGGCGAGCGCTATGGCCCAGGCGAAGATCAGCGCCAAGGCGAGCGAGGGCGCGCCGCAGCAGCAGCAGCAGCAGCAGCCGCCGTCCGCCGGGCAGCTCCGAGGCCGCTTCTACCGCTCCACCTCCATGGCGGACCGCTCCAGCCGCCTGCTCGAGAACCTGGACCAGCTGGAGCTCAGGTGGGGCCGGGGGGGCGGGTTTGCCGCCGCTGTGTCACTTGTGAGTGCGACAGTGAGGACTGTACCTGGGCTAGGGAGCTGCTGTGCAGGGGGTTGGACTCGATCATCTCTAGAGGTCCCTTCCAGCCGCTGCAGTTCTGTGCTTCTGCGACTGCCGTAGCGCACCACGGGGTTGTTGGGGGTTCACGAAGGACTTGGCTGGCCTTCGCGAAGGGACCTTCCCTCCCCTCCGTGCTTTTCCTCAGGGCAGTGCTGGGCTGCCTTGGGCTGGTACCCACCAGCACACCGCCAGCGGGGTGCCCTGGCAGTTCCTGCCAGCATTTGAGGCAGCTCTGGGAGCTGTTGCTGGGTGGTGTGGCATGGCAGGCGTTGGCAGAGGCTGAGGATGTGCTGCTGCCCCGACTTACTGTGCAGTGCCAAGGGATCTCAGCAGCCCCTGGAAGCGGCTTTCTGTTTATGAGTCACTGCGTTCCTATGGCAGCGTGAAATGGACATCTAGTTCCAGGTCTAACGATGCACAGGCACAAACACAGGCTCCCGCTTTTGTTTTCTTTCTTTCCCTTTATAGCTTCTTGTACTTTTTCTCCTGTTCTCCACCGGATTAGCCTTTCCCCACTGCCCTAACCCCAGCCCAGCAGGAGCAGCTGAGGACAGCAGGCTAAACGGCCCCGCTTGGCTTCAGCACTTTGGCTGAGCTCTGTTTCAGGAGAAAAGCTGAGCCCTGCCTGGGTGTTCACAATTCTCTTTGAAAGTGCACCTCTACCTCCAGCAGGCGAGCTGCAGTGCGCTATTTCTGCAAGCCCGTGCTTAACGCGTTATTGCAGCTGTCCCAGGAAAGCGGATATCACGTTTCTGCTCCCGGAACAAAGCTCAGGCTGGCCCACCTGTTCCTCCAGGGAATGCTCTGCTCATGTCCATGGCATGCGGGGAAGAACGGCGTGGCACAACTCATCGTTCTCAGACCAAGGGAAGTCAGGAGTAAAGAATGGTTCTTTTAGTCTCAGACGATCCTCGGAATATCGAGCTTAATGCTGAAAGCAACAGATCCGCTCCAATAAGATTGTGATTGGATATTTTCACCTAGCAGAAAGAAGCCCGTACTGCTGCACTCCCCGCAGTAAGGCACAGACCTGACAGCCTTCCACAAGGAGCAGTCACCCTTGGACACTGTGCAGGTGCCCGCGCTGCCAGGGGAGCGTGTTGGGCAGGGACAGTGCAGGAGCCCACAGAAATGACCGCTGGTGTGACTGGGCGTGTAATCCTGTCTGTCAATCCGATACCCCCCTGTGACCTTTCTGGGCCCCCCTCACTGTGGGCAAAGGCTGTGTGTTGCCAGTTCAGATGGTACAGAGGTGCGGTTGTTTGTTTTCTTTCTTTCTCGAGGTGTTTGGTTATAAACTGATGTCAGTCAAAGGTGTGATTGGTAATTTTTTTTTTTAGTACACGGTCATCGCCTCTGCTAATCTGGCTTTGTGGGCCCTGTGTCACCAACTGGTAGCAGCAGTATTTTAGGCACTGTCTTTGGAAATAAGGCGGGTGAGAACGTGTGCTGCTGGGCCGCTTTCACGCTGCTCGTAGCAGAGCTGCTAGGAGCTGTGGGTCAGCCCGCTCGCTGAGTGGACCTTTGCATTTTAAGTCAGAGCAGTGCCATACCTGAGTTGATGTAAAAACACTGTTAAAAAGTGTCGTTCTTCACTTTTAACCTTAAGCTTTCTGAGGACCTAAGTAGACTTTCCAAGTTGTGACAATACTATTTTTTTTTTTTTTTGAAGACATGGTAAGGCAAGTATGGAAATATTGCCAGACTTCCTAAATTATAAAGCGCTGACAAAGCATGGGGTGACTCCACCTGCCTTATTACTCTTACCAACCCATCCAAAATAATAATTAAGAATATTTGCTCTTGGCAAGTATTTGCATTGCATTAACTTTTCCCATTCCTCCTCACATTAACATGAAAGGGAAGGCCTGAAGCGTGTGCTTTCACTGGGTAACTCAGCCTAAAGATTTCGTAAATCAGAGCTGTTCCTTGAGCTCGGTGTGTGTGAGGTGTGAATACTGAATGCTATGAGTTCCTGGCCCCACCTGCCTCTTCCCGATGCCTCCTTTCCCACAACCCCTGGGGAAGGAGCACCAGCTCGTCCTGTCCAACAGAAGAAGCTGTTGATGACTGTCACCATCCCGCTGCCCAGCTGTGGTGCCCACCAGTTGAGTGATACCAGGAGGAAAGACAAGTGCTTGTCAAGCACACGGCCAGCAAAGAGCACTCAAAAGCAACGAAGAGGAATGAACTGAAGAGAATTAGCAGTGCTTTGGTTTGCTTCCCCTTTGTGGGCAGGCTTAACTGATGTGTCAGGCTGGGTGCATTCTCTGGCTGTTCACAGCATCAGGGTTTCCCAGCTGTGTTGGAAAACCCCCAGGCCGTTGGGTTGGCCAGGCTGTGTGATGCTTTGTTTGGACCTGGGGTCTCTCTGCAGGCGCCCAGCCTCTGTTCCCCACGTGCTCCGGGTGACAACGCTCAGCACGAAAGCCTTCTCCTAGAAGGCACAGCAGGGAACGAGCCATGAGTTATGGGAAGGGACCCAGGTTTCTTGTATGGTGGTGGTGTTAATGTGCTGGAGCGCAGTGAAGAGTGACGATGCCGTGGCACGCAGCTGGGCAGCTCTGTGGCTGAACAGCTCTTGGTACAGTGGTGCCTCGTGCCCGTCCCCTTGGCAGCACTGTGTCAGTTTCAGCACGGTGCTGGGAAAGGAGTCCGATTTCAGAATGGCTCAACTTGCTTTCCTGCAGGCCCAGAAATAGGAGCTGACCATCGTGCTTCATCCTCTGTGAGTCACAGAGTCTCCTGCCAGTTTGCTGCATCACTTGTGGAGAGAAACTGTGATATTAAGGCAGGCACTCAGCAGGACGGCCCCGTAAAGGCAACAAAACACGCTCACCTTGCCTGTCTCGCCCTGCAAAGCAGCTATAGGGTTCCATAGCCATGCTTGTGGACAGCCTGTGGGGCCTGGATGTGGGTGGAAGTTCTCCTGCCCTGGAAGTGCTGGGAGCAGAGCCCAGGACGCAGCCTCCAGCCTGCACCCACAGGGGCTGTGGGGCCTTGCTGATGGTAATCCCCAGTTTGGTGTGGGCCCAGGCTGCAGGGATGGGTGCAGCCGGGCTCTGAGTACTTGGACTGGCAGTGCAGTAGGATGCAAGCACACTATTGGTAAAACAAATGATTTAAAGTTGAATTGCTGGTTGTTTTCTATTAATTGGCTAGTTTGTTCACTTATTAAATGAAGCTGTTACATAGGAGGAGGTCACTGAGTCAGAGAGCCTGGACCACAGATATTTGCAAGCTGACTGCACCTGGCAGTGGGGTTCTTCTGCTGTTTGTTTTGTTGAGTTTTTTTTGTTGTTTTGTTTTAAATTGAAAGATTTTGGCAGCTGTCTGGGGGAAAACCTGTTTTATTATTGAAAGACTTTGGTTTAACTATGCCCAGGGTAGAGGCTTTCCGTGACGCAGCATCTGCTATGGAACAAGAAAAAGAAACCCTGCTGGAAATGATCCACAACATACAGAACAGCCAGGACATGAGGCACATCAGCGAAGGTGAGAAGCCGATCTGAAGCTGACCTCCCTGAAAGCAGAATGCCAAGGGGAGCTGCTCCAGCACTAAAGGCTCCGTGCTGGGGCTGGCTGAGGTTACTGAAGGGCCTTCCCTCACCCTGGGGTCCCCTTTTCCTTTTTACTAATGACGGTAACGTGAGGTACCTTCTTCTTTCGCTTCAGGTGAGAGAGAGGAACTTAACCTGACCGCCAACCGCCTGATGGGCCGGACCCTCACCGTGGAGGTGTCAGTGGAAACCATCCGGAACGCCCAGCAGCAGGAGTCCCTCCTGCACGCCACCAAGATGATCGATGAAATCGTCAACAAGCTCCTGGATGATTTGGAAGATGCCAAAATCCGCTTAATGTCGCTTTATGGTGCGTGCACGTCCGACGTGCCGGCGGGACCCATCGATCAGAAATTTCAGTCCGTTGTAATTGGCTGCGCTATCGAGGATCAGAAGAAGATCAAAAGAAGGCTAGAGACTCTGCTCCGCAACCTGGAGAATTCTGAGAAGTCCATCACGTTGCTGGAGCATCAGAAATCCTCTATCCGGCACTCTTGCAACACCAAACAGGATTAAATTGCCTCGTGGCTGCTTCCGGCAAGCCACGGGGTGATCGAGTCTCCGTTAGAAGCACACGGGAGCTGAGGAAAATCCCTGTTGACAAATCCACACAGATCTCCACGTACACACGCACCAAAGTATGCTGGATGGCAAGGTGCGGGCGTTCTATGGGTTTCGGTAGCACTGGCATTTTATTTCAGCAATAAGGAATGCTGTCATGATTTCTTCTCTAGAGTTGATGCTGCTCTGTTGCAAGTTGTAACGTGCTTCTGCTGAACTGTCAGAATCAATCCACATCTTGCCTTTCCTTCATTCTCCTTTTAGAAAAGAAAAACAACTACAGTTGTTTTGTCATATACTGAGGTACCAGCTTTTCTCTGCTGCATACATAGTGTGTGAAATAGACTTCTGGGGGGGGGAAAAAAAGACAAATCATGGCAATAAACAACAACCAAAAAAAATCAATAAACCGTATATTGTATTTTCATAAACGACACAATGTCTTACTCATTACCACGCTGTTCATTGCACTCACAAGAGAAACACAGCTCCTGTTTGTCTCTGAGGAGGCTCAGGCCCCCCCGAGCAGCCTGTTGTGGTATTACTTCACTGCAGGGCTGCACTGCTCAGCCCTGACGGTCTCCAGTTGAAGCTGGGCTGTTGGTGCTGTGGGAGGGCAGAGCAGTGCCCTGGGTGTGAGGAAGCCTCCACACTTGCAGCAGTGCTCTCCCAGCATCTACCCGGGCTGGGAGCTCAGTGCAATTCCCTTTCACAGCCGCCGAGCTCTGTGTCTCTAGCCTGGGCTGCATGTGTGCTGTGGGGATCCCTGTGCTTCTCAGTCCATGTGCTTCAATGCTTAGAATGTTTCTTCAAGTTTTGTTTATTTTCTTGAGGCCATTATAGGGTTACTCAGGACATGCAGTTGTTTTTACTGCCCTCCTGCTGAAACTCTTCCCTGTATTGACTGCTGCAAGCATTCTTGTAGCACTCACTCACTGGTAAAACTGTGGCTTTGCTCTCGAGGACAAAATTAAGTCATCATCACAGTCTGCAGCGCAGCAGCTGAGGTGATAGCGTGGACTCAACTTATTTTGGCCTGATTACTCGTTAGTTTTTTAAATTATTTCTGATTTGCCTTCCACTTTCCCAAACCCTGTGTCATCTGCCCCACACGAGCTCTGCAACACATCTGCTATTGCTGTCCTCAGTGCTCTAAGCAGATGTGCCACGAGAGGAACATATTAAAGTTGGTATTCTTTTAGGGGCTATCTGTTGTCAAAACTGTAGCTGGAGCTCAGCAGGTGTAAGACAACTGGGTCTAAGGTGTAAGGGAATTGCTGAGTCACTGATTGAGCACCTGGAGGAAAGACCTGGTCAGCCCTGGGAGCGCAGGTGAATGCAGTCACCTCTTAGACCTCACTTAAGGGCTGACTGCCACCTCTGACCTCAAAATGCTCAGCACAAATAGGTTTGTTTTCTCCCATGAAAAGTTTCTGCTTCCCTAAAACACTGCTAAGCAATTCTTATTGGGGTGTTAAGCAAGCGAATGGTTTCTCTGTGTGCTAAACTGTATGCAGGAGGAAGCAGCGCTGTGTTACTTTCCAGATTGCTGGGGAAGAGGCAAACACAGATGCCACAAGTTCTACTTTAGATGAAATGAAGCGTGAAAATCAATGCACTGGTTACCCCCGTTTGTGTTCAGGAAATGCATCAGGCCTTTTAACAGGCTGCTAATTTAAGCCCTGTCACTATGTTAGCCGGATCAATTATGAAAACTAAAAAGACCTCAGGGAGCAGAACAGAATCCATATTTTCTGTTTGGGCTTTGTGGTGAAGAAAACAAGAGGCAGGGGCTCAGGAAATGCGTCTGGATCAGCTGGGGATGCCACACTGCCCTGAGGAGGGTGGGTGCCTGTGCCACGTGCTGCCTTGTGTCCCAGCTGCTGGCAGCACATGAACCAGACTTGGGCAGAGGTGTGTGGGCAGGCTCTGGTTGCACAACTGAGGGGTTACGACAATTTCTTGCTATTTAATGCACTGACACCTTAATATAACCACAAAAACAGTGACCTGTAATCTGACCCAGCAGTCAGCAGAGACCCATAATGAAGTCACACAGTACAACAACCAGCGTTACTTACAGGAGCAGCAGAGTTAACTGGCAGGGATTTTACAGGAATAGCATGTGCAGAATGTTCATTTTTAAGTATTTATTTCACCACTTGAGAATTTACTGTAAGATAGGTGGACTTGTTTTCTAAAAATATAATACATTTACTTGAGTTTGTGAAGGTGATAAACACAGTTGTGTACATCTCTCTTTAACCATTTAGGTCACTTGAACTTGTCCATAGGATTCTGTCATGTATTAGCAGCAGTGTGTCCTCATCTTGGCAATGAGAACAGCGTTCTCCTGGCCCACATCTCTGGGGTTGTTTTTTGTGGGGTTGGTTTATTTATTTAATAATTTTGAGCAGCTTCTGAGCCACATGTGCATCAGGAGAGGAAAAACCACTCACTCCACATATTATTGATCAGCGTCACCCTCGTAGCAGACACCTGAGAACAAGGTCAGCTCAGGGGCTCACCTGGCTGGGAGGTGGCCTGGCTGTCTTCAGCACAGAACTGTTGGGAAGTTTCTCACATGCCTCCTGGCACCTCCTGCACGTTTCTTTTTTTCCTTTTGTGACTTGGATTACCTTTAGGATGCTCCATTTAACAGTGAGAAGTATTTTCTTCAGTTGGATGCTACTTGAGCACAAGGAAAGATATACAGGACAGTTACTTCCCATCGCAGGTACGGTGGTTTGGATGAAGTCAAGCTTCTTGGACTGCCCTTGCTCTGTTTTACATACAGTTTGTGCTCAGGAACATAGTCAGCCTTAGCTGGAGGCTTGTGGTTAAATTTAAGGACTAAGTACCAAGAAGCATCTTGGTTCGTTTGATACATGACTGAATTCCTCCAAAAGGGGGCAGAGGTGCAAGTAATTAATTCTGTTAGTGATTAACTGGGAGCTACCAGCTTGTTCACTGCATACAGCCATACAACGTGCTCAGCCACTCAGTTCCCTTTACAATAATGTACATCTACAGAAGCGATGCAAAGGAAAACGTCAGAGGTACCCAACAGTGAAAAAGTAAGAGACCAATTTTTCCAAAGTAGAAAAAAATGAATCAGGAAATCAGACTGACAGTAATGTGGACCTTTTAATCAGAAAGGGGGAGCGTGGCCTCATGGGACACTGAAAATAAGGAAACTCCACAGTTGTCTGAAGTGGAATATTTCATTTTCTATTTAACTCACATGGGCCCAAAAATCTTAGTGTGCCTGATCTTACAGCTGTGAGGTTTGTTATTTCTGGTTGGAAATACATCCCTAGCACTGCTACTGTGCACCCCGTGGTGCCCATTCACTGAATGGATACAACGTGGGAGCAGCGGAGGCGGTCGTGCGAGGCCCTTTAGTGAATGCTCACTTCGCTCAAGTTTCCTACCAATGCTCATAACTAAAATGATTCACACGTGGCAACATGAATGCTGGAAGCATACGCGTGTCTCCTCATCTGGAAGTCAGATGTTACACCCCCAGCAGTGACATGGATACCTATGGACACCTGCCTCACGCATGGCATCTGTTTCACATCCATACACTAAAACTGTGGGGATAAAGAGTCCATTTTGAAGCAGTGTATATGCAGGGTCATCTCCAAAAAAGTGCTAGTTTGGACAGTCTACATCTCACTCATACTGGAAATTAAGCACTGCAAATCACAGCAAAGAAAGAGCCACTTCAGCTTGTGATGGGAGTGAAATTAAAACTCGCTGTTGCCCAACACTTTGAACATATATTCCTAAATTAAAGCATGCATGTACAACACTTCAATGTATCCTACATTTACCAATGAAAATTTCCATTGAGTTTTCACTCCTTAAAATAGCAGTTTATAGCAAAGGACCTTCAATACAAATGGATTACAGAATAGTACAATGTCTGATGAATAACTCGTCATAGTACAAACATTATACATAAAGATTTTCAGTACTGTGTATCAAGTTGAACAAGGCAAGAAAAAAGCTTCGGCCACTTTGTGAGTTCGTATGCTTTTTGAGGAAAAACAAAGGTTAAGCCATCAAACAGACAATGAAATGTAAAGGTTCCCATATTAAAACCAGTTGTCAAAATCCTTAACACGTACCTTCCACCCTAACATCCCGTTATGTACAATCATAGGTCTTTGTTTCCATGTTCCAAGTACCTTACTTCTTAATGTCATTGTGGCAAGTAGGGCTTGACTCCATTTATACATATGTACAGTGATTAAATGCACTTGTTAAAAATAAAGGCATCTATCCAAGAGAGAATATAGGAAACGTTAACGGTGAAGAACACAGTTTTGCTGCCACAGCACAGGGTACCAAAGTGCCTAGAGGACTGCCTTCTTCCAGCAACCGGAGACGCTGCGACCGCTTGCCAGAGACACAAAGGTACTCAGCACAAAGTCTAACAGAGTAAACATCAATTACACAGTTCAGAGATTTATAGTGTTTGTGCATCGCTTGCCACCCACTTCTTTCCCTGCAGACAGTGGGACAAGAGTACGTCGCAGTTCTCCTGCTCATTGACTTAGAAATAAAGTAAGTCAAGCTTCCTCTACGAATTCACACAGTGAAAAGTCCTTCCTCCAAAAATATACAGGATCAGTCGAGTCGTTCTCGCTCTCATACACCATTTAAAAAAAAATATTCAAAATCTGAATTTTTTCAAGCAGCATATTTTGCATTTGTCACTGGCAGGTTTGATATAGAAATCCTAGAAAGTTAAAATTATATAATACAATACAAAACCATGTAAACAAAATGGGTATTTCTAAAAGGCATGCATGCTCTTGTAGAGGATTAAAAAGTGTTTCATTTTGGTAAATAAGAGATATCTTGCTTAGCATGTTTAAAAGCACCGTAGTGATTTAGGAACCTAAACCCAAATACCCTTCATTTAGATTTGGGCTCCTAAATGCCTGAATCAGTTCTGTAAAATTACGTAAGTACTTTGAAATCTCTTTTTTTTTTTTTTTGCCATGTCTCTGATCTTGCAGAATTATATTTTCTGTAAGGAGCAGCAGCAGTGTGAAGGAATGTCTCACTAACACCAACTGGTTATCAGCTGCGTGTTTTGGGTCCTCCAAAACCTGGTCTGCAGGACCTATGAAAAACGCCTCCAGAGAAGATGAGCATTTTGTGACACCTTGCAAGTTCCTTTTTCATGGATGGTGCAGGATACAGCAATCAAACTGGGACAGGAATAGGAGTGTATGTTCCGTCTGGATATCTATTAGTGTCAAAGACTTACGTGGTCAATCTGTTAAGACTGAGGAAAAACAGACATAAAGAACCATGTGTAACTCAGCATTAGGTAAAAAGGAGGAGCAGTTTTGGCACCGTCCATTTTTAAATGTAAGCATTTAGGCCCAAGTATAGTGAGTTCAACATACACAGCAGCAGCAGCTGGGAAAGCCTCATCTGAAAGGTAACATTTTGAAAGGAAAAATTCTTCTGAAGATGCTATTTCATAATCATGAGCTGATCTCCACGTATGGAATGTCACTGGAATTTAGCAGAAGTATTCATACCCAGCGTTTACACACATACCTCCACAAACATGTATCTGTAACACGAGTATATTGCACTGACAGAGCCGCCAGAATCCACGCTAACAGAGGAAGGCAGAAAATGTCTTCACTTTTCTCTTCTGTTAATTTGTAGCATCCTGGCTAACTGATGCTAACATTCCCTTTGACATTTAGTTGCGAGGTTGCTACTTTATCTTAGGCCACAAGGTCACGTTCCGTACCTACATGTGCATATTATTTTTGCGTTACGTGTGCTTCACAATTCTGCAAAACCAAGCTCACAGCTCTATAAATCATCCCTTGGAAACTGAGAAGTTTGCTTAGTAATTATTAAAAAGTGCACGGGGCAGCCACGGTTCCGTGTTTTGCCACCAGGTGTCTCACTCTACACACCACAAAACACCACATCAGCAATTTTAGAGAAATCCACCAAGCAAGGATCCCATAGGCACAAGATTTGCTAAAGCACTGGTAAAATACCTCTAAAGCTTTACTCTGTATTCAATTGCACAACTTTGTCCAATTCACGGTTACTCTTTCTTTTCCCCCTCCAGAAGTAGTCTAAAGTATGCTGCAGTTGCTAAAAAGACTTCTGCTTTTCTTGGTTCTCTGTTTGTTTGGTCTGAGGTTGACGACATCTCCACCATTAAGGGCGTCAGAATTCTGGTTGGGGTGGCTTCCCACTGCTGTATTGAAAACACCTACAGGATTTGAAGACAAGAAGAGCATTTGCACTCCTTCACTTCCCACTATAATCCACTCACACTTAAGATGCAACAGTTACTACCTCATAGCAGTTCACCTCAGAGACAAACTCTACAAACCAAAAGAAAAAGGAAAAAGCAAAACCAAGTCATCTGTTTTTCTGGTCAACTTTGCAACGAAGTTTGAAGTAGAGCTAGGCAGTATGACTAGCCAGGCAGTATTCAGAGCTAGGATACAACACGTGTGGAATTGAAGGGGGAGCACGTGCACTCCTCCAAGTAAGTGCGTGCTACCAACTGCATGCTACCAAAATTATGCTTAGCTGAGTGAAACGTGGACGTTATCAAGTTAGAAACTGCTGAGGTAAAGGTAGGGAAAAGAGACTGAATAAAAATGGAGTCATTTAAAGAAAACAAGTGGACAAACTCAGAAAGGCTTTGAAGAAGGGCTGCAGAAGTTTGGTGTTCCCTTTCTGAAGAAAAAGTTTACAAAGGCCTTTTTATTACACACCAGATTCTTTCACAGCGAGTGTCTCTCACATCTGCACCAAGATGAGTAACACCAACACTAATTACATTAAAAAAAAACAACTAACATCCCTTCTCAAATCCTCAGACAATATTTAGCGTGTGTGTGTGTGTGTTATTTATTATGGTATACATACCAATCTTGTTACTGCTTGTATGTACTAGTTCTGGTTCTTCAGCTGTTTGCTGCTTGAGCCTTTGAAGATATTTATCAGCCAAATACTTAAAAACTGGAATGATAAGAAGAAAAAAGGTACATCAGCGTACACTTACCAATAATACCTGTATCAATAATACCACCCTCATATCAGCTGTTGCTTGGTGACAAAAGCCCCATTCACACACCAGGTTTTAACCCAATGTGATGCTTCCCTGGCAGGCACATGTACCTGACCAGGATCCACATGAGTCAGTGTCAACCCAGACCTTACCAGCTGCAGTATGACGGTCTTGCATCACAGAAGAGACATCTCAGTACTCCTCTAATCAAGCTGGCATATCAATATTGCCATGGTCCAGCTGATGCAACTTGAAACTTTTTAATATTACACAGGAATTGAGGATTTTTTTTTTTGTCGCGAGAAGCTTTAGAGTAACTCTAAACACCACTCTCATTTGTATAAAATGAGGTATAAAGTATCTAGGATTCTTAAAAGCTTACAACTACAGGAGAAATTTCATTTTCAGTCAGTAAGTCACTTAAAGGTGATGCAGGAAAAATGTACTCTTTCTGTGGCAGAAGTTTCGTGTCTCAAGGTAGAAGTCATTAACGGAGGAGAAACTACCAGATTACTTTTATTTGATTAAACAATTCAAAAGAAGTTATCAGAAGCTATAATTCATGCTTCTTCAAACCTGCTCCAGAAAAGATGGTGACTCAGTTTTAGAATGACACTCTTAATGAATCTATGCATAAAAAGTGAGACTTGGGAATTACTAAGGTACCACCAATAAGACAGAGACTGCAACCGATTCTAATTTTAATGCATTTATTTTAATGTAACTGAACTGTAAAATAATTTATGAATCATGAATTAATCAGTTGCACGTTGTAATAATTGAACCCACTGCTTACTGATGGTCAGTGGGGCCAAGAACCCAAAAAACACTGGCGCTTCTAAATATCAAACCCTTGCATCACTCATGGAATAGAAAGGGAAGATGTGCACAAAGGAACAGGCATATCACAGCGCTCTCAAGCAACCAAAGCGATAAGAGGCACTGCCAACAGCAGGCAAAAGCAACAAAGATACAGTGAGGGACAGGACAGACACCACCTCTGTCGCGTCTCCTACCTTCAGTTACGTTGAGGTCTTCCTTCACAGATGCTCGGTAGAACCTTAATTTCAGCTTTTTTGCCAGCGCTTCTGCCTCTTCACTGCACAACAAAAAACGACTTGATAAATACCAATTTCTATCATTTCTCACCATTTGTCAGTTCTTACAGACAATCTGTGTCAGGGTGAACTTGGTAATTTAGTAGGCTAAGAAGCTCAGACGGTCAAAAAATAGCTGGTCCTTAACTTCCCTGTGGTATTTTACAGGCAGTGTTGTAAGGAACGAAAATAAGTACTTTTCAGTGTTCACTGACTTCATTAACTAAAGTTTCCCAAGGGTCCTAAGACAGCTGTCAGTGAAAACAAAAAGAAAGAGGCTATAATTAACAGGGCACCAGAACAGACTTTACTACTGTAAAGTCAAAATAACCAAAAAGCCCTTCTTGTTTTTTCGTTTTTTTTTTTTAATAAAGCTGAAAACACTGCAAGCAGATGAGTTATTTGTTACCCGTGAAAGGAAAGGCAATTTGCACTAAATTTTAAGGAAAAGTTGAGGAAATGTGAGAACTTCACTAAGTGAAATCAAGTCATAAGAAAGATGGAGTAACTGAGGCACAGGGCGCGTTCTGAGAACAAAACCTGAGTGACGTACCATAAATACATGAGGGTTAAAACACAATTTTGGTTCTCATATGAAAAACCCTCAGTATTCTTTGCAGAGGAAGTAGGAGCTGGCTTACATCACCAATGACAGAAAACAGAATAAAGAAAGCCAGCATGGGTGTATGAGAGCTGTTGAATCACAGCCTGAACCACTGATTGAGCACTGAGTCAGCCACAGGAGCACAGGTGAAGGCAACTCACCTGTGTGACTGGAAGGGGTGGAGTCTGGCTCCACCTCTCCCAGACCCTATTTAAGGGCTGACCACCCCTGGGGAATGGTCTCTTTCTGGAGATCCCCCCTGTGTGGAATTTTCTCCTGCAAGCTTCAGAGACAGGTGAGTGTTACTCTTTACAGTGACTGTCACTTTTACATCTGATAATCTTTCTAATTACACCATCTATAAAATATATCAGCTAACAATACCATTTGGTATTATTCATTTTGCTAACTTCACCTTTTCAGTAGGAAATGATGAAGAATTGAACTATGTATCTCAGGAAGATCGTAGAAATAATGAAGTGCAGAACAAGGTATTGTGCAGTGCTTTCCACAGGATGTTACACTGTGGTAAATAAAAGCTAGCATCTCTTAAGCACAGCAAAGAGATTAAGATACTTATTCAAACAGACATTTTCATACCTCTCAGTTATCTCAGCAGGCCTTTACTAATCAAACTGCACAATGTGAAGCTAGCATACCAGTAGAAACAAGCTTTAACAAGAAGAGGAAGTTTACAGTCTTACAACTTTTGATTAGGGAAAAAAAAATTGAATTAAAATTTGAAAAAATTGAATTACTCACTGAATTATGGCACAAGCAAACTCTCAGTGCTTTTGCTCTCTTCTTCAGGTTGTTACTTCAGAAGAAGGTACAAAGCTAAGAGAAGTTCCTAGCTGGGTAAACACACCTGCCCCGGTAATGGCACTCCTGCAGGAGTACCAGACACCTGTGCTTTCAGGGCACATCTGGATGCAGGGCTCAGGTTTCATAATCTACACATCAGAAGCCTTTGCCAGAAACTCCCCACAGATGTTTTTTTTTTAAGCATGCATATAGAGGGGCTACACATTTTTCTTTAAAAGCAGTGAGATAAAAATCTTACTTCTTTATACAAGAGTCATCCAGAAGATCAATCTTATTCTGCACAAGAACGGTGGGAATGTCTCCAACTTCAGTCATCACTTTTTCCTTCCAGGTAGAGATTGCTTGGAAGGACTCTCTGTCAGTTGTAGAAAACACAAGAACACACGCCTGGGCTCCTAGAAATATACAGATCAATTACAAATGCATAAGACCAAGGGATCCACTGTGATATTTCCACCCCAGGAGCTTTCACTCCAGCTCTCTTTCCACTCATTCCTTCTGAATGCTAAAATAAGGACATAACTTGGCAATACATTTTAGAGGGAGAAGTCCTAGCGTGTTTGTAAGTGAAAAGAAGATGGCTTACAACGTCATATTTCCTTATTCATTTTATATGTAATAGATCTACAGTGCAGTGGACAGAGACAGTGAAAATAATTGTCAACTTGGCCATATTTGCTATTTGAAAAATCATTTATGTAATGGTGTAATTCCAAACTTCTGCTGGAGGTCTTGATCACTGGCTTGTAAGAAATGCCAGAATCTACTAATCCAGTAATCCTGAAAAATACTTATTTAAGAAGAGAATAAAAAGTTAATATGGCTTCAGAGCACAGTAGAAGGTGCTGCAGGACAGAGACCTTACTAAGGCCATCCTTTTCATCTTCCAAGAATACTGCTAAGTACTTACTGAGTTTCTTAAACAAGTTTAAGAAACTGTAATATCCATGTAGGAGCTCTAAAAAACAACAACAAAAAAAATAGGATTCAGGCACATAAACAATATTCTATATTTAGTAAATGACAGCATTTACGAGGGTCAATAACACTAGTGTCTCCCTGACCCACTCCAGATGGAGTCCAACACTACTTGGCAGATTGCATACATCAACAAACACCAGTAGCGATGGCACAGGACAACATCAGACAGAAACACAACAGCTGAAACCAGCAGGTCTTTGTGAATATTTTATATAAAACAGCTTCTTCCAGAAGAACTTTTAATAAATCTTTGTGAGGTAATAAGGAAAAGGACACGGCTTTACACCTGGTGCCTATTCATTTCACTCTTCTGTTCTTGCCCTCACTTAGCAGCAGATGAATAGCAGACTGATGGTTACTCATTAGTAATTAGATGCATCTCCTTCCCATCAGAACCCTGACAAGTTCTCAGGATGGCAGTGGTAGTGTTTGGAGGAGGATGCAAGCACTAAGAAGTGATCAATACTACCTTGAAAGATCTGAAGTGTGAACATAATACACAGTGCTGCACATGACAACCACTTGTGTCTTTGCTTAGCATATAAATGAAGTACTGAGCTGCTGAGAGAATGTGTAGCTCACACAGGACACAAAAAAGTGTAACTTATGAGAAGATGCACGAATACAGCACAAAACAAAAAACATCCATATACAAAGCTTCATTCAACTCTTTGAATTCAGGTTTTTGGGCAGTTTGAGTTGGGGCACAGTGTGATCATAGGTATGCAGCAATGCCAGCTGCACACTGTCACCTGCACATGAAAGCCATGTGACAGATCTGCTGTCAGCTCTGAATTCATTCTTCTGCAAGGCTGAATGAATTTGGTCCCTGGACAAGAGCTCAGAAATAGACTCTGAGGCATTTATTGTGCAGTCATGGATGAGCACTTGATCCCTGAAGAACTGACAATGCAGTTTTTCAGGAGAGTGTGTAACCCTCACTGTAACAATAGCAGTCAGTGGGTCAGAGATCTGCAGATCTTTGGCTTGAAACAAGTAAAAAAGAAGCTCAAGGATAATCAAATCTTGCCTTCTAGAATTCATATGCTCAACTCGTTAGCTGTAAAATAACAGTGGTCTATTTTCACAGGAGGATTAAAAGAAGTTTCTTTTGCAGAAGAAATGGTACCCAACAATTACAAGGGACAAGAAGAAATATTATTAAAAAGTAGTTAATCAAAATTAGCTCAGAAAACTGTAACACCCTAAAACACCATGGCACAACTATTAGTTACAACCCCAATTCTCATCTGAAACTGCAGAACAACTGCCTTCTGTTATTTTAAGGGAGCATACTGGATCAAAAATACACCATCATGTAAAGCAGAGTAAGTTTGATTTTGAGTCAGACTGTTCAAACTACTACATAAGAATTTCTGTGCAGATGTTTGCCTCGTTCTGGTCTATGTTTTTTCAGTGACAACACTGTATGAAGAGGCACTTTACAGAGAGAACCTTACGTGAAGGGGAAATGCATTCAAGAACTGAAGAAGGCAAGTTAAATGTGCTTTGTAAACATTAAGAATTACTGAAATTCTTAATCCAGAGATAGGAAAATATCTTAAAGATGTGTTCCAAACCCAACCAACTACCACACAGCAAACAGGGTATTTTCACCTCTGTAGTAGGCCTTAGTGATGGCATCAAATTCTTCTTGACCTGCAGTGTCCCACAACATTAGCCTGACATCTTCATCGTTAACTCTGAAATAAATGACATGGTTCTACAATTAATACAAAGCAATTGGCATAGAAGCATTTTCATCTCTACAGAAAAATGTTAATTTCATATAATAAAACTTAAGTACTGACAATAGTTCAACTCTATGCTACGCTATAGCAACTACATTAGGTGCTCTTTCCTGAGAACCCATGCTTTCTTTTCCTCTTTCTTCCCTTTTCTTCCTCTGCATTTCCCTTTATGAAGAAAGGCAACGTAGAAATAATAAAAGCAAAACTAAAGTATGTGAATAACACTCCATTTATCATTTTAGACAGCTTACAGAATTTATATCTTTTTCTTCTCGTTACCATAGTATTTTCAAATGTATCAAACATAATTGCATGTTATCTGCTTGTTAGATGAAGACTAGATCTATAGTGTATTTATTTTTTCCCACAGTCAATTTATGATAGTTAATAAATTTCTGCAAACGGTTTATCATGAGCAATTCCACTTTAAATAAGACAGAGAATCTCAACAGATGGTAGAGCAGACGAGAAAAGCTTAGAATAAGAGAGGTTCTAAATTTATTTTGATTTACACCTCTAAATCTGTAATGGAAAACTGAGTTCGTATAACTTTAGTCCACAGTTCAAAAGAAAAATCAGCTCCCTTGACTTAGCTCCAGAGCCTTGTGTTTCAAGTGTCTGTTAAGATTACAATAATGAAATGGAAGGAAATGTCAAAATGCACAGCGCAGCATCTGTTTGATACGTACTGGATTTGTCTTTCCAGGAAATCTACACCAATAGTTTTCTTGTAGTCTTTTGTAAAGATCCCCTTGCAGTATCGCTGAATCATGCTGGACTTCCCAACAGCTCCATTTCCTACCACTACCACCTTGATGGCCACTTCCATGTCTTCTTCCAACATCTCTGCAGCTCAGGTGACTCTCTGGCTTATTCCCAAACCTATCAATCCTGTAAATAAAATAAACAGCTGTGCTCACTGAAAACAAAAACTAAACTGTGAACGGAAAGCAAGAGGAAAGACTTTTTCACCTAAGGATTCACAAAGATCATAGAATGGCTTGGGTTTGAAGGGAGTTTAGAGGCCACCCATTCCCTGCCCCGCTCCGTCCCGCGCCCACCTGTACATGAAGCACGGCCGCGGCCAAAGCTCGCGGTGCAGGGCGGGCGCATCAGACAGAGGAAGGCTTACGTAAACCAGCGTTTCTCCGCGGGCAGATGGAAACGGGGCCACCATCCCAGCAGCGGCAGCCCCCACGAGGCGCCGGGCAACGCTTCTGCACGGCCGCCCGCCGGCTCGGGAAGCGCAGCCACCGCCCACCCACGGAGCCCGGCTTCCCCGAGACCCGCGCGGCCACCTCCCGCCCGGCCCGGCCCCGCTCTCCCTCTCACCGAGCCCCGGCGCGGCGGCGGCTCCGCCTCGGAGACGGCGGAGGAGGGAGGGATGGAGGGAGGCGGCGGAGGAAGGGAGGCGAGAGGAAACCGCTCGCTGGGGCCGACCCAACCCGGACGCACATCCCGGCTCCCCCCGCCCGGAAACGCCGTCAAGCCCGCGGTCCTGACGGGGAGGTGCCCGCCTGCAGCCCCCGCCCCCGGCTGTGCTCCATCGCCTCTGTGGGCGTCGCGGGCTTTGCTCTGCGGGTTTTGCAGGGGATGGTGATCTGCGTATCGTGCAGAATTCTGACCAAACCTGGGAGACACCGGGGCGCGGGAATGGCATTGAATCATCCAGTTGCTTCAGCCTCACAGCCCTCTCAGTAAACAGTTTTCCCCTAACATCTAACCTAAGCCTATCCTCCTTCAGATTAAAGCCATTACCCCTTGTCCTAGTGCTACACACCCGTGTATGAAATCTGTTTTGCGAAGCTGTGATATGCATGTTAATGTTATAAACTGTTAGCATGCATTGTTTCTCTAATCAGAAGCGTTAAAGGTCTTGTTCTGCATCTAAAATATGTTCTTCAAGACATGGACAAGGGGCTGCATTCATATGCTCTTCAGTGCTTACTTTTGTCTATATATTTGTGGTGATCATTTCTTTACTTTTTGGTATATTCAGCAAACCTGGTGCCCACAGTTCAGACTTTATAAGGGCATGTTGCAACAGGATGAGGAGAAATGGTTTTAATCCAGAAGAAGGTACACTTAGACCAGATATTAGGAAGAAATTCTTTACTGTGAGGGTGGTGAGACACTGAACAGGTTGCCTAGAGAGACTGTAGATGCCCCTTCCATGGAAGTACTCAAGGCCAGGCTGACGGGGCTGTGAGCAACCTGGTCTAGTTGGAGGTGTCCCTGTCCATAGCACGGGGCTGGAGCTAGATGATTTTAAAGGTCCCTTCCAACCCAAACCATTCTATGATGCTATGAAGTACAGTATGTTATAAGACAATTATCATCTTAAGATCTAAGGATGTTCCATTTCTTTTGAGCTCGTGTATGAAAAGGCATTCCCTGACTTAATGCACTGTTTTGCAAGGCACATCTGGTTGGCTGCAGAGACCACTCCCAGCACCCAGCCAGCACTTTGACCATTCATGTGTTACCAAACAACACTCAGGTGTTACCAGTTAAAAGCTTCCTTGCACAACCAAAGTCACTTTATCCCTTCCCAAGGCTACATCTTCATTCCCCAGAGTGAGTCAGTGCTGTGTATTCTTGAATAAATACCTTTCAGATGAACTCATTTTGCAGCTGCACTTCAGAGGGACAGCCAAGTTGTATGCATTGTATTTATAAGAAGTTTATGCCTTTGTTTAGCTTCTGCTGGTGCAGGCTGCTAGTCTCAGAGTCCATTCCATGCCAGAGCTTCTGTGTGCCAAAATACCTTGAAATAACGAACCCTTCCATTGTCATTAAGAGAAAGTTATGTGCATAATACTAAAGTAATATTTCATGAACAGCTATGAGCATTGGGAACCAAATCAGTGCTATGGTAGTAGATGTGCTGAGGTAAGACAGCATCCTACCTTCTATTTTGTATTCCCCTTTACAGACCTCTGAGAGGTCACATTGATCCCTTTTGACTGCACTGTTTCACCAAGATAACCTATTCAGACAGGTTTTTTTTTCCCATATTTCTCCTGTGATTACTGCTTTCCAAGGCAGTTTTAACATCAGCATATAATCCGTAACAATTTTTTCCAGATGTATCACATTATACTAAACTACAATGAAATTACTTTCTTTGACTGCAAAGCAAATCAGATCAATCTATAAGAAAAAAAAAAACAATGCCATCCTTTAATATTGTCATCTGTCCATTAAATAGCAAACTTCACACGAGTATCACTGTATAATAATAATAGATAATCTTTCACTAAGAATCCTTGGGAAGCCAATTGGAGTCCCTCCAGTTGCTGACTTCTCTGTCACCACAGCTCCATTTTGAAATCTCTGGAGGAGCCAATGCAGTGCATCTGCTGTATGCTCTGTTTTGATTTTTATTTTTTTTCCAACAAAATGTATACATTTCAGCCAATGGAATTCTGAAAAAAAATATATATGCAGAATCTTCTGTGAAAATGCAGCGCTTGCTGTACTTGTGTGACGAGTGCATTTCCTTTCATCAGCAGAATCAGAGAAATTAAGTAGTGTTGCATTGAAATTCCTGTAATTCTCAACATCCTAATGTTTGTTACTACCATTACTAATGCAGTGGCATGTGAATCTTACATATGCCCTTCAAAAACAAGTGGGAGATATAAGTTGAACTCCATCCATTTTGAAATGTCCATAGTTCTGAAAACAGTTCTGATGTTAAAAGCAATGGATGGTGTGCTTGGATTCTCGGTTGTAAATAGGTTAAATAAAGCAGCTTGCCCCAGGTGATGCAGTCAGAGTTAGCAAGTGCAGGCAGTGTGTTGTGTGATGGGAAAGCACAACTTCTAGATACAGCTGTTTCTATTAACACCATGAAGCCAGATAAAAATACTCGATCTGTATGCAGTGTGTGAAGAAGAGAAAAACAGAAATAAATGGGTACAGTATCAGGACTGAAATGCTATGTTAGCTAGTTCAGCTCTGTGTATTGAGGAACTGTGTTGTTTTAGCACTTGGTCTGGCTTACTTCATCTGGAAGTGCTGAAGGTGTTTTAAATTGTGTATATTCAGAGTTTCTGATACATTACCATTAGCAGTGTTTGTGGTAATGGACTCGCTTATCTTTACTGCTCTTGCTACTTCGAGTATGTATCCAGTGAAAGAAGGGCAATGGCTGCTTGAGAAGGAGTCTGCTGCTGAGTGAGGAGGAAATGAAGACACTGACCTTAATTGGGTCACAATTTGAAAATGTTTCATAGAACTGTAGAATCTTTGGAATTGGAAAGGATCTCTAAGAGCCATCTAGTTCAGCTCCCCTGCAATGGACATGGACACCACAGCTACATCAGGTTGCCCAGGGCCTGAGCCAGCTTCGCCTTGGAAGTCTCCAGGCACAGGGCATCGACCACAGCACTGGGCAGCCTGTTCCAGTGCCTCACCACCCTCACTGTAAGCGACTTTTTCCTTATATCTAACTTAAACCCTAATTTTTTCAGAATTAAATTAGCCTGCTGTTCAACAGGGTAAAGTCAGAGGTTCTAGAAGGTCATGGAAAAGCTGTCAATTCCATTGCAACAGTGAACTGAAGCAGAGCTGCCCAGACACATCTACTGTAAAGTGTTCCCCTTGCTGCTTACCATCATTTGTGTGCTCACTTGGGCTATTCAAACTTTCTGTAGTGCCTTCAATCCTTGGAATTATAGGAAGATGTTACCATGAAGTGAAACCTTCCTGAAGATAAACTAGAGCCATTCAAGAGCTGCAGTTACCGGTGCATTGCACATAGGTGGGGTGGTTCTCCTTTGTAGTCAGGGGCTTTACAGAGAAGTTCAGTCACTCATCGACATCAAGTTTCCCTCACATTGTTCAAGTTCTCTTTGAAGTCCCTGAAGGCTATACAGGAAATAGACGATTTGAGAAATAGCTCGCGTGACCTTTTCTCTCTTTTGTGGCTGACCTTGGCAATCAGTAAGATGTTCTTACCATGCAGTGGCATTTGAAACTTGCAGTAGTGAGAGCAAGGATAAAGAAGCACACACTTGGATTGCTCTATCTGGGCTTGTGCTGTTGCCTGGTTGCCAGATGTTTTTTATATGAGAAAAATTTTAAGGACTGGAGTAATTCATAGCTGTCACATTAGTAGGAACAGAAAACTTCAGCTTTGTCTGGGAGTCATATGTGTGCAGACCATTTTGGAGTCCAGTTTACATCCTATGTGAGATTGATGTGACCATTTTAAATGTGCCGTTAGGACAGAGGGTATCTCTTCACTGTGCTGAGGAGTCAGCATCTTTGTATCCTTGCTTTTGAAAGCACAGTTCTGCACATTACAAATGTTGCCTACTATACCCTGTAGATACTTCTTGCAAATGTGGACTGCCACTTTAGGAGTTCAGTCTGTGAAGTTTAGCCCAGGTCAGCCAAAAATACCATAAGCAAGCTGAATGCCAGAGATCAAACAATTACGTTTCAGGATATACTTTTCTGAAATCAAGACAGAGATAATCACCATCTGAGTGTTGCACCACTGCTACCCAAAACAACACTAGCATTACAGGAAATTACAGCAACAATCTAGGAATGGTCAGGAAGAGTTGTATTTATCATATGTCATAAATGTGCCTACACGATATCCCACTGTGAAATACAATCTGTCTTCTACTCAAAACTCATGGAAAAGGGACTGCTGAACTCTGTGAGATTATGGATGTGTATTTTGAGATTAGTGCTGATCTGTAGGTATTTTGTATTATTGACTATGTAGTTATATAGACATGGAATTCTTTCAGTAGAACATGCAGTAAAAGGGATGTAAAAATTATTTACATGTTACCCTTTTAATATTTATAGTTACAGGGGACCTGGAAGTGACTCCTTTAAGGCTGTGTTTAGGTGGAAGTGACTGCTCTTGGGCAACCTCTGCGATTATACAATGTTATGAGCTGGGAGTGTGATTTATTTATATTAAAGTACATTAAAATTGGTGTGTATATTTCATCAAAAAATAGTTTGCTGTGGGAATGCATTAATTGAGAAATAGATGTCATTCAGTCAAACTTTTCCTTCCTGACCAAGTAACTTCAGTGATATTTTGACCACTACGATGAAGGGACAAAAGATTTGAGCCCAATCAAGCAGAAGAGAAATGTGAGCTAGATCCCATTTTTCCAAATTATAACACTAAGCACTAGACAAGTAAGTGTAGAAGACTGCCAAAATGTTGCCTCATGATTTTTGTGAGGTTGGAAGCTCACCAGATGATGACTCCTAGGGCAAATGATGCATACTGTTCTTGTTGCACTGTCCTTTTTTGGTCTGCTTCTTTCCCAGTCCCTTCTTGGTACTGGATATTCAAAAAGGGTTATTGAAAACTCACACAGACATAGCTAGAGGATTTAGGTGCTATGAATTCTGACCCTGTCCACCTGCAGCATGGCTGAAATGCAGGGATTGCTAGGGCCTGGATAAGTGCTCACAAATTAAACCATGATGTGAAAGGCATTCTTCCCCAAAGCAGGTTATTCTTTTGAAGCCTGAGTTGAAGAAGACACATCAGTTCATAAGGTTGGAAAGGACCTATAAGATCATCTAGTCCAACCATCCTCCTATCACTATCTCTACCCAACTACTAAATTAAATCCTTTAGCACCTCATCTAAATGCTTCTTGAACAGCACTAGGGACAGTGCCTCAACCACCTCCCTAGGCAGGCCATTCCAGTGCCTGACCACTCTTTCAGAAAAGAAATGCTTCCTCAGGTCTAATCTAAATTTTCCCCGGCGCAACTTCTGGCCATTCCCTCTCGTCCTGTCGTTATTTATCAGGGAGAAGATGCCCACCCCCTCCTCACCACAACCCCCCTTCAGGAAGTGGTAGAGTACAATAAGGTCTCCTCTGAGCCTCCTCTTCTCCAGACTAAACAATCCCAGCTCCCTCAGCCGCTCCTCATAAGACTTGTGCTCCAGACCCCTCACCAGTTTTGTTGCCCTTCTCTGAACACGCTCCAGGGCCTCAATGTCCTTCTTGTAGTGAGGGGCCCAAAACTGAACACAGTACTCGAGGTGCGGCCATACCAGAGCTGAGTACAGGGGGATGATCACCTCCCTGCTCCTGCTGGCTACACTATTTCTAATACAGGCCAGGATGCTGTTGGCCTTCTTGGCCACCTGGGCACACTGCCGGCTCATGTTGAGCCGAGCATCAACCAACACCCCCAGGTCCTTTTCCTCTCTACATTCTTCAAGCCATTCTGCCCCAAGCCTATAGCATTGCATGGGGTTATTGTGGCCAAAGTGCAGGACCCGGCACTTGGTCTTATTGAACCTCATCCCATTTTGCTCAGCCCAGCTGTTCAGCCTATCCAAATCCCTCTGAAGGGCCTCCCTACCCTCAGGCAGTTTGACACATCCTCCCAACTTTGTGTCATCTGCAAACTTACTTAGGGTACACTCAATTCCCTCATCTAGGTCATCAATAAAGATATTAAACAAGATGGGCCCCAAAACTGACCCTTGGGGGACACCACTCGTAACAGGACGCCAGCTGGACTTAACTCCATTAACTACTACCCTCTGGGCACAGCCCTCCAGCCAGTTCTCCACCCAGAGAAGAATGAACCTGTCCACACCACGGGCTGCTAGTTTCCTCAGGAGAATACTGTGGGAGACCGTGTCAAAGGCCTTGCTGAAATCCAGGTAGACTACATCAACAGCCTTTCCCTCATCTACCTGTCTGGTCACCCAGTCATAGAAGGAGATGAGGTTGGACAAGCATGACCTGCCCCTGGTGAACCCGTGCTGGCTGGGTCTGATCCCTTTATTGCCATGCACGTGTCGTGTGATTTCCCTCAAGATCATCTGTTCCATAACTTTCCCTGATACTGAGGTCAGGCTGACAGGCCTGTAGTTCCCTGGGTCTTCCTTACGGCCTTTCTTGTAGATGGGAGTCACATCGGCAAGCCTCCAATCTTGTGGGACCTCTCCAGATAACCAGGAATGCTGATAGATGGCAGAAAGTGGCTCAGCAGTCACCTCTGCTAGCTCCCTCAGCACCCTTGGGTGAATCCCATCTGGTCCCATGGACTTGTGGCAGTTCACATGGAGGAGAAGATCTCTGACCATCTCTGCTTGGATCACAGGGGGTGCATTATGCGCCCCGTCCCGGACTTCCAGGTCAGGGCAAGTACCGTGTGGACAACTGTTCTGTCTATTAAAGACAGATGTGAAGAAGGCATTGAGAACCTCAGCCTTTTCCTTATCATCTGTGGTTACATTCCCTGCCTCGTCGAGTAAAGGAGAGAAATTTTCCTTAGTTTTTCTCTTGCTGTTAATATATTTGTAAAAGGGTTTCCTGTTCTCCTTTACAGCAGAAGCCAGTTTAAGTTCAAGCTGGGCTTTAGCATTTCTAATTTTCTGCCTGCAGATCTTGGCCAGTTCTCTGTAGTCACCCCAAGTAGCCTGTCCCGTCTTCCAGAGGACACAGACTCTCTTTTTCTCTCGGAGTCTCAACAAAAGTTCCCGGTTCATCCACACTGGTCTTTTTCTCCTCCGGCTTGACTTATGGGACTCCGGGACAGCCTGCTCCTGTGCCTTTTAAGATTTCCATCTTGAGGAGCATCCAGGCTTCCTGGACCCCTTTACCCCTCAGGAGCAAGTCCCAAGGGACCCTTGCAACAAGCGTCCTGAACAGGTCAAAGTCTGCCCTCTGGAAGTCCAAGGTAATAGTTTTGCTAGTCACCCTCTTGACGTCACCCAGAGTAGCAAACTCCACCACTTCATGGTCACTCTGGCCAAGACAATCTCCAACTTTCACATCCCCTACTAGTCCTTCCCTGTTAGTGAAAAGTAGGTCAAGCAAGGCATCTCCCCTGGTAGGCTCTTGCACCAGCTGTGTCAGGAAGCAATCATCCACACATTCTAGAAATCTCAAGGACTGCTTCCTCTGCGCAGTATTATATTTCCAGCATATATCATGGAAGTTGAAGTCCCCCATGAGAACGAGTGCTGGCCATCGTGAAACATCTACGAGTTGTTTATAGAACACCTCGTCTATTTCTTCATCCTGACTAGGTGGTCTATAACAGACCCCCACCACGATGTTACCCCTAAAGACTATCCCCCTGATCCTTATCCATAGACACTCTACTTTGTCATTTCCAACCTCAAGCTCTTCAACATCAAAACACTCTTTGACATAGAGAGCTATGCCACCGCCCTTTCTTCCCCGTCTATCCCTTCTGAAGAGCTTGTAGCCATCAATCCCAGTATTCCAGTCATGGGAGAGGTCCCACCATGTTTCTGTAATAGCCACAAGGTCATAGTTAGCCTGCCTCACAATGGCTTCAAGCTCTTCTTGTTTATTGCCCATGCTGCATGCATTGGTATAGATGCACTTCAGCTGAGATATCTGCCTCGCCCCTTTCTCCAGCACAGCCTCCTTAGGCTCTTTACTGGTGAGCCCCGTTTTATCCCCTTCCCCCGTCACAGCTAGTTTAAAGCTCTCTCAATGAGTCCAGCTAGCTCCTGTGCTAGGATTCGTTTCCCCCTTTGAGATAGGTGCATCCCATCAACAGATAACAGGCCAGGAGCCGAGTAAACTGCCCCGTGGTCAAAAAACCCAAAGTGTCTATCTCTACACCAACCTCTCAGCCAATTATTCATCACCTGTGTTTTCCTAGCCCATCCTGTGTCCTTCACTGCCCCAGAAGGTATGGAAGCAAACACCACTTGTGCTCCCACCCCTTGAACTAATCGCCCTAATCCCCTGAAATCTCTTTTCATAGTTCGCAGACTTCTCTGAGATATTTCATTGCAGTCTGCCTGAACTACGAGCAATGGGTAGTAGTCGGTGGGGCGTATCAAATCCAGGAGTATTCTAGCAATGTCCCTGATCCGGGCCCCAGGGAGACAGCACACTTCCCTGCGGTTTGGGTCTGGTCTGCAAATGGGGCCCTCAGTTCCCTTTAGAAGGGAGCCACCCACTACGATCACCTTCCTTTCTTTCTTAGTAGCAGCAGTCTCAATGCACGGAGGTGACTGCCTTGCCATTGGTGACCTCCTGTGGGAATTTTCCTGCACTTCACCCCTTATCACCTCTTCAACTTCCAATGCTGCAAATCTATTGCTTAGGGGTATCTGGGGACACTGGGGAGGCAGAGGGGGAGATTGCCCACGGTACCGAGCAGGGACTCTCTGCCAGCCCTCCCTATCCCTCAGATATCCCCCTTCTGCCCTACGGGGACAGGTCAGGGAGTCCACCACCAACTGTGGGGGATCTCCCTGGTGCCTTTCTCTCTGGCACTCTAGGGAGTTACTCCACCAGTCAATCTCCCGCTCACAGTCCCTGATGGCCCTCAGTCTCTCAACCTCCTCTTTCAGTTCAACCACCATGCTAAGCAGATCTTCCACCTGCTCACACCTTGCATAGGAGAACTGCTTAGCACCCTCATCCAGCAGTAGCAGGCTCTGGCACTCCTTGCAACCAGAGACCTGTGTAGCCACGCTTCTAGGCAGACCTTCTGTCTGGGTCGCCACAGCCTTCTTAAGGCAAGCCCTCTGTCTAATAGAGACCATGGCACAAAAAAAAAATAAAAACAAATACATGAAAAATCGAAAGTAAATAAATAAATAAATAATAGTTTATAATAATATATATATATGAATTGTAATAACTTATAAATAAATAATAATAAGAATTAAATATATATATATATATATATATATATATAAAAACACAAACAAACAAACAGTGGGTAGTGACACTTCGCTGCCCTCCCTGAGCCCTATTCAGCTGAGGGGTGAGGGCGCTGAAACCCTGGCAACACCTACGCCTCGTTAACCTCGCGAGAACAGCCGTTGGGACTGCCCGCTCTCACTCGGTTCCCGAGAGACTGGAACCTCCCGAAAACCCGCCCTGTACCTCAATCAGCCACTGCAGCTCCGGCTGTGCCGACGTCAAAGCAGTTGATCACGAGGACTGAGTGATACTTCGGGTTCTGACCGTTTTAAATCCCCCGCCGTTGCCCTGGCAACGCCTACGCCACGTCAGCCTATCGCGAGAGAGAGCTGCCGGGATCTGTCGGGACTGGCCGCTCTCACTCGGTTCCCGAGAGGCAGGATCCTCCCGAAAACCCGCCCTGTACCTCAATCAGCCACTGCAGCTCCGGCTGTGCCGATTTCAAAGCAGTTGATCACTAGGACACTTCAAAATGGAAATTAGTTTTGGTGTCTGAATCCGTGACAACAGATCCACACAGGAGAAAATGCACCCTCCTTTCTTGGGCATTTGTTATTACCTGTTCAGACCTCCCGTGTGCTAGCTGTTGTAAATCCTCATCGAGGAGTGTTACTCTCCAATCCTTGATCATTTCCTGTGTTAAGATTGGGCAGACACTGCAGTTGTTTGTGACTGAGGATGTATCTATCTGGCTGGTTTCAGGAAACTAATCACAATATCTCACAATGTAGAATTATATAGAACGTTTGTGGTGTATAAGTAAAGTAGATTTTTAAGTGCCTTTGGAAATTTCTGAGAAATCACAGTGGGGGAAAAAAACCCACGACTAAGTCGCTTCTGAGCGCCACAGTGAAGACTTCTCCTGTCTTCTGTTTCACATTAATGTATTGATTACTTATACCACGTGGCTGGTTGCACCTGAGGATGTGTTAGAGGTCTCTGGTATTCATTTCAGATGCTCGTGTTGCCAACTTACGACAAATTTCAGGGAAGCTCTCAAGCATTTTCCCCAAAGGCCTGTAGGAGTCAGTTACATAACTTGCCTCTCAAAGGAAAATATTGAGAAAACATTCACAAAATGTATGTTAATTACCTGTCACTGGGAAGAAAAGAAAATCTTAGACGGTGAGATGTGCTGAGCTGGGGCAGTGCTGCAGGTTGCCTTATGGTAGGTTGTCTACAGCACCTGTCCACACAGGGGTTGACTTTCACTGCAGCTGACTTTGTTCAGATGAGTACAGCTCATGCTTAGCTTCCCAGTGACACAGTGAGTCACCAACCTCCTGCTAAATGAGCAGACCTCTGGGGAAGCTGCAAGGGACTAATTTGTGGAAATCCACCATTCACTGACTTTTCAGAATAATTAGGACTGAAAATCTATCCCTCCTCTATACCAGTTGGGTTATAAAAAAGATTATATTTAGCAAAGTATAACTATGTGGTTATTTTGCTAGTGTACTGATGAGCTTTCTTTATCTTGAAGGTGTGATGTTTTGTACAGTGTGCATTACAAATCTACTACTTTTCTTATCCGAGGGACACACTGCACTTGTCAACTTTTCCAAAGAACACAGGAACAGAACACTCAGGTCCTACTATATAATCTGCACTAATGACAATTCACCTTTAATAATCTATTGTTAAAAAGTTGTAAGAACCAGTTTTTGGACCCAAGCTGTATTTTTGAGGCCTCAGTACTATATCGAACACTTTTCCTCTGACATGGTGCCCATCATAGGAGGTGTCTGTCCCACGTGGATCCAGTGATAATAGAAGAGTGGTCAAATCCACCAAAAATGCTAAATCTGTGAGCCATTTTTTGTCTTCAAGTTCTGGCACTAATTTTCCTTTTGCATCCATAAATGACTTGAATTCCTTTTGGAATCATAACATCTTTCTAGAATTTCACCCCTGCTTTAGCCACTTTCCTTCAGGAAAGTGAATGATGTCCTCATGATCACCATCTATACTTTTAAGGAACTCCTAGAACTGGTGATGATTCAGTCCATTGGACTTTATGAACTTCACAGCTTTGATGACATTATGTCATCAATGACATGGACAATGACACCCTCAGCAAGTTTGCAGATGGCACCAAGCTGAGCAGTGCAGTTGATACACTGGGGACAAGGGAAGCCATCCAGAGGGGCCTGGGCAGTCTGGAGAAGTGGGCCCATGTGAACCTAATGAGGTTCAACAAGGCCAAGTGCAAGGTGCTGCACATGGGCTGGGGCAATCCTAGGTATTTATACAGACTGGGGGAAGAACTCCTGGAGAGCAGCCCTGTGGAGAAGGACTTGGGGGTCCTGGTGGATGAGAAGCTGGACAGGAGTCAGCAGTGCACACTTGCAGCCCAGAGGGCCAACTATATCCTGGGCTGCATTAAAAAGGGGTGGCCAGCAGGGAGAGGGAGGGGATTGTCCCCCTCTACTCAGCTCTTGTGAGGCCCCATCTGGAGTCTTGCATCCAGGCCTGGTGACCCAAGTACAAGAAAGATGCAGAGTTCTTGGAATGGGTCCAGAGGAGGGCCACTAAAATGATCAGAGTGCTGGAGCACCTCTCCTATGAGGAAAGGTTGAGGGAACTGCACTTGTTTAGCTTGGAGAAGAGAAGGCTCCAGGGAGACCTCACTGTGGCCTTCCAGTACTTGAAGGGAGCGTATAAACGGGAGGGGGAATGATTGTTTACATGGGTTGATAGTGATAGGACAAGGGGGAATGGTTTTAAACTAAGAAAGGAGAGATTTAGGTTGGATGTGAGGAGCAAGTTTTTCACTCAGAGGGTGGTGACGCACTGGAACAGGTTGCCCAGAGAGGCTGTGGATGCCCCATCCCTGGAGGCATTCAAGGCAATGCTAGATGTGGCTCAGGGCAGCCTGCTCTGGTGGTTGGTGACCCTGCCCATACCATGGGATTGAAACTCGATGACCTTTGAGGTTCTTTTTCAAGCTAGGCCATTCAATGATCCTTTAATCTATGATTATCCTTTTTTAAAGCTTTCACACGTATGTTCTTGGTGTATACAATCCAGTCATGTTACGTCAAACACAAGTGATCATCTTCTCTTAATTTTATAAATTCCTCTTATTTTACCAACCATGTCCAGGGTACCACCAGTAGCTATATCAGATACGTTGACAATGGTTAAAGAAAATTACTTTAATGTAATTTTTGTTGCTTCATAAAAATCAAGAGATTTAATTGAGTCTTTTAATGGTACCAAAAAGCTAGTTTTTTTTAGTGATATTGTATTCATTACCTCTCCCCTTCCCCTGGTTCCGGCCCACATGGCGCTGATTGCACACCGCTGTTTGGTTCACTTATCCTTAAACTGGTTTTGATTACTTATAAAGCAGTAGGTACTTTACCAAACACCTACACATTGCTGAAAAGTGTTAAGAAATGAAACAAACAGACTGCAAACAAAAGTAACACAACAGTATGTGGTTAGAAGCAGAGTAGTGAAAAGCATTACCATCAACCCATTTGATGCAAGAGCACTTTACTGAAGTGGTTCGTTCCTTGAAATGGCTCATGATGGTTCTCATTTGATGTTAAATCACTAGAATTTCTGTGTCAAGGCAATCTGATCTATCTTTTTTGCAAAGAGTAAACACTAATATGGCCAGTTTTAAATGGGGAAAACAGCCATTCTGTATGATCTTGCCTTTAAAACATTGAATATTGTCATTTATAAGGACATCCTGTCTTTATGGTCTGGTCCTCTCCCTTATTTTTTACTTATTAGATGTCTTGGTTCACTTCAAACACTGCAATCATGTATCAACCTGTTAAGGTTTTGAATTTTAATTAATTTCCTTTAATCTGTTATTTAGATGTTGAACTTGAGGAGCATAATGTTAATATGTGAAAAAACTAACAGTGCGTATATGCATTGAGAAGGAGCTTTGAGAACACTGAATATTACACATCAGGAAGACCCAGTTCTGGGCACACCCTTCATTGGTGCTGAACTGCAGCAAGGCTAAAGATGGCTAAAGGAATCTGGTCAGGAAACTCCACCAAATACCACAAGCCAGAGATTTGGGAACTGGAAGAACACATTAAATGTGAGTACATAAAGGAGGCACAGATATAGGTATTGTATCTGTGGGAGTGATTTTGAGCTTCCTACATGAGCAAATCCACCTTGACTGTTACTAGAAAACTTCAGTTCCTTGGTGTTACTATGTGAAATGAAAGACATGCACAGAATGCAATCTGATTTCCTTGATTCCTCCCATGTGGGGACACAGGAATTGGAAAAGAATTTTCTGGCCTTAGTAGCATCTGTTAGAAGAAGATTTACAATTGAAAGTGGCAAAAAGAAAACAGATTCTCTTCTGTCATTTTACAACAAGTTGTGATAAGGAGACAAATCCGAGCTGGTGAAGTTGTGCTGGAACATCTGAAAGGACTGAAGGAGTTTTTCAATTAGGCTTACTTTGTTAAAGAAAGGGGGCACGGAACAAGTGAATGCTCAGAGGAGATGCAGAAAAGGTAAATTAAGAGCTAATAGAGCAGCTGTGGGATTGGAAAAAAACCAGTAACAGCTTCCTGTAATGATGTGTTTTGTTTCACTGTAGTTTATGGCTAAGTAATGCATTTGTTTATTTTGAATAAATGTGGAAGAGATAAGGGATGCCCATCTTCACATCTTTTTTACCACCTTTCTTTATATCTCATTAAAATTGTTCCCTGACACAGCCCTCTCCTGACCAATCTACTGATAAAAAAAAAAAAAAAAGAGATTTGAAAAATTTATTCATTAATTTTCTGTAGGCTGTCTGCATTGCAAATTCTTTACTTCAGAGAGGAACTGATGGGACAGTTAAATTAAATACTGATCATTTACAAAGACCACATCCCATTTTGAAGGCATTAAGAATAAGCCAATTGCAAACAGCTTGCTTGCTTGAGGTCCCAGCACTCTTCCTGGGAACTCTCAGCTTTCATCCATTTCTCTTTTTGTGCAGCTTCTTTTGGCTGTGTTGTGTAGGATTTCTCTGCATGTGGGCACCTTAAATGTCTGTTCCCTCTCCCCCCATGAAGGTCAGCAAGTGAGCAGCCCCAATTGTGGCCTTGTGGACTGGGTTTTTCATGGTGTTGCCTACTGAAATTCAACTTCCCTCACCCAACAAAAAGGAGCTCAACTATCTCAAACAGGATAGCTGACTCATTGTACTAACCAAATTCAGTGAAGCTACATCTAATTTTCACCATGACACTGCAAATGACAAACACCTGGGGCTCTGGTTTTGAGTAGAAAATACTGAGCATGAGTCCTATGTCCCTAAAATAACACGTGATTCATCTTTTGTTGAAGTAAGTAGCAAAAATACATTGTAGGCCTTTTGCTCTCAGAGATGTCTGTCTCTCCCCAGTAACCACTGAGGCAGCTAAATCCATTAGCTGAAGTTAGAAACAACCTTTAGATGGCTAAATTAGGTGAGTGAAGGTAATAATCCGCATTACTGTGTTTCAGAAGTTCTCATTTTTATTACTGCAAAATATGACCTCATGAAATATAATTCAGCTGACTGCTTTGTCCAGTGTTAACTGAGCAAAAATGCTTGTAAAACCAAAATAGGCACAGCTGTGGCAGATCTGCTCAACAAACTGCACACATACACTGCAAGTCATGACCTGTGGTGAATTGGCTAAAAATGTCAAGGGCTGAATCACTGCAGTTTGAGCAAATCTGATGGTAGCAATTGGCTGATTTTGCAGAGATTAAAAAATATATATTATTAAAATGTCACGTTGAAAAAGATTTATTTCAATCAGGAATCTGCAGCACAGATTCAGGAATTCCAACTCATCTCCATTTACACAATGTCCCATGTTTTATACGACACATAATCAATGGAACTTGTTTGGCAGTTTATTAAGAGCCCGGTAGATTTCAGTTCTGATGGTCCGTATTTTGAGCTGTCTTTCAGGTGCATGGGCAGCCATGTTCTATGACATTCCACAAACAGGATGTGCATGGTTTACAAGTGGTAAGCATATGCATTCTGACTCACACAAGAACAATTTTGTATTTAATGGCCTCTTAGATTAAGCATTTATACACTCACTTCTCCAGACATGGCACTCATGGTCCTTGCTCCCAGCTGAGAGCAGTGACAAGGAGAAGGGCAGGCTTCTCCCACAGACCTGCAGGGTTTCTGTCATCTAGCACCAGGACTACAGAACAAAAGAGATGAGGCTCATTTAACAGAACACACATTACTAAGGTGGTAGGAGACACTGCATTTGGGAAAGGTGTAGTATCATAGAATCACCAAGATTGGAAAAAACCTACAAGATCATCCAGACCAACCGTCCACCTATCACCAATAGTTCTCACTAAATATGGCATCCTTCAGGGCATACACTAGCTAAAACGTGAAGTTAGGAATAAACTGTCCTTATATATCAGTTCCCCCATGGCTGTTTACATTGTGTACTCTGTGGAAATTTCCTTTGCAACCTCTGGTACTGATCACTGTCAGAAAAACTGACAAACTTCCTATTTTCACTTCACAATCTTGGTGTCAATCATCTTGTCAAGTTTGCTCTCCTCAACTTCAGGTCTACTTGTCTACAGTTGCAATGGCAGTGAATGACTCAAAAACTGAGAGGAGAAAGTGGGCAACCATGTCATACTTTAATGAGTTGAAACTGCTTTAGATATCATATCACATCCTGAATATGTGTGTTGCCTCCAAGCATTCTTCCAATCCCAGTTGTCTGTCAAAAGTTTTTTCTATATTAGATAAGATTAAATTTTAGTCCTGACTTCTTTTCATCCTGACCCTTGTGTATGTAGTCCAAAATAGTCATACCTTCTCCATATTATTAAAAAATTGTTTCCATGAATCTTACATTAAAAGAAAAAAAAATTCCATAAGTTTGCTTTTATAGTTTTCAGGATTATTCAGAATTAATTTATTCTTTTTTTTATCAGTCTCAACAATAAATTTAGGTAAGATGTATCCCCTGTATCACTGTTAGGTTCTTGCTGTAATTTATGAGAAATGTTTCCTTTAGAAGTAATAGTTTTTTATCTACATAGTGAACGTGATTAAAAAGATAAATTTGTGAGAACTTAGATTTCATAACATTTGGCTCAAATTCAGTATTTAATTTTGCAACATTCTCTAAAGACATTTAAATGATTTTTTTCCTTTACATAATGTATTGTTCAAAAGTTAGAACTTAGGGTTTGTCATACTGATACAGTAAGCTTTGTAACTCAACCTGCTAGTTAAACAATTCCCACTGGGATCTGATGCTGTACTTCTTAATATCCTACCACTGTAAGAGAGCAATAAAAATTGACACTACTTTCCCTCACAAGGTCAGGATGTAGGTGTTTCTACAATAATCATCACAGAACTCGTTACATATCCAAATAGCCCTGGTGCATTTTAACACATTGATGCCATAGCATCCCTGAGACGTGCTGGTATGTATCATGAATTGCTTTTCCAAGAGCAGGGTTCCTGTGCTCCACTGCAATATTAATAAAAATGAGAAGAAGAAATACAAATTGCCACCTTTATTAAAATGTTCTTAGCCAAAAATGTATCCAGGATACATGAATTCTATTCCTTTCTTAAAAAGCCAGTTTCAGGCAGTAGAACAGATCTGAGTAACTCAGCTATGGTCAGGCTTGTGCAGAATGCACAGCTGGACTCCAGACACTGACTCATTCTCCAACTACCACTACCCAGCTCTTTTTCCAAGTGGTTCTCTTCTGCCAATAAATCTTCCATCTTCCCATAATGTACTGTCAGGGTGAGGTCACATCAATGTAGACACAAAAAGTAAAAGTGTCCACACCCATAAAGAGGAAAATAAGGGAGGAAATTTGGAACTAACTAGCACTAATGAAAGAAAAATGAAAAACATAAGAGAACAACAACTATCATTAAAAAAAAAAGGGGGGGGGAAACTTACAGACAATTTTGGAACTTCTTAGTTGAGATCATAATGAAAATATTCTGCATTTTTTTTAACCAGACCATCCTCTGTAATTCTTCTGCTTTTCTGTTGCAAAGAGAAGGGGAAAGCAATTCATATAATCTGCCCATAGTTAAAAGGAACAAGACAAGTTTGGCTTTGTAAGATGCTACAGCCAAACTCTGAAGAAAAAGAAGTGCATTTTGCTGTATGGTAAATCTAATAAACAGTGGTCTATACCAGCCCCAGTCTTGCTTGCCATGTGTAAAAACATTGCTCTTAAGGGCTGTTTGCAAAGTCTTGCTACAAATCTCAGACAGGACTTAGAAAGAAAGGCCTTAGGCCTTTGTCCTCAAGAGGAAGAGAAAGACTTTGTATTCAATAGAGAGCCTCTACAGAGACAAACAGAAGACAGGAACTTTCAAAAATTAACAAAATATCAGTAGATCTGTTGGAATGCAACAAGAAGTTCAATCCTGCTGGTACAAATTAACTTGGAGAGCTCTTTGCATGGTGTATGGAAATTGTAAAAAAAGAAAAGTCAAAGTCAAAAGACCTCTGTTTATTTGAGACTTCCAGTCTTCAGAACTGTTGGAAAAAAAACCCTCCGAAATGATGACTGTACACTACATCATCTCTAACGTGAATTTTCTGTTATTCTAAAACAGGACTTGGAGAGCACTTGGAAATGGAAAATTCAGTAATTTTGCTATGCAACAGATCATTTTGCCACAGCTAAGCTCTGCCTTTTTTTTAAATTTTTTTATTTCCCTGTCATCTAGAATCCATCTATAGCTGCCTGTTACTTGGTACTGTCTTAGTTTCAGCTGGGATGGAATTGGTTTCTTCACAGTGTCTGGAATGACACTGTTTTGGTTCTAGGAGAAAACAATGCTGGTAACACACTGATGCTTATAGCTGCTGCTATGCAGTGCTGTATAGAGCCAAAGCCATTCAAAGTTGTCATGGTTTTATGATTTTTGTTATCAGTATTCAACATCATGATATCATGTAGTGCACTGGGAGTTAAGGAGTTAATGGTCCAGTTCCATGGATTGTCAATAGTTCTGGGTATACCTATCTCAGAAGTGAAGAACTAGATCTCAGAGGACTTTTCACTGTTCTGTTTCCATTTCCTGTTCAGAGGGAAGATTAAACTGTTTGCAGGTCATGTCACGAGATGTCCCTCTTCTGCTGCTGCTTGTCTCTGCAGCATTTGCTCCTAGCTGACTCACCTTCAGCATCAGAGTAAGGCCTTCAGCTTTTGGTCATTCTCTCTCATCCTATTTGATTTATTAGCCTCAATTCCAATTATATTGTAGTATATTGTGTTACTTTGCATTCTAGTATTATATTTAGTAAGTTAGCTTCCCTCCTCAGATTGTTGCTGCTGTTTTGTTCTCAGGCCCATCTCCCTGCCTTTTCCCTTTTCCCCTTCCCCCTTCCCTGGAGTGTGGGTTCTTGGGTCAACCCCCTCCCAATTAGTCACAGGACCAGGCCGAGCCAGCCTGTAAACTGCTGACAGCAGTGAAGACCCAGGGAGCTGAGAGGAAACAGAATTAGGACAGCTGACTTAAACTGGCCAAGGGATGTTCCATATCATATGACATCATGCAGAGGGAGTTTGGAAGGGATGGGAATTCTCTCTGTCTTCCATTGCTCAGGGGTTAGCTGGGCATCAGTCACGGAGTGGTGAGCAATTGCCTGTGCATCACTTAAACACATTCATATATATATATACATATAGTCATAACTATTATCCTTTTCCTTTATCTTAGTAAATATTTTTGTTTTAACTCATGAGTTCTACTTTTTTTTTTTCCTGATTCTTTCCCCCATCCCCACAGTGGATAAGGTGGGAATGAGTGAATGACTGTGGTGCTCAGCTTCTTGCCAGGTTACACCAAAACAGTAGGCCTCCTTTCAAGGTGAAGGCTACAGAGCATTCACATTCCATGGCATGCAGTTTGGAGAAGAAATGAGTTTTCTGGCTGTCAGAGAACAAACAGCAAGGACTAAGAGCAAAGGTAAATACTAGCAGTGACTTTACTCATGATGACTGCCATTATAACCATCATCCCCACCTGCCTGAGCTTTGCTTTGTGCTGCTTTCAGAGTCTTCTTTTACCTGAAGATGGGACTAGAAGACCTTTGAAGAACGTTAGCATGGAGTGCTTCTGCTTTTTAAATAATGCCCACCTGAAATGTAAGAATGAAGTATAGCAATTAGATTCATTTAGATTAATAGTGAGCCACTCTTGCCCTTTACCTGTGGCTGGATTTGTTATAAAACATGAAGTGTTCAACAGTCTAATAACTTTATTTTGAAATCTCTATGTTAATAGCTGTGAAACTGATATACTTCATGTCTTCCTTTGAAGAGCAAACATATTAATCCCTTATACTTGTTGTGGCTATATTGCAGGCAATTTTACTTATGATTTAGAAGTTATTTGTTTTCTGCAATGGTACTGTGCAGTTTTCCAGGCAACAATGCGCATATAAGATTTCTACATATTCATGTAGGTAGTTTGAAGAAAGACTGCTGAGATACTGCTGCCAAGAGTTACTGTAATTCTGCAATCTGAAAATAAATCAACAGTTTATCAGTACGCCCTGAATTTCAAGGTGAGCTGCAGTTGGAATGAACATCATCAGTGCTGGGGGATGGGGGTGCAAGTTTGAGGCTTGATTCTGTTCCCACTGAAACCAGTGCAGTTTTAGTAGAGAGAGGAGTCTTTGAACATTACACATTTGTTTTTTGGTAAACTAGTCAGTGTGGCTTCTTGAACACCATTTCTATAAGCCTCAGCTAAAGGTGATCCGATGGGAAAACAAGAGTGATACAAAGACAAAATCCTAAGATATAAGACAAAGTGATGCAAGTATTTTGTTTCTAGTAGGAAGGTGGCTAAATAATTAGCTAGTACGTTCATTATCTTGATACTGCATGCTTGCCTCAGGCAGCTTCCAATTAATTAGGAATTGTGCTTGCATGAGAAATATGGGAGTTACCTCTAACTCCTTATGTTGGTATTAACTCATAACAGGGAACAGGACTTAACTATTTCTTATAAGGGAGAGTCTTTTCCCATAACTTGCAGTGATGTTTAAGTTTTCACTCCTGTGCCTCATCTGCATTTGAAACAACAACAAAAGTGGAAAACACACAAATAAATGTGGCAAACAAATGGAAAACAAATCAGCTACCCGGGCATCTACATTTATGCAGACTGGATGTTCTTTCAGAGGTCAGCAGAGCACTTACCTACTTCTAACAGACCCATAGGAAGTGATTCCTTTTTAAAGATCTTGAAAGGTAAGAGGCTAGATGTGGCACACTGGATCTCCCTATCCCCCTTGGTGTTTACTTCTGGGGCTTCCAATTGTAACAGTGGAAGTGCTCTTGGTAAGCCTAACGTGGCTGCCCATTATGGCTAGGTTGGAGTTTTACAGACTGTTCTGCACAGCAACTGGGCATCTGAAAACTCAGCATGTGTCAGTACTGAATGGGACATTTTTTCATGATCAGGTCATAGGCTCAAAATGGGAATCTGCCTGGCTGTGGCTGTATTATTCACTATCCCTAAATAAACACCCAAAAGAAAATCCTTAAGCAGTGGTGGGTTTCCTTTGATACAGACAGAATCATACTCTGAAATTTTTGGACAGTAGCAATTCTCCTTATAAAAACATTTTAAACACTCTTTGCGTTATTCTCAGTCTTCATGTTTTATGTGGTTTAAAAATAGACAAATCTCGGATACCTGCACATGACCAGGTTTTATATGGCACCATTTTATTTGGGATAGCAATACTTTTGGAATTAATGACTTTTTTCTATTACTCACAGATTAGTTGATAAGAAAGGATCCCTTTCTTTGCCACTATACAGTTACAAAATGGATTAGTCTCAAAAGAGCATTAGAAATTCAGCAAATATGTTATATTTTACAAATGCATTTTCTTCCTGGAGATCAGTTCAGTGGTAACAACTTCCAAGAAAAGAAAATGTCGGTATCTATACAGGCAGACAGACTGAAAAACTGGTTTCCATGTCTCAGAAGCTCACATTTAAATATCATATGTTATGCTCAGAAAAAGGAGATCCATGTGCAGCAGAATACGCTCAGTTTACAAATTAATCTACTCCCTAAACTCTGATGCTCCATTTTTTTAATCTTCTTGTCTGTTTGTTTAGGAACAGCTATGCAGCAGATGAGCTGAAGCTGTATTTATGGTGATCAGCCAGGATGTTTGTGTTAACTGCTCGGTCACTGCTGCTCTGCACGGAACAGTAGCTGAGTTCTGCTGTTCTTTCTCATGGTAGGAATTTCAGTCTCTCTCCATTTTCCCCCGGCTCTGATTTCATCGACTTTGGGAACATGCTTGATACTCCAGCCTCTCTCTAACATTAATCAAATATTCAAGAATTGTTGGAGGAAGAAAACCCACAGCAAAATAGACCAAAAACTCCCAAAGCCCCAGAATGTTAGGTGAAAATATTTACATGGCACATGACCATCTTGTAACATGGTATAAGAACGGCATCCTTTCAGAAAAGCCTTTCAGACCCTTCCTTGAGAAGTACCCTGAACAATGATGCTAAGGGATTGAAAATAAGATATATAACAGCACATAGAGCTGGTGAGTGTGTTCACCACAGCAGGCTAAGTGTACCAAAAGGATGCATGCAGCGAGAAGCAGAACTGCCAGGATAAATTTAAGATGACTGTGAGATATACCTAGATTTCTTCCACCTGTGCAGTAGAGTTTTGGACAGGCGATTTGAGGACACAATCCTTGATCCAGAAGCCCAGACGAATGACTGAGAATGTCACAAGGGATGTGACCATCATTACTCCCTACTTAAATGCATTAACACTGAGAGACTGTTTTCTGACCAAAATAGCCCCCTGAGCTTCTCTTCAGTGCATGATTCGTGCCTTGCTCACTTTAAAACCTGAAGGAATTTAAAGGGCAGCTCAGAATATTTATCATTTATTTATAGTATACACAAAGGTGTCTGCATATCACAGTCAGAAAAAAAAAATCTCAGTACAACCTGGATGGCACATGTTTTTTACAAAGAAGTAATAAAAAGCATGAAGCAGAAAAAAATACTGCAGGACAGTCATACAGAGAGAGGGTGGGCCGGTAAGGACACAGATACACTCCAGCATTAAGGCAGTTGAGGTGTCTGGGAAAGCCAGGTCAGTAAAGGAACTGAATTAAGTGATGGAGAAATCTAAAGACTCAATAAACAACTTCCACAAATATTCAAACAGAGTATTTTAAGAAACTGAAACATCAAGAAAACAAGTTATGAGAACAATATATACAATGACTACATTATATAAGAGTTCAATCAGGCTGATGATACAAGCAGTAAATAAGACTATGGATAAATTAACCATAAGATCTGAAAGGGAGCTGGGAACAGAGAAGGGACATTCTGTGCTAAGCTCTGCTATCCACACAGCTCCAAGCATCCTGGACATAGTGAAAGCAAATACTGCAAAATAAGGGATGTGTTTTTCTGTTAATTAGGTAGCACAGCAGTAGGAGTTTGAGGTATGCTGGATTGGACTGTATTTGGTTGGGGTGGTGGGGACAATTTGACTGCTGGCCATATGGACGTTAGAAAACATTTGTGAGGTGGGTAGTTGGAATACCAGCGATTCTGTTAACAAACACTTCTAAAATCAGAGACTACTGGTAATGTTGCTGTGGAAATGATGAAAACAGAAAGGAAAAATGTAAGTAAAATGTTATTGTGACAACTGTCACTGTGTATAGGTAAACAGATAAATAAACCAGTAAGAAAGTTTGGGTTATGACACCCATTGAATTGCAGTTTGGGGAGTGATGTCTTTTCCCTTCTTTGTTTCCTTCTCCCAAGAAACAGATTTGCATGTGAAGGGGCTGGCAACCCCCTCAAAAGGTTTTGCACTGAGAGATTGTCACGCTCCAATATAAAGGAGGGAGACGAGGTTCTTTATATGTATATGTATACCCGAGGGCGAGATTAAGACACAACGGGTCAAATGTTAGCCCAACCAGTTTATTACAAATACTAGTTGCTTAGGGATATGGGGAAGGGAAGGTGTGCGATAGAAAAGAGATGAAAAGCAAGGAGACTTGGCAGAAAGCAAGAGAGATATAATCACCACCGTGGATCCAGCGAGGTTCGTAGTAGGTCCGTTGATCTCAGGAACCTGTCCGGTCACCGCGGGGGATGGGAGATGGCAGCAAGCAGGCCTCAGGGTCCGTCCTAAGTCTCTTCGGGAGTTCTCCTCAAAGATTTCTTCTTTGGGAGTTCTTCTCCCAAGTTCTTTTCTGAAAGTTCTTCTCCAAAATCCTTAGTTCAGTGAAGACCTTTTATCCCCATTTCTCAGGAGTTTATTTGTGTGTGACATGTCTGGCCCAACAGATAAGCCAGCAGCGGATGTTGCCTTCATTGCCATGCAGGAGCATTGTCTTTGTGGTGGTAAGCTTCTCCAAGCTGTACTCCCACGGAAAAGACTATTTGCACCTATTCCTGCTTATCTTTACAACTATAAGCAGAGACAATGGCACCATAACACCCATCCAGATAACCGGCAGTTATCAGTCAGAGTCTTGTCACCAGAAAAGGCCTTACGAAGCAAACTTTGAGACAAAAGAAAGGAAAAACAGTTTCTGTCTTTTACACCACCCGGTGGCTCAAAGATTGCTTGAAACTGATGCGCAAACATCTGTCCACGGTGGTGAAGGAGAGGAAAAAGAAAACAAAAAACAAGCATAAGGGAAAAGAGGGAAGGAAGTAATGGGGAGTTAAATGTTACAAAATTGCTATAATAGATTTCTTGGGCTTAGTTACAAATAAGCAGTTACAGTGTGCACTGAAGATACAACATATTGAATAAATTGAATATAACAGGGAATCATGCAAGGAATAAACAGAAGCATTGCAATAACACACAATAGATAAAATAGAATACGTTTCACCAATGGGCCACCCGGAGGCCAGGAAAAATAAGATCAGCATCTAGGTAGGCCTTTCCATGTTTGGGCGGGAACATGGACAAATTGTTAAACAACTTTACCGTTATCATCAATTTTAGACAACAACTAGAGTTATTCACTTTGTCACGAACAACCTATTCCTTAACAACGTACCAAGCACTAACTGGTTTTGCAATGCATTATCAGTACTTCTTGCATTGGTGATTTTAATTCTCAGAATGCATATCTAGTCTAATTCAACAATACGTGGATTTGCCATGTAATGTTTTCAAAGATCATAGTCTAATAGGCTGAGTGAAGGTATAACTTCACCACGCTGCAATACTGCATGTTGCTTCTAGGCTAAATATGAACAGAATTGTCATTTAAGCATCTCAGAAGCGACTGAAATGCTGAGAGAGATATAGACTAGTTTGGCAAGTTCAAGTATTGTCATAGTCTATAGAACTTTCGCGGGATGGTGTGTTTAGCATATCCCATAATATAAAACATTAGAAAAACATACACAGAAACATCACAGAAACATACACCTTACTCAACAAAACATAAACACTTTCCAACAACCATGTTTTGGATGGAACTCCTGGACTGGTGTTACAATAAACAACATAATGGGTTTCTTTTTTTTGTGGCCACATCTGACAGATATTAGATGGTTCCTTTGGTTCATTTCCAAATTTATTAGGAAGTTGGAAACACCATAGCAGAGTTACATGCAAATCATAGTCAGTTTGATAAAAAGAGGTAGAAGAAGGGATCAAAAGAAACGGCATTACTGTGCAGGGAGTAGCCAGTAAGCCACAAAACCTGTGAAAACTCAAACCCAAGTGTGAAGTTTAACAGACCTAAAGACAACACCCACACCCACAACAACCTGAAACACAATACTATGCAACCGAAATACAATGTACTACAGTGTAATCAAGAGGTATAGTCAGCGTTCTAGTATGATCAAGTCTTCAGCATTTGTCCCAAAACACAAAAGATTAAAGTCAGCTGTCTGCCTTTCTGTGTTCAGTCGAGGTCCAACGGGGGTCTTCTGTAAAACAAAAGAGGACATCGGCTTGCCCTTTTGGGGCTTGTTAATATGGTTAAAATGAGGGAATAATCCTGTGAGTGGTACTTTGGTATTCCTTTTCCCAGGCATCCCTAGACTTCTAAGCGTATTTAACAGATCGTTTCCTTTCATTGTAAGTTTTCTAATGTACATCCACCCTCCTCCCCCCCACTCACTTGAGAGGGGCGAGAGCCTTAGTTTTCCTGCGGTCCTAGTGCCCGTACTGATTCCGAAGTTGGGGGCACTCGGAGGTGGAGTGTCACGTCTTTCAGACTTTTGTTTTGGCCAGCCATTAACTAACTTCTCTAATCTGTCTGTAGGCAATCCATCCATTAGTTCTCGCGGAATGCCCTTCTGCCGGCCCAGCATCCAAAAACTATTACGTTTATGATTTATATTTCGCCCACTTGGTTTCACTGAAAATGAGAACCTTTTAGATCTGTGGGGGTCCCGGTTAGATAGGGGAGGGGTCGAATTGGCCACTGCACGCCTCACTGCCTTTATCTCAAATTTACTGTTGAAGGAAGTCACTGGTCCATATTTTCTCCCATAGTTAATTAATTCTTGGGCAACCTCCCCCCATGTCCATACTTTATATCCTGACTGCTGATGGGTAGAGGCTGCAGCACCTTCTAACGCTGCCTGAATTCTTTCTCCCTGAGGCATAGCCTGTATTTTTCCTTGTAGTTGTATACCTATAGGTTTTAATGATTCAGGAAGCCCCCTAATTAAAGGAGTCATCCTCTCAGGATCAACAGGCATCATCATCATAGGGGATTCATGGTGTGGCTGCAGCTTTCTATCATACATCATTTGCAAACAAGCAGCCTTTTGAACACTTTCTACTAACTGATCAACTGTCCCAGTAATGGCAAGGGGGTCTCCCCTTTCTAGAGGGTTAAGGCCACCTGCCCAATAGGCAGCTCTCTGTGTGAGGGACCAGGGAGCACGATTGTTACCAGTAGTTAAAAATACTCCTGGTCCCCAATAACCTTCAGCCTCTTTTTCGGTTAGAAGTATCTGGTCTCCACCCGTGAGGCTGACCCTCCATACGTACCCTGTTTCTGATTCTTTAGGAGAGCGGCCAAAATCTCTTTTCAATTTTGTTAGCTCAGTAGCAGAAAAAGGGGTTTCTTTAATGTTCATTTGAGGATCTAAATCCTCGCCATTATCGTATGAATACTCAGTTTTTATTAAAGGACGCAACTGAGCTGGGGAGGCTTCTAACTTGTCTACACTTGCCATTATACCTTGCAGTTCCTCCCTTGGATATGTTTTTTCTTGAGATGCACTAGCACCACTGGCATCCTTACTCGTTAACACTTCCCTTAAAGCTATTTGCAACAGATCAGAATTATGTTTTTCTCTTTCTACTTGCTCTTCTAGGTTTACAATTTGATTTTGCAGAGCTTTTATCAATTCATGACTTACTTTAACTGATTCATGCAATGCTTGTAGAGCTTGGCTCTCTGTTTTAAGCTGCTGGTCGCGGAATTCTACAGCTGCAACCAGAGCTGAGCCCAATACCGCACAAATAAATGCCTTCCCTTTTCCAGCTCGGGTACGAGCATTCTTTTGCAGAACACTAATACGGTCAGAGACGCTCTGCACGTTATACCAGTTCTGCCGTGCCCAGTCTACCCCTGTTAAGGAGGGTTTAGCACCATGCTTTTCCAAAAGTTCAAATAATACACCTTCACAACTCATTGTGGCACTGTCACACATTTTCTCAATACCCACAAAAGGTCTACACCGAGGGAGAGAGGAGGTATTCAAAAGCACAACTAACACCTCACCCCCACCCAGGGAGGCACAACACACCTATCAAGCAAAGGTAAATACAGTTCCAATCACTCCTCCCTTGAGAGGAGCACACAAAAAGACAAAAGCTAAAAACAACACTTTCTAAGGTAAACAAACTTCTTGGAGAGGTACACAGTTCCCCACTACCCAAGAGGTGCACACGAAAAAGCTTTAGTTATCAAACACCAAATGCAGAGAGGTCTTCCCGAGGAAGCATGCACGTATTTCACAAGTCCTCGAGAGGTATACACATAAACAGTACAGTTTCAGAATTTAGAGCGGTCTTCCTGGAGAGGTGCCCACATCTAAGTTTTCAAAAATATCGCTCCTTGCATCTCCAGGAGGTACACACAGAAAAAGGTACCATTTTCACACTTAAGTTACCAGATTCAGAATTTAGAGCGATCTTCTTGGAGAGGTACACACATTTAAATGAAAAAATATCACTCCTCACAACTCCAAGAGACACACAGAAGAGGATTCAAATTATACCTGGAAGGACAACACTCTCACGAAGGGTATCCTGCTCGCTGCGCCATTAAAAATGTCACGCTCCAATATAAAGGAGGGAGACGAGGTTCTTTATATGTATATGTATACCCGAGGGCGAGATTAAGACACAACGGGTCAAATGTTAGCCCAACCAGTTTATTACAAATACTAGTTGCTTAGGGATATGGGGAAGGGAAGGTGTGCGATAGAAAAGAGATGAAAAGCAAGGAGACTTGGCAGAAAGCAAGAGAGATATAATCACCACCGTGGATCCAGCGAGGTTCGTAGTAGGTCCGTTGATCTCAGGAACCTGTCCGGTCACCGCGGGGGATGGGAGATGGCAGCAAGCAGGCCTCAGGGTCCGTCCTAAGTCTCTTCGGGAGTTCTCCTCAAAGATTTCTTCTTTGGGAGTTCTTCTCCCAAGTTCTTTTCTGAAAGTTCTTCTCCAAAATCCTTAGTTCAGTGAAGACCTTTTATCCCCATTTCTCAGGAGTTTATTTGTGTGTGACATGTCTGGCCCAACAGATAAGCCAGCAGCGGATGTTGCCTTCATTGCCATGCAGGAGCATTGTCTTTGTGGTGGTAAGCTTCTCCAAGCTGTACTCCCACGGAAAAGACTATTTGCACCTATTCCTGCTTATCTTTACAACTATAAGCAGAGACAATGGCACCATAACACCCATCCAGATAACCGGCAGTTATCAGTCAGAGTCTTGTCACCAGAAAAGGCCTTACGAAGCAAACTTTGAGACAAAAGAAAGGAAAAACAGTTTCTGTCTTTTACAGAGATTTATTTGAGTTTAACACAGATGCTTATTATTTGTAAAACTTTTTCAGCAAGAATTAAGTGGAAATAACTAACTGAATTTCTTTAAAAGAAGCAGGTTAGTTTTTACCTGATCTCAGACAAATGACAGTCAGTACTCAGCATTAGATGGAAAAAAATGAGTAATGCAACCCCCACCCACACCCCCCCCAAAAAAAAAAAAAAAAAAGAAAGGGAAAAATGGCTGGCACAGATGCAACTGCTGACTCATTAAAAGGCAGCAAAACATGGCTTAACACAAAAAACAGTGATAGACAGTGGTGGTACCACCACCTACATGTCAAGTCTAAAACACCATTTTAAATTAAAATTAAAAACGTTGCTGGTTTCTGCAGGAAAGACTCTCAGATGTTAAACTTCTCCCCCTCCTGTCCATGTCATGTACAACACTCAGAAAAATGTGCACTCTTAATTTTTCTCCTCCATCTTGTCCTGCACCAAGCACTGTCGGTTTGAATAACAGCTCTCGGGTAACAAACAATGCACTGGTCAGTCAGAAGCAAAACCTCTGCCTTCTTGCAATATCTGGATGGATTTTGATAGATTCACTCCTACTCCAGAGCAACATTTGTAGTATGCAGCTGGAGAAAGGAAAGGCCATTTTAAGAAAGATGCTTTGAGTTAAATATATATAAAAATCGCTTTTTTTTTTTTTCCCTGGAAAACTGGAGAAAAGACCTGGATGTGTGCACACTGTGCAAGTGATCCCTGGCAGAGGCCTGGCCCAGACCAAATAGCACACTTCAGTGTGGGTAGCGTAAGCACAGCACTACTCTCAGTAGCAATCTGGGTGTGGCTGCCTTGTTTTGAAGAGCAACTGGGGTGGGTTACTATGCTCAGATACTGATTCTCCTCACTTTGTGCATATAACCTCCATGCCAGTTGATTACCCATCTGTTTGCGACCTGAACTTCTCACAAGATGATTGACCAACTTCTGTGGGTTGGTTCTATCACTAGTTGGAATTGGCTGGATGATCACATTCAAAAACTTGTCATCAGTAGCACAATATCCAGGTTGAGACCAGAGATGAGTGGCGTCCTCAGGGCTCAGTACTGGGACTGGCACTATATAATACCTTTGGCAGCAACATGGAGGATGGGACTGAGTGCACGTTTGAGAAGCTGAGTGGTGCAGCTGACACATTAGAGGGAAGGGATGCCATCCAAATGGACCATGATGGGCTTAAGCATGTGTGAACCCTATGAAGCTCGATCAAGCCAAGTGCTACACCACGTCTCACAGCTCAGCGGTGGCTCACTGCAGCCTCGGGGACTGCAGGGTCCTCCTCCCTGGAGGCGCTGGAAGAACTACCACAGAACTACCATAGAGTTCTTTTCGCGGCTGGTGAGCACGCAAACAACACGGTGCCCTGTAACCGAAGCCGCCATGTTGTTTGTGGGCAAAAGCAGGGCGGGGCGGGAGCACCTGGGGGCGGGCAACGAAGGGCGGAAGTAGGCGCGCCGGAAGCAGGCGGGACGATCGCTGCGCGGGAAGCGGGAGCACCGCCGGCGCGCGGAAGCGGGTCGGAGTGTTGGCTTGGGACCGGCGGGATTTCTTGCCACCCTTCAGCATCCTCTAACCCGCTTTCCGCTTTCCTCGCCCCTGTCGGCAGATGGAGTTCAGCAGCAGAGCGCGGCAGCGGCACCTGAGGCTGGCGGGGGACAGGCGGGAGCCATACCCCCACAGCCTGCAGTTCTATCAGGACCCCCCCACCGAGAGCATCTCGCTGACCGAGTTCGAGAGCTTCGCCGTGGACCGCCTGAGGCGTGAGTAGCGTGTGGCAGCCCTCGGCCCGGGAGCACGCTTACGTGTGCTACTCGAGTGTGCTCTGGACGGGGCCTAGGTTCCCCTCTGCCCGTTGCTGGTATGAGTTAGCAGCTCACTCGTGCTGAAGTGAAGGCCTGTTAAAGGAGAGCGTGTGGCCGTAGCTCTTTGAAGGAGCTCTGAGTGATTTCACAGTTCAGCGTGTAGTGATCAGAATCCTGCGGCTTGGGGTTATAGCCTTGTTTTCAATGAGAGCGTTTCAGAGTGCCTCGATCGGATGTGCCTCCGTGCAGGCAGCAATGCTCCTGCAGCTCCAGAGAGCCATAGAGTGCAGGTGTCTGTCAGCAGGTGTCTGTCACTGCAGTGCTACCGGATGCTCCAGGGCTGACACACTGGTTGGGTGTCTTCCCGCTCTGCTCCCTGCCTGGATCTCAGGGCTGGGTGAGCCAGTGTGTTGGACTAAATGATCTCAGTGTTCTCTACCTTAATGATCCTATGATAGTCCTGTGGGCTGTGGATGAGTTGAGCCATACTTTGTCCTTCTAACTTCTTACCCTTTTGCTCCCCGTGCTGCTCACAGCAGTTTGTGCGGACTTTGTTTAGTCCTGTTTTCCACATCATGATAGTTACATTTCTTTTCAGTATATTAGCATAGAATCATAGAATGGTTTGGACTGGAAGGGACCTTTAAGATCATCTAGTTCCAACCCCGTGCTATAGGCAGGGACTCATTCCTCTAGGTCAGGTTGCTCACAGCCCCATCCAGCCTGGCCTTGAATGCCTCCTGGGAGGGGGCACCCGCTACTTCTCTGGGCAGCATGTTCCAGTGTCTCACCACCCTCACAGTAAAGAATTTCTTCCTAATGTCTAGACTAAATCTACCCTCTTCCAGTTTATAGCCATTTCCTCTCATCTTATTGTTACCTGCACATTGTGACTATATGGACTACAACTAACTCTCCTGTAACTATATGGATTCTTTTTTTTCTTTTATTCTCAGTGCTCAAGGTAGTTGAAAACCTTGGTGTGAGCTACGTAAAAAGTGGTGATACGTACAAAACTAAGCTGCAGACTGAGCTCCGGAAACTTAAGTTTCCCTACAGAGTAAGTATTAATAAAAACAGGGAACTATTTCTTCTCGCTCTATTTTCTGTACACTGCTCAGAAATTCAGCATAAATTACTGTTCCTGAAGCTAAAGTTCTGGCAGTTTGTCAGAATTTGTCTTTAAGAACACAGGTTTCTTTCTTTTGGGCAGTTCACTTCTTTAATAGTTTTGTGTTTGTTGTTGCAGATGCAAGTATTAATATGTGAAACAGCAGTGGTGAATGGAATTGTGGTTTTCTAATCTGGGTGGGATTATGTCTCTGAAATAACACAATTTTCTGTAGGCTTTGGCTGAGGATGATTATGATGCAAGAAGAAAGGACCATATTTCTCATTTCATACTACGCCTTGCTTACTGTCAGTCGTAAGTACTTTTTGGATTACTCTGTGGTCTTATTAGTAAGTTTAAGTGCTTGTGTGTGTATATGCACATTATTATAGATTGTATTTGGCTGTATGGCTACTAAACAGAAAGGCAGGCTCAAGTAGAGGCTTTCCTTTCTGGAAAGCTGATTTCAACAGTGATGATAAAAGATATCCAGATTATGCCTATATTTTTTAGTTTTATAAATGGGAACTGTTGATTTTATGCCTGGAGCACTTTTACTTTATTTTCAAGAAAGAAATCAAAAGAAAGCCTGTTTTGTCAGTCAGTAATTGACCCAATTACAGAAAATTTAGATGGACTGCTATGTATACTTCAGCTGTTCCTTACTGACCATATGACCTGAATAACCTATGTGAACAGGCTTTACAGTGCTATCTAAAGAGAGCCTTATTTCTTAACCTCAGATACAATATTTTTAGTTTCTTTCTCTACTGAGTATTAATTTCTTGTAAAGTCATTGATTTTTATTTATTTTGTCATGTGAAATCTAAAGCATGTAGTTTGTCCTGCGTAGTGCTTTTATTTTGTTTCAGTTATAGTCTCTGGATGAAGTTAGAGAGGCTATCAGTGCTTTATGTCTGTTAGCAGCTTTGTTATTCATCATATTGACTCCTTGCTATTGCATTCCTGCTTTATAATTAAAACTAGCAAGTATGAAGCGTGTTCTCTCTTAAGAAGTGGCTATATGTATTAATAGTATTACACTCTAAAGCCAGGTGTTCCCCAAATTATACTTTTCAGAGTCAAAGAGAATACCCAGTTCTGCAAGATTTTATTGTATTAGGTCAGAAAAAATGAACTTGGCATTAGTCAATACATTAGGTGATGAAAGCTACTAAGTAGTCTTTGAAAAGTAGGCTTAACATAGCTGCAAAGTTGCTTGATTTCAGTTCCTGTGGCTTGAGAGTGGTGTTGACAGGCCTGTTTTACTACACCTTCTAAGTTTCTAGCAGTCCAACAGTGCCACCCAGGGGTACAATTCTCCCTCAGCTTTTTTCTCTTCTCCATCAGACCTCTTATAATGTGCATTTTGTTTTGTACTGATTTGTATGTGGCCAAAAATACATGAAGTGATCAGCTGCACCTTGTTTTTTGAACTGGTAATGCAGTCGTAACCTTTGACAGTCCTGCCTTCTGAAATCCAAGGCTTTAAATCTTACTCCCCTGTAACATTCCTAAGATATGATTTGTGCAGTCTTGAGTGAGCATATTCATCTGTATCCTTCATTCGTACCTCTAACATCACTTATATCCATCAAGACCAGGAAAGAGAATTATCTTGCTTCATTCACTTCCATGGCAAGCACAGCTATAACTTTTTATGCTGGCCATGACCATGCGTTTGTTTCTGTTGCATGTCTCTTCACTTTATCAACTGAGCTAGCAAGGACCTCAGTAGGCATGAGGGCATGAACTTCGTGTTACTTGTTACTAACATGGAAGAAAAAATCTTTGCCTCTTCTTGAATAGTGAAGATCTTTTTTCAGTCAGCAGGAAAGTGTTAGGAAGCTTACTGTTTGTATCTCTGTCACATAATACAAACACAAGCTTATAAATGCAGGCCTTTTCTCTACTTCCTGCACTCTTCTGATTTTGGCTGCCTGACAAGATAGAATTCTGTCCCATGCTCTGACTTTTCAGTTACCAACCCCTTCAGTCAACATGTGAGCTGACATTTAGTTGAGGAAACTGATCTGCTGGCTTCAGGAGCATTTTCAAGCCTTCCTAAAGTACTTGTATCTGTAATGGAGCATCAGTTACATCTGTTTTTTTCAAACACTTCTTGTGGGATGAATAGGATTCTGTGTGTATGTGTAGGAGTTATATTTTCATATAAAATTAAATCAGTAGATTCTCAAACAGAAAATTGAGCATTTCCAGCAAAAAGCTGGGAGGTGTTCCTCACTTCTGTACTTCAGCTACCTGCAGCTACTCCCTGGCATCTCACATTCTTGATAGCATCGTTAATTTCTTTATCGCTTAAGAAAACAAATTCAATGTAAAGGGCAAGAGTAAAATTGTCTGATCACAGAATTTTGTTGCTGGCCAGGATGACCCCAGAGGAAGTTCATTCATGCAGGCTTCAGCTTCTATTTAAAGTTGTATAGGTTACTGGTTATCTTTGGCAACAAATCTATCCTTGCAATGGGCTGTACTTTACAGAACACTTTACCAAAGCCTTTCTATCTCAAACTGTAAATTGAATAAGAGCTACTTGCATTTCCAAACTTTATCTTGAGTAGAAATCTTGTCCTTGTGTTCTTGTTTATTGTTTTCCTTGGTGTCCTGCAACTGTTGAAGTCTGTTCCACTTTTGTCAAGTGTTAGTTATTCTACCTGTGTATTTCAGTGAGGTTCATTGGCATACTTTTTTTCCTTAGGCTGATTCTAGGCTGCTTTTGCTAAGCATAGAGCACAGTTTTTATAGTATCCTTTCTTAATTAAGCTCTCCTTGGGTTCTTTGCTTTCTCTTCCAAGCTTCTTAGTTTGTGGGTTCCATGACAAAGCTGTGTTACACTTCAAGTTGTGTTCACAAGGTTTGGCATGTTCTTTACAGTGGGAGGATGCATAATCAGAGAATGTGGGTTTTTTTATTACCTTTCTGCAGTGAGGAACTCAGACGTTGGTTTCTTCAACAAGAAATGGATCTCTTTCGATATCGCTTCCACGAACTGACTGACAGCTTAAGGCAGAAATTCCTGGATCATGTTAATTTATCATTTGAAGCTGTAAGTGTGTTACTTTCTGGATTTGCATTGTGCAGGGTGTGTCTGATGCTTTTTCTAATCTGTTAAAAATGTGCACTTGTGGCTTGGAAAAATCAACAGCAACAAAGCACGTGGAACTCCTGGACTTGGAGAACTGTCTTGTTGCAGAAGTGAGGGTTAAATGGTGTAATTCTGTGTTGCAAAAAGAGAAGCCCAGTCTACTTAATCAACCAGTACTTAATTGAAAAACTGTAATTACAAAAGCAAGTCAACAAACATTATTTACAAAAGGTTATAGGTGGTATCATAGAACCAAGATTCAAGGAGTACTTCACTTAACTCTTAAAAACATTAAACTGAAATAATGAACTTATGAAATTCTTCAGGAATGTAACTTACTCCATAATTGTCAATATGGGAGAAAATTACAGCCTTCTACTGTGCAGGTGTATTTGTAATGCATGGTTGTACATTTAAGCATGTTAAAATCAGTTTGATTCTGTGTGTTTGTATGCATTTGGAACTTACTGGAGGTATAGATGCATAACTGAAGCTGTCATTCAGCTTAAAAAAGGAAAGGAAAAGTTACTATTAGATGCAGTTGTTGAAGAATACATGTATAATTTTAAAACAATTAGTCTTAATACCCTGTTACATAAGCTTTATCCCTACATACACATTATACCCACACATAAATTGTTTGCATTCTACCTTGTTAATCTTGAGAAGGTTGACAATTTCTGGGTTTTCTGTTCATTTCCTTTCTGTATGAATGCCTAGTGGTATGCAAATGTTTTAAATACAGACAGTATTTTATCCTTTTTATTTAATGAGCAATTTGAATTTGCCCCCTTGAGTACATACTATGGAGGATATAATTTGTTTCCAAAATTCTGTAAAGGTTCTTATTCCACAGTTGCTGCGTTCTTAGAATCAGCTTCAAAGCTTTTTTTCCCTTTTGACTTAAACTCATTGTAGTTCTTTATCAACCTTGAAAATACCAAAACTTGTGTAGACCATAACATGAGGGCTTTGAGATGATTTAGGGCTGTTGCTAGACAGTTCCTGCTGCAATTAATGGACCGAGTCCATTTAACTTAAGTATTTTTGTGAGGAGCCACTGAGGCCTGGGCTTTCTCTAAAAACTGCAAGCTTGATTTGAGCGCATCCTTGAGATGTTCTTCTTGAACTACTTACAGACTGTGTTATAATCAGTTGTTGGAAATAGCTTTGGCCAGTCTGTTTTCTGGTGAGTAAGTGTACAAGATGCCTGGACTGAAGTTGCTCACACAACTGCAACGCTTTCAGTTCTCAACAATATAATAATTCCACATACAGTGCTCTGAAACGTTATCCCACATCTTTGTGCCACCACATGCAAGAAGTAGTATGGGATACTTATGGTATTGAGTAAAATGTCAAGAAAGGAAGAAGGTAAATGCAAAGCAGAAGTGGGTGAGCAGGAGTGATGGACCTCATTCTCACTTTTTTGATGGTGGTGAGCTGTTATATTTGAACCACGGTATAAAATGGTCTCATATGGTTCCCTTCTTGCAACTTTGTATATTTTAATCACTTTTATTTTAAGCTCTTTTGTAGATAATTATTTTGATTGAGACCCTACTGGAGCCTTCAAAAATTGGCACTTTTCTAGTTAGTTATTTGACTAAGAGACAAGTCTACTTTGTGGTATCTGGTGGTAACTTTTTTCATTTGTTCATTACCTTCATTTACCATCTAATGCAATACCAACAGCTTTAAACTGCACAGCTTTATTGCTGTTGGTATTGCATTAGAAAATTAATGATTTCAGATTTGTGTTGTTCAGACACTTAAACTTTGATAGCGATGTCTCCTTAGATTTCTGATACTTTAAAATCAAAACTGATTCAATTCTGAAGATGATCCTATCTTAAAAGTAATTTATATGCCTTTCACTAACAGTTTCACCTTCAAAATTGTTCTATTGGGAAGAAATTGAAGAAATACAACATTTTCAGAGTGCTTTGAGTCTATTCTATGCCTTGTGTACATTTTAAAAAATAAAAAAAGAAAAGAGGTTTTAAGGGATTGAGCTGTTAACACAATCACAGAATATTAGGAGTTGGTAGGGACTTCTAGAGGTCATCGAGTCCAGCCCTCCTGTAAAGCAGGCTTCCTTCTGCAGGTTGCACATGTTGCAAAAGTTATCACTAGATAAAGACAGAAACTTTCCCTTGGCATGCAATTTTTAGCTCTCAAAGCAAGTCTTTGTGCAAAGTCAGTCACATAGGGAGTACAGAATGTCCTTATGCAGCACTCAGGAGAAGTAAACTATATTCAAGGATTCAGAACCCATCAAAGAGGATTTGCAAACACAGGTGTTCATTCATGTCAGTTTGGGAGATTTCGGCATTAAAATCGTATTAGAAATTAATGACAACTATGTCAGTCAGACAGCAAAAGCCATTTCCCTTTAAATATCTTTAAATACATTAATACACTGATATTTTCAATATTATAGTCATTGAAGGAAATATGTTAGTCTTAAAGTAAGTTTTTCAGCATAGGAGAAGTATATAAACAACTTTAGAGGTAAATGACACTTAAAAAAATCATCTTGCAGTTCATTCCTTCTTTCTTGCTACAAGCTGTGGGCATCTGATGTTTTCCTTTGTTTCATTTAGGAGTGGCTGATTTTATTTCTGTCAGGTGATACTGTATGACCAATTTGTCATCAGTTGCTGTTATGGACAGGTCCTGGTTTGGGCTGTAACTTTTATCAGTGAGCTTTGTCTCTGCTTTTTGGCATGTCCTGCTGTCTTAGAACTGCTTAGTTCTTTGCCTGTGAAAGTGTCTCATGGGAGTGACTGTAAAGGCTTATGGTACAATGTGAGAACTTTCTTCTGTCGTACTGTCACAAAGGCCATGAGACAGACTCTGTACAGTTTGTTCTTTGACGTATACAAGTGGGCTGTGTTGTTCATTTTTTTTGCTTTCACATGCTCTAATTTGTTGATATTTTTTTTTCCAGGACTTAAGTTTGATATCCTGGAAAATGGAATAAAATGTCAATGAAATATGAATTTGGGATAAAGCTTTACATTTCAGTGATTGTTTTGATTGTTCTCTCCTGTGGCACTTTTTTCATTGTGTCTTTGGATTGTTACTTCCTGAAGCAGACATTGTTCCTTGTTGCTTCCACAAGAAATGAACACTGAGTTATCATGTCTTTATCAGCTGTATAAACATGATGTATAATTGAGTTTGGCTTCCCTGTAACACTTCTTTCTTTATTATTTCTTCTGCAAGTTGCAGAAAGATAAACTTCAAAGTGCAGTGTATTTCTTCAAGTACATTTTTCTCTGGTGCTGTTACCTTTCCACAGAGCATAAAAGATCCTATTTAAATTATCTTAGAATTTCTTTACCTTTGAGAAGGTGCTTGAAATTTAAGAAAATATTATGACTTCCAAGTGAGATGTCATCTTTTTGGGTAACTGCCAGTTGTTGGAAAATTAACTATCTTAAAACATGCTTTATACCAGCAATAAAAAACATTAATATAATGTTTTGTATCATACTAATGAAGCATGAGCAGCAGATGGAAGTAGTCAGCTGGGGGAGCTAATGCTCTGTAATGCATCTATTAGCATTTGGGAGAAAAGAGTAAGAACTGCAAAATAAAAGGAATGGGCAGAATGCATTACTGGAGTTAATTTTTTTCCCAGTAGCATTTCTTTGATGTTGCAGTTAAAATACCTTTTATTTTAGCAGCCTTAAGTGCTAGAAATTTAAGTTTTATTTCCATTTCTATGATCAGAGGACTTTTTTTTTTAGTAAGCATTTATCTCAGTGATGGGGTAGTTGTAAAATTATTTGTTGTGCAGCTTTTGAAAAAGTGCTTTATGACTGCCTTTCTGGAAGGTATGGGGAATCCTGAAGTCAGATTTGGATTAATGAGAATGGGACTAGTTTGTGTCCTGAAAAAGAGCCACACATGAAAAAAGATCCCCAATATTGTGTCTGTTCATGGAAAGGTCATGGCTGTAATTACTCACTTTGGTGCCAAGTGTATAAGCCATAAGGCCAAACAGAAGAACTTTACAACTTTGTATGTTAGAAGCTTCTAATAACATTTCATTTCCTAAACAGGATGACAAGACTTTTAAAAAGCAGTAACTGTCTAGAGCTAAATTTATTGTATGGAAACTTGCATCAGGGTAAAAGAAAAAAAAAAAACACAAAAAACAACAGAACAACTATGTTCAAGGAGGCTTTAGGCCTTGCTCTTGGCTGACCTTAAAATGTTTGGGTTGACTTCAAAGCAAAACAAGTTTTTTTTTTGGAGTAAACTGTATTAAATTTTTTCATTAAAATGTTTAGATTTAAAGCTGATTGAAGTAGTTTTCTTAGAGATTTTTAATAAAGCTTGATTCATAGGAAAATATGGGCACATCTCATAAATCTAAGAAGTGGAATTATTGAATGGAAGGAGGGGAGATTGTACAATTATTTTATCTACTTCAAGGGTGGATGGGATGAGCTCTTTACTTACCTTTCCTCAATAGATCCTTGAAGTATAACTATGGCTTAGTTTTCTCCATCACAAAAAATAAGCTTTTTGCTGCAGTAATTCTAGTTGTGTTTGTATTTATTTGCACATATGGTGTTGTACTGTAAAGTTGAGGAATTAAATAAGGAATGAATGTGACTGAATAACAGGTAGCTACTGGGGATGTCCCTTTTCACCTTCATAAACATAATGAACAACAGTTTATGTAAATTATGAAAAATTCTAATTAAAAGTTTTAATTTAGTAATCATCTGTTCGATTAGCAACAGATGCTGATTATCTGCAGAAATCTAAATGGAACATTATAAGGTAACTTCACAAGTCAGTTTTAACCAATAAAGCTAATTAAAGGTAAACTGAAATGTGAACAGTATGTTTAAGTTACTTATGCTCCCTCTAGTGGGAGAGAGGACTGTTTCTTACTAAATTCTATTTAGTAAGAAACTAAATTTCTTACTAAATTACTAATTTCTTACTAAATTAGCTTTGTGCTATTCATCATTTCAGTTAATTTAGACTGTAAAGGTCCTACCTCAGCTTGACTTCTTCTGTAATGGATGCTATACACTCTGCTTTGATTATATGATCTTTTCCTGCTTTGACAAAATTATGTACTCGGAAGTAAAAATTGCAAAAACGCTGCTATAAAAATGAGCTAATGAATAAAAACATTCTTTCAATTAATCCATCTGAAAAAAATGAGACCATCTGAGTGTTCAGGTGTCAAGTTTATTAGAAGTTTTCTGGGCTGCCCCACTACTAGTGTTTATCTAACCAAGCTCTACGTACTAAATAATTGATCCTTCCATCTGAATTTATACATCTCTATGTTTCTATGATAATTCAGTGATCAAAATCTGAATAAACTGAAGTAAGCAAGAGAATTAGAAGTATCGCAGCTTTTTCCAAATCCTTGCTTCCTTTCTTCCTCCTTATCTTCCATTTTTTTCATGTCTTGATTTTTCTAATTTTTGATAATTCTTAAAGGCTCGTTTGCTAACAAAACAACAACAAAAATTAGCTAATTAATGAGTTTTCCTGTGTTGTTTCCATCAACTTGTTCAGTTATTTTTCTCTAACTCAGTAGCTGTCCAAAATAATTTACTTGAAGTCTCCATTTTCCTGATTATTGGACTCTCATCTGCAGACATAAAATGCTGTGGTGTATTTCCTGTGTCTCCTAAGTTACATTCTTCCATCTTGCTGGCAGCATTATGAAAGGATGAATCAAATGGCTAATTATTACATATTGTTTGTTGAATATGTAATCATTCTTTTTCTCATAAACATTTTGGAGGTTTTTAAACAAGCTCTTTATTTTAGATTAGTGAAGACCTGAAAAATGAGTTGGCAAATGAGCTGTATACATCAACTCCTGGCCTCAGTATGACTAAAATAAAAGAACAAATGTTCTATAAGGTAAGTTGGAATTATTAAAGTGCTACAAATTTGGGTTCTGTCTCTTTAAAAAGTATTTCAAGGTTTTATTATTATAATACTGGGATTACTGAGTATTTGTCTTTTTTATATAAGTAGGAGGATAGGAGGATGGATTGGGAGAATGAAGGGAGCTTCATCTGCCATTAATAAGTTTTGTCATCTCTTGTCTTGCCATGAAGAAGGTCTTCAAGTTTTAGCATCTCCCAGATCACTTGGCTTTACTGGCTGACAGACTGTCAGGATGGAGGTGTTCTCGAATATCTAAAACTAGATTTAGTTTGGTTGTGTTAGTGTGAAGTACTTTTTTTGGTAGCAAGCAGGAAGAGAAGACAGACATATCTAGTGTAGCCTACTGATGGATGGATTCCAGTCATCTTTGTTTCCAAGAACTTTTGTATGTAGCTTGCAGGAATAAAACGTTGAGATATTTGAAACTGAGGGTTTACAAGAGTTTAATTTCAAGTGTCGAATCAGTTAGTGAAGAGAAGCTATGTGGTCAGGCTAGTTAAAGAAATTTTAAGGTATCTCATTTTGTCTAGTTTAATTACTTCTACTTAGAATTAGAGATTGGAAGTAAGTAGGCATTTGCTTTCCAAATCTTTGTGTTTTGCCTGGAGCTTTATTAAAAGGCACAGGATAATTTAAAGCCTTACTGGTCCATTGGAATCTTAGGGTTGTAATAATTGTTACTGCACTGTTTTGCTGTTCCATGGTTTGACTTTTCTATTTATTTATTTATTCCTTTCCCAGGTTGGACTGTCAGATGCTGTCGATCTATTTAGAGCAAGAAGAGTGTTCATTAAAGATGGCTTTGCGTTTGTGCCGCTTAAGGACATTGATGCTCTTGTTTTGAATAACTATAGAAAAAGCTTATCTAAAGCACTGGCGGTAGGTGGTAAAGCTTCATTCTTATTACATCTGTGGTGTTATTCAGTGACACTCTTGAAGAGAAGCTACTTTGATTTTTACATTGATAAGCCGAGAGTTTCTTAATTTTAATTGGCACTTATGTTTCATACAGTGTTCACTGTAAATAATTTCCTAGTAGGGCATTTAAAACCACTTGCCTAAAGAGTATCATGACTGTTTTTATATCTGTTTTCAATGAAGTTTCACAAATTTTTTAAAAGAAGTCATGCACTGTGCAGGACTGCACCCCTTTTCTGTTAATGAGAACTAAAATAAGGAGAAGCAATACTTAATTCAGAGGGTGTCAGGGAAAAAGAAGTCTTCACTGCATGAATGCTTGAAGTATTATAGGATGCCTATGGTTAGTACTGTTTGTGAATTAGTAATAACCCAGTGATTGTTGTAAGAATTGCTAGGTTTATGACATTGGAATCTTCATAGGGTTTGCAAGTCAGCCCATAAATGCACAATCTTTGTTTTATTAGAATTTGATGGTTAAAGGCCATAATATTGTGATAATGCAAGTTGGTTTTAAATGATATTTCTGAAGATGGTTTTGTCTTCTTTGGTTAGCATCATAAAATTAGGGTAAATACTTTTATCTCCTGTGAAGCAGTTTGCCTCTGGCGAACAGTTTTGGCTTTTATGGTCTGTTACAAGCTTCTAAATGACAAAATACTCTGAATATAGTCAAAAGATGGTCTTTCAGGCATGTAGTTTTGAGGAATCTTTCTGTGTTTATAGTTGTCTTTAGTGGTTCAGTTCTTCAGTGAGTTGTTTTCTAACAGTTGAGTGATGTTACTGGTTGTATGTGCTGTGATGTATGTTTTCCTTCTGGAAGGTTCTTGGGTGCATGTACGCATTTTTAGAAGGACTTACTCATATACAGCAATTATTAAATAATGAAGGGCAGCCCTCACCTTTAGGTGCTCTTAAGCTGTTATACTCTGAGGCATGCTCGTGCTGAAGGTATTGTTTTTAGGTCACCAAAACATTGAGTTTGGTAGTGTTGCCTTGCCTTATCATATTGCCTACTATATTGATGGCTCTGACCACTGCCTTCATGCATGCTATGGAATGGTTCTAGCCAGGTTTCTAAAGGAAGAATATAATGTGATTGAATTGAAGGATAGAATGGTGTTGGTACCAAGAGAATGGTAAATAATTCATAATACATACTTCTAAATAGGCTTCATATTGATACTTGGAGCAGATTAATTTTGGTCACAGTTATGCTTCAGTTACTTACTAGTCAGTCCCTTGAAGCAGTCATGTGTGTTTCATCCTTTTTAAAAAGAAGTTTAATGTTTCAGTTATGTGTTTGTTCTTTGAGGCTCAATAGTAGGGGAAGTTAATGCCCTTGAAGCCTCATGATAGTTGCACATGCAACTGAATTTCATTATTTGAGATAAATCATTACTGTAAGGACCTTCTTTCTGTTTTCTCTGACCTATTCATTGGTCATCTAATAATGATTAAACAGTAGAAAGCATAAACATTTTCTGTTGTACATTTTAAATTACCTCTACTTTTTTTTAATAACTTAAAGCAAACTTTTATTACTTCAAATTGCATAAATTGTTTGGACTTGGGTTTACTCTGAACAGCCTTTGGCCTCTGCATTTTGAGCCTCATGTAGTTAGCTGAAGTGGTTGTAGAGGTGGCCAATGTCTCCCATGTGGTGAAAGTGTTGCAGCATTTAGTGAGAGCTTTCATGCTGTGTGTCTCATCCCCAGAAATGACATAATCTTTGAAGATGCATTTAAGATTTTTTGAACTGCTTTTCTTATAGTACTACTTAGTTCTTAGTGTCAGATATAGACTGTCTCCCTGTGTGGTTGAACAGAAAATCCTTTTTATAGACTGTGGTTTTAGGTTGAGCATGTAAAATGCTATTTTTGGTTATTAAAAGAACACTAGTAGTCGTGACTGAACCTGTCTATTGTATGTGCTTAGCGAGGTGCTGGCAGCAGAGCTTCACATTCCTTAGTGAGGTGAGGCTTTAAACCAGAAGAGGGTAGTTGTATGTAAAGAAATTCTTCACTAGAATGGTGGTGAGACAGTGGCACAGGCTGCCTGGAGAGGCTGTGGATACCCCCTCCCTGGAGGTGTTCTGGATGAGGCTCTGAGCAGCCTGATCTAGTGGGAGGTCTCCCTGCCTGTGGCAGAACCTAGGAGCTAAATGATTTTGAAAGTCCCTTCCAACTCAACCCATCCTATGGATTCTAGGATTACACACATCTTTTCTTTATCTTAATGTTTTACAGAGTTATAGTTCAAAGAATGTTTTAAGTTTTAGTACTTGTTAAACATTAACTTGTTAATCTGTAAACGAATGTTTGTGAATGTAAACAGTCCCATTTTACACGAGTTCCTTCACTGTGAGTTGAAAGAGTTTAGTTTACAAAGACTTGCTGTTGTTTTTGTTAATGATGGTTGTACATGACAAGCTGATAGCAGTCTTTCAGTAGGGCTGTCATATCTAAACACAGCCACGATTCCCCTATCCACAACTGGTTATCAGTTGAAGTTATAGCTTGGTTGGTCTTTGTATTATAAATCCAGGGCAATTAAACTGCTTTTGTGAAACTATTTTGTGAAAATATGTGAGAGCGTGATGTAGGATTTAACTCTAAGCAAATGAAATTATTAACTAAAAAATAAAATACTTCTCTAAGAAATTGAGATTCGAGTTCTGATATATACAATTTTAATAGCATATGTTTCTTCTTAACTTTGGGCTGTGACCTTGTTAATTTGTTCAGAAGTCTACAAATCTTTACTAGATTTTGAGGATTTAGCACGAAAGAGCTCACTGGCTTTTTCTAGTGTTGATGTGTTTTTTATGTTATTTTTTTCCCTTCTTGGGATTAATCTTAGTTGTTGCACCAGGGGATGGACGCTAGGAAATACTGCTTCTCCAGAAGAGTGGTCAGGTGCTGTGGAATGGGCTGCCCAGAAAGATGGTCGAGTCACTGACCCTGGAGGTGTTCAAGGAACATTTAGACATTATGTTGAGGGAACTATTGGTGATGGGTGGATGGTTGCACTGGATGATCTTGGAGCTCTTTTCCAACCTTGGTGAATCTGTGTATTGAAATTGTTACAAATACTGATGAAGTTGCTTTCATTTTTACTAATATTTGTAATGATTCTTCTTTTAAAGTCTTCTTTTAAAGCTTAGTATTTGTCAAGTATGGTCTTTTGGTTTGTATGTGCTGTATACGCAAAGAAACTTTATTTAGGTATGGCATGCATAGCACCATCTGTTAAACATTTTCTTCCTAAAACACTTGTGCTTCCAAGCAGTGAAGCAGGAGGCTTTATTCTGTGGCATTAATGTTGAGAAAGTATGATTAATGATGGTCTTGCCACTTGAAATTCATTTCAGGTATTGTGTTCCCAGTGTTAAGTAATTCCCTGTAACATAAATGGATGGTTTTTCTAATATGCACATACAAGGTTAGTAAGGTAATAACTTTGACACTGCAGTGTAAAACATGATTACATTCATTCTTGTCCTCTGAATCTCCGAGATGAAAGTTTTTCTTTGAGAGTTTTGAAAGGAAGCAGCTGCTCTTCATTTCTTCATGTTTTATTGTTATTGTCTAAGGCACAGTTCTACTAAAGAAAATGGTGGCAGATGGAGTGGCAGAAAGAAAATTGAGGAAAGCAACTTGAAGGTGTGCTTGTGTGTCAGAGAGACCTTAAACCTTCAGAATGGTCACCTGAAGGTGGTGGAAGTTGCCAGACTTTTCTTTGTAGATTGGTTGTTTTGCTGTAAAGGGTTTAAAAATCCTTCAGTTGTCCCATTGTTAATTATTTTCTGAAATCATCACATGCTGTTTTATCTCTTCTACTAATTGATGTACATATGTTCTAGTGACTGTATACATTGCTAGCATAAATTGTTAGTGATGTTAGAGGTCTCAATGAAACGAATGCATTCAGTATTTTGTCTGCATGTTTATTCTGTCTGCTGCTTGCACCTACTGCAAAGTACAAGTGTTTTTGTAAATACTTCTGCTGTCAAAGCTATTGCTGTGATCTGTGTTGTCCTGTTTGATTTGATTTGTAGTGAAGCAGTTCCATCTCCAAATTAGCTAGGGTGTGTCATGGTTGTAAAACTCATAAAGCAGAATGCATGGGATTTGAGGTTATGTGGAAAGCTTCCATAGCTCTTAGCTATTACTGAGAATTTCAGAGAAACTGTTCTGGAATGGAATATAAAATTAGGAAATGCAATTTATTTATATTTTGTGTTATAGAGATAGTAACCTAAAAATGCCTCAGTTAATATAACGCCTGTGTAACATCACAGGACAAGAACTTATTAACATTGGTAACAGTAACTTGAGAATGATGCACTAAAATCAGTAAGAAAGAACTGAGATAACATGCGAGATCAGTAAGCAAACCAAAGCATGCATTTTAGTACTAAGAGTTTCTGTTAGAAATGTAAGTTAAAATAATGCTAATTAAATCCCATTTACTCTAGTGTAGATTTGAATTTTCTACCTATCTACATTGAGAGGTTTATTATTGAGATATGACTTTCTCCAATGAGAGGAAGGCCTCAAAAAAGGATCCATGGAATGGAATGCCTCTCCTATGAGGATAGCTGAGAGAGCTGGGCTGTTCAGCCTGGAGAAAAGAAGGCTGTGAGGTGACCTGATAGTGGTTTTTCAATTTCTAAAGGGGAGCTACAGGAAAGGAGCAGACGGACTCCTAAGCAGGATCTGCGGTGATAGGTAAAGGGGATATGGCTTCAACCTTAAGGAGGGGAAATTTAGGTTAGATTTTCCTAAGTCTTTGACATTGAGAGTGGTAAGGCTCTGGAACAGGTTGCCCAGAAATGTGGTGGATGCTCTGTCCCTGGAGACTTTAAAGGTGAGGCTGAATCAGGCCATGGGCAATCTGATCTAGCCATGGTGTCCCTGTTCATTGTAGGGGAGATGGATTAGGTGGCCTTCATAGGTCCCTTCCAACTCTAAGGATTCTATGCTTTAAACAGCTTACAGGCCTTGTATATGGCTCAAGAGGTACAATGTAGCTTCTGCTGCCATGTATGTTCAGTCCTTAATTTCTCTTGACTATACTGAGTATTTGAGTAGAACTGCAGATTTCTGTAAAGGAGCATAAATCTTGGATGTCATTTGTCTGAAAGAGCTCTTTCAAAGGATATAGTTGGTAACAAACTGCTCTTGGAAGAGAACAGTTATTCACTGGGGTTGGTCAGTGGATTCTGAAGTTGATCAGCGAGAAGTATTATTGCTACCTCCCTGAAGCATTTGAACAGATGTGATGGAATCCTGGTCCTTACTTTTTGAACATTTCTTAATGATCTGCCAGATTTGTCCTAAGTTTGACTTAAACTTTCCAAGCTCTTAGAATAGATTTCCCATTTTTGTAGAATTAACTCTTGCTTGCCTGTTTGCTCGGTTGCTTTAGCAATTCGTCTAATTGCTTCTGTTGGAGAAAGTAAGATTTCTTCTTTCTGAAAGTTTTGTGGAGTATATGCCCTTGCCTGTTTCTTATAAGTGGACTTTTTACTGCTCCATTTCATCATCCTTTCTGGTTTGCTATTCAATACTTCATAGAAATGTGTTTTGTTCTTCAGCTTTTCTTGATTATGTTTCAGAGTGCTTGCTTTGTGTTTGCTTTTCAAAATAATTCTTTTCTTGCTCTGCTTGCTAGCTTAAGGCTGTTTTGAATTAGAGAGGAGAAGAGTTATTTTTTGACAGATTTGCAGTGCAAGCCTCAAAAAAGTCATGAAAAGACCGGAAACAGTGCAAGAGTAGATGGATGCACCTGCATTCATCATTGTGATATTTCATCATCTCCTGTGCTTGAAACCCGTGTTTCTCATGATCCTTGATTAGATGTTTAATTCCAGATAGAGTATCACACATTTGCATAAATTTAATCTACAAACATCCTGTGTTTCACCTTCTTAATAAACAATTTTAATAGCATATCAAATATGGATGCCTGTAGGACTTGTTGCAGGTAGCGTCAGAGAAATTGTGAAGTCTTGTAGTTGTTGAAAGCAGTGAGTGTCAGCTGAGGTACTGACATGCAAGTTAATTTGACTTAAAGACTTAATTTGTAGATGATTTTGAGACCATTTAAATTGAAGTGTAATGTCTGAAATTCTGGTTGCAGCTCTATCTGTGTAGAGCAAACTTTGCTAAGCAAAGAGAAGGCTGTAATAAGTGTAGAACGCAGAAGATGTGGATGTTTTGAAGTATTCAATACAAGTTTATGGAGCAGACAGAGAAATAAGTTAAATCTCTCTAAAAATTGTGAACTAACTTTCAGTTGTGACTTTATCAAATGTTTCTCCTTGTAACATGAGAGTAACTCATTCCTTAAGCTGGTGAATGCACATTATATATGAAACTTTGATATGTTCTTGCCATTCTTATTAATGATAGAAATTGTCTGACTCTCAGGGAAGGACTGTGGGCTGAACACTTCCTTTTTAATCCACAGGAAGTATGGGGAACTAATGCCAGTAGCATAAAGTGAAATAAATTGAGCAAGTGACTGTCAGTTTGGTTGACATTAGTTTGGTTGGTACACAGTGTAAGTACAGAACCTTTCCACAGGTTGGAGCACTTCTCCTTTAAGCAGCAAGTGAAAGAAAAACAGTGAAGCATTTAAAGTCTTATCTCAGAAGTGCCTGTACTGAGACTTCTTTAAAAGAAGTTCTGCTGTAAGACTTCTAAAATAAGTGCTATTTTTCTGCTTTTAAGAAAAAAAAAAAGCAATATGTTTTTCAAACTTGTTGAATAATTAATTTTGACTTTTAAATATGTGTGTAATTTTTTTTCCGCTAATGCTGATCATTGCCAGCAGCTGCGTGTTTTCATTGTATGGCTTTTCCTGCAACTTTACACAGAGGTCCTCATCTGTTAATGGAAATTGACCTTTTTTGAAGGCTTTGTAAACAAAGATAATTTGTCAGAATAATTTTTGCTGGCAATAGGAGTTTCTCTGTTGTAAAGCCAAGTTTTTACTATTTAAATGACCAAGCTTGCTGCAGCTGTTTCAGAACATACACTGATAGATATATAAAATATAATCAGTGTTGTTGCCCCAAGAAAAGTTTTAAAATTTGAGAGTGCTATATAAAAATACATCCAAACAGGATGTTTTGTGTCTATCCCTTCTTTCTGCTGATGTCTCACTGACATAAAGGAAGAGGCAAACAGACAAAAAAAAAAGTGTAGATATGTAACTTTGATTTACATGTAGCTTGTGAAATATCTTTTTTATTATAATTATCTGTAAACAAGTTCTGTTTTGTTTGAATACTCTTAGGATTGATATTTAAATAATCTAGCGTCTTAAATATCAGAAGGCAAAGTTATTTTAATCATCTGTCATGAGTTGAGCAGAGTGACATGATTTATTAATGACTACAGCCTTTGTTCATATAGGTACATGATGACGTGAGGAAGTACGTTTTGGTGTAGTGCTTAAAAGTCCTTATGTAGCAGGAAAAACTCAACTACTTGTTTTTTTTTTTCCTATTTACTCTGCCAAAATAAATCGAAGATTGCTCTGTTATCAGCTTTGTTCCACGCCCTAAAGGTTAGGGTTTCTTATTCCAACCTTTTAATGTATAGATAGAAAATTAAAATTCTGAACTGAAGCTATCCTGTGAGGAAGAAAGAAGTGTTTTGGATTATCTGAGGTGCATTTCCCTAAATTCACACTTGGGAGTAAGGCTTGATTTTCATAATCAGGATAGGCGCTAGTGGAAAACTATTAGACATTGCAGATCATGTACATTGTAAGCTCATTCCTGGTAGAGCCTGAAATAAAGGCAAAGAGATGCTTAGAGTTGTAATTAGAGGGACTGTTAATAATGAAATTGTACCATCTGCAGTTCTTGAAGTCAGCTCCATGACTAGGTCTGTGATTTTTGAGGGATGACTTCTAGCTCAAAGGTAAGGTTAATTCTAGTCAAGTACAGGCCACAGCCTTCTACCTGCCTCTTGGAAAACCTGGATTGTTTCAGGAGCTGATATTGAGATTCCTCGATTCAGTTTATGCAAGGAATACTTTACACAAAGCCTGAACCATAAACCTGCCCTCTGCTCAGAGGGATAAAATGTAGCTGAGGAATGCTGCAGAATGAAAACTCCAGTTCTGGCCTGTGCAGGGTTCTGTGGCAGCAATGTGCAGCAGTATACGATCATCACTGTGAGCATTTTTTTCACAGTGAAGCTTTTCGTGTTCCTCAGGCATGAATTCCATTACGAGTAGTAGCAGGATGTTGGATATTTGCAAATAAATGCATTTTCTTAAGTTTCTTATAATCTACTGTGTCTTTATGACACTGTTTAGAAGCCACAGAGAAACCTTCCCAGGAATAGAAACGACTCTAGTGTGTGTTAAATATGATTCACCACATATATGCACTATTTTGTATAGCAGATGGTAACGTGCCTTAATACTTTTCTTACACATTTTCTGGTGAATGTCAGGTGGGACTATTGAAATATAAGTCATTGGCACTGAGAGCTTCAAAGGCCGCTGATAACTGTTCCTACAGCCACTTAAATGATGTGCAGAAACACAGCCAACCACAGTTGGACTGAGTTGAACAAGATGCAGTTTGGCTTATATTTATGTTATCCTGCTTTTTAAGCTTCTACTGTACCACTGCTGTTTGTGTGTAGTGTAGTTGCTGCCTAAGCAAGCAGCAGGCTCAGCATGAGCCAGTTGAGTTGCTTGGCAGAAGATAAGTTTCTCAGTATTTTGGTCTGGATCAGCAGAATTATGTGAGATAGAATGGATCACCTTTTACTTTCCACTCATTAGACTGCCTCTAAAATACTGTGCCCAGTTTTGAGGCTGCTGTTATCAGATAGATGCTAATCAAACAGTACAAGTTTAGTGCAACTCTACATTTTATGTCTGTCTACTGACAAAACTGAGCTTACTGTTTGATAAACTTTCATGTCCTTTCCAGAAGAATTGTTCCCATAGGATTAGCCACCAGCCTGTACAAATGCACGGACTTATTTTATTGCAGATACAGGACTTCTCAGTTGTCTGTGAATTTCATTGAAGCATAGAGTCCTTGGAGTTGGAAGGGCCTCTGGGAGCCACTTAGTCCTACTCTCCTACAATGAACAGGGATTCCACAGCTACATCAGGTTGCACAGCCTCACTCGAAAGTCTCCAGAGACCGAGCATCAACCACAACACTAGGTAACCTGTTGCAGTGCCTCACCATGGTTTCATGAGGTTCTTCTCAGTCCGTTCCTCCATCCTGTTTGGATCTTCCTGAATCACAGAATTGTAGGGGTTGGAAGGGACCTCTAGAGCTCTACTCCAACCCCCTACCAGAGCAGCTCCCTAGCCCAGGTTGCACAGGTGGGCATCCAGGCAGGTCCTGTCTGTGCAGCCTGTGCCAGTGTTCTGTCACTGCACTGTGAAGAAGTTCCCGTACACATTTGTGCAAAACTTCCTATGCTTCAGCTTGTGAAGGGCAACCCTGCTCTTTCATGTATTCATGCTCTCCCCAGGCTGATGCTAATGATCCTGATGAGGGTGTGTTTTGTGTGCTTGAGGTAATAAAAAAAATATTGAACGTAGATTTCAGGATAGAGCCTTGAGGAACTCTGCTTGTAACTGACCTCCAGGCTGGATGGAGCCCTGTGCAGCCTGATCTAGTGAGTGGCAACAGAGGTTTGGAAGTAGATGTCTTAAGGATCCCTTCCAATCCTATGCCATTCTGTGATTCTATGAAATATCAAGTACAGCCAGCACTTGATTTTTTTCTGCTGTGTCCAAAAGTGCATGCTGAGAAGACATGCTCTGCAGTATTTTCAGGGTCTGAAATAAAGCTAACTGGCCTTTTTCCTCAACTGTCTCTATTGCTCTGTCAGAATATGGGTGCAAGACTTGCCCCTTTCTGGTTGTTAGGATCCTCTTTTGATCAGTGTCCTTTCAACAATGATAGAAAGCAGGCTCACAGTGTTAGTTCTCTCAGCAGCCTCAACTGCATCCCATGAGACTGGGAGTTTGCAGGACAGGAGATTGCTTGGTAGATTTGTATGCAGTCCTTTTTATAGTTGTCTTCTTGGTTAAGCTGTGAGGCACAGATGCCAGGAAAACTGTCAATAAAGACAAGTAGAACATGTAGAAGGTAGAATTGCTCTGTAACTTGCATTTGTATTAAATACCTGTCTAATTTGTGGCAGTACTCTTTGAAGTTAAAATAGTTCAGAACTAATGAATTTATTTTATTTTTGGAAATTTAGAAAGGAAATATTCTTTTTGTGTGTGTTTACTGCCCTGCCACTTAGCAAATATAATTAAACCAAGCAGTTTTAGCATGTTTTTGCGTGTTTGGACTGAAACAAAAGTGCTTCTGTAATCACGATAAACTGCAGTGTAAAAACTGCAAAATACTTGTAGGTAACTGTCAAATTTTCAGTTAGCTTGTAAAATCTTCTAAAAAATGCTTTGATTGAAATCTTAGTTCTTTATAGTGAACTGAATGAAAGCATCATTGTCTGTGTTGTGCTTGAATTCAAGGAGTGCTGAAGTTAAATGCCATATATCGGCTTTCTCTCCAGGTTACTGCAGCTCCATGCCTTAGCTCCTGCAGGAGTTTTGCTGATGAGTTTGGAATAACTTTATTGGCATCTACGACCCTCACTGGCCCTCCTTGTTCTGGTCAGCACAGAGTTAATGTCTGAGGTGTGGAAGAAGGTTCTAGCTTGCTGTTGCATCTGGTCTGGCTTAAAATCAGACTGCCAGTTCATTCCTCTAAAGGGTTTTTGCCTGGCCCGTGGTTGTTACCTGTGTGTATTAGTTGGCCTGAGGAGTTCCTGTTGCACCTTGTGGTTTCGGCCATCAGAGGGCACCGCAGGAGTACTGATCGAGGGAATGCAGAGCTTTTGTGGCTCGTTACAGCAATTGTGTGCTGTACAGGAGGAGGTGAAGGCATAAAACTTAAGTTCTTAATTCAGAAGAATTTATAAAGAAATATATTTAGTGCGGAATGAATGTAAACGAGGTTGATTTTATTCTACTCTTATATGCCAAGTGTTGGTAAGCATTTCACTAAGTGTCATTAATTTTCAGTTCTGTGATTAATTTTTCTTCATCTGTCAGTATGAACAAAAGTTTTAAAGAATGGCAAACATAAAAATTCTAGAGGTGTCTTAATAGTAGCCTCATGAATCTGCTTGCTTGTCATTCCCAGTTATCACGCTTTGATGTATTTCTAATATGTAACTGATTCTGGTTTTTAATCTGCTATGTCAAATATATGCTCGAAGATTTCAGTTTCTTTTGTCCTGTTGGTGTTATGACTGCATTTCTGTGTCATGAGACTTCTTTCCATAAGGTAAAAACTAAAGTTCACTCCATGATTGCACACTGAAATGGTCACTGTTCCTCATTCTGATACCTATATAAGAATTTTTGTGAATTCCTATTAATATTTTAACTTTTCTGTTAATTGTATAGTCACTTCACATAGCTCCCTCAGCAGAAGGAATAGAACTGTAGCATGGCATGGGTTGGAAGGTGTCTGGATGTCTTGTGAAACTGAGCATGAGAAAGATCACTGCAACAACTCACTGCTGCAAAGTTCTACATCAGTTTTTCCAAATAGTCTATTGCCTTCTCACAAGCTATTTGTGAAAACAGATCTTTGTTCACTAGGCCAGTAAAATTACTTGAAATCATCTTCCCAAGGCAACTTAGAAATAATGTTGACATTACAATCTTGTTTCAAACAGGACACAAGTCTGCGAGAGTTCTGCTTGTCAGGCATGTCTTGCATTGCATGCTCCCCACCTGGCAACAAATCCATTTCTGTAGCAAGCTTAAACAAACAAACAAAAAAAACCCAACACAAATCCCAAGTACAGCTTTCAGCCCAGATGCCTCCAGTAACAACAGCAAAAAGAAAACAGTAATGAAAAATTACATTGCTTATTCTCTGTAGAGCCACAGCTTTAAGAGCTTTCTGCAGAGGTAACAGAACTAGCAACATACAGAGCTGGAGATAATAGAACCACATCTGTATTATGTCATGCTGTGGCTGACAGAAGAAAGTAGTAACAGTTGTAGTTTCCATGCTGGCATAATAATTTTATCCTGAGGATTTATGGTAGCATCTCTGGTGAAGGCTGTGCTTGTCTAGCATGCATGGAGGCAGCTATGTTTTGAACGTGAGTCTGTGTATAATAGTTTTATTGCTTATGGAGTTGAATGTAGTGCAAATGTAGTTCTGATTTGCTTTCCATTTAACTAATTCAAATGGAAATAAAAATTCAAGTTGTCTTGCACATCAGCAGTGAGTTGAAAACTTCTTGCTGCTGATGTTCTAGCTGGTAAACCCATTAAGTGGTATAGACCTAAATAGCGCAATACATTGGTTTGGAATGTGTTTATCTGCTGTTGTCCACTGTTGTGGAAAGACAAAGTAATAAAATCCTTAAAATATTTGACACGTTTTCTGACATAATTTGTCTGTAAGCAGCACATCTTGTCTAGCTCAGTTCAGCTGTTTTCCTCTGGTGATGAAGTTTCCTCATGCAGTTTGTGACAGTCTTTCTCAAAGTAGTGAATGTAATGAGTACTTCCTGAAGAGCTGACCTGGCCTTGTAAATTATAACAATAAGCTCTTAGCAGTAAAACTTGACCTTTGTTAGCAACTTCATTTATGAACCATGTTTGTGATGCTTGAGTCAGAGCATACTTCTGTCCTATCTATACTTGAGTTCTGCACTCAGTGGATGATATAACCAACCCTGTTACGATCCAGTTATGCAGCATTAGATTAAAAGACCCATATGGGTTTCACAAATTATGGTTTCTGAGGATGCTAAAAGAACTTAGCAATGGGCATGAAAAATCCATCTTGACTCATTAACAGAAAGCTTTTGTTCATGGAGGGCATTACCAGACATGCTTACTTTTTTGTTATTCAGAAGATAACATTGTTTTTGCTGCAAGGTAAATTGAAATGTTGGGAGTATATAAAATGATTCTAAGCCAAATGTAGTATTGCGTTCTGTGAGTTGAAGCAAAGGCATTCAAAACTTTGAGATAGACCTAATGAAATATTTTTCTGCTTGCAAAATATTTGATTTTTTAATATAGTTCATCAAAATGCTTGTAATCTGATAATACCTGAAAAGGAACTGCTCTATGTTGTGTTTCAAATTTGTACGTTCAGGCATTTCTGTATTACTATTTTAAACTTGAATCAAAAGAAAATGCTAACTTAGGAAAATGAAATAGGCCTCTCAGTACAGTCATTGAATTTGCTAATAATTTAAAGTTGATATCCATTGCTGCTGCTGTCAGGCTGTCTCTGTGGAGGAGACAGATTCATTTAGTCTTTGAATGACCAAGTTCTGAATGTGTAATTCCTAAAGCAAGAGTTACCTCCCAAAAGAACATCAAAAACAAATTCTCAAACAACTTAGTTTCCGTGTTTTTGATAGAAGTGCTCGCTTCTTTTGAACATGCAAAGCTTGTCATGTAAAGCTAGTAGTGTTGTGGGTGAATGCATCTTTATCTCCTCATTAAAAGAGTGATGGGACAAGGCGAGATGGTTTCAAAGTAAACTAAGGGAGATTTAGCCTGGATGTAAGGAAGAGCATTGTTTTTTACTTCATGTTTATTTATTTATTAACAGAAAGGATAGTGAAGCACTGCAACAGGTTGCCCAGAGAGGTAATGAATGCCTCTTCCTGGCTGGATGGGACTTAGAGACACCTACAGCTGGATCGTGTGCTCAGTTGGTTGCAGGGGAGTTGGGCTGGATGGCCCTTAAAGGTCCCTTCCAACTCAAGGGATTCTATGATGATTCTAATTATAGCTCCCAGTCCTATGCCAATAGTAATCGTATTCAGTATTACTGTGCCCCAGGGGTGGTGAGCTGCTGTAATTCAGGATGAACCAAACTTCACTGTGAGTTGCCAATCAAACATTTGGCCAATAACCAAGATCTTTTTTCATAGTTCCCTATGGATCATAAGCTGCAATGTGCAATGGAGCAATATAAATAACAGAAAAAAGTTACTTGCAGATTTTGGCTTACAATTTCTGGACCTTACTTTTTAAGTATTGTTACTAGTGCTATTCAAAAACGGATGTTTCTGAGAGTGTGTCCTAAAAACTTTATTTTATGCCATCATACTGTAATGTAACTTCTTAAAGTGCAGCAATCGTCCCGTTTTGGCAACTCTTTAGGCTGGTTGTTCTCTTGCTTTTCCATCTGGCTTCAATCTCCTGTGTATTTCCTGGGCATTCTTGGTACCTGGGCTTGATAGTCTTCTGCTGCAACTAATTGCATTTATTCTTTCAGGAAACAGTTATTTCATTAAGTCAGATACACTAGGTAGGAAGGTACTTTCAGGCTTCCTTCCAGATGGCCATTAGTCCCCCAGAAGATCCAGGCTGGTGAGAGCTAGGATCTTACAGTTTGTTTATGATGCTTTCTGATATTCTGCTGGCATCCTGTCCTTGAGAAGCAGCAGTCACACCTCAGGTGCTAGTTAATGGTTCTATTTTTGTTTAATAATCTTGCAATGGTATTGCTGTCTGCACAGGAGGCTGTTTCCTTGAAGTTGTTAAACTCAAAGGTATAAAAACCAAACAAACAGTAATCTCTGGAACTTTTCTTGTAATTGACACGTAATGCATTTTCCTTACAGAATCTACTGTTCTGGGCAGTTCGTGCTCTTTTTTTTTTTGTAATGTTTTTCTCAGAGATAATTGTGTCTCTTACCTAGTGTTTTCCTCATGGAGCTTGTCAGGAGTTAGTGTCTTTCAGATTCTGTTTGCTATTTAACATGACGAGATTGGCTACAAGGGTCAAAAGTTATTAATTCTAGCACTCATCTGTGAGTGTAAATAGCAAGATCCCTCTAGCTTCATTTTCTTCAGGAAAAAATGTGCAGAAAAAGTGGCCCTGGTATTTACTTAACTTCTGAATTCTCTTGATTTGGACTGTTTGAAAATTATGTCTTTGCTAGAGTGACTGTGCTGGTTATTGCCCAAGGGGATGGCAGAGACTGAAAGAACCGGTGTCTTGATGATTCTGGCTGTATTATTTTCATTTGTCTTTAGAAAAATAAAATGAATTTATACCCTACTTAGGCATGGACTTGGTAGCATGTATGTAAGGTTCTGTTATGGGAGGTAATTTTGTCATAACTGCCTCTATTTCCTGAATGGTCACTGGAGGGAGAACATCCCTGGGCCTTGAAACCCCTCCTTAGGCTGCAGTTCAGCTTACTGCCTGCATATCTGCTATGATGTGGAAGCACCAAGCATGGGCCTTAAGGGGGAGGTTAAATGGAGATCCCACTGCCACAATTAAGGTCTAAGACAACAACAATTATGTTCTAAAATATCCATTACTACTACTTTTTTATGTCTTGGTTTTCTGCTTCATGCACTTGAGTCCTGGGGGAAGATTTTCTTACATCAGTTTTTATTCAGAAGTAAGATATTTGTAGGGTTTCTAAACTTAGGTAATCCACGCACAGAAAAAAAGACATTTGAAAGAATGCATGTTTTTGGTGTTGCTAGTGATTTTTATTTAGTGTGAATATCCTTTTTGGATTTGAAGAGAAGATATTTAACATCAGCTCCTACTCATATTTGGGAAATGTCATTGCGGGCAATGAGAGTTAAGATTAAGTAAAATATTTGTCAATGCTGGTAAGTAGGCTCAGATTAATGCTGTATTTTCAGATGATGAAATGTGAGTGGCTGTCATGTTTTTGGCTTTATTCACTACAGATAAGAATGTAATCAGTGATACTTGAACATATGGGAATATAGGGCTTAAAACTCTTTGAAGTGTTGGTGAGATTTGATTAAAAAAAAAAGACAATGTTTTAAAATATGAATAACTGAGCAAATGTATTACAAATACTTTGGTTTTATTTTTAGAAGGTGAGTATTTTCTAAGTCTTAGCAAGTGCAACAGTTTTTTCCAAGCAGCAACTACACGTTGAGAAAATAAAACACCAAAATTCAAACCTTTAGAGGTTTGAAAATAAGAGGTTGACATTACAGGATGTTGTGATAGAATCCTTTCTTAAGGACTACTTAAATTTGTCTGAAGTTGTATAGCAACTTTCTCTAGGAACAAGAACATCAGTTTATGAAGATTTGACTAGTTCATTAAATAGAGAAGATGCTTCAGAATTGGAGCCTTTTTCTTTAGGTGGAGGTTGTCTTTACCATGGCTTAAAGACTGAACAGGAACACAGCCTTACAACAAGTATCGTTGAGATTTTTCTTAATTATTTTTCTCTGAATTAAATCTAAGATGATGCTTTTCTTTTTTCTTAAAATAGAAAAAAAAGTTTATTTTGGGCTTGTATCTCCTGAGAAAGGATTTAATGATCTTGCTAGAATTGCTGAATGCAGGTAACTAAGAAAATGGTGCTATGTTGCAGATTAAAATGCATGTTTGAGAGTGCATGCAAAAACAAAATTTATTCTAATTTAAAAGAGGATTGGAATTAACTGTTTGGAAATACTTGGAATGGGAATTCATATGATGATGCATTTTCTATCTGGTTTAAGCAACTGGGAATCTCTTTGACCATTTTTGATACTTGGGTAACTGCAGTTATCAAAAGAACCTCCTCTCCCTCCTATATCAATTGGAGAGAAACAGTCTCTTACAGTTGTGGTAGTTTATCTTTTTATTTCTTCTAAGAGATGTTAGGCACAGCTTTCTGTTCTGAGGCCGTTTCCAAAATGGTAGTACACAGAAAATGTTTTTTATGTATGTGTTGTAGGTATAATAAATTCATATAGTGATGTAGAGCAGATTACCAAGAAATTCAGGTCAGCTCTTGTGTGGGATAAACAGGATCAGATTTTGACAATTAAGGAAAACTGTCTTTGAGTGCATTTATAAAACACTGAGACTGAGTAATTGGTTCCTAGTAATAAAATCCTATTAAGAAAATGAAATCTCTGAAGATAATAAAGCTGTGACATCTCCACAGTGGCTGACCTATTTATTTCCTGCCATGCCTTTGCAGTGGCATAGGGCTTTAGTAACAACATTTGTAAAGATTAATCATAAGTACTTCATAATTTTTTAACTCAGTATTTTGATGATGGTCTTTGTAGAACCGTTGACAAAGCCACATAGTAGTGATAATGGCTGTGGAAAACGTTATTTTGATTAAATGAGTTGGATGAAGACACGTGCTAGTTTCTTCTCACAGTCTTCACCACTGGAGAAGTTTTGCTGACCTTGTTTAGGGCTGCTCTTAAAACTGTTTCAGTTCTGCTGAGCGTAGTGTTACTGTTAGACTAATGAAGTTTTCAGCAGGAAAACCTATCACGATTTCTGATGGTGTCTTTATGAGGGTGCTTAATGAAGCAATAATGAGTCTTTCATGCTTTCAAGCTAACTGTTTCCTGTGTGGTGTTGGTTATGCAGGGATATTAGTTTTTTTAATTATCTTCTCTTGAATGATGGGAAGAAGGCAAAAATTCACAGTCATAATGTTAAGACCTTAAGGAAATCATGGCTTTCAGAGTGAGACCACCTTCCTCTCCAGCCCTTTGCAATGCTCTATTAAAGCAGGTTCATTACAGTAGCCATGTTCTGATGGACTGAAGAACAGATCCTGGTATGGGGACTGCTGGACTTAGTATTTAGTCTGTGAAAGTGAGAGAAAGACAGCAAACAATAAGATGATTCTGTTCACAAATACTGCCAGAAGAAGAAACAGAATCTTCATTCAGCCAAAATACAGTGAACAACATTGAAGACAGAATGGAATACTTGCATGCGTGAGGTTGGTAGTGAAATGATGCAAATGACATCGCTTGGCAGCCTGGGAGTGAAGATGGTATTCCAGTACACTGTTGACTTCTTTTTTTTTTATTATTTTTTTTTAAAGAATAGTATCTCAAGCTAGATAGCAAAAAGAATGAGTACTAAACTAAAAGTTGAAGAAAACTATCGGTAAGGGCCAGAACAGTGAAATCAAATTACCGAGGACTCTTCACTGTTAAGAAGAGCAATGTTATTTAACAGAAGATTTGGATCTTGCTGACAAGGCAGCTTTCGAAGGGGCTACTTCAATCTACATATAATTAAAGTCTGGAACAGACTACATTAATTCCATCTTTCTTGCAATATTGTAATCTGTTTTAGGGGGAGAAATATCTAATGAGAATCTCGGTAACTGTCAACTTTAGCTTTATACTAGAATGCAAAAAAAAATACATGAGATGAGTTAATTTACATACTTTCACCCTGAATTCAAGTGAAATGAGCATTTCCACAAGTAATAATGATGCAAAAACCTGCAAGAGCTCACTTACCAATTAAAAAAAGGTTTAATTATTGAAAAATTCTGCTTCAAAGACTAAATACTAATCTTCAACTCATGTTATTTATACCGCATTGTGAAAGCTAGACATTTCCGAAGAGGAAAAGAGAAATCAATTACTTTCAGATGCAAACGCCTCAGGAAAACATTAATTATTATTCTGAATGCATTTGACAAATGCTGAGCTGAAATTAATAGAGTTCAGTTTCTTCAAAGTTCTGAAAGTATTAGGTAAATATCTAGGACATACGAGCAGTTGAGTTCTTGACTTCCATTGGTTTGTTTCTTCTGCTGTGGTGGAACATTTGTCCTTTGGCAACTTGAATTAACTGGCCAAATATAAACGTATGTTAATTTTGTTTGTATATAAGGATATGAATATTATAATACACATTTTAAAATGTAATTTTATTTGTGTATTGCTTTTGCATTCTTGGATATAGCATTTCAGCAGCGCTTATGGTAACTGTTACTCCCTTCTGCCTGAGCTATATTTAATTATATTATATTTAAATATATTATAAATTTATTATTATATTTAAATATATTATATATATTATATATAATAATTATATTAATATTATATATATATATATATATATATATATATATATATATATATATATATATATATATATATATAATATATAAAATTAAGATGCTAAGACTATAACCTTAATTTTAAATGAGTTTGCTGTTGGCTTTGCTTTCCTTAAAAGATAAAAGCTCACTTTACATTTTCTGTGGAAGTGTGAGACAGAGGGGTTGGGAGTTTTATTTATTTAGAAGAATCAAACTGCAGTTTATTATTGATATCTGTGTCAATCAGTAGAGATTCGTGAGAGAAATCTTTCTCTTGTCCTTTGAAAATGTCACTGCCTTGTTAGTTTGTAACTAAAACCCCAGTAACTCCAATCTATAATATTTATTTCCTTTCTTTCATGTATTTGGTGCTATATAAAAATGTTTTGTGTCCTAAATCCAATCGGCTCATCACGGAGACATTTTCTAATGTCAAAACATTTTTGCATATTTATATTAGTTTTGAAAAATGTTACCTTCTTTCGTATGGGTTACACTGATAATTCACATAGAATAGGGAATAAATATAATATTATTTGCTTTGTTTTTTTCTCGAGCATATCTCAGTGTCAGTGCTGTCAGAATAACGTTTAATAGCTGAAAAAGCATTGGCAAAACTGCTTATTAATTTTTTACAGCATTTGAGATTTGCAACATGTTGTGAAAGGTTAAACCCAGGTTGTTTTTTTTTTTTTTTCAGAGGAAAATTGATCAGTGCTAAAATGTCAGCCGTCTAGGTACAGCAATATGCCCGCATGCAAACACTGCTCTCCTCACTCAGGTTCCCTAGCTGCATAGCATTTGCATGGTGACATTTTGTTATCACGTTAGCAAGACAGTTGGTGTTTCAAAATCAATCCGTTAATACGAGGCAGCCTGCAAGTTTTGTTGGATGGTGCAGACTTCTCTGGGAGATGTGATTAAATTGAATTCTTAGGTTTTGGCAGTGTGAGAGTCTCATAACTTCTTAGTGGCAAAGATATTGCATAGTTTTAGAAAGTGACGTGAGTTTGGCTCTCACTGATCTCTTAATTAAAAGGAAGTGAAATTTTCCCAGAGGTCTGAGACTTACTGAGAATTTTCTTATTTTTATTTTTATTATTCCTTTATCTTTTTTTGCACAGAAAATCACTTAGAGAGCAAATAGTTCTCACAGTCTAGGCTCAAAGTAAGAAAATTCACACCCTTAAAAATGGAGACCAGTTAATTGAGTTGCAGTAATCTTGTTTTTAATTGCTATGTGTAAAAATGCCTTTCTGGTACCATGTAGAGCTGCTTCTTAACTTCAGGCTTTGTGTCAGGCACTCTTTATTTATTTATAATTTCGTAGCAAGTTTTCAATAACAATTAGGAAAACTTCTTTCTCTCCTGTAAAGAAATGAAGGTAAGAGTGATTACAGTGTTTAGGACTGTTAATCTCTTCTAAGTTTCAGCTGAATTAATCGTTTTTGCTTGATGTCTTGTCTCATACAGAAGCCTTCAAGTGGTTTCTCATTTCTTTTGTGTTTTCCTCCCTCCCTTTGTCCTTATGCATGATCCACATACATCTACTTTTATCTACTAGAATAAATAATTAAAACTGGACATCTTGAGCATCCTCAGTATTTTTTCTCCCCTTTTCTATTGAAGATTTGTACTTATGCCAAGTGCAGCATTCTGGCTACAGGTAATGCTCAGCTTATCTTCTCTACTTGGTATGCCAGTTTTCTCTATTTACATAGTCTATTTACAGTCTTCATGATTTTGTTGTGCCTGAAGTAGCTCTTGAATGTCCCTGTGTTATGGTTTTATGATTTTAGGAAAAATAAAAGAAAAATATGTAGTAGAGTGGGAAGAGCAGTAGAGGCACCTTCCTGTTGTAAACAGAGCCTTGAAAACCAAAAAGGACTCTTGGTGACTGTGGAGGTCATAGCTGTGTTGAAGAGGTGCTCCGTTTTAGATGGAAATGAAACTGCGTTGTGAGGATACACCTAATGGAATTTGTATTGTAATTGTGGAAAGATAGATGAACTCATTTTCACAGGAGCATATTCTACAGAAATATTTATTCTGTCCTTCTAGGTGACAGAAAGGAGGAAAACAGGTTCATTTTGGTACTGAAATGTGTAGTTGTAGGCGAAACAAAAGACAGTAAGAAGGAAACAAGGAAAAAAATGGAAGTACACTATCCATGTGGATTCTGTGATATATATTCTGCTTTTTCCTGAACCAGGCAACGTAGACCATTTCTGTATTCTTTCATTGTGCCATCAAAGTAAAAATTGGCTGGCCACAGAGATAGCCAGTTCTTGGTTGTATCTCAGTTCCTACAAGTATCCCAGGTTAATTTTAAAACAGTATCTCTGTTCAGTTAATTTTACATATAACTTAGTTTATTTTATAGAGAGGGCTTTGACAATAATATCAGTATTTTTGTAGCTTTTGATTTTTGCTGTTCTTTGAAAAGTGTCTTGTGTTTTTACACCACTGTCCAGTTTGAGTTTCATAAATGTGATCTTGTCATAAATGTGCTGTTTACAGCGAGAAAAAGAATCACATTTTGGAGTAAATGTAACATTAAGTATTCATTTTCTAAAAAACAATAACAATTGGACATAGTAAGTGAGCTGTATCAATAGATTCAGATGTAAAAAAGAAAGTTGTTCTCCTAGTGCTATGTAGAGAAAGATACTGTGCACACCTTTAATGTAGAAGTCTATATATGAGCATGTGCTCACAAACACTGTTCTATCAAGTATGTATATCAGCCAGATATTAATAGCAAGAGAAGCAGATGGTATTTCAGGTAATTCAGACTGTTGTGTTTTCAGCTGAGTAAAATAACTTGAAAGTGTTTAGAGATCTTCCAAATTCTACTCAAAAATAATTTCTGGCTGGGAATGTTTCAAACAAAGAGGATTGTTGCTTTATAGAGGGCTTGAATATAGAACAACTAGTTGGTTTTTTAGCATTTCATGAGCACTCAGTGGTAAGAAAATCAGTTTTGTTTTAAAAGAAACATGTTGAATTTGTAGTATGCCATATGTACCTCAACCTAGCTTGATAATATAAAGGAGATGTGGCTGATGCTTTAATATATACATTAGAGGTGCTGGTGGGTGAGAAGCTGGGCTTAAGCCATCAGTGTGTTCTTGCAGCCCAAAAGGCCAACCATATCCTAAGCTGCATTGAAAGATGTGTGGCCAGCAGGGTGAGAGGTGATCCTGCCCCTCTGCTCTCTGCTGGGGTCTCACCTGGAGTACTGGATCCAGGTGTGGAGTCCTCAGTACAGGAGAGACATGGACCTGTTGGAGAGTGTCCAGAGAAGGGCCACAGAAATGATATAAGGGATGGCACACTTCTCCTGTGAGGATAGCTGAGAGAGCTGGAGCTGTTCAGCCTGGAGAAGAGAAGGTTGTGAGGTGACCTGTCTGTACCTAAAGGGGAGCTACAGGAAAGAAGGGGACAGACTCTTCAGCAGGATCTGTGGTAATAGGACCCAAGGGGAAATGGTTTAAGCTCCAAGAGGGGAGGTTTAGGTTAGATATAAGGAAAGTCTTTTACATTGAAGGGTGGTAAGGCACTGGAACAGGTTTCCTAGAGATGTGGTGGATGCCCCATGCCTGGAGACTTTCAAGGTGAGGCTGGACCTGACTCCAAGCAACCTGATCCTAGATGTCCCTGAGTATTGCAGGGGAGTTGGACTAGATGACCTTTAAAAGTCCCTTCCAACTCTCAGGATTCTATGATTGTGTGAACTGCCAAGTTTCCGACCTATTTTAAATATCAGTGGATTGCTGGCACTTCAGAGTTCCCTTTATTGCCATGTTTGGATCAGGTCAATGTGTTTGGGTTATTGTATGCCAAGAAGAGCCATGTTTTGGAACCCCACTGCAGAGCTTTGCTTTTCTGGTGTCTTGGAGCCAGCCAAGAGAAGTTGTATTGCTGGTCTTAAAAGTTTTGGTTTTAGAGACTTAAAAAATGTATGTGTAATGTTAGACATATTTAAGTTATGTGTAAAAATACTTAAGAACTTGATGGTGATGTATATAATGTAAGGTTTGTTGCCATTTTAGTTCTGTCACCTTCATACAAACAAACACAGCCTAACTTGTCAGCATTAGGACCATGAAATGGATGCTACGTCAAATGCTTTATATTAGATTAACATCTGCAATGTCAGAGCTGTTATGCTTCTAAACTTTATAGACAAAGGCAGATACATATATAGTATATATTAAGCATATATATATTGTTTAATACCTAATTAATATTTCTCAATACTGTGACATGCTTTAATGTTTTAATTAGCCATTTGTTACAAGAAAAACAGTTCATATTTGGTTTGAAATAGTCCAATTAGAAAATACAGGTTCTTTCCATAGAAAACAATAGCAGTGTACACAAAGATGTGTATATGTAAGTTATATAAACGTTATGTAAATTTTTATGCACAGAATGGTGCATATTAAGGCTTAATGGACTATATTACATTATGTGTTACGTACACTGCATTACATTATCTATTACAGAGCTACGAGGAGTAGGTTGAATATGACTTCCAGTCCAAATATGCTTAGAAAGAAGTATGCAACTTTCGGTGATGTCTTACTGTTTATTTCAGATAATGTTGTCATTGTTGTAAAACCATTTTTCACTATTTAACTGTTAATTTATAAATATTTTTGCTAACTTCAGATTGTATAAGGCTGGATCTAATTATTTTTAGTAGAAGAAAATGTGCCTTAGCCAACGCTGTTTAGTGTTAGCAACACAAGATGGCTTACTGCATATTCTGGCTTTGTGCTGTATGTATTTCTTGAAGCTTACATTTTATTCATTGCACTTCTCTTGTCTTCTAGCTGACAGCACGATCACTGCCTTCCATACAGTCTGATGAGAGACTACAACCACTGCTTAATCATCTCAGGTAGCGTAAACAGAATGCCTGTGGGGGGTATTTTTTTAGATTTTTTTTCCAGATGTGTTAGCTGTGTGATTGGCTCTGACTGGAAAAAAAAGACAACCTGGAAGAATGTAGAAGCAGTCTTGTTTCTTTGAATGTATTTGGATGCTGCGGTTGAAGAGTAAGAATGCTTTTTTTTATAAGTAAGGTATAGATTTTTCATCTGTATGTGATTATTTTTTTCCCTCGCTTTATATTGTTTGGGAGAATTCTCTTAATAGTATATGGGAAGACTAAGCCCTGCAACAAGGGAGAGGTGCACTGGTTTAGAGTTAATGAAATATTTAGCTTGGAATGAACCTCTGGAAATGATCTTATCTAGCTCCTGCCCAAAACAGATTCAATTAGATAGGATGTTTCAGGTACGTATCAGTTGGAGTTGTTGAATTATTATTCTCTCTAAGAGTGGAAATTTACTTAAAAATTTACTTTAAAAATGGAAGCACTAAGGCTCCATCATGACAGCACTGCACCTGATTTAGGATGCAGATCTAGTCAGCATGCAGTTCATTTCCTATGGTGCTCTGCTGCTAGAGGTATGTGTTCATAAAGAACACAGTGTTTTATTTTGATTAAATTTTTTCATCACTTTTATTACATAAGAACATCTTAACGTATTATTGCTTTATTGTAAACAAGAATAAGAAAAATTGCTTATTGACATATGATTGGACTTTGTTCCTGAGCAGTGAATGAAAAAAAGTGCAGTGTAGCTGTTACTTTACTATTCAGGGGCTGCTTCTGAATGCTGATAACCTTTCATGTTTTTACTGCTATACATCTTAGTGGGACTTTCCTAATATGCTCGGTGACACACCTTTTTCCATTTGACTCTGAAGAGCAGTTAGGTTAGCTGTGCATGAATTAGGCTCTCTAGGAGGCATTACTGAGAAATCTGAAATCTCTGATGTGGAACAATCTTCAGTACCACAGCAGTGACAATACTGACAATACTTTGCACATTTTTTTAATAATATGGTGAAAGGAAAGCCTACATTAAAAAAAACAACAACATTAAGTTTAAGACTACCTACTTAAGCTAGCAGATACATTCTTTTATGTTTATGCAAAATGGCTTTTTTTTTTTTGCATTCTGATGTTAATTTGGGAATTTATGTTGAGCAACCAGTGAGTTGCTTTTATTCTACAGTTGTGAAAATGAAGGGGCTGTTCCCAGTACATTTTGTTCCCAGTTGAAAAAATTATGCAAAAATCATTGTCTGTTGGCAAATTCATTTTAAATAGATGAAATACATAAAACCTTACAACTTGAACAGTCTCTGGCAGTGAACAGACAAATGAACAAATAGGTCTTTTCTATTACTTATTTCCATGAATATGTGATTCATTTTTGCTTCATCTTACTCATAAAAAGGAGTGTATTAGTTATAGGCTTTCCTTTTCTTTCAGCATGTGAATTCTTACTGCAGCATTTTATTTCTGGCATATGTCAATAGAGCTTTATCAGAGGCTCAGATAGAAAAGTGTGAAAAGGCAACACAATTGAAAGTTGCAGAGCATTGTTTGATTGTTAATGCCAAGCTCTGTGACTGTGTGCAACTTTTAAAGTTGCTAGTCCTCAAAAAAGTTGATTTTACTATGGATTATGTCTGCATAGAAACTTGAATTCCTGCTCATTTTCTTTTAAAGTGGACACAACATACTTTGTGATTGGACTAGTTTAGACTAAATGTGTATTTTATCTGAGACCTGGGTTCTCTTTTTGTCATACTTTGGTTTAGTAGTGGCTTTAATACTTGTTGTACTAGACTGGATTTGAGTTGAAGGGAAAGAGAACAGTTTAGCTAAAATGCTATAAATATTTGATGCTTAATAATTCTGTGAGTTCACAGTAGGCTACAAAGAGATTTAATTTTCTGTAAGCAGCAATTTAATAGAATTGGAAAACTTTGTCTAAATGCATGAGAACTCTTCTGCAACTTCTGTATTCAAGAAGATGTGTATAGTTTTATGGTGATGTTTCGCAGGGTCATGACACTGCTATTTAAAATCTTCAGCAGGAATAATTTCAACAATAGATAAAAGTTGTCATGTGTATTCCCATCAAACTACAGTAGGATTGTGCCAGTACATAAATTAACAGGATAGGCTGAGTTGGCTTCACTTAATCTGGTGAAGGAGAGGCTTAGTGATGATCAAATAGCATCCCATGACTGTTTGAAGGGCAAACATCACAGTATTGGAATTGATGGTGCCAGAGGGTATGACAAATGACAGTGGTCACATGAACTGCTTTTGTTCAGATCAGATATTAGCAAAAATGTCTCTGCTAGGTTTATCACGTGGCATGTAACCCAGAGATGTGGAGTCTTTTGTTCTAGAGAATTTTAAGACCAAGCTAGAGAAGTCCAGAGCTGACATGAATGGTGTTAGGCACAGTGCCACTTAAAGGTGGATATGGAGCTAAATGGTCTTCTAACGCCTTTCACCAATATTTATATAATTCTATTTGTTCTGTTATCAAATGGTAGTTCACAAGCTTGGTGCTGAAAACAGCTGTTTAGCAAGACTAGATTTTTTTTTAATGAATCTGCACAGTACTTATGCAGGTATGTTTAACCTCCTCACAAAAAAAGTAAAGAAAGAACTCTACAATAGACCTGTAGTTTCCTATCCTCAACAACTGCAAAATGTCTTTCACCTCCCTACTAAATCTCACAGTACACTGAATGCTTTATTTATCAGAATGTTCCTACAGATATTTTTTTAAAGATATATCCTACTCCTGGAAATGTGGGTACGATGGAGATTTCTTCTTGGTCAGCAACAATGCACACGTATGTATGAGCAGTCACTGAGCACTTAACTCCCAGCAAATTGAGTGCTTATGATAAAGAGCTCCCATTTATCTTTTATCTTCCTCCTCACTTCCAGTCTTAGCTTACTGTGTAATCCAGCTTTGAAATTTTAACCTGTTCACATGTGATCAGATGTGTATACTATTTTAGAACAACTTATTGCTCAAAAAGAAAGACATCAACTATGATGTTCTGTTTCTGCCATAGATCATGATACGTAGGCAAGTGTTGAGTCCACTTGTTTAACCAGATGAGGTTTAACAAAAGCAAGTGTAGAGACTTAAACCTAGGGAGGAATAACTGCAGTCACTGATACAAGTTAGGGGTTGACCTGCTGGAGAGGAGCTCTGAGGAGAGAGACCTGGATGTCCTGGTGGATGATGGGTTGGCTGTGAGCCAGCAGTGTGCCCTGGTGGCCAAGAAGACCAATGGCATCCTAGAGGGCATTGAAAAGAGCATGCCAGCAGGCTGAGGAAGGTGATACTCCCCTTCTACTCTGCCATGGTAAGACCTTACCTGGAGTATTGTGTCCTGTTCTGGGCTCCCCAGTACAAAAATAGACAGGGATCTCATCAAAAGAAATCAAGCAGAGGGCTGCAAAGATGATAGAGGATGTGGAACACCTCCCTTATGAGGAGAGACTGAGAGACCTGGGTCTGTTCAGCTTAAGAAGACTGAGAGGAGACCTGATCCACTTCTATAAATATCTAAGGAGCAGGAGGCAAAGGGATGAGGCTGGCTCTGGAGATGTTCAAGACCCACCTGGACGCCTACCTGTGCAACCAGGGCTAGGGAGCTGCTTTGGCAGGGGGTTGGTCTAGATGATCTCTAAGGTCCCTTCCAACCCCTGTAATTCTGTGACTGTGTGGCACCTCTCTTCTTTCCTGTGCAGGAGTTTCCTAAACCCCAGACATTTCCAGCTCAGGTTTTCTACTTCGTTGAGTGTTCCAGGTGCCTTCAAAAGTGGTTTCTGTCACCAGTGCTCCTCAGTGGGTCTCTCTTGTATGAACTGCACTCATTTAAGAGCCCTTGCTACTGTACTGCAAGTAGATTTTGTTTCTACAAAATTGGAATTTGGTAGTCTTGTAATTTTAAGTCTGCGTATTTTCTTTGACTTAATGGAGTTTAAATTGGTTGGTATGTAGTAAAATAGGAAATAGAATTTCGTATTATGGGAAAATTTTATTTGTTGTGTGTTTATATTCTTCAAAGCTTGCTTATCTTAAATAAGCCACTTTATCTTTTAGGGCATTTTGCCTTTGTGTCTGTTACCGGTTTAAGTATGTCAGATACTAGTCCTGAATTATGAATCACTTTGATTTTTCCCTATCATTTGAGTTCTTACAAGCTGACACTGAAAGAATAAATTAGATCACACCAATGTGATCTGTTTCCTGCAACCTGTGTAAAATAAAAAATTGAGCTTTTCTTTCATTTGTATTCTTAAAATTATTTTGCCTACAGTGTTGCATTAATGGCTTAAGTGTTTCTTAGCACTGTTTGTTCAAACTGCTATTATTATAGTTCTTACAATTCTGTTGAATGTGACTCAGTTCCACATTCATAGCAAAATATAATACTTTTTGCCAACTAAAAATGTGTAAGAAAACGCATATCTCTAATTGCTTTCCTGTGGAAGATGTGTGTAGAGTGTCTTTAGAATTGTTCTGTGCAAGAACATACACTTATATGGAAAAAAATGCATTTGCACCAACAGAAGTGTTGTTCTTTGTAGCTGCAGTTCGTTGCCACTTTTTGACCCCTTTATGTTTAAACTATAATACTTTGCACCTATACTGGGATTTGCATTTTGTTCCCTTATATTTATTTCAGTCTGCCTAACAGCATGATTGGAAACAGGTATATTTTTATTCTTACATCCTGCTTTTTATACATGTTTTGTAAGGAATGCCAGTCTTTATTCTAGGTGATGTGGGTGTAGTTTTGAATGAAACTCTAAAAATGGATTACATCTAACAAGTTTACATGTGATGATTGAAAAAACAATACTGAAATGGTGCTATGATGTTTACTGAGGATCTGCAAGGCTAATATGATTTTAGAATTGCTACTTGAACTTGGTATTAATCTTTAGTTGCAAGTTAGGTTCAGAGTTATTTTGGTAACTGACTTTTGGATTGCAGGCAGTTCTTGAGTGATTGAGTCATGATGATCAGAGAGATGTGGGAATCTCTGTATGGAGGGGAAATAAAACTATTTTAGAGTGGAAACTGAAAATGCTGTGGCTTGTTGAAATGCAAGCAGGCAAAAAGAAATTGTGAAGAGCTGTAAGTATTTTGAGTAAGAAACTATCAAAATCGGGGAGTAACCACAGAAGCTAGGTGGAGGAAAAAAAATGAAATAGTAAAAGGGATAAGTCCAAAAGAAGAGCTAAACTGGAAGCCAGAAAGCAAAGAGTGAGTGTGATCAGAAGCTTGACTTGTTTGTGTTGTGGTAATGATTTTCCAAACTAGTAGTGGGAGGCTGTTTGACAATGTTGTAATGGTGTGAAGAAATAAATGCTGTTATTTATTGAACAAAGGACAGCTTTTTTTTTTTTCCCCTCACGGTAGTTGAGACTTTCAGTAGGAAAGTAGGGAAAATAGTGGCAATCAGGAAGGCTATGAAGTGTTGTTGTCATCAAAGGATCTGGAGAATTTATACTACTGAAAATCAAAGATGTGTTGCATAAAACTGCAAATCTGAAAGATCCTGCTCCATGGAATCCTACAACCACATGACCAGTGCTGGCCTTGTCACGCCCAGCTCTGATTTACTGCACGGATGAAGGTGTTCTTTCAGTTTTATTCACCTTTGAATGCAGTGCATAAAATTCAGCTCTGTGGTGTACGATGCCAGGAATCAAGCAACTTGGACAGGCTGATCAAAGATACTGACAGAAGTTCCATGAAGTTCAACAGAGGGAGATGCCAGGCACTGTGTCTAGGTAGGAACAACCCCGTGTACAAGTACAGTACATTAGTAGATGACCACTGCAAAATCTGCTACTTTTTAATGTAAGAGTTGGGAAGCACAGTTGAAACATTCCCTCTTTGCCTACTGTGCTGAGGATATTTAAGCTTTACAGAGTTTGGAAAATATCATTTGTTTCACCCTCCCTCCCCCCCACCCTTGAGTTCTCTGTCTTAGTTGTCCATTTTTGTATAAATTAAAGCAAACTAGTGCTTCAGTTTGTCCCAGAAATAAACCTAAATGATCAATGAGTACATGTATAATCAAACAAATTATTTACACCATGGTAAACTCTTAGCTGTGTATTTTACCAGACACTATAGTATTGAAGTATCACAAAACAATCAGTGGCATCCAGTATCATCACTTACCTAAACTCCTTTTTTCTGATGTTTATCTCTACTTCTCCAGAAGATAAGAGAAATAATCTTTGTACGTCACTTGCAGAATCCCTTTGGTGCAATGAAATTTGTTCTTACCCAGGCTTTGCAGCTTACTAGGTTAAAACTGATTTTTGATCCCTTAAACTAGATATATCCAAAGACACTTTGTGCTTGCTTTGCCTGCTGCACTGTCAGTTCCTGATTTCTATGGGGTTCTTGTGTATGCATTTCTCTTGTCCCGTTCTGCGGCTCCTCAATCAAGAGAGCTGTATATTTAAAAGCAAAACTTGAACGTTTCATATTTGATTTGAAATGACTTCATTGGTGGTGAAATTATGTTTGCTCTGACACAGTATAATGTTGCCTGAGCCAAGCTTAGTTGCCAGAAGTAGCTTTGCTACAGTATGGGTAAGAGATGAGGCTGCACATGTTGAGTCCTGTGCTATTTTGGCTAGACAGCTACTGTCAGGAGTTATGTCAGTACTGCAGTAAATCCTTCTCAACTTTTTCTTGATACTCTAAAGAAACATGTGTTTAATTTTTCCATCCCAGCACATGTTCATAGTGATACATAAGCAGTGGCTTCTTTTTTTTTCTTAAATTCTGCACAAGCAGCAGAGTTAGCAAGGGACGAGAAGTTCTTGTTTGCTGGGAGAAAACAGAAGTTCCCCACCTTTAAGGAGGGTAAGGATAAGGATTTAGGAAAGTGTAGGCTGGTCATTGTCGTCTAAGTTTCAGACATATGCAATACAAGAAGGTGATTGTGAGCATGGATTTCTGAAGGTAAAATTATGCTTCACCAACCTGACCTCCTTCTGATGTGGAATGAGTAGCTTAGTTGATGGAGTAGAGCAGTGGATGTTTATCTTGCTTTTAGCCTGACTTCTGACACTGTCTCAAGTAAACTGATGAAGCGTTGGCTAGGTATGGGAGCAGTGAGGTGGTCTGAAGGGTGCCATGCTCAGAGGGTTGAAAACCAGTTTAGAGTTTAGCCTATTTTTAGTGGAGTGCTTCAGGAGTCAGTATTGAATCCTGTTTGGTTCAGTGTCTCCTTTAGTAAGTTGGATGATGGGACACACAGTAAATGGCAGATGCAAAACTGAGAGGAGTTTACCTCACCAGGGGTTGTGCTGGCTTAATTAGAGCAACTTGGACAGGCTGAACAAATGCACTGACAGAAGTTCCATGAAGTTCAGCAGAGGGAGATGCCAGGCACTGCATCTGGGTAGGCATAACACTGTGCACAAGTACCATCAGGTAGCAGATCTGATGAAGAAGATCTTGGAGTCATGGTGGACAGCAAACTGAGAGCCACCAGTGTACCCCTGAAGCGAAGAAGACCATTTGGAGTGCTGGGGCAAATTCTGTCCTTCCCAGTACATGGAAGGAAAGGCCAAGAGCTGGAATTGTTTAGCGTGGAGAGGAGGTTTAGGGTGTGTGTGTGTGTGTGTATCCTACTGGTAAATAAGTACTGTATAATGGGTATAAAGAGGATGGAGCCAGACACTTCTCAGTGGTATCTAGTGATAAGACAGGAAGTGGTGGGCACAAGCTGAAATACAAGCAATTGCATTTAAACATAAGAAAATATGTTTTAATGCAGTTTGAACACTGGAACAAGTTGCCCGTAAGGTTGTGGAGTCCGTCCTTGGACATGCAGGAACCCCAACAGGATAAGATGCTGAGCAACCTGCTTAATCAGCTGTTTTAAGCAGGAGGATTGGAATAACTGATCTTCAGAAGTCTCTCTAACCTTGACAATAGTATGGTTCTGTGATCTAAATTCTGAAGGACCCTGTTAAGATATTAAGATAATTCCGTTAAGATAAAGAAGAGGAGGGTTTCTTCATGCTGGTTCTTTAAACATAAATAACATGAGTACTTTTTTCTTGATTTTTGTCAGCAGTAAAATACTTCTAGCCCTTAATTGGTAAAATAATTTCTTTCCCAATTTGTAAACTTTTTAAAAAAGCAAAAAGTTGAATGGTGATCATTTTAAATGACGCTTTTGCTTGCTTTGTTTTTCAGCCATTCTTATGTTGGTCCAGATTACAGCGTACAGAAAAACACTGGAAAAATTTCTCTAGAGCATATTGATGCTGTAAGTACTCTCTGTTTGAGTTCTATTATATATTGATACATTCTGATTTAAAGCCAAATGCCTTATGTGCAAACTGTCTTTTCATTTTTATTCAGTATTTGTTTTGTAGCTGTTGAGAACTACATGATTGAAATAGATAAAATTTTAAAACCCAACAAAATTAACTGAAAATATATCTAATCAGGATTTAGATTGAAGCTATAATGAATTGCTTAATTTGTTGCTTAATTCTGTCTACTTTCACAAGTACCTAAAACAACTACAAACAGATTTTAATAAAATTGCCTTATTTTTTTTTAACTTAAATGTATTACAAGTAATTTTATCTGAACTGTAGAAGTAAATTTTAGTATCTACCTTAAACACAACAGCATTCCTTTTAATTGTGAATTATATGATATTACTCAGCTGTCCAAAAATAAAAATGCAAAGCCCAAGTAAACTTGAACATTGTTTTCTATCACGGATCTTGCTTTATAGGAAATAGATTTCTCCAGATAAAATATCTGCAGATCAGCTGCAATTAATTTTAATCTTGCTTGTAGTTGCTTAAAGTTGTTCATACAAAGAGAACTCCAACCAACAAAATAAAGCATAAATAAATAAATAAATAAACACCCACCAATACAAAACCACTAAAGTTCTCTAACACAGATCACCTTGCCATTGTAGAAGGTAAAATAATGAAGAGGCAAGAAGTATTGAAGCCTGACAGCAATTAAATCTTTGTTACTTGGGACAGAGGACAGAAGACATCTGGATATTACTATCTTACTGTCCTTCGGACTTTCTTCTTGAGATGATTATTGGAATTGATGCCTAAAGGACACCCTGAACACACATGACTTTTCTTCTAGCCATTCACATTTTCAATTGGAGCTAATGACTGATCCCAATAAGCTCGTATCCTACGAATTAAATGATCAGTGTGCCTTTTTTCTCTTGACAGCTTTCTGTGAAATCGTTCCCTCTTTGCATGCGGCAGTTGCACAAAGCCCTGCGTGAGAACCATCACCTCCGCCACGGAGGCCGTATGCAATATGGACTCTTCTTAAAAGGCATCGGTTTGACTCTAGAACAGGCACTGGAATTTTGGAAAAAGGAATTTATCAGAGGAAAAGTGGATGCAGACAAGGTAATTCAAGTAGTGAAAAAGACCTAATATGAATGTGAGGATATACTTAATGTGCATGTGTGCTGTATATTTGGATAGGTGCTTGGTAAAGTTTGATAACTGTACAAAAACGAAGTTATGTATTTTAAAGCTTTGTTATTTCTTTGTTTTTCTTCTTTTGGTTATGATATTATTATTTGTATATGTGTATAAATGATGTATATTATAGCTGAGGGTATAGTCTGCTTTGATTTCAGCAAGGCACTTGATACTGTCTCCCACAACATCTTTATGATGGAGCTGAGGAAGTGTGGGATAGATGAGTAAGCAATGAGGTGGGTTGAGAACTGGATGATTGGCAGAGAGGGTTGTGGTCGTTGGTGCAGAGTATAGTTAGAGGCCTGTATCTAGTAGTGTTTCCCAGGGGTTGACGCTTGGTCTGGTCTTGTTCAGCATCTTCATTAGTGACCTTGATGAGGAGATAGAGTCCACCCTCAGCAAGTTTGCTGATGATATGAAGCTAGGAGGAATGGCTGACGAACTTAGAAGGTTGTGCTGTAATTCAGTGAGACCTGGACAGGCTACTGGAAAGTTGAGCAGAGAACAAGTATAGAGTCTTGCACCTAGGGGGGAATTTTTCGCATACACCAATACAGGTTGGGGGATAACCTGCTGGAGTTGAGCTCTGAGGAGGGACCTGGGTGTCCTGGTGGATGACAGGTTGGCCATGAGCCAGCAGTGTGCCCTGGTGGCCAAGGAGGCCAATGGGATCCTGGGGTGCATTAAAGAGTGTGGCTAACAGGTTGAGGGAGGTGGCCCTTCCCCTCTTCTCTGTCCTGGTGAGGCCATACCTGGTGTATTGAGTCTGTCTTCTGGGCTCCCCAGTACAAAAAAGACAACTTCAGTGGAGGGACACTAAAGATGATAAAGGGCATAACACCTCCCTTGAGGCTGAGAGACCTGGGTCTGTTCAGCCTTGAGAAAAGAAGACTCAGAGGGGATCTGATCCATGTATGTAAATATCTCAGGAGCAGGAGGAAAATGGACAAGACTGGACTCTTCAGCAGTATGTGGTGATGAGGAGAAATGGCCACAAACTGAGGCATAGGAAGTTCCACACAAGTGTGCGTGGGAACTTCTTCCCAGCGCAGTGACGGAGCAGTGGCACAGCTGCACAGAGAGGTGGTGGAGTCTCCTTCTCTGGAGACATTCCAGACCCGCCTGGACACCTACCTGTGCAACCTGGGCTAGGGAGCTGCTTTGGCAGGGGGTTGGACTCCATGATCTCTGGAGGTCCCTTCCAACTTGTACGATTTTGCCATTCTGTGATTCATTTTGTATTGTTCATTCTTGTGAAACATGGAAAAAAGCAGACTAGCCCTAAAGTCGGATGGTTTTTTTATGTAAGGTCTAGAAAAACCTTATTTTACCACTCAAATTAGTGGGAAACCACTGGTGTGTGTGAAACACAAGTGCTGTGTGACTGAATTAATTCACGGTGCAGGTAAGTGACATTAGTGCCTGTAAGGAGAGGTTCGCCTTTTTGTTGATTAATAAAAATAAAATTAGTTGGACAGCTGTGTGGTAGTTGAGCTTGCTGTAGCAGATTTACAGTGCATAAAGAAACCTGCTCCTTGTTTTGCATTGTGTAATGTTTTAACAAGTAGAATCAAGCAGGTGCCCTGCCATATCCATATGCTTGTCCTGTGGTATATGGCACTGGGGCATACAGGTAGAGTTCAGGAGTTTTCTGTTAGAACAAGTGCTTCAGACCATATAACATTATGAGATCTTAACTTTCCAGAGTACTATGAAGATTGGCAGGTGATTTTCTTTTTTCATAAGCTAGAGTTCCTGCACCTTGTCTATTAAAAAAAAAATGTAGCGCTGGGTATAATGAATTACAGTATGCATCTTCCATTTCAAGTCCCAGAAGATAGGTGAACTAGTCTGCACGTCTTTTGGAAGGAGAGATGAGAGATTAAAACAGCATTTTGATAAGGGCTTAGACCTATGTAAGTCTAGTCCCTTTACTGGTGCGTGGTTTAAGAAGAAATATGTATTTAATTAAAGCAGAAAAATCTGAAAACATAATCCTCTCCAGAAATTCAAGATAAGATTTCAAGCTAGGTAATTCCAATTTTGCAGTTGAATATCGATTAACTACTGGTAGCAGCAGGTCCTTTTGGAGCAGCTGGAGCTGACCTGACATGGGGCACTGCTGGGCTCTACCCACAGAGGCTGCTCCTGCAGTCCCCCTGTTATGAAAACTGGGACTGGAGATCTTTTGAGGTTCCTTCCATGTTCTGTGATTCTGCCCACGCATCAGGTTATAGGTAGAATTAAATTGTTGTGAGAGCTAGCCACTAGGGGGAGACAAGATCATAAAGAATGAACACATGTAGTGTACAGATCTAAGTTCAAAGTGCTGTTGTAATGCTTTGTAGGTCTGCATGTTTGTTTTGTGGAAACAAACCATATTTTAAAATGAAAATAGAAATAAGTGTCTGCTAATGTGCTGAGCAGCACTTTTAAGCATGAGGAATCAATTCTAGATTTTTCTAATGCGCAAAAATGGTGTGGTGGTTCCTTAAGACAGCCTCTACCTCCTAAATGTCCTGGAGTATATTCTTTGTCAGTCAGTTGATTACATTTAATTTGTATATTTCACTTTCTCATTTGTTTCAGATTTGGGAGTTGATTTGCAGCAAGGTTTTTTTTTTTCACTTATGCCTTTTGTACTGGGGTAATAATGGTACCTGCTATTTTGGGAGTATGTTTTGATTCATAAAAGACTGAAGATCTCTGTTCTGTCACATTTAATTGTAATTCTCTAGTTGGATATAATTTGCTGCTTTTATTCTGGAGTTATTTAAACCTTAGAAAACTGCCAAAGCCTAGTGATATGTTGGACGGCAAACCACAATCTTTGGCATCCAAGAAATTGAAATATAAATCTAATTGAAATTCCTCCATACAGATTAAAATTTGATCTTTTCCATCAGTACATCAGCAGTACTGTAATGCAAGCAGATGGCTAGGCTTGAATTCTCCAGAGATGTGTAAAAGCTACTATAAAACTTTAAGGAAATCATTACTGTCTTCTAGAATAACAAAACCAGAACATATGTGTTGCATATATTACCTATAAAACATTATCCCCCTGAAATCTGTGGAAAATGGTAGAGTAGAACATCATGATAACAAACTATTGATATTATAGCTAAGCGTCCTTGCTTTCATTGGTTATTGGAGGACTGGATAGTCAGGCTCTTTGATAAATCATACTTTTGTATTAAGCTCCCACAGACTTCCACTATTGGCTGCAGAAGTTGGCTTCAGTATAACCACTACATGTATTCCTCTCTCATTGTTAGGGATGTAGTGGGAGAGAGCATGTGAATATAAAGATTTGGGGTGAATCATTTTTATCTGTATCGGCAAAAATGACATTATTGACACTATTATAACATTATTATGACATTATTAACACTATTATATGTTGAATGGCCCTGCTTACATTGTATAGTTGAACACAAAGGAGGTAAAAATATTTTTATATGTTTTCAAATGCTTTTTATGTTCTACAAACAAAGATAGCTCTTGAAGCTGCTTTAATAGCAGGCTAAATGATTTAATAATCGGAAGAAACATGAAAATGTATTTTCATTTAAATGTCTTATTTGAATCCCCAGATGCAGTATTGAATTTGCATTAAATCTTTTATTTAAAAGCACGTCTAAGGAGAACAAAACGTATCAGAGTTTAAAAAAACTGATTTAAATTTCAACCCTAAAGGCTAAAGAGAAGGATCTCTGGATTTCACTGTTCCTGTGTTCTTTACTTTGTTTTTTTAATCTATCATAGCATTCTGTATCATTCTTCTGAAGAGCTAGGTCTATGCAATCAGTGTACTTCTGCAAAACAGAAGTGAATAGAGCAGGATACCTGTTGTTAGTTGCTGAACAGTCATTGCAGCATTGATACGTATCAAAAGAAAAATGCCCAATCTGAAATCCCTAGTTGAGTTACTATCCAGAAATCAGCTTCATGACATTGAATCTATCAAGAGATCTCCTATCATATAAATTACTTTAATACCTTTTCTGCATATAAATTGAAGACTTGATGTTATAAAGAGCATTGTCCGAATGGAATTTCCCTGTTCTTGAAGGTATGGTTGCTGAAGACAACTGAAGGAATCTAAGCTGAAAAATTCAGGAGTCTGTTTTTTTTCATAATAAACAATAAACAATAGAGGTATTGAGTGAATTTGTTTAACAGTCAAAACATATACAGCTAGACATGAGAATTTAAAGCATGTCTTGAAGCCACAAGTGGATGGATTACTGTTGTTGCATCTGAATCAAGCTGAATTAGCACAACTTTTACAACTTTTGTTGTAGCTGGAAAAGGAATGTATTCTTTTGTCTTTGATAATTTTCTAATAAAAATCAAAAGTTTCACACAAGAAATTGAAAATCTTGATGACTGAAGCTAGGATATTCTTATGAAACTGCTGTCTGGTCATGGAATTTAGTCCCAAAGAATCATAGTATCTTCTGTTGAATGTATTCAACAGAATACAGTATTTCAGTTGCTGTTGAAATGTGGTTATTTTTTGTCAATAAGTGTATCACAGTGAATATGTGAAATATGTGCAGGAATCCTGCAGTTATGTATTATTTTTGTCTAAAGTTGTTTTAGTAATGGGGATTTTTGTTCTCTCTGTCTTGTATTCATTATGTATGTCTCAGGGACATGATTTAGCAGAGGGTTGTTAGGTAGTACGGTTAGGTCGTGGTTGGTCTCTGTGATCTTTGAGGTCTTTTCCAACCTGAATGATTCTATGGTTCTGTGATTCTACTTTCTAGCATTCTCCATTCTCTCTTGTGGAGCAGTTCAGCATTTTGAAACACTCTGAGTATTGTCTGCATATTTCTGACATGCTAGTCTACATGATTTTATTTCTTCAGTTTGCTCTGCATATCTATTGAGGAAAGCAGCAGGAAAGAGATCTGTAATGGAATTTGGAGGGGAGTGGACTAAGGCTTGCTTTTGCTCTATTCTAAGAAGCCATGTGAGCAACTTCTTGCAAATTCTTCTAAGACTTAGTAAGGAATCTTATCCTTCCTGACTGTATGAAATGTAAATTCTGCTAATTAAGCGATTTGAAGTAGTACATCCTAGCTCCAGTTGACATTAGAAGTCAGTTGATGTGAAATTAGATGTGAATGTAAGACTAGATGTTTAAGCCCTCTATTGCTTCTTTGTGATGCATGGTAGGAAAGTCTTATCACTTCAGCGAGGCAAGATGAAAGTAATAAATCTTTCACCATTTCTGCCACTGCACAGTGTATGTAATCATCACTGAAATAGTAGTTAACCTTCAACATAAAGTTTATGTTAAAAATGCACGTACTTTAACTGTGTTCAGAGGCTTTTAAAGTTCAGGTAAGAATAGTAATAGATAGTAAGTGGTGCATAATGTTGTGCTATTTAATTGAACTGGTTAGCTTGAGTATCATGCATGTTTGCAGATGAAATACTCACTGGTAAGGGGTCTGTTCTTTCCAATGAATAAATGATTATTTTGGTATAATTAATGGCGTTTCCAAAATTAGCTGTGTTCAGTTTTCTTTTTCACAGTAGTAGAAGTTGTGTCAATTCCTTGTACCCTTGTCAGGGGAATAAGCTGCAACCTCACTTGATATTGTTTCCTTGAAGGGTGCATTAAAATTTTATTTTACCTGCTACCTATTTGGGATTCTGCGTACTAAAATGAATGAAAGCTAACAGGAACCTTTTGTTTTATTTTTGAACTCTTTCTGTTGAAGTATGTGTTTTACTTTAAAAACAGTATTGTATGACCTCTTAAACATGAGGCGTTTCCTGGATTAACAGCAAAGTTAAGGATACTAAAGAGAAAGTGTCTTTGGGACGTAATTATGTAGACTGAGAGAGAGATGTAGTTTTAATTATGCCCTGTAGCAAATGTGGATGCATATTAAACTCAATCAGGCTTCTGTGCATTTCCTTCTGAAACTGTCTTTATTCAGGCCTTCCATTACAAATCAGCACATTGGTGTACCCTAAGCCAACTGAATATTGACAAGAATCTGTTTCATTACTTGTCATTCCACGTTTTAACATTTTTTATAAGGCAGTATTTTTCTTACAGATACGTTGTTAAATAAAAGTCAATAAACATTAGAATTTAAAATAATAAGTTTCCTATCATGTAATATGTGAAAAATCTTAGAATAGATTTTTTTAAATGAAATGGGGATGGTATAAAAATGTTATTTTTCAGCATGTTTTTGATTCATAGGTATTCAAAGAGACCGTGACTGATGATGATACACTAAAAAGCATAAAATCCTCCATAGAGTTGCTGCATTTCTCACTTGCTTTCTTTCAAAACTCAAGAGACTATAGACTTTAATACCACTGTAGGAAGACTGTACTTGGTAGAAGATGTTTGTTTCGTTGACTGTTACAGCAACAGCAGGGTGGTAGGTACATCAGTGATATTTTAGGAAAAGTACTAGATTTGTTTATCTGGCTGCCAACTTTATGTTCTATGACTGTGAAGTATCTGAGTATCAGTATGTTCTTTGGCAGTATGTGCTTTAGCAGGCTGTCTTGATATCTTCCTAACAATACAGCTTTCTCTTTATAGCCATCTGTTGAAAAATACCTGCTATATAACATTTTTGGTTGTTTACCCCAAATTCTGAGAAAGAAGTAAATGTTTTTTGAGATGAAAATCTGCTCAATCTTATCTTTTTATTAACATCCACAATGAATGACATGCCTGGTCCCTATCAGTTGTGTCCTATGTTTTTTGAACAGGAAAACGGTGTTTTTGGTAGAGAAACCAAATAACATTGATAAAATTGTTTGAAATAATATTTTTAAATTATTTTATTAAATGTTCAGATTTGCTGTAGTCTTATGAACTAACTTCCAAAGATCCGGAATTATCTACTGTCTTCTCTTTTGATAAGGTCCATGTAATTCCTGTAACATCTATCTGTTGTACTCCATATGTCTATATTCAACCAGCAAATTGTGGCTATCTTTCATATTCAGTCATCCAGAAAAGCTGTATGTTGTATCAAATGGGCAATCTACTGATTTACCACATAGATTTAAATATAAATAAAGTATTTTTACTTTCAGAATTTATTTAGCGTTGTGCCTCATGTCTTTCAAAATGCATTTAATCTCTTGAATAAATACATTTTTTTTATATCTAACCTGTGCTATGAACGCTTCAGGTTTCAGAAATTTACTTTATTGATCTGAAAAAGTTGAATTACTGTGATCAGATTTTAATATTTCAACACTAGAGTGGTTTCTGCTTCTTGAAAGAAAGTGAATACTGATTTTGTATTGAATGCTCTGTTTCTTTCGTGTTCCCTTTGTCCTTCCTTAATAACTCTTATACAGATGTACCCTGCTGTACATGGGGAACAGAATCTAGTGATTTTTAGCAAGTCCAAATTCTTTTCAAATTCAATTATTTTTCTGATAATTATTCTTATTGAAGTTGGGTTTGTGTCATGAGAACTGGGTCAGTACCAGTGAGGAAATAGCTTTGTTTAAAAATATTGTGTTTTAGTTGAGTTACGGTAGTTGAGTTGTCCTTCCTGTGTTTTGGTACCAGACTTTTTTCCCTGAAATTGTATTCATTTTTAGACCCTTGCAGCAGACACTAAGAAATCAGATGTATATTACTTCAGTGAATGTAGAAGGAGCTGTTACATGAAGTCGGGAGTGTTCAAATAAGTCTTAACTGGAGTACACTGTTAAGATATAAGTACCCTTTTATACTGTATGTAAGCAGTTTTGCTTATTATGACAGTAAGAACTAATATCTGTGTTTTTTAGCACTTCAATTTCCTTTGATCATCATCTTAAAATGTGATTTTGTCTTCTGCTGTACTGCTAGTAAAGGAAGACGTGTTTTTTACAGCAGTTTTTATAGGGAGGATGCTAGCACTCTTGAGCAAATAGCAAATCTTTAAATCCCTTGTTTTTCTCATTCTTTTATGACAATATAAAAAAGATAAGCCTGCGTGTTTCAAGAGTAGGCATAAAGTTTATGTATCTGAGGAAACATATTCATTAGTCAGCTCTTCTTGGTGAGCTGGGAAGGGATTTGCTGCTACCTTAGAACATTACTAGTTTGGGCAGCTGATGTCTTTCTGTTCTGACACCATCGTCATCATCTAAGAGATTTAACCACATCTCAGTAACTGCAAACATTTTGGTCTTTTTTTTTCTTTTTTACGACTGTGGCAAAGAAAAAAAAGGGTATCAGATGCTGATATGAAGGCATATTCTCCAACCCAAATCACTGAATCTCTTTTGCTGCTGCTTCTTCAGCAAATCTGAGACTCAGGGTAAAATTGATTATCTTGGACTTGACGATGCTCTGTATTACTTACTGAGTTAGTCATAGACTTCTAATGAATGAGGAGTGCTTTTCTGGGGCACAATTGTTTTTACTCAATAGTAGCAGGACCTTGCCACTCAAACTCATGATCATTGAAGAGGGCATGCTTTTTTTTCCCCAATTTCATGTTGCTTCTTACGTGTGTTACACAATGCTGAAGTTGTCTTCAGACATCATTCTGATCAGAGTATAGATAGATAAAGGATTCCTAATGTGCAGTATAGAAAGATCATAGCTATATAAAGGACTCCATTGCTGTACTGTAAGAATACTTGCAAGGGAATGCATGCAGTAATAGTTTAATGAAGTAATTCAGTAATATTTTTTCAAGCTGGAGAGCTTGCTTTCTGTGCAAGGTAGATGATTTTAAAAGGGAAGAAAACTTTTATTGTTTGTGTAGTTCAGACTGTGTGCAGAAACTTAGTCTGTGCTTTAGAAGTTATGTATTTAGGAAATATGTAAAATTAAGAATATGGTCTAGAGCTATCACAGGTGTGGGCTGAAGGTTGGGCTGAATGAGCTTAGTGGTTTTTCCAACCTTAGTGATTCTGTGAGTCTGAGATTTGAAGATGTTCCTCTCTGGATATGTCGCGTAGATAGAGAGCTTCAACTTCTGTGCTAAGTATGCTCAGATATTTCAACTCTGTGGCAGGTGTGTTAAGCTGAAATGTAACATCAAGTAGTGAGCCAGGCTTCCTTGGATTCATTCGTCTCCTGCAGATATGTTTGAAACTGGGAGTACTGTAGCAGAGGTCAGTTGCAACCCACACCATCAAAGGTGCTCTTCTTCCAGAGCTGATGGCTGTACCTTGTGCCTTCCATATGCATTTCTGGTCTTGTGGTTGAACATTGTAGGAGGACCTGTCAATTTTCATTGACTGAAATAGCAGAGTCAGGTTTTCCTCAGCTTATCTCGATGAGTTTCTCTTCTGATGTTCCCACCCTGGATCTCTACATCTTCTCATCCATAGCTTTGAAATGTTATGACAGGCTAGTACAAATATTCCCTCTGTCAGAGTGCAATCTAGGCCTCGTTTCCCATTCCTGCATTTTATTGCAAATCTTATCGCCTGTTTAAAAACAAAATCTATTTGGACATATTTCAGGATTCTTCACATACTAATAGCATGACTCCATGCTGATATTTCTCTGAGAAATTAATCTGTTTTCTTCCCTATTTTGTTCCTTTATAAGTTTTTATTGTACGTGCTCGTCCAGGTTACAGTATATTATATAAAGGACCCCTGAGCTGTACTGGTCCAAATGCATTAGATGTTTACTGTGGTTAAGTAAAACTAAAAAAAACCAACACATGATAGCTTTGTTGTTTAGAGTATAGATAGAGCAGTAGGAATTTACTTTGCAGACTTTGCAGGATGTCCTGGCCAATATTTATCCTTCTCTTCCTAAAGCATGCAATCGCTGCTGCAGTGGTATGTGTGCAAATATGGATTTTTTGCAATTCTGATACAAGCTTACTGAATCTAATTTCTCCTTGGTATACATATTCTTTATTCTTGGATCCCAAGCTGCTGTTATGATCAATAGGGCTCTAGCCAATACAGTCAATAGTGTCTAGATAATGATTTATTTAATGAGCTTCTTGGTGCCTCAGTTAGGGCAAATTAAATTGCTCCCCAGACTCCTCTGATTACATTGACCTCCATTGACAGTAATGGGAGATGTCTGAATTTAGATGTATAGAGCTGAATCCTATTCCTATAGATGCACACAAAGTCAGTTACTATTCTATTTCTGTTTAACTTCCTTAGTCCTTGTTATTGTACTACGTGCCAAATTGCTGTCTGCTTTGCAATCTGTTAACACTCTTACATCTCTTTTAGCAGTAATGCTTTCTGTGTTCTCTGTTACGTGTGTTGGATACTGTTATTCTCTGACTACCACTCCTGATCAAATTGATAGTGCTGTTAATTTACTTACCTTGTCTTGAAAGAGACACTTAGAAATTACATCACCTGAACTCTCTGAATATTGAAATGCAAGAAATGCCTTGAAAACACAGCAATGAGAAAGTCAGGGAATGACATTGATATGCTTGTAAATTGTGGAATACTGGAAGTGTGTGGTTCCCCCCCCCACAGCTGAACAGCATCTCTTGTTCTAGATGCTTATTTTATGTTTTTATGGAAGAGTAAATAAAAATTGAGAGCTTTATCAATAGCATCCCAATAACTCCAAACTGAGCTGGGTATTTTGAGATCACAGACATCTCAAAGGAGCATTGCTGTTCAGGGAGGTAGGGGAAGGACAGGACTAGTAGGTGGTGCCTTCTTCCTGTTCCCTTCTGGTGTTAGGAAGAAGGATCCCAGTGAATCCTTACTAATGAAGGGAAGACTTGCCAGGAACCTGCTGACCATGGAAACAGGTTAGATAAGTACAGTGGAAACAAAGTGTTCCTGCTGCGAACTACAGACACAAGGATGATTGACAGAGACCACTGAAAAGCACTGATCACTTTTGACAACTCATTCTACTTCCTTTTTCCCCTTTGCCCTCCCGACTATACTCTTCTACTGCCTTTCTCCTTTCATGAGCTGAAAGTGTCCGTAATTACTTTCATCCCAATTAAATTACATCTGTAGCAAATTTTGATATTTCTGATTGAATTACACAAATAATCTTGGAGTGTTTTAAAAATAGTTTGCCTAACTTATATTAAAGGAAGCTAAGTTTGCCATTAGAAAGCCTACCTGGCTGTACTTTTGCATGAGTGGTCTGGGGTAGATCAAAAACTACTTCAGGAGCCATGCAGTTTACACTTGTGGATACTATACAGGGAATTTAATTGATGAAACTTTTTCTGATTTCTTTGTGGTAGATGAAGCCACCACCAGGGCAGAGCACTTCTCTCTTCATAGGGTTTGGAAATACCTGAAACTGATAAGAAAAGAGGTTTTTTTTTTTTTTTTTTTTTTGTTTTTTTTTTTACTTAAATGTAAATTGGTCTGCAATGGCTGCCACACAACTTCTTAGAATTTTTCAGCTCAGTTTTAGCTGATGTCTCTGATCTGTTCCTTGTAGCAGAATGGCAAATAACAGAATAACATGATACTTATTCTGCAATGGCTAGAATGCCTTGCAAATGTTGTCTGTAATTGTTCTGTTCTTTGAAGTTGTCTTCAGTTGTACCTAACTGATAATTACTGGGCGCACGTGACCCATCCTTCTCTGCCTTGCTCAGAGAAAGATTTTCTCCAAGGAAAAATATATACTCGCTATATAGTCCGTATTATGTACATTATCATAACATACCCAAAGATCTCATATTTATGTGATCAAGCTCTATTGAAAATAACATTTCGGTAAATACTTGTCTGGAACACTGTAATCTGAAAAACTGCCTACTTATGTTCTGCAGAGTATCTCAGAACAGACATCATGTTCATTCTGTAGCTATGTCCAGAGGAAAGATAAGTCTTTAGAAATGTTCGTGATCTGGGAACAAGTTAGAGATCAGGCAACTTTAACTCTTATGAAATTAAAATCTCACAGATGTTAAGATTTGCATATGCCAGTGTTAAAGAAACAAACTTGATGGAAGGTAATTTTTAGCTCAGCTTCTTGGCTTTTGGTTGAGTGGTTCATTGCTTAAATGAGACCTATTTCTTGATCCCTTTCTCTCTCTTTAAAGCCATGACCCATCAACCCTAAACTTGGGCATAAATTACAAATGCCTGTCAGATTTTAGAAAGCTCTGAGAGCTAAACAGAGGAAAAACTGTTTAGGTCATTGAGACCATATTGTTAAAAGTTGCAGAAAGTCACTGTTCTAAAATATTACAAGCAGTAGTTGGTCTAGTGTATGTAGTTGCTCAGTAACGTAAGGATGTTCCCTTAGGACTGCTGTTATATTGAAGCTTTGGCAGTAACTTCCAACTGGTGCTAATGCATGCTGTGGTGGATGTATATGAATAAAAAACAATTGCTTCTGAGGGCGATTCTTCTTTATACATGTTCTAGTGTAACAGCTTCTCTGATCATTGAGTTCATACCCCAGTATGCAGAGGGCTGTTCCTCAGGTTGCATTTTCTGAAATGAAATTCCTCTATTCATGATTTCTTTCCATCATGGGGTATTGCACAGCCTGCTGGATATTAGTGCAGCTAAGAATTTGTTTCCGTGATCAATGATTAGAAACAGAATCAAAAGGACATGAGCTCTTGGTGAACCATGTAACTGTGCATGTTGATTTGTACCACTCAGGTGTGATGGCTCTGCAGTGTGGAGTCTGGATTTCAACAGGGACAGGTGAGGAGCACTGGGGCATTTTTGCTCAAATTCTAAAGTGCAGTGTAGTAAATGTGGGTTGGGTAGTACAGTATTGGTGTCGGACTTCCTCTGTTCCATAGTATTTCCAATGTATTGAAGTATTATAATCCTAGAGTAAAATCAGGTTTATAATGTTATTTCTGCTTTTTAATCCTTAAGGCTTCTCTGTTCAGTGCAATTTAAGGGATTCTCACCCAAGTATGTAGATGATGCAAAGTCTTCTGGTACCTTAGAATTTTAGGTTCATGTGCAGCAGCTATTTCTATTTCTATACATTTTAGGTCAGAATACAGTTCTACTGTAGTCTTAAAAGAGAAAGAAAAATAAGTAAACTTGGCCCAGAGAACATCTAGGTGAAACTGCTTGGAAATGGCTTCAAAAGGTCCAAAGAGGTCTATAAGAAAGCAGTGTGAAAATACCCAACTTGTCTGAAGGCTGTGTTGTGTTACTCTACATCTGTTTCTATTTACTGTAACAGCTCCATCTCCGCGTAAAACCATGACAGGTAGTAAAAGTAGTTTCTGTGGGCATTGATGTAAGTGATACAAAAGGTATAGGTCAGGATTTTAGTATACAGCACTGTTAGACAGCTATGTTAATTTTCTGGCAAACTAAGCAATGCATCCTGAAGTAGTCAAGATTTGATTTTCCCTTATAAAGAGCTGTCTACTTTGACTTGCTTACACAAATATCCTTCATTAAGCAAACGAAATGTGCATATATCCATTGTTTTGTGAAGAAGGAGGAAATGTTCCAGAATTTCTGGATGAAAAAATATGTGACTGTGTGGTCACAGACTTCAAACACAGCATAATGGATCCACAGACATTATGAATTAAAGTACGTACAACTTTGTGTTTGATGTTTGCACTTTTGGGGGCAGTTTTGCAGAGTAGATCTACCATTTTCTAGCTCCTGGTTAAGTTCCATGCTGAAGTGATACACAGTGGCGTCTGTATGTATGTAAATATAGTATGCACTAATATCAGAGTTTCACCATTATAGCCCTATCTGTTGCTGTAGTGCAGAGAACTACTGACTTTTGCTGTATTAGGCTTTTCTAAAGCTGACAGATGTGAAGGCTGTATTTAGATTTTGCAGCTTCTGCTGCAGCAGCCCTCAGCCAACAGCTGCTGCTTGCATCCCTAAGGGAGGGATACCTCTTTTACATGCCCCTTCTGAAGGAAGATCCTTGTATGGTCTTCTGCTTTATTCAACTGCTCTTGGTAAACCCAACCCTGCACTGCAAGCAAAAAAGTGTATTTTTTCCCCCCTTCTTAATAGAGTTTACTACATAGGATGTAGCAAGCACACAAGGATAAACTATCCTGCCTTGGCTGTGCTGGAAAACACAATTAACTTGAATATGACAGCCTATTGATAAAGAAGTTCCTTTTTTATCCATCCAGAAACAGGTGCAACGTGTGTTTCTGTGTTTATTTTCAAAGATTTATTTCAACATTTTATATATTTGCATATTATAGGTTTTCAGTTATACATAATTAAACTTTGTCAAGTCCATTCAAATGTTAGATTGGGAAAAGCATACTTCTGTTTTATTTTGTATGAATCTTATCAGGACAGTATATTTCACAGTTGTATGAATATTCTGAATTATTTAGTGGACAATTAATTTTGTGTGTACAAATGGGGGTAATTTTGAACTTGTGGATGTAAGCAGTTGTGTGCTTGAATGGCCACATGTAAAATGACATGAACTGAAGTCACTGAATGTTATTCACAGGACTTAGCTAAAATGATATATTTATAGCAGTGTACTTACTTGCTAAGGTAAATGTTTGTGCCTGTGTTGGTTTCTAAATTTTATTGGGGGAGTTGGTAGGAGTTGACGGTCTACTGTTAGACAAAAGAGATTAGCTAAGATTTTACAATTTTCAAGCAAATCCACTCAACTTTAGACTAAGGTAAATTGAATTTCAGGGCTGAAACAAGGTGTAGGAGAACTGTTATGCTTTAGGAGTACAAAAATGCGAGCCTCAGTAAAGAAGTCTCTCTCTCTATACATATATATATATTTACTGATAATGTGATAATGTGGACGTTTATGAAATACTTAAAGCATCTTCTCCATATCTTCACCATATCTTCTCTATCTACTAATATCATGCAGTTCACAGTTTTGATATTTAAATAACCTTAAGTTTAGTGATTATTTTATCAACTTAAGAGATCTTAATTCTTAGTTCTCTTATTCTGTGTGTAAAACATAAGTACAGACACGTACAAGTCCATATAATATAAAAATCAAAGCTACCAGTGAGCAATTCAGTTTTTCTAAATTTGAATAGATTTGGAAGATTTACTTCATAATCCAATATTTGTTTGTAGAGTAGAGAAGGATAATGACTGACTTGGTATATAAGAATATGTATATTTTTTGTTTCTGTTTAGTTTGACAAAGGATATGCTTACAGCATTCGTCACAACTATGGGAAAGAAGGAAAGAGAACTGACTATACCCCGTACAGCTGCATGAAGATTATCATGTCCAATCCACCAAGTCAAGGGGATTATCATGGTGAGTTCCTGAAATAAACAGGTTCAAAAATGTCTGAAGCCCCTGGAAAAAGAAAAGATCCAAATAGATTGCATTTTTTTCCAGTGGAAGTTAGTTTTTAAATTAATTTTAACTTATTAAGGTAGTTACTGCTGTTTTCTGTTACTCTTCTTGTGTTCACACTTTCTTGACTAATATCATTCAGTAAGTAAAGTTCAATTTTGTACTTGACTTTAGTTCTTACTTTCCTACACTTCTTTCCACACTGAGTGTAAAAACATAAAGTTCCATTCCTTTCAAGCTGTGCTTCCAACATGGTAAACTTATTCTACTGTTAACTCATTTGGTTTTCAGAACTTTAGGACATTCAGGGCTCTTCTATATTCTTCATTTCTAATTGTAGTAAAATGTAGTGATGTATGTATCTAGTAGGGACTGTGTTGAAGTTATCACTGTGGAAGTCATGGCTTACATATATGTAACTCAGGCAACATAGATACTGCAAAGGGGAACCTAATAAAAGCTGAGTGTACAATGGTTTTTCAATATTATAAGGAAATATTTAAGCAATTTGTTTTGCAATGGTGTGTAATGCCAACAGAAGTCATAATAGTGATTATATAGCATGCGTAGTATCTGAGCTTTCTTTTACACTAAATTAATTTGCAAAATCAGTTTTATGAAACTTGTTTCCTTCCTCAAACAAAAAATATGTTTTGGCCTTCTTGAAATTCTCATTTCAGAGTATGTTTTCCATTGTCAAATTATCTGTGGGACTTTTTTTAGTGTCTGTCACTCAATCCTATTTTTTTTTAATTTTAAGTTTACAGTGGTCTTGTAGTACTATTTTTAGATCACTCTTGATGCTTCTAGCTTTCTGTGTGTTGTGTGACAGTAAATGAGTCTTCACATATATAGATTATATAAAAGATGAGCAATTATAGGGACTCTGAGATATGAATTAGATTGAACAGAAGTTCCTACGTTTGCTGCATTACTTTAAAACCTCCTACCCCTGTGTGACTAAGCAGGAAAAATGTGCACCAGCCTCACTGTTGTAACTCTAGTGCCAGGTCATGCCGTCGTAAAATTGTTAAGATTGGGAAGACCACTAACATCATCTAGACCAATCATCAACCCATCACCACCATGCCAGCTAAACCATGTCCCTCAGTGCCGTGCTTACCCTTTTCTTGAAAACATCCTGGGGCAGTGATACCACCACCCCCCTGCACAGTTCTGAAGGTTGTTTCCTTCCGTTTTCTCCCAAGATTAATTCTGGGACACAAGAACAGCAAACCTTATTCAAAGTGCTGGAACTTTTAAAAAAGTAATATTTTCTCAAAGGACTACACTTTAAACATCAGTGGATTCCTTTACTACCTGTCTGTGGTTTTTCACAGCTATTAAATGTTCCAGTGCTATCACTGTTAGTAAGGTACTACCTAAATCTCCTGTCAGTGAGTGACAACTATGGCCTGTTTGTATGTGGATATTTCATGCGACTTTTGAGCCTTTAATGCCCTGCTAACCACGCAGTAATTATTAAAAAAATAAAAAATAAAAAAAAAAATGCAGATGTGGACAATTAACTTGTCTAACAGCTTACTAATATACAATTAGGAGCAGTTTAGTTGTTCTCTTGAATGTGTTACTGTGCTATATCCTGTAGCACAGGATGTAAACAGCCTTGTTTGTGAGCTTGCTTGTTTTGCTGTCAGGGTGCCCATTCCGTCACAGCGATCCTGATCTATTGAAGCAGAAGCTGCAGTCATACAAGGTTCCTCCCAGTGGAGTAACTCAGGTAAGATGTGATTTATTTGGAACTTTCTTTAATGATGCACTGCTTCTTAATTTTATTTCATACTGATTGAGAAATGCTACTCATAAATTGCAAGTATGTATGTAAAATATCTTTTCTTAGAAAAGATCTAAGCCAAAATCTTGTCTGTCTTGTTCCAATACTCCCACTGATGTGCTGACTGATGTCATCACCTCTTATTGTTTAATATTATGAATTCTTTTATTGCAGATTCAATTCAGAGTTTTGTTTTACTTCATTTTACTGCATGGTGTTGAAAAAAATTGAATGAATCTGGCAGTATTTTTAGAGAATTGTTTTTAATTTTGCACCTACTTGTAAAAGGTGATACTGTGTAGTAAATGAGGTTACTTTTTTCTGTAATGAACTTCTAAACTCCATATGTTCTTAATCATGCATTGTGCTAACTTATCTGAGACAACAAGAACTCATGAAATACCTAATGAAATTTGACAGATTTTATCAGGTTTTTGAACAGTAACAGTAAATTGAAAACCTGTCATTTGTAGCAAGAGCAATGCAGAAATTGGAACTTCTTCACGTGCATTCTGAAGGACAGTGGATCTCACTGATTCTTCTTGCAGGAGATTAAAGGATATAAAAAGTGTGTTGTCATCTTCATTGAAGAGTCACATACAGGTTAGAGCTCAGGTGAGACAGTTCAGCAAAAAGTCATGGAGATTAACTGGCTGAAAACTACTTTCTACTGCAAGATAATCTTTTCTTTTTTTGTCCATATGAAGTATCACCGTTGCTGATCAGGCACTGACAGAGTGCTGAGGTAGCTAGAAAAAAAATGCAAGTTTCACTTGAAATAATCCCCTTGGAAGAATTAGGTTACAAATTAACAGAATATTTTATGTTTTTCTATAGTTGAGGACAATTGATTGTTTGCAAATGTAAGAAAACCTAAATCTTTTTCCTAGGAATTTTATTTCCTTTTTATTTTTTTAATCTTTCCGGGACCTTAAATAGATGTGTAACTGTCTTTCACGTATCTGACAGGATCTAGAGA